>NC_136071.1:566161353-566761353 GCF_964261635.1 Lissotriton helveticus
TCAGTCTGGGTCTGTTTAGGACCCAAGGGCATACTTCTGGTGGGAGATTGAAAACTTGAACTTCCCTGCTAAAGCTACGGTTGCGCATCTCCCTCGGTTCCATAGCCATCCCAGAAGCAAGATCTCTGGTCCCCCTGTCACATAATTGTCCAGGAAGCATCACTGGAGCAGTTTGCCTGGGAAGAGAGATTCGGAGATATAGGCCCTTGTACCTGAGAAGATGATGTTTATGTCTTTTGAGTCTGATCTGGCATAACCCCCAGCAACTCAAATCACAACCCATAGGGACCATGGTTTGAATGAGGCTAGGACCATGGGCCATACTAGCCATATTGCTTAAATCCTTAGGAAGGTAAGAGGACGCCAAAAGCACCTCAGGGGCAGTGTGAGTTTAGCAAGGCTCAATATTTGGGTTGCACTTTCCTCTATTGCATCAAGGCGCTCCTGTACTGGCTTTAGATGTAATTTGAAAAAAACATCTATCCTAGTGCATAATTCATCCATATTAGAGGACGTCCACAATGGGAAGACATTATGCTTCTTCAGTTTAGTTCCCTTGCAGTCAATTGTCCCCTTCTTGCACAGTGTCCTACCCTTTTTTCACTAAAGGCTCCATAATAGGCAAATTCTCCACAAGGGGCAAACACACACTGTCCATACTTGATCGGGGGTCGACAGTTCCTTAATTTGGCCTCATGAGAATGTCCAGACTATTGGAACTATTAGAAACAAGCAAGTTGCCCCTCACCTCCTCCAGGGACATGGGTATTTTGGTGAGTTACATCTCCTTTGAAAGGACACTAGCTGCATGCACCAGGAAGGAATCAATTGTAGTTGTCATATCACTCCTTGTTGCACCACATGCAATGTTCCTTTTCCCCATAGTTCCAGAACAGGAGTAAAGGCAAACCTAGATAGTCAAGAAAGGAGTTGCAAGCTACAGGGCAGATGCGAGCCGCGGGACAAACAGACAGGGCCTGACCCGGCCTCTGTCGGCTGCTGAGAGGTGCAGATGGGCGCCCTCTTGGCCCAGTCCTAATCCAGGCACGCACCTGGGTGAGCTCAGCACCACAGGAATGTAGTTGGCACTTTATAGCACATCTGCAGCAGCAGGGCCTCCCAAGTTGCCAGCCCCTCCTCCTCAGTGCTTGCGATGGTTCTGAGACTGTGAGTCCTCAGGCAGTGTCCAAAAAGCACCCAGAAGGCGTCCCACACTGCATGGATGTAGTTGGCACTTTATAGCGCATTGGCAGCAGTGGAGCCTCCCAACTTGCCAGCCCCTCCTCCTCAGGGAACGTGAAGATTGTGGGACTGTGAGTCTTCAGGCAGAGCACAAAAGCAATAGAAGGCCGGAGTAGGGTTTAGAAGAGAGCATGACACTGGCGCTTTAGCAGTCACACAAGTGGTTAGGGAGTAGTTAGTTTATGCAGATTTTGACGGTGAAATAAGTATAGAGGAATACCCTAAACCTCTGTAAGAGCCAAAGATGAGAAGCCTTGATACTGGAAAGACAATATGGCAAGTACTGGGCACACGTTTAGAGATAAACAGTATTGATACTGAGAGATTTACATAAAAACAAGTCGACACCGGTGGTGTAATAAACACATTGTTTATGTGGATGTATTATTCAGAACATACAACGCCAGCCGACACGTATTTCGTCAACAGGGGGATACCTGTTACTCTTCAGGGCTGAAAAGGCATGATGAGCAGATCTAGTTACCGGTGATAGTTCTAACCCTGATAGTAGGAGCTCCTACTATCAGAGACGAGACGAGCACCACCAAGACACGGTACTACAAGGTCTTGGCCACACAGACTTACCCGCCTGTGTTTATTCCTTCATCCATTCATGCCGTACCTACGGCTCTTTTAAATACCCGTCGACTGGGTTGGAACTATCACCGGTAACTAGATCCACTCATCACGCGTTTTCAGCCCTGAAGAGTCACAGGTATCCCCCTGTTGACGAAACACGTGTCGGCTGGCGTTGTATGTTCTGAAGAATACATCTACATAAACAACGTGTTTATTACACCACCAGTGTCGACTTGTTTTTATGTAAATCTCTCAGTATCAATACTGTTTATCTCTAAACGTGTGCCCAGTACTTGCTATAGAGCACAAAAAGCACACACAAGGTGCAGAGAATATGATTCTGCAAAATCCAGGTACGAAAAGTTTGGGACCACAAAATTAAGCAATGTATCGAGCCCTTTAATAAATGCTAAATGTATTGTTTTTCCTCATTGATTTTATTGAGAACTGTAGATTTCTTTTTCTTTATCTGTAATATTGTGAGCTTCATCAGTAAGTACTTTAGATAATTAAAAATTAGAGAGTAGATTCATCGATTTATTTCATCACCTACTAGTGCAGATGGAGAAAAATACATTTTGCTCATGCACAAACCAATAAAAAGGGATCTGCTCATCCATTAAATGCATTACCCGTGCACAGTTTGCAATTGACCTGGAAACTCCTCTGCACAAAAGGGACAAATACCAAGGCGCACTTCTCTACACTTTAGCCTAGTCATGATTTGACACAGATCAAATGTAGCTTCATGCACATTGCTGTTATGAAATTGTTCTCTGGTGCCCGTGTAAGCCCTGTTTATCTTATTACTTATAACCTTGAAACTTACAGGATTGTAAACAAGGTATATAATGCTATTCTTCAATTACAAATCCTTGGTTTGAAAAGCTTTGCCAGTGTGGCTCCTTTAAGGAACATCATCTGCTTTATAAATTCAAAAATCCCATTTAGGAATGCTAACACAGGGATTGTGTTGAAGGCCAAAGTCCTTGTATTTGTAGCCAGTCACAGCGGGTGTTAATTAGCCTCACTTCTACGTAACGTGTATTAAGCTTGTCATTCCGTGATGTCCTGCAAATGGATAGTTTGCAATGCCACCTAAGGGGACAAAGGTATAACAAAGGTATTATATAAAATACAGAAACAGGTCTCAAAAAGTTGGTGTGCACAATTTGTGGCCACAGCGACCTGTCTTTTAGTGCATTTGGCCTTACTTTCTATCATTGTATGTCAGTGCTGCTCCCATTGATGAGATGGACAGGGCCTATATCTAGGTGTGTCATGTTAACCAGAATTTCTGAATCCATGGAATTTTCTCACTTCTAAGGGTCCACCTTCTAATCACTGTTAACTCCATCCCTCCATCCCACCAGATATATCTGTTCCCCTGGTATTGGTAATTTGGGGGGGGGCAGACTTAACAGCAATAAATAAATACAATTAACTAAAAGGGCACTCCTAATGAGATGGCAAATGATTAAGAAAAATTAACAGTTGAGAACAACAGACCAATGAACTCTTGCAATTTTTACAATACTGTAGATATTTCCTTCCAGCTGTGTTGAAGTTATTCCATTCCACCATTTAAACACCCAGCATATTAACTTAAGGATGACTCTAGATTTAATTAAAAGCAAAAATGTGGTTTACTAAAAGTGATGGTATTAAGGGAAAGGTATTCAGGAGAATAATTCCTGTAGCAGTATGTTCTCTTGGAACAGAGAGTAAAGGATGACTGATAATAATAATTTGGGGAATTTGCATAATCTCTTGAGGAATGAATTAGGGCTCCCTCAACAACTGGACTAAAAATTGTAGTTTTTTAAAATTTGATTAAAAAAAAGAAAATATTACACAAAGTTCTATATGTAAGTCACAGAAGAAGACAGGAGTTGGTGAGGAGCTCCTTAAAGTAACACAGTAATATTATTGGTGTAGTACTACCAGAAAATACCATGGAAAATTGTGGTATCATTGTGCCAGCAAAAATGTCCTACCACCCAGCGTCCCCCTCGCCTCCCAATACAAATGATACCTCTCCCAAGTGTTGTGGTGCTCGGGGCTGAGATAGCCCCAGAAGCACCGAAACATTGAAAGTGAAACTGAGTTTCAGTTTTGTTTTCAATGTCATGACGACAGCGCGCCATGTGCACGGTCGACATTACATTGAAAATAAGAAACAGGCCTCAGAAGGTTGGGGAAGCTCTTCCCCACCTCCTGAGGCCCCCCCCAAAAAGGAAATCCCTCAGCTGTTTGCAGCAGAGGGATTTAGTGCGCCTGTGACCATGGTGGAATGGTTCCGTCAGAAGCACAGGAGCACTGGTGCTCAAGACGGAACCATTCCGTCATTAGCACTGAAAAGGTTAACAGAGTGTGTCAAATTAAAGACGTTTACCATAAATATTGCTGCTTGGCGCAGAAGTGGTTGACCTCTGGTCTATCACCTTTCCAAACTTCCAGGGTTGTCAAAATTTCTCTTGTGCTCTAAAATTGTTGACATTTTTTTAAACATTGCGTTTTTGTAGTTCAAATGGTTTGGGGCAAGTATATTGCATACATTAAGTGGAAAATCTACTCTTGCTACCGGCAGAAGACAGACTGCTCAATTCAGACAATATTCTCTGCAAGTCATGTTATGCTTGAACCTGTCTTTAACATGCAAAATTCAAGTTAAGTATGTCACATTAATCAAAACGATGACAATTTCACACATAAGACATAGCTTGAGATTCTAGAGTAATGTGAGGTTATGATTGCATAATAAATTCATATTTTTTGTTTTCATAACTACTAACCTAGTTAGTCTACTATCCCTGTTCTCCTAGGAACGAGTCGACTCCCCCTTTACCCGACATCACCTAGACCCCCTCAACAACTACATTCCATCCTCCCTGATCCCTCCACTCAATACCCTGACCCCTCACCCCTATACTGCATGTTGATTAACTGCCGATACGCATATTGCCATGCGACTGATATTGCGGAAACCATACTCAATGAAAACATAGATATTGCTTTCCTTACGGAAACCTGGCTCAACCCCCACTCGACTCCTATCCTCGACTTGTTTATTCCTCCTGGATATTCCATCATTAGGAAAGACAGAATAAAGCAAATAGGAGGTGGCCTTGCCCTAATTTTTAAAAAGGAACTCAATCTCACACTTGTTCATCTCCAGGACCCTTCTACCTTTGAATACCTTTGCGTTGATCTTACCGCTCCTGACTCCCCCACCATTCGTCTTCATATTATGTACTACCCCCAGCAATCCCATCCCCTTTACCGAAGAGCTATCAGATCTCATCACTCAACCTTTGCTCACTCACCCCAAGGATCTCTTTCTTGGCGACTATAACATCCACTGGAATAATAATGACGACCCGTCTGTCATCCTCCTTAAAGATATCATGGACATTACTGACCTGACACAACTCTGCCAAGCCCGACTCACTCTAAAGGCGCCACCCTTGCTGCTATTATGACTAGCAAGGATCTGGCCTCTCTCTCAACGATTCTTCCAGTCGACTGGTCGGATCATCACCTTATCCTCTTGAATTTGAACTGCTCTGTTATTATTATTATTTTTTTTTTAAATTTCTTTCTTTATTAATTGCGTGATTTAAAAACCATTGCAAATACAAAACCTTTAAAAAAAGGGATTTCAGAATTTCATTTAAAATGTTATGTTCATAAAAACCAGTCAAGGTAGCAGTAACAGGTGAGGCTTAACAGACGTTATGCCAATGGAGAGTCGCAACCTGTGGGCACCTCACTTAGTTTTTTTACAGTGCGCTCCATAAATCTTACTAGGGCACAGTTTAATTTAGTGTTCCTAGGATCAAAGCAGGCCAGAACTGCTGCTCTACAGCTTCTGATCATTTTTCTATTCCAATGATGCTTGAGTAGGCCCCGTCTCTCAGTGAGCAGTTTTGGGCACAGACAGATGATGTGTATAATGTCTTCTTTGTGATTCCCACAAAGTCGGCATAGATCTCGTCCGTGCTCTCTTTTCCATTTTGGCCAATGCATCAGCAGGTTGATAACTCCCAGTCTTAATTTTAAGAAACTTAGTTTCGTTGGTGCACTGAAAGAAATGGTGAGGTACGGCTGTGGAATTAACGAGGCATAGGAATGAAGGGTCATCCACCCATGACTTCTTTTTGCAAGGGTGGCTTTGTCTTCCATTATTGATAGTTGTTTGGTGCTAATTTTCTCTAGCCTTTTGAATTCCTTCTGACTAGCGTGCAAATTCCAGAGGTCGTTTAGGCACAGGGTTGTTAGACCTTTTGACCAGTAGTCATGACCTGCTTGCCATGAGTTGTTGTCAATACTGGCCCACAGATGGTGCCCTAGACTACCCACCTTTGATAGCCTCAGTTTGTGGCAGCACACTAGAAAAGTCATGGCTTTGGCCAGTTGTTGTTTGCAGATGCCTAGTTCCAACCTAATTTGTGCCGGTGATGTATGGGATGGTAATTTGAACACTGATCTGTAGATCTTAGTAATGATTGTGTCCAATTGGCCACTGTCTAATCCTTTTAAAGCTTCACTGCCGTAGGTTAGGGTAGGAATGATTTTAGCCTGGTCGACCTGTAGTGTGGGTGCGAGAGTTGGGCCTTGTAGCTTCTTTTGAATTAATCCAATTGCAAAAGCAAGTGCCACACCCTTACTTTTCTGTTCTTCTAGGTGAGATTTGTATTTTTCATTGTTGTTAAAGAAAGTTTCTTAGCTTTACTTAGATAAACTGCTAGGATTTTCGTCTTCCTGTTGTTGATGCGAAGCTCATTGTTATTTGAGTATTCAGAGGTAGCATCCAGGAGCCTTTGCATTCCGATCTTTGTTTTGCTTAACAAAACCACATCATCAGCATATAGTAGGTTTGTCAACGACAGACCAGATAGTTTGGGGGCGTGGGAGATGACCTTGTTAAGGACTTCAGGAAGGTCGGCTAGAAATAAATTAAAGAGTGTCGGAGCCAAGACACACCCCTGTTTGAGGCCTTTTTCCGTCGGAATTGGGCGGGACAATCTTGAGCCATCCCCGATCTTAATCCTGACCCATGTGTCCTGGTGTAGAAGTTGTATGGCTCTTAGGCGGTCCGCTGGAATATTGAGTCTGGACAACTTCTGCCAGAGTTTGCTTCTGTTAACATTGTCGAAGGCCGCTTGGAAGTCAATGAATTCCAAATAGAGTGGGCAAGAACAGAACTTCGCTTGGTCAATCAGGCAGGAAAGGTCATAAGATTGACTGAGGTACCAGTGTTTGTTGTGAAGCCTGTTTGATTCAGAGGAATTATAGAGTTATCATCCGCCCATACCCTGAGTGAGTTGATCAACACTCCCGCAAAGTACTTTGCTTCGTTGTCAATGAGTGCGATAAGGCGATAGTTCCCTGGGGATTTTTTTATCCCCTCCTTTGAAGATCGGTGCGAGAATGGATCCACGCCAGGAGGGCGGTATGATGTTATTTTGCAGGCTTGAATTAAAAAGGGTGCTTAGATTCGCAGCCCAAAAGGTTGCATCTTCCTTGAAGAGAGCTTGAGGAATTCCACCTGGACCAAGAGCACCATCCTTCCGTCCCTTTTTTTTCATTTTTTCTATTTCATCCTTCTGGGCTGTTATAGGATTGATGTTCCTTTGAGACGAAAAACACTCATTTATTGGTGCCATTTTATGATCCGCAAAAGGCCATTCCTTCGTTAGGGAGTTTGAAGAGTTCAAGACAGGAGCCCGGACACTCTCTTTTTGTGTCACTTTGTCCACGAACTGCTCTATTACTATCCCCACCCCTATCGGCACTTTACCCTTGAAACATACCCGTAATCTTCACCTTATCCCCCCTGACGAGTTGGAATCTTCTATCAAAACCCGCCTACTCCTCCCCCACTCTCACAGCACCACTGACCTAACTGATCACTACAATAACTCTATCCTTCAAGTGCTTAACTAGATTGCCCCAATCAAATTTAAACATCAAAAAAATATACCTCCTAAATCCTGGTTTAACTCCAACCTTAATAATGAAAGACGGGCCCTCAGACAATCTCAACGCTCATGGAGGAATCATCCATCCCCTGATAACCTGACACTCCTTAGAACTGCCAGAGCCAAATACAAGAAGCACATCTTCACTGAAAAAGCCTCCTTCCTCCGTTCACAACTTGACCAGGCCAAAACCGTCCCAGAGATCTCTTTAGCATTGTTAAAAAACAGACTTCCTCTGGTCCCCCTAAAATACTAGCCACTGTTCAAAAATGTGAAGAAATCACCAGCTTCTTTTCGAATAAAGTCAACTCGATTGAACTATCCTTCTCTTCTCTTCCTCTCCCATACCAATCTACCCATAGCCAACACCTCCTCCCTAACAGTCCTACTTCACCTTGCCCCTCTGCCCCTTCATGCCACGACCCCTCTCTACCCCTCCCTACTCTACCCCATCCTGACTCTATCTTTAAAGACACCCCTACCAAAAACAATGCATCCTGGAACGAATTTTGTCCAGTATCTGAATCGACTGTCCTCAACATTATCTCAAAATTCAAACCTTCGTCACACACCAATGATCCTCTTCCTGCCCAGTTGGTTCAGGAACTCAAACACATCATCGCACCCATCTGGACCAATATCATCAATTCCTCCCTTGCCACTGGCTGTGTCCCAGCATCCCTTCAACTAGGTCAAATCTCCCCCATCCTCAAAACCCCCACCGCTGACCCTAATGACTTGAACAATCTATGCCCTATCTCTAATCTTCCCTTCCTCTCCAAAGCCCTTGAAAAATGTGTACTTTCCCAGTTAGACAAACATATCACTTCATCAATCTCCTCAACGTTTTCCAATCCGGTTTTAGAAAAGGATGCAGCACGGAAACCGCCATGCTCAGTATCACAGATGATATCCATCGCTCTCTTGACAAAGGCGAATCCTCCCTCCTTATCCTCCTTGACCTCTCTGCTGAGTTTGATACTGTCCACCATCCTACCCTTCTTAATACTCTCAAAGACTGTTTTGGGCTTGAGGGCATTGTTTACCAATGGTTCACCTCTTATCTCCAAAACAGATCCCAACAAATTAAACTCAGTCACTGCCTCTCCAAACCACAACCTGTCTCACTTGGGGTCCCACAAGGCTCTATCCTTTCCCCTACCCTTTTTAATCTATTCATGGAACCACTCACCCTTATTCTCAAACAAGCTAATATCAGTTACCACCTCTATGCTGACGACACTCAACTATATTACAAGATCAAATCCCACCATGACATTCTTCTCCTCAATGATACCTTGAACAAAGTCCAAGCCTGGTTCCATCTTAATCATCTTAAACTGAATCCCCATAAAACTGAAATCATCCTTTTCACTCCCAAAAATAGTTCCCTGCCTATTCAACTCTGGATCAATGATATAAAAGCACTCAACGGCACCATCTCCACCTCTAACTCTGTCAAATCCTTGGGCATCAGAATTGATAAGAATCTTACTTTCATCCCTCACATTAAACATGCTGCAAAAGGTGCTCTCTTCTCCCTTCTCCACCTTAAAAAAATCAAACCTTTCATTCCAGCAGATGACTTCAAAATTGTTGTCCAGTCTCTTGTACTTTCCAGAATTGACTGTGGCAATGCCACCCTTGTAGGAACCCCAAAAGTCCACCTTGCCCCAATTAAATCTGTCCTCAATCTGGCCGCCAGACTTATCTCTGATTGTAAACGATTTGATCACATTTCTCCTATCCTCAAAAACCTTAACTGGCTCCCAATCGAATGTAGATCCACCTTCAAGATGGCATGTATTACTCACAAAGCCCTTCACCAAAACACCCCCTCTTACCTCTCGGACAAACTACAAAAAGCTGGTTGCTCCAGGTCCTTGAGAAGCACCAACGCCCTTGTCCTCATCCCCCCGTGACTCAAATGTAAAAAGACACAATCACGTGCTTTCTCTGGTAATGCCCCTACGATCTGGAACTCTCTCCCCAAAGATCTTCACGGCAACCCATCCTTCCCTCTCTTCAAAAAAAGACTCAAGGCGCTTCTTCTCAACAAGTATTGGGGTACCTAACATCTCTTTAATGATGTAGTACTCTGTTTTATTCTCCTCAACCCACCCCTTCTCTCTCACTTTCCTTTTCTCCCCCCTCTCCCTCTACCCCTCTCTCTCCTATCTTTCATCCATCCCCTTCTCCCTCATTCATACCTAATTACTCTCTTTCCTCAATTCCCTCGTCTAACTGAAAGACAGTTTCCCATGTGAGTTGTTATTCACTTTGTAGTTTTGTTTAATTTTTTTGCTTCATGGTGTTTATCTGTCTGTAAAGCGCTCTGATACTCCTGGGTCCAGTAGCGCTATATACAACCTTTAAAATAACAATAAAAGAAAAGAAATAAACTTTCATTCCACTGATTTCTACCTAAATCCAGATCATGTTTCCCCTCAGGATTATTCATAGTGTTATGTAATATCCAGTATTTTTTGGGGTAGCTCAGTGAGCTATATATTCTCTTCCCTCGTGTCTGTGTCACCTGCAGTTCATATATTTAAATCCCTGGTAAGGCTGTCTGAGCTTTTCATTCTCATGAGCACAATACATTTAAAACCATTATGTTAGATAACAGTGAAATTTGTTTTCGCAATGCTACAAATTGCAAAGATGATGGTATCAAGTGCTGCGGCAATTTTGTAGAAAAATTAGTGCTGGGGCTCTCTTCAGGAGGCAGCTTCCATCGGCCCATTTCTCTTGTTTGCGCCACCTAAAACAGAAGCCATGAAACCCTACAAGTGGAGAGAGAATGTGGTGTAATGGCCAGAGCTGCCGAGCTCGGAGCTGGAAACCAGGTTCGAGTCTTAGCGTTGGCTCAATATCTTATGACTCACTTAATCTCCCTGTGCCTACCAAAAATGAATGTCTCCTTTACTGGTGCTGAAGCGCCGGTGATAATGATTAAGTGCCGGAAACCACTGGCTCAAATTAAGCACTGATTCAATGCTATCCAAGTCCTGATAACTACTCTCTTCCCTTCATGTAGAATAATTATTTTCCCATGTATTTTTCCCTCCTGTTTTCTTCTTTCGGGTCCTTCCTTTGCTGGCCACACACAACCTTTTCAAGTTTAACAATTAGGTGCATCAGCAGATTGTCTTTCCAATAAGATATCTGACAAGAAGACACACAAAATGGCCAGGGAATTACCATTGCCAGTTTAACAAGCAAAACAATCCTGAAGGCATAGAGGATGAACCATATCCCTTCCATCTTGTTCACAGGAGGCACATGTTACTCCGTCCAGCCTTTGTGCACAGGCTTCAGAGCTCCAGGGAGAGGTGCTGAAGCTGAAATTCCCAAGCCTGATCCCAATAAAATCCAGTTCATACACTGGCAAAAACTATACCCTTAATCTCACTGAAGTAAACCTGCAATATTTACTCACACTCCTAATGAGATTACTCATGCGTATATCTGACAAGCAGAGGAAATTAACCCACCTCCCCCAGATATTCCAAATTAACACTTTGTTGATACCCCTGCTTTACTCTGCACAAGGCAGGGCCATATCCACCATTAGCTATGTACACAACTGTTAATCATGTTAAAAAAAAAAAAACAGAGTTCTGAGACAGATTGGAATCTTGTTGCCATGATGTGTCTCTGGGGCCATGGAAACCTCTGGAGTCTTAGCACTGCAGAATCTTCAGGGAACTCTGATGCAGCCATTGTTGCGTCATGGTTTACTGTTCCAGAATGTGGCTTCTGTTGTCATTTCTTACCTTGGAGACCGGATGGTAGTTGCTGAGAAAGTGCATCTTTCTTCTTATATTTGGTGTTTCACTGTCATTGACATTTACCTATTGTTGGAGACTTCTTTTCATCACCCCAAATCCACCACAGTAGTGGATAGGGGACTGTGAAGGTCACCCCTGCTTCCCAGCAGCTGATACTGTCCTCCATCAAATGGAGGAAAATAAGGTAAGTGAACTTTCAAAACATAAACAGAACATTTAACAGTGATTTAGTGTCCTTGTGACTGCAACCTCTGTTTCTAAGGTACTTTTAAACTACATTTCAACACAAAATAAAGGAATAGCAGCATTTCAAAATACTTTACACTTGGCCCAAAGTTGTAAACCTACAAGTCATTGTTTCCCTGTGTTGTCATTATGCCAAGATGAAAATCCATGTATTACCACAATGTATTTAAAAAATACTGGAAGCAAAGCGTGCAACGTTACATGAAAGGTGGTTTGGAACAGCCCTGTCTCCAAATGTAATGGCTCACTGTAGGATTTAGTTGATCATGACAGAATAGTATTATTGGGCTTAAATATGATGTATAAGGTCAAGTTTACAATGTAGTCCTGTATATTTGACTTTATGTTTTGGACGTTTTTGATGCAGAATAGTTGTCCTTTAATGGTCTTCAGTTTGTGGTAGTTTCAATATGCAATGAGCATTAAGCAAGTACCCTCTAACATTTAACATTTACCACCCTGTGCCCATGGGCAAAAAGTATACCCTTTGATATATGCATCAGCATCTGGAGGTGCTGTATCTTTTTATTACTTAGTGTAACTGGATAAAGTCACCTTTACTGTGACAGAGTGTATCAAATTAAAGATTTTACCAATTATTTTGCAGCTTGGTTTAGGAGGGGTTAACTTTTGGCCATTCATATTTTCAAACTTTTAGTTATGTCAACATTTGTCTAGAGCTCTACAATTGTTGAACAATTTCAAAAGATAGATTTTTCAAATCTAACTGGTTAAACAAATGAATATGTCACTTCTGCATACACCTGGGTTTTGATTACAGAACAGATAGACGGTTGACGTAAGGGCTCGGTACACTATCAAGAAATGTGCCCGGCACAGACTGAGACAGTGTACCCTATCATCATAAATGTGCTGCTCCCAGGGCAGCTGCAAACTTGCACCGGCCCTGGAATAGCTCATTAAATGTGGGATGGAGCCAGAGCTTATAAGCTGCTTTGTGTTTCACAGTGCATCCATCCATACATCCATCATTCATCCATCCACCCTTTCATCCATCCATCCACCCATCATTCATCCCCCATCTTTTCACACATCCATCCATGCATCATTCATCCATGCAACCTTTTATCCATCCATACATCCATCCTTCATCCATCCACCCTTTCATCCTTCCATCCATCCTTCATCCGTCCACCCTTTCATCCTTCCGTCCATACATCTACCTTCATCCATCCACCCTTTTATCTTTCCATCCATACATCAATCCTTCATCCATCCTCCCTTTCATCCATACATCCACCCACCCTTTTATCCATCCATCCACCCATCATTCATCCCCCCACCTTTTCACACATCCATCCATGCATCATTCATCCATGCAATCTTTTATCCATCCATACATCCATCCACCCTTTCATCCATCCATCCATCCTTCATCCGTCCACCCTTTCATCCTTCCATACATCTATCCTTCATCCATCCACCCTTTCATCCTTCCATCCATCCTTCATCCATCCACCCTTTCATCCATCCATCATTCATCCATGCAACCTTTTATCCATCCATACATCCATCCTTCATCCATCCACCCTTTCATCCTTCCATCCACCCTTTCATCCATCCACTCATCATTCATCCACCCACCTTTTCACACATCCATCCATCCTTCATCCTTACATCCAGCCATCCATCCTTCATCAGTCCACCCTTTCATCCATCCATCCACCCACCTTTTCTGTGCCTCTCTCATGGGGGGGGTCAGTATCTCTCTGCGTCTTCTTCCTTCTTCTTTCCCACTCATGGGAGGGCATCTCTGTGCCTCCCTGCTGAGGGTGGGGGGGAGGTGGAGGGGGCAGATAGGCTGTAACAACATCTCACCATGAAGAACAGACTCTCAGGCACATTTCTCCCGCACAGGCGCCAGGTATGAGGGCTCCTGGGACTTAACCAATGATTTCTGGGACTTGTCACGGGACCCATAGCTCCAGGCGTGCAACGTCCAATGAACTCAAAGGGCTACACTACAGCCTGCTCCCCCAGGACCCCCATTCCCCTCCCCCCGATCGTGTATGTGAGCCCGGCTGAAACAGCTTCAGGGACACACACACAGCCACACCCGAGTACTTGACAGGTCTTTAAAAGACCTTTTACTTGTTAATAAAGCTTTGATGTTTTTTTCACCCCTCGGTGTGAATTAGGCCTCCGCCGTGAGCACCCTTAATCAGCCCAACGCCAGGAACTGCATGCTCTGACAGAATCTACGACCACCTTCCAAAGACTCCATGACCCCCCTGGGGGTCGCGCCCCACAGATTGAAGACCTCTGGTATAGAGGAATACCCTAAACCTCTGTAAGAGCGAAAGATGAGAAACCTTGACACTAGAAAGACAATATGGCAAGTACTGGGCACACGTTTAGTGATAAACAGTGTTGATACTGAGAGATTTACATAAAAATAAGTTGACACCGGTGGTGTAATAAACACGTTGTTTATGTGGATGTATTATTCAGAACATACAACGCCAGCCGACACGTGTTTCGTCAACAGGGGGAAACCTGTGACTCTTCAGGGCTGAAAAGGCGTGATGAGCGGATCTAGTTACCGGTGATAGTTCCAACCCTGATAGTAGGAGCTCCTACTATCGGAGACGAGACGAGCACCACCGAGACACGGTACTTCAAGATCTTGGCCACACAGACTTACCTGCCTACGGCTCTTTTAAATACCCGTCGACCGGGTTGCAACTATCACCGGTAACTAGATCCGCTCATCACGCGTTTTCAGCCCTGAAGAGTCACAGGTATCCCCCTGTTGACGAAACACGTGTCGGCTGGCGTTGTATGTTCTGAAGAATACATCCACATAAACAACGTGTTTATTACACCACCGGTGTCGACTTGTTTTTATGTAAATCACTCAGTACGAATACTGTTTATCTCTAAACGTGTGCCCAGTACTTGCTATAGAGCACAAAAAGCACACACAAGGTGCTGAGAATATGATTCTGTAAAATCCAGGTGTGAAGAGTTTGGGACCACAAAATTAAGCAATGTATCGAGCCCTTTAATAAATGCAAAATGTATTGTTTTTCCTCATTGATTTTATTGCGAACTGTAGATTTCTTTTTCTTTATCTGTAATATTGTGAGCCTCATCAGTAAGTACTTTAGATAATTATAAATTAGAGAGTAGATTCATCGATTTATTTCATCACCTACTAGTGCAGATGGAGAAAAATACATTTTGCTCATGCACAAACCAATAAAAAGGAATCTGCTCATGCATTAAATGTATTACCTGTGCACAGTTTGCAATTGATCTGGAAACTCCTCTGCACCAAAGGGACAAATACCAAGGCTGTTGATGGTGCACTTCTCTTCACTTTAGCCTAGTCATGATTTGACACAGATCAAATGTAGCTTCATGCACATTGCTGTTATGAAATTGTTCTCTGGTGCCCGTGCAAGCCCTGTTTATCTTATTACTTATAACCTTGAAACCTACAGGATTGTAAACAAGGTATATAATGCTATCCTTCAATTACAAATCCTTGGTTTGAAAAGCTTTGCCAGTGTGGCTCCTTTAAGGAACATCATCTGCTTTATAAAACCAAAAATCCCATTTAGGAATGCTAACACAGGGATTGTGTTGCAGGCCAAAGTCCTTGTATTTGTAGCCAGTCACAGCGGGTGTTAATTAGCTACACTTCTACGTAACTTGTATTAAGCTTGTCATTCTGTGATGCCCTGCAAATGGATAGTTTGCAATGCCACATAATGGGACAAAGGTATAACAAAGGTATTATCTAAAATACAGAAACAGGTCTCAAAAAGTTGGTGTGCGCGATTTGTGGCCACAGCGACCTGTCTTTTAGTGTATTTGGCCTTACTTTCTATCATTGTATGTCAGTGCTGCTCCCATTGATGAGATGGACAGGGCCTAAACCTAGGTGTGTCATGTTAACCAGAATTTCTGAATCCATGGGATTTTCTCACTTCTAAGGGTCCACCTTCTAATCACTGTTAACTCCATCCCTCCATCCCACCAGATATATCTGTTTCCCTGGTATTGGTAATTTGGGGGGGGGCAGACCTAACAGCAATAAATAAATACAATTAACTAAAAGGGCACTCCTAATGAGATGGCAAATGATTAAGAAAAATTAACTGTTAAGCACAACAGACCAATGAACTCTTGCAATTTTACAATACTGCAGATATTTCCTTCCAGCTGTGTTGTAGTTATTCCATTCCACCATTTAAACACCCAGCACGTTAACTTAAGCATGACTCTAGATTTAATTAAAAGCAAAAATGTGGTTTACTAAAAGTGATGGTATTAAGGGAAAGGTATTCAGGAGAACATTTCCTGCAGCAGTATGTTCCCTAGGAACAGAGAGTAAAGGATGACTGATAATAATAATTTAGGGAATTTGCATAATCTCCTGAGGAATGAATTAGGGCTCCCTCAACAACTGGACTAAAAATTGTAGTTTTTTAAAATTTGATTAAAAAAAGAAAAAAATACAAAAAGTTCTATATGTAAGTCACAGAAGAAGACAGGAGTTGGTGAGGAGCTCCTTAAAGTAACACAGTAATATTATTGGTGTAGTAATGCCAAAAAATACCATGGAACATTGTGGTATCATTGTGCCAGCAAAAATGTCCTACCACCCAGCGTTCCTCTTGGTCTCCAATTACAAATGATACCTCTCCCAAGTGTTGCGGTGCTCGGGGGCTGAGATAGCCCCACAAGCACCGAAACATTGAAAGTGAAACTGAGTTTCAGTTTTGTTTTCAATGTCATGACGACAGCGCGCCATGTGCACGGTCGACATTACATTGAAAATAAGAAACAGGCCTCAGAAGGTTGGGGAAGCTCTTCCCCACCTCCTGAGCCCCCCCCCAAAAAGGAAATCCCTCAGCTGTTTGCAGCAGAGGGATTTAGTGCGCCTGTGACCATGGTGGAATGGTTCCGTCAGAAGCACAGGAGCACTGGTGCTCAAGACGGAACCATTCCGTCATTAGCACTGAAAAGGTTAACAGAGTGTGTCAAATTAAAGACGTTTACCATAAATATTGCTGCTTGGCGCAGAAGTGGTTGACCTCTGGTCTATCACCTTTCCAAACTTCCAGGGTTGTCAAAATTTCTCTTGTGCTCTAAAATTGTTGACATTTTTTTAAACATTGCGTTTTTGTAGTTCAAATGGTTTGGGGCAAGTATATTGCATACATTAAGTGGAAAATCTACTCTTGCTACCGGCAGAAGACAGACTGCTCAATTCAGACAATATTCTCTGCAAGTCATGTTATGCTTGAACCTGTCTTTAACATGCAAAATTCAAGTTAAGTATGTCACATTAATCAAAACGATGACAATTTCACACATAACACATAGCTTGAGATTCTAGAGTAATGTGAGGTTATGATTGCATAATAAATTCATATTTTTTGTTTTCATAACTACTAACCTAGTTAGTCTACTATCCCTGTTCTCCTAGTAACGAGTCGACTCCCCCTTTACCCGACATCACCTAGACCCCCTGAACAACTAACTTCCATCCTCCCTGATCCCTCCACTCAATACACTGACCCCTCACCTCTATACTCCATGTTGATTAACTGCCGACCCGCATCTTGCCATGTGACTGATGTTGCGGAAACCATTCTCAATGAAAACATAGATATTGCTTTCCTTACGGAAACCTGGCTCAACCCCCACTCGACTCCTATCCTCGACTTACTCATTCCTCCTGTATATTCCATCATTAGGAAAGACAGAATAAAGGAAATAGGAGGTGGCCTTGCCCTAATTTTTAAAAAGGAACTCAATCTCACACTTGTTCATCTCCAGGACCCTTCTACCTTTGAATACCTTTGCGTTGATCTTACCGCTCCTGACTCCCCCACCATTCGTCTTCATACTATCTACCACCCCCCCCCCCGGCAATCCCATCCCCTTCACCGAAGAGCTATCGGATCTCATCACTCAACCTTTGCTCACTCACCCCAAGAATCTCTTTCTTGGCGACTATAACATCGACTGGAATAATAACGACAACCCGTCTGTCATACTCCTTAAAGATATCATGGACATTACTGACCTGACACAACTCTGCCAAGCCCTGACTCACTCTAAAGGCGCCACCCTTGATGCTATTATGACTAGCAAGGATCTGGCCTCTCTCTCAACGATTCTTCCAGTCGACTGATCGGATCATCACCTTATCCTCTTCAATTTGAACTGCTCTATTACTATCCCCACCCCTATCGGCAATTTACCCTTGAAACATACCCGTAATCTTCACCTTATCCCCCTGACAAGTTGGAATCTTCTATCAAAACCCGCCTACTCCCTCCCCCTCTCACAGCACCACTGACCTAACTGATCACTACAATAACTCTATCCTTCAAGTGCTTGACCACATTGCCCCAATCAAACTTAAACATTAAAAAAAATACCTCCTAAATCCTGGTTTAACTCCGAACTTAATAATGAAAGATGGGCCCTCAGACAATCTGAACGCTCATGGAGGAATCATCCCTCCCCTGATAACCTGATACTCATTAGAACTGCCAGAGCCAAATACAAGAAGCACATCTTCACTGAAAAAGCCTCCTTCCTCCGTTCACAACTTGACCAGGCCAAAAAACAGACTTCCTCTGGTCCCCCTAAAATACTAGCCACTGTTCAACGATGTGAAGAAATCGCCAGCTGCTTTTCGAATAAAGTCAACTCGATTGAACTATCCTTCTCTTCTCCTCCTCTCCCATACCAATCTACCCTTAGCCAACACCTCCTCCCTAACAGTCCTACTTCACCTTGATCCTCTGCCCCTTCATGCCACGACCCCTCTCTACCCCTCCCTACTCTACCCCATCCTGACTCTATCTTTAAAGACACCCCTACCAAAAACAATGCCTCCTGGAACGAATTTTGTCCAGTATCTGAATCGACTGTCCTCAACATTATCTCAAAACTCAAACCCTCATCACACACCAATGATCCTCTTCCTGCCCAGTTGGTTCAGGAACTCAAACACATCATCGCACCCATCTGGACCAATATCATCAATTCCTCCCTGTCCCAGCACCCCTTCAACTAGGTCAAATCTCCCCCATCCTCAAAAACCCCACTGCTGACCCTAATGACTTGAACAATCTACGCCCTATCTCTAATCTTCTCTTCCTCTCCAAAGCCCTTGAAAAATGTGTTCTTTCCCAGTTAGACAAACATATCACGTAATTCAATCTCCTCAACGTTTTCCAATCTTGTTTTAGAAAAGGATGCAGCACGGAAACCGCCATGCTCAGTATCCCAGATGATATCCTTCGCTCTCTTGACAAAGGCAAATCCTCCCTCCTTATCCTCCTTGACCTCTCTGCTGCGTTTGATACTGTCCACCATCCTACCCTTCTTAATACTCTCAAAGACCGTTTTGGGCTTGAGGGCATTGTTCACCAATGGTTCACCTCTTATCTCCAAAACAGATCCCAACAAATTAAACTCAGTCACTGCCTCTCCAAACCACAACCTGTCTCACTTGGGGTCCCACAAGGCTCTATCCTTTCCCCTACCCTTTTTAATCTATTCATGGAACCACTCACCCTTATTCTCAAACAAGCTAATATAATATCAGTTACCACCTCTATGCTGACAACACTCAACTATATTACAAGATCAAATCCCACCATGACATTCTTCTCCTCAATGATACCTTGAACAAAGTCCAAGCCTGGTTCCATCTTAATCATCTCAAACTGAATCCCCAAAACACTAAAATCATCCTTTTCACTCCCAAAAATAGTTCCCTGCCTATTCAACTCTGGATCAATGATATAAAAGCACTCAACTGCACCCTCTCCACCTCTAACTCTGTCAAATCCTTGGGCATCAGCATTCATAAGAATATTTCTCTCATCCCTCACATTAAAAATGCTGCAAAAGGTGCTCTCTTCTCCCTTCTCCACCTTAAAAAAATCAAACCTTTCATTCCAGCAGATGACTTCAAAATTGTTGTCCAGTCTCTTGTACTTTCCAGAATTGACTATGGCAATGCCACCCCAAAAGTCCACCTTGCCCCAATTAAATCTGTCCTCAGTCTGGCCGCCAGACTTATCTCTGATTGTAAACAATTTGATCACATTTCTCCTATCCTCAAAAACCTTAACTGGCTCCCAATCGAAGGTAGATCCACCTTCAAGATGGCATGTATTACTCACAAAGCCCTTCACCAAAACACCCCCTCTTACCTCTCGGACAAACTACAAAAAGCTGGTTGGTCCAGGTCCTTGAGAAGCACCAACGCCCTTGTCCTCATCCCCCCGAGACTCAAATGTAAAAAGACACAATCACATGCTTTCTCTGGTAATGCCCCTACGATCTGGAACTCTCTCCTCAAAGATCTTCGCTGCAACCCATCCTTCCCTCTCTTCAAAAAAAGACTCAAGGTGCTTCTTCTCAACAAGTATTGGGGTACCTAACATCTCTTTAATGATGTAGTCCTCTGTTTTATTCTCCTCAACCCACCCCTTCTCTCTCCCTTTCCTTTTCTCCCCCCTCTCCCTCTACCCCTCTCTCTCCTATCTTTCATCCATCCCCTTCTCCCTCATTCATACCTAATTACTCTCTTTCCTCAATTCCCTCGTCTAACTGAAAGACAGTTTCCCATGTGAGTTGTTATTCACTTTGTAGTTTTGTTTAATTTTTTTGCTTCATGATGTTTATCTGTCTGTAAAGCGCTCTGATACTCCTGGGTCCAGTAGCGCTATATACAACCTTTAAAATAACAATAAAAGAAAAGAAATAAACTTTCATTCCACTGATTTCTACCTAAATCCAGATCATGTTTCCCCTCAGGATTATTCATAGTGTTATGTAATATCCAGTATTCTTTGGGGTAGCTCAGTGAGCTATATATTCACTTCCCTCGTGTCTGTGTCACCTGCAGTTCATATATTTAAATCCCTGGTAAGGCTGTCTGAGCTTTTCATTCTCATGAGCACAATACATTTAAAACCATTATGTTAGATAACAGTGAAATTTGTTTTCGCAATGCTACAAATTGCAAAGATGATGGTATCAAGTGCTGCGGCAATTTTGTAGAAAAATTTGTGCTGGGGCTCTCTTCAGGAGGCAGCTTCCATCAGCCCATTTCTCTTGTTTGCGCCACCTAAAACAGAAGCCATGAAACCCTACAAGTGGAGAGAGAATGTGGTGTAATGGCCAGAGCTGCCGAGCTCGGAGCTGGAAACCAGGTTCGAGTCTTAGCGTTGGCTCAATATCTTATGACTCACTTAATCTCCCTGTGCCTACCAAAAATGAATGTCTCCTTTACTGGTGCTGAAGCGCCGGTGATAATGATTAAGTGCCGGAAACCACTGGCTCAAATTAAGCACTGATTCAATGCTATCCAAGTCCTGATAACTACTCTCTTCCCTTCATGTAGAATAATTATTTTCCCATGTATTTTTCCCTCATGTTTTCTTCTTTCGGGTCCTTCTTTTGCTGGCCACACACAACCTTTTCAAGTTTAACAATTAGGTGCATCAGCAGATCATCTTTCCAATAAGATATCTGACAAGAAGACACACAAAATGGCAAGGGAATTACCATTGCCAGTTTAACAAGCAAAACAATCCTGAAGGCACAGAGGATGAACCATATCCCTTCCATCTTGTTCACAGGATGCACATGTTACTCCTTCCAGCCTTTGTGCACAGGCTTCAGAGCTTCAGGGAGAGGTGCTGAAGCTGAAGTAGAAATTCCCAAGCCTGATCCCAGTAAAATCCAGTTCATCCACTGGCAAAAACTATACCCTTAATCTCACTGATGTAAACCTGCAATATTTACTCACACTCCTAATGAGATTACTCATGCGTATATCTGACAAGCAGAGGAAATTAACCCACCTGCCCCAGATATTACAAATTAACACTTTGGTGATACCCCTGCTTCATTCTGCACAAGGCAGGGCCATATCTACCATTAGCTATGAACACAACTGTTAATCATGTTTTTTTTTTTTTAAAACAGAGTTCTGAGACAGATTGGAATCTTGTTGCCATGATGTGTCTCTGAGGCCATGGAAACCTCTGGAGTCTTAGCACTGCAGAATCTTCAGGGAACTCTGATGCAGCCATTGTTGCGTCAAGGTTTACTGTTCCAGAATGTGGCTTCTGTTGTCATTTCTTACCTTGGAGACCGGATGGTAGTTGCTGAGAAAGTGTATCTTTCTTCTTATATTTGGTGTTTCACTGTCATTGACATTTACCTATTGTTGGAGACTTCTTTTCATCACCCCAAATCCACCACAGTAGTGGATAGGGGACTGTGAAGGTCACCTCTGCTTCCCAGCTGCTGATACTGTCCTCCATCAAATGGAGGAAAATAAGGTAAGTGAACTTTCAAACCATAAACAGAACATTTAACAGTGATTTAGTTTCCTTGTGACTGCTACCTCTGTTTTTAAGATACTTTTAAACTACATTTCAACACAAAATAAAGGAATATCAGCATTTCAAAATACTTTACACTTGGCCCAAAGATGTAAACCTACAAGTCATTGTTTCCATGTGTTGTCATTATGCCAAGATGAAAATCTATGTATTACCACAATGTATTTAAAAAACTACTGGAAGCAAAACGTGCAACGTTACATGAAAGGGAGTTTGGAACAGTCCTGTCTCCAAATGTAATGGCTCACTGTAGGATTTAGTTGATCATGACAGAATAGTATTATTGGGCTTAAATATGATGTATAAGGTCAAGTTTACAATGTAGTCCTGTATATTTAACTTAATGTCTTGGACGTTTTTGACGCAGAATAGTTGTCCTTTAATGGTCTCCAGTTTGTGGTGATTTCAATATGCAATGAACATTAAGCAAGTACCCTCTAACATTTAACATTTACCACCCTGTGCCCATGGGCAAAAAGTTTACCCTTTGATATATGCATCAGCATCTGGAGGTGCTGTATCTTTTTATTACTTAGTGTAACTGGCTAAAGTCACCTTTACTGTGACAGAGTGTATCACATTAAAGATTTTATCAATTATGTTGCAGCTTGGTACAGGAGGGGTTGACTTTTGGCCATTCATCTTTTCAAACTTTTACAGCCTGATTCATGAAGCGAAATAGCGCCCGCAATGGCAGCGAAAACGCAATTGCGGGTGCAAAACATGGAATCGGCATTCATGTACGAAATAGCGAAATCGCTAAAAAATAATAGCGAGCGGAATAGCGATTACGCTGTAAAAGTCGCAGACTCCGGGAAGTCGAGCATTAGCGAAAATGAAATAGCGACCAACCACGGAATCTGCGAATTGAATAGCGAAACGCAATACTGTCTCAATCGGCATTCATGAAAGAAATACATTAGCGAAAAATCGCTAAATCGCACATTAGCGCGGCGCAATTTAAGGACAAGTCAAAGCAGGTGGTAACCATAAAAGCCATGATTAACCAAATTTTGAAAAACTGTTAGCCAATCACCAACAGGTCCAGGCCTGACCAATCACACATAAGGACATTCAGCAGCAGCAATAGGCGTTCCACAATGCCTGGGATGTACATGGTGGTGAGGCGGCGAAGGCTACAGCGAGCAGCACGGAGGAGACGCATGAGGCAGGCACGGATTTACCGGCAGCGGGTCACCTTGCTGGGGCAAACCAGAGAACAGATTTATGCCAAATACAGGCTGAATGGGGAAATGATCACCTGGCTGATACAAGAACTCGACCCCATCATGCAGCACCCAACAAGGCGAAACAATTCTGTGCCCACACATGTGCAGGTATTGTGCAGCCTGCACCTCCTGGCATCCGGCAGTTTCCAGGGCACAGTAGCCGCTGCTGGGGGGATTTCCCAGCCCACCATGTCACGCTGCCTCCACACTTTTGTTGACGCCATGCTCACCCAGCTCCACCAGCACATCACATTTCCCACCAGCCAACAGGATTTGGACCTCACAAAACTACAATTTTATAATGTTGCCCATTTTCCCCATGTCCTTGGCTGCATAGACTGTACCCACGTCGCCATCTGCCCACCAGCTGGCACGGAGTATATGTACCGCAACAGGAAGTCGTACCACTCCCTCAACATACAGATGGTCTGCAATGCCAAGACCATCATCACTGACATTGTGGCCCAGTACCCAGGGAGTACCCATGACTCCTTTATCTTCAGGCACAGCGGACTCCACACACGACTGATCAGGGGAGAGTTTGGGGAAGGACACCTACTTGGTAAGTACAGTTTGTCGACAATGTCACATTGCTATGAAGTAACTGCGCTGCACAGGCAATCAACATCTGCTCCTCTCATTCAGGTGACAGTGGCTACGCCCTACGGGAATACCTCCTGACCCCTTACCTCAACCCTGCCACACCTCAGCAACGCCGCTACAATGTTGCGCACATCCGGACAAGGAACTGTATTGAAAGGACATTTGGCCTGCTCAAGAGCAGGTTCCGTATACTGCACAAGACAGGTGGGGCCATGTATTACAGTCCTGCAGCGTGCTGCCGCATTGTGGCTGTCTGTGCAATGCTTCATAACATTGCAACCAAGCGCCGGATACCAGTTGACATCTCAGGCAGTGAATCTGAGGGGGACGACCGGCCACCAGCACATGCGCACCATGCACGCGGGGAGAACCCAGCTGAAGGCCACAGACGTCGCAACCACATCACAGCTAACAATTTCTAGCCCACCCCCTTCCCCCACCCCACATATCACAATTGCATGCAAACTGTAATGATTACACAAGGCGTATGTGTGCACCAAAATAAATGTATTTGTTTGAATCACAAAAAAATAAATGGGTGTTCGTAATAACTATATACAAAAAGCAGTATTCATGCATACTGCATGGGACGCTACATTGCAGGCTTAAGTTCAGCCTGCGTCTGTGTCCCTGTCACAATGTCATTGCCGTCTCCGGCCCACAAGTTGCTGGCGCCTCTTCCTGGGCAGCTGGAGGTGGGGCAGCCCTTGCGCTGCGCCTAGGTGGGGGGGCCTGCGTGGCAGAGTGGCTGCTGACACTAGAGGCACCCTCACTAGCATCATCACCCCCCACAATTGCCAGAATCACAGGTGCGTGCAGTGCGGTGACCGCGGTTGTCAAGTGCTCCAGCACCCGGGTGATATCTTCGCAGCACTGGACGAGTTGGTGCTGCTGGGTTAAGGAGCGGCGCGCAAGCAGGGTGGTGGCATTTGCCGAGGCATAATTTGAGCGGCTGTAGGTGGACAGCCGGCTCAGCAACTGGTGGTGGCGCCTGCTAGCAACACTTCGGTGCTTCACCAGCGCAGCAGTGTTGTGTTCCATAGCCGTCGTCATGCGGTCAATGGCCGCCGTCATGCGGTCCACCCTGTCGCCCACTCCCGCAACATTGCGGCCGATCTTCTGCAGCTGGAGCTGGATGGCTCCCTGCTGCTGCGACTGGCGCTGGTGTAAACGCAGCATGCGCCGCTCCACACTCATGCATGCGTGGAAGTGGCCATTGCCCCTCCTGGTGGTCGGCCGCTGTGTAGCCGATGTGGCTGGCCCAGATGGTGGTGGACGAGCCGCAGGTCTTGCAGCAGCTGGTGTTGCAGGTGCGGCAGGTGTGGTGGGTGGCCTGGCCTTGGCAGCCGGTGGGCCTGAGGCGGATGCTGCAGGTGTGGTGGGTGGCCTGGCCTTGGCAGCCGGTGGGCCTGAGGCGGATGCTGCAGGCAAGGTGGGTGGCCTGGCCTTGGCAGCCGGTGGGCCTGAGGCGGATGCTGCAGGCAAGGTGGGTGGCCTGGCCTTGGCAGCCGGTGGGCCTGAGGCGGATGCGGCAGGTGTGGTGGGTGGCCTGGCTTTGGCAGCCGGTGGGCCTGAGGCGGATGCTGCAGGCAAGGTGGGTGGCCTGGCTGCTGGTGTTGGCGCTGGCGCAGGGGCTGGTGGCTGGGTGGCAGGTAGGGATTCCTCCTCCTGGGCCTCCTCGTCGATCAGCAGCCTCTCACTGTCGCTGCTATCTCCTGCACCTGTGAGGGTAAGTGGATACTCATTAGGTGCATGTGACTGACAGACGTGCAGATGTTACATGCATGCTGGGTGTCATTCCCTGGGTGGCTGTGTATTTGCGCACTTTGGAACCTTTCGGGCCGCATTGTGGTAGTACTACATTGTGGACATACTACGTCTCCCACAATGCTTCAGGGCATTTCCTGATGCACGGCATGACTAAGGGCCAATGAGTGAGCCTATTTGGTCATGGGCGGTCATAGGGACAGGGTCGCAGTCGCATGCCACTTACCTTGGGTGTCTTGGGTGGGGCGGGAGGAGTCCAGAGGGGTGACGCCAACACACGCCTCCCTCTCCAACGTGTCCTCTACCCGGTCCTCCAGGGGGGTGTTGGGTGGGACAGTCGGGCCACCTCCTCCGGTGCCTGATGCCTCACCAAGGCGCTCCGCAACCCTCTCCTTGGCACGCCCTCGGAGGTCGTACCACCGCTTCTTTAATTCCTCAAGGGACCTGTCCGCAACTCCCACAGAGTTCACACTTGCCGCAATCCCCACCCAGATCCTCCTCTTCTCCTGCTCCGGGACCCTCCGGGAGTTTGCACCAAACAGCTGGTCGTGGTTGGACACCACACCCTCTATGAGGTTCTCCAGCTCCTGTTCCGAAAATTTCAATTTGCGCTTTCGGCCAGCGCTGTTGCTGGGTCCTGCCTGCGGGTCCTCTGCCATAGCGGTCGCTATTTCGGCGGGGTCGGGATGCGCAAACGGCGGGTTGGTGGCAGCTTTCCGTCGTGGACAGTCGACTGTTAGCGTCACTGTGGTGTTTGGGGGTGGGATTTGGCAGCTTCCTGGTTGTGATGTCATCACGGTGCTCGGAATGCGTCTTCCCGTTTTCCTGATCCCGCGAGAATGCGACTCGCAATCCCGTGCAATCGGGATTGCGAGCGCAATCTCGTGCGATCGGGATTGCGAGTCGCTATCCCGATCGCAGGTAGCCGGAAATAGCGATTATTCTGCGTTTTTGGTGGGTCGCTAACGGCTTTAGCGCCCGCATGCGAGTCGCTATTTTTTCTAAGAAAAGTACATGAATGCCGTTTTGCGTTTCCTCAATAGCGAGTCGCTATTGATCGCTATTAGGGACACGCAAAACGGCCCGTACATGAATCAGGCTGTTAGTTATGTCAACATTTGTCTAGAGCTCTAAAATTGTTGAACAATTTCGAAAGATAGATTTTTCAAATCTAACTGGTTAAACAAATGAATATGTCACTTCTGCATAGACCTGGGTTTTGATTACAGAACAGATAGACGGTTGACGTCAGGGCTCGGTACACTATCAAGAAATATGCCCGGCACAGACTGAGACAGTGTACCCTGTCATCATAAATGTGCTGCTCCCAGGGCAGCTGCAAACTTGCACCGGCCCTGGAATAGCTAATTAAATGAGGGATGGAGCCACAGCTTATAAGCTGCTTTGTGTTTCACAGTGCAGATGACTGCACGCGCCAGCAGAGAGATGTTTGGAGGGTCCATGGCACCCCATTGTCCCTTCCAGAGGGTGCCCTCTGGGAGCGCACTGAGAATGTGCTACCGTTTTGTAGTGCACTCTCAGTGCATCTCATAAGGGCCTGTTTGCCTTTGTGTCTGAATCTGTAGTCGGGTACAAGCGCAAAGGCAAATTGTTTCCCATATTTGCATGGGCCAAGACTACATGATAACTAGTGAATGTTCTCACAAGATAGTGCTAGTGCCACATGTGCTACTGGTGTAACAGATGCTGCCGCACAAGCATCTGCAACCTCCTCCTCTAATACTGACAAAGGGGATGCATACTCCCAATGCCCCCTTGGGCCCTATACAGAATACGGCTTGAGATGGTAAAGCCAATTTAAGGCATGTGCAAAGTTGACAATTGACCAGGACCCTCAGCTCCAAAGGGTGCCCTGGTGAGGTGATCCAGTTAGTCAGAAACCCTTCTGTAAATATTGTGAATAAAAAACAGGTTACTTTTTAATTTGACAGCTCAGCATGTCCGTTTTTTGACGTTTAATATGCAAGCCCGGTTTTCCCAACCATAATCAATGAGCTCTCAGGCAGTTGGTGGCAACTAAATATCTCATGTGCCTGTTTTTAGTTCACCTCACCATACATCTCTCTTTACATCTCAGTGTAGCTTCCCCCATTGATCGCAGTAGTCATACCTCACCTATTTTTCCACTCCTCTTACTCAGTACTCTTCTCTCTACTCCATCTCTCTAATTCTAACTCACAACCTCCCCTCTCACTACTTACTACACTGTGTACCTATCTTTATTTTCTTCTCATCTATTCTACCCCTCTGTCTGCCTCAATGCTGCCTCTACCTCACACATCTCTTTACACTTCACTATTATATTTCCATCTCATTCTTCTTTATCTCTCTTCCATGAGTTTAATCTTTCTCTAAAGTTCATCTTTCTTTATCTTACCTCTCTATCTCTCCACCTCCCAAGAGTTCATCTTTCCACCCTCTCAGCTCCCTCTCTACCTCACTAGTCTCTACCTCACCTCCCTTCACCTCACTTGTTTCACTCTCTTACATTTCACTTCTCCTCATATTTGCCTTTCTCTCTCTTAGTCTGTCTCCTTTCTGTCTTCCCCACTGTCTAATATCTCATTTTACCTCACTATTTGCTTCCTGTACCACCTATCCAAATTCTTCTCTACCTTTCTACGTTCATTTGCTCTGCCTCAACTCTCATACTTCTTACTCATTTTTCACTATCTTTTTTTCTACCTCTCTCCTCTTCCAATATCTGCAGCCTGTCTCATCCGCATCTCTCTCTGCATTTCCTTGTCTATTTCAACTCACATTCCATACCATGCCTTTCTATCTCTACCGCTCCTGCTATATCTCACTACTTCACCTTTCGCTCTCTCCCCCTCTATGTCTCTCTGTTGTAACCTCTTCTCTTTTTCTCTTCCACACCATGTCTCTCGACTGCATTTCTTTTCTCTTTACACCCCATCCCTCTTTCTCCTCTTTAACCCAACCTCTCTAGCTTCTCTTACCACTTCGCCTGTCTGCCTCGACCTTTCCCCCACTTCTAATTATTTCAAGCTCTTTCTACCTTACCCTTTTCTCTTCCTCCACACTCAGGCCCGAGTCACAGAATTAACTTAAGACAAAATCCTAAAATGACTAGCATTTTGGTATTCACAGAAGGCACTTACTCATTTTGGTATTCACAGAAGTAAGGAGTCCTAACTTTAGGACTCCTAAATGCCTTCTGTAAATACCGAAAGTCTTAAAGTTAGGATTTTTCTCAGTTTAGGACTAGTAAAGTTAGGACTCCTACCCAGTTAAACCTCCTTGCCATCAAAATGTGTTCAGATAAAGAGTGGTCATTGCCTCCAAATTTATTAGCCAGTCAAATACTTTTAAAATCAACTAGACTGTGTTCTCAGTCTGGGACTGTTTCAGCCTAGGAACGTTCGCTAAAATTAAGAAACAAGGGCATACTTCTGGTGGGAGATTCAAAACTCAAACTTCCTGGCTAAAGCTACTCTTGCAAGTCTCCCTGGGTTCCATACCCATCCTACAAACAAGCTCTCAGACCCCCCATTGCCTAATTGTCCAGGAAGCGTCGCTGGAGCAGTTTGCTTGGGAAGAGAGAATGGCACCTATATGCACTTGTACCAGAGAAGATGAGGATCATCTCATTTGTGTCTGAGCTGACATAACCCCTGTGCCTCAAACCACAACCAATAGAGACCGTGGTTTTATTGGGATTAGGACCATCGGCCATACTAGCCATAGTGCTTGAATCCTAAGGAGGGTGCGAGGACAGCAAAAGCACCTTAGCGGCACAGTGAGTTTAGCTAGGCTCAATATTTGGGTCGCACGTTCTCTTTTCGGCATCAGGGCGATCTTGTACTGGCTTTAGATATAATTTAAACAAGCATTCTATCCTAGTGCATAATTCATCTATATTAGAGGTAGTCCACGATGGGATGACATTATGCTTCTTCAGTTTAGTCCCCTTGCAGTCTAATGTCCCCTTCTTGCACAGTGTCCTACCCTTCTTCTTTTTCACTAGAGGCTCCATAATAGGCAAATTCTCCACAAGGGGCCATTACACACTGTCCATACTTGATTGAGAGTCGACTGTTCCTTAATTTGGCCTCATGAGAATGTCTATACTATTAGAACTATTAGAAACAACCAAGTTGTCCCTCACCTCCTCCAGGGAAATGGGTCTTTTGGTGAGTTTCCTCTCCTTTGAAGGGACACTAGCTGCACGCACCAGGAAGGAACCAATTGTAGTTGTCATATCACCCTCTGTGGCACCAAATGCAATTTTCCTTTTCCCCTTAGTTCCAGTACAGGGGAAAAGGCAAACCTGGATGCTTACGAAAGGAGTCGCAAGCGACGGGGCAGATGGGAGCCACGGGACAAACAGAAACGCGGACAGGTGCAACAAGACCTACTTTTGACCTAGTCTTCATCCAGGGACGCTCCTCACCACGGGAGTGTAGTAGGCACTTTATAGCATGTCTGCAGCAGTGGGGCCTCCCAAGTTTCCAGCCCCTCCTCCTCAGGGTTTTTGGTGGTTGTGAGGCTGTGAGTCCTCAGGCAGAGTCCAAAAAGCACACAGAAGGTGCAAAGAATATGATTCTGCAAAGTGCAGGTATGAAGACTTTGGGACAACAAAATCAAGCAATGTAGTGAGCCCTTTAATAAATGCAAAATGTATTGTTTTTCCTCATTGATTTTATTGAGAACTGTAGATTTCTTTTTCTTTATCTGTAATATTATGAGCCCCATCAGTAAGTACTTTAGATAATTAAACATTAGAGAGCAGATTAATTGATTTATGTAATCAGCTATTAGTGCAGATGGAGAAAAATACATTTTGATCATGCGCAAACCAATAGAAATGAATTTGCTCACACATAAAATGTGTTACCCGTGCACATTTTGCAATCGACCTGGAAACTCCTCTGCTCAAAAGGGGCAATGACCAAGGCTGTTGAAGGTGCACTTTTCTTCACTTAGACTAGTCATGATTTGACACAGATCAAATGTAGCTTCATGCACGTTGCTGTTATGAAATTGTTCTCTGGTGCCCGTGCAAGCCCTATTTATCTTATTACTGTAATCTTGAACCTTACAGAATTGTAAACAAGGTATATAAAGCTATTTTTCAATTACAAACCCTTGGTTTGATTGCAATGCTTTGATAAACCGTTCCCCTATGCCACCCCATCTTAAGGTTTGCCATAGATATTCCCAGGAGACCCTATCAAATGCTTTCTCGGCATCCAAAAACAGTGCCGCCATAGGGTCTCCCAGGATACCAGCAGCATCGAACATTGTAATCACCTGCCTTGTGTGCACTGTAGTACCTACCTTTGCCTGGTATAAACCCGTGCTGTGAACAAACTACCAAATTCTCAACAACCCCTGCTAATCTCTTAGCCAGCATTTTCGAATAGACTTTAGCATCCGCATTCATCAGCGTAATCGGTCTGTAGGAGCCTGGTTGAATTGGGGATTTCCCTTTTTTTTAAATTACAGTAATATCAGCCCCGCCCCATGAGTCAGGTACAGCCTCCCCAGTTTGAGCTAGCTTCATAACCCCGAACATATCAGGCCCCAGGGCACTAAAGAAAGTTTTATAAAATTCAACCGGAATCTGGTCCGGGCCCGCAGCCTTTCCAGGAGAAAGAGTGCTCAATGCCATTAATAACTCCTCCATCTGAAAGGGTAGTTCCAGCTCCTCCTTGTCTTCCTCCACCAAACATGGCGGGATAATGCCACTTAGGTAACTTTCAATCTTCTCTACCTCTCTTAATCTGCCCTCCTGGTATAACTGCGTATAGAACCGCCGGAACACCTCCCTCACTCCTTCTGTATCTTGAATATTAACTCCCTGCTCATCCCTGATTTCCATGATATCCGCAGCTGCCAATCTCTGCCTAGTACGGACAGCTAACAAGTGTCCCACTTTCTCACTGAACTCATAAGCTCCTTCTTTCCTAATCAAATAGTTGTCTGCTGCTTTTTTAGCTATATGTTCTGTTGCTGTGGCTTTTAATGAAATAATTTTAAGTAGATATTGTTCCAATGAGAGCTGATCTTCTATAGCTATTCCCAACTCCTCCTCTGCTTTCAGCAATTCTCTATTTATCTCCTTAATTCTATCTTTTTCCTTTTTCTGAGATGAGAGAACAAAACTCAGGGTCTCTACCCTAACCCCTGCCCTAAAGGCATCCCAAACCACCCCTGGTGGTGCCGTACCTCTGTTAATATCCCAAAACCCCTTGATCCAACCCTCCATATACCTCCTATACCCCTCATCCCTCAAAAGTGCTCTTTCGAATGTCCATTGTGCTTCCTTCCTCACCCCTTGGCCTATCTTGATAGTTAGGATAACCGGGCTATGATCCGACACCACTCGCGGTTGTTTTTCAATCTGTGCCCCCCCCCCATCAGGGATCCCGAGATCAAAAAATAATCCAGCCTAACACGGACTCTATAGGGGGCTGAATAGAATGTACTGGCATCTTTATTTGGAAGAATCTTAACCCATGGATCAGTCAACGAGTTTTGGGCCACTAGCCCTGCTATAGCCCTATAGGTTTTCTTTTTCCTACCTGCATAATGACCACCTGCCTGTAAGAATGAACTCGAGGGATCATGTATAATAAAATCCCCACAGAGTACAATTGGTTCTAACCAATGTGCTAACTCCGCATCCAAGTAGTGAAAAACCTCAGGATCGTCTTCCGTTGACCCATATACTGTAGCGAGGGTGAATTTATCACCTTTGAAACTTAGTTCCACAATCACCCATCGACCCCACTGATCTTCCTTCTTCCTTATTACTACCACATCCCTACTTCTACCTAGAATTGCTACCCCCCTGTTTCTAGACCCTTGTTTAGAATTGGCCAGCACCGCAAACCCTAAATGCCCCAAAAGGTAATTCTTAGATGCCTCCACGTGTGTTTCTTGCAAACATACTAAATCTAGTCTCAGCAATCTCAAAAGTGCAGCCACCCTAAGCCTTTTAGCGGAATCGTTCAAACCACAGACGTTTATAGTGGCAATTCTACAGCTCATTTAAGGGATATCATACATTTCCCCTGTTCTATGAGACCAAACATAGACCACTGCTTCAAATTCTTACTAATGTGCTGAATTAACCGCATAGTGTGTGTGTGTTGCACTGTCCATCCCTGCATCGTACTAAACATTGTACACCTTTTCCTCTACTTTTTTTATTCCCCCTTGACCCCCTTAACCCTCCCTGTCCCACCTTCCCCTCCCTTCCTGACCCACCCCCTCCCCCCTTTACAGGCAAATAGGTCCATTGGACTATGTGTGATAGCTGTAGACCGTGTCTGTCGCTAGCCACCCCCCCTACCCCCCCCACAAACCCCAATGTTCCCCTGTTTCTCCCATGTGCCATGTGCCATGTGCCTATCCTCCCCTTTTCCTTTTTACTTCTTAGTTACAGCGCTCCGCGCTCCTTTTAATGTATAAGCCAGTAGGATAAATTTTAAGAGCTTCCACCATTCTTCTGCTGTTTAAGCTCTACCAAAAACTCATTATATAAGAACCCTAGCGCCAGAATTAGGGTAAACAGAGGACACTCAGCGGCAGTGAAGATAGAAAGAGGATCCAGACAAGGTTGCCCTTCATCTCCTCGCCTCTTCGCATTATATTTAGATCCCTTTTTGCGTAGGTTGGAAGATAATCAGGCGATCCCCCCAATGAGATTGAAGGGTTGTGTGGCTAAAACCTTGGCTTACGCAGACGATGTGGCTGTTTTGACATCTAACCCAGAGGGAGCTATTAGAGAGGTTGAAGCTGAGGCTCTCAATTTTGGACAGGTTTCGGGCTATAGTTTAAATAGGGCTAAAACCCAAATAGTTTGTAATCAACATGTTGTGGGGTGTACGGATCAAAGGGTTATGGGCTCGGCGGTATATTTGGGGGTAATAATTTCAGCGGATGTTGGTACTGTGGTACAGAGGAATATGACTCCCTTGATGAGTAGGGTAAAACTGGATCTGGAACGACTGAATAATTTGCATCTCTCTTTAGTGGGGTGTACGAATGTTATTAAAATGTTAATACTGCCCAAATTGTTATATTTGTTTAGGGCAATACCCCTTTATTTTGAGGTACAATGGTCCAATACACTGGAAGCTGTCCTTAACAGATTTATATGGGCGCAGGGCAAAACCCGTAGAGCATATAGGTTCATGACCCTTCCTAGAGAGAGAGGTGGGTGGGGAGCACCTGACTTCAGGTTATATTATTTGGCAGCCGCGATTCAATACCTCCAAGGGCTGATTGGAGGGGCAGGCCTTGATCAGAGAACGATGGACAGTTCTGATAGGGTTTATGTAGCAGTTTTGGGGGAGGAGGTGGAAAATTGCTTTTTAAACTGTACAGAGTTTGGATATTATAAAAGAACTAGATTCAAGACATTGGAAGCTGGAATTAAGATCTGGACTGCTTTTATTAAGAAAGTGGGTATTGGGAGATTTAACTGGTATACAAGGTTACTGAAAAATAGGTCTTTTCCACCTGAAATTTTTGGGGACAGGACGATGGAGGGCTGGGCAACGAAGGGGATTGTTCAGGTAGGGGATGTGATGAATCTAGCGGGCTTTGTGCAGTTTACAGAGTTAATGGAGAGGTTTGGATTAGATAGACGTGATTTCTTTAAATTCTTGCAGATAAGGAGTTTTCTGGGGACGAAGCTAGGTGGGCGGACTGGGTTTAATAGAGTGGACATTATGGAGAAGATTAGGCTAGGGGGAGATCGCTCAATACGTAGCTTTTATGCAAGCCTTGCAGAATTAAAGCAGGACGATAGGGACAAATATGGTCGTAAGTGGGCAGAGAAATTGGATGGAGAAGTTGGATGGTTTCAGGAGTCATTGGACTTAGGAAGAACGATACTTTGCTCTGCGCCATTGCAGTCACAACACTACAAAACTCTGTACCTACTCTATTACACTCCAGCCAGAATAGCGAAGTGGGGCGGCACTACGGGGATTTTGTGTCCACGCTGTAACTCACCAGACGCTGACATAGTACATATGTTTGCCCTATGCCCTCAGCTTCATTCTTTAATCAATGATATAGAGAGATTTTTGGACTCATCCCTAGATTTGAAAATTACCCTTAAACCTGCCCTAATACTATTGGGAATAGTGGCTGAGGATACCTTTCTGGAGAGAGACTTTATATTTGTCGCCATGGCTGTATATAGGCTCTGCATAGCAAGGGCATGGTTGGATAAGAACCCACCAGGTATGCAAGTATGGCTCGCTAATCTATTGGCAGCGTATAATTTGGAAAAAGCTATATATGCAAGGAAAGGCAGGAGAGGAAGGCAATTGGGGTCAAGAATATGGGAACCCATTAGTAGGTGGCGGGCTGGATTTGGGATATCATGAGAAGATACTGTTCTGGGTAACATCTTTAGGAATGTTTATGTATTGGGATAATTGCGTTGTCTGGCTGGATCAAGCTTTGAAGCACTGTAATGCGTATTAATTATAGTAGTAACTTTATGTTTTTCAGGTTTGTTTATGTATGTATTGGTTGATTTATTATGTTGTATTGGTTCAAGATGAAGTGCTGTAATGTTTTATTCCAATGTTATGGGCAATGTTTAGTTATTGTTAATGTTTACTAATTATATAGGGAATTGTGTTGCACTGTCTATACATTGTGTTTAATTGGAAAATAAATAAATATATTATAAAAAAAAAAAAAAAAACCTTGGTTTGAAAAGCTTTGCCAATGTGGTTTCTTTAAGGAACATCACCTTCTTTATAAAACCAAAAACCCCACTTAGGAATGCAAACACAGGGATTGTGTTGCAGGCCACAGTCCTTGTTATTGTAGCCAGTGTCAGCTGGCCTTAATTAGCTACACGGCTACTTAACTTTTATTAAGCTTGTCACTCTGTGATACCCTGCAAACGGATAGTTCAGAATCAGAATCAGAATCAGAAAGTACTTTATTCGGCTAAAAAATTAACCATGAAAGTAACAACAACATAGACAGCATACTACATAAAGAAACTGAGTTAAAAATAAACATACAAGTTATATTTCATTTACACTAATACTTATCCTTAATTTCAATACATATTTAAAATAGTTTAAAAGAACCACAACAGTAAAAACAGTATCCATTCTCTGACATTCTAGAAATGCTAATCTACATCTCTTTAAATTCATATCTTTAAGAAGCGCGATTAAAAATTTTCGACGGGGAATAGAATAAAATGTACAAAAAAATAGGATATGAATATCGGATTGGTGCGAGGAATCATCGCAAGGGCAAGGAGATAAAGTCTGTGACCATAAATTCATCTTTGGGAAGGACAGAAGTCTAAAAAGAAGGTTCAATCTAAAACGGGTTAGGAGAAATCGTTCATGATTTGACATCAACAGGGTCAAATAGGGCTGTACTTTTACTCCAGCCAGTATTTGGTTATGGCAAGCAACTGACTTTTTATTTGCTTCTGCTCTTCTTCTTTTATCCACGAGGTGTTCCAAACACAGTTTTTTCAAAAAACTTCTAGATATGATTCCCATAGATAGTGGATCCGCGTAGTATTCGCAGTGGCCAATATCAGACATAAATTGCTTAATATATGCTAACCATTCAACCCTGACCGAATTTTCACTATTCAAAATGTCCTGTATCACAGCCCGGTTAACTACACATTCATTGGTAGTCCACACCCTGTGCCACACAAGAATGGGCTGTATTCGAATTAAGTCTGACAAATAAGGTTGACCCAGCTCCACATGGCAGATGTAAGTAGAAACACTCTGTGGTACAGATAAAATGTCCCGTAGGAAAATGTTTTCAGCTATCTGTAGTGGGTCAATATTCGAAAAGCCCCAAATTGCCGCACCATATAGCGCAACGGATATACATGTGGCGTTATATATGGTCAGGATTTCTTTTATAGGTTTTTTCCCCAGCTTTTTAATGAAAATCCTAACGGCCATTAAGGTTTTTTGAAACAAAAGAGTTCTGGCCTTTATGGCACTCAACCAACCGCCCCGCTCATGGAACAAGATACCCAAATAGGGAAAACACGAAGTATTTTCCAAGGGGAGCTTATTTAAAAACATAGTTTTCGACTTTTTACCAGATTTTGTGCCGCAGTTCATGGAGTAAGTTTTACCACAATTAATTTTCAAATCTAAACTCAACATGAATTTTTCAAAGGATACTAACAATTTCTGCAAGGCCAGGGGGGTTCGAGCCATGAGGACAGCATCGTCCGCATACAGAAGCGCGGGGATCGGCCTCCTCCCCACTCTAGGCAAATCCCCGCACTCCTGCAGTAGACGATGTTCAAGTCCGTTAATGTAAAGAAGAAATAAAAACGGGGCGAGGACGCAGCCCTGACGTACTCCGCGACCCACACCAAATCTTCTAGTGCATTCTCCCCAACGGCCATAGCGAACTGATGCCGTGGCAACTGAGTAAAGATCTCTCAAGAAGCAAATTATGGCTTCATCGATGCCCAGCCCTTGCAGGATATCCCATAGTTTGGTATGCGAAACACAATCAAATGCCGAGGACAAATCAACAAATGTAAAATATAACCGTTCCCCTTTAACCCTAATATATTTTTGCTGGATGATCATTAGATTTAGACATTGTTCCACGGTTCCCAAACCTTTCCGGAAACCGTACTGTAGGTCACTCAAAATTTCATTGTCATCAGCCCAAGTCTGAAGTCTTGCCAAAATTATTCTCCCAAGGATTTTTACAGAAGAATCAAGAAGGGAGATTGGCCTATAACAGGCACAGTTTTGTCTCTCTCCCTTTTTGAAAATTGGCACGATTATTGAGGTGAACCAGGATAAGTGCATGCCATTGGCTAGGGCGGCATTAAAAAGCTGTGCCAACATGGGACCCCAAATCTCCACATTTGCTTTATATAAATCTGCGGGGATCCCATCTGGACCAGCAGCCTTACCACCCTTAGTGGCATTTAATCCGATTAAGACTTCCTCCAGCGATACCACCAGGTTTTCCACGCCCATTACACTATTCACAGATGTAAGAACATTAGTCGAAAAAGGGGCATCCTGCGAGCTATATAACATTGAAAAGTGTCCCACCCATTCCTCTTCGGTAATCACTGTCTCAATTCGGGCCTTGTGACTATCGAAGAGAAAAGGTGCGTTAACTGCCCTCCAAAATGCCGAGGCATCTTTAGACTGTGCAGCCTCGCAGAGTTCTTCAAGGGCCTCCTTTTTAATAACATTTTCCCTATTTTTCAGGGCCTTATTGTAGGAATTCCTTAACCCTCTTATTACTAAGTGATCCCGAGGTGATTTATGGATGGCATTTTTCAAGTCACTTAGAGCCCTGGTACAAGCGGTATCAAACCAGCTTTTGGAGCGCCTAGTCTTGTTTCTTAGCTCCATCCACAGACTTTTCTTAATTTCTAGGGCTATTTTATCAAAATGCTCTGAAATCTGAGTGGGGCAGGTTGATTCCCCTAGGCATATAGAAAAACTATCTGAACAAGTATTTAATAATTTTGCTAGAAATTTTTCAGGCATAACTTTGCCCCATTTTAGAGTATACCCGTTTTGCCTACCTAAAATTAAATCAGGGGCTATATCTCGAGAAGGGGTATAATCAAAGGGTTCACAAAAAAGATTCACAACATCTAATAATAAGGGCAGATGGTCACTTAGGGGCAACTCCAGAATCGATAGGCTATTGATTCTATTACCACAACTATTTGATGCGAGAACAAAATCAATAGTGGACATTACACCTCTGCCAACAAATGTCGGTTTGAATGGAGTAGGATTCTGCGCTATTTCATTCACAAAGCCCAAATCAAACATAAATACTAGTTCATTTAGTAGGTCCCCAATCAGGGAATGTTCAAAGTGTGTTAGATGTGTATCTTGTTCTAACATTAAGCCACAGAGCCCATTTTTGCCCCCGGTACAGAGTGGACAATTAAAATCACCCCCCCATAAAATTACAGTTTCCTTGTTTGATTTATCTGTTTCATGTTGTATTTTTTCTCTAAGTGTTCTTAAAGTAATCACTATTTGAGCTTTTGGGATATTATTGTAAAAATTAATCAAAATTACAGTGAGTCCCTTAGTGCTTATGGTTATAAGTTGAAAATAATTCGAGTTAGGTTTAAAAATTACTTTCTCATATTTAAGCTTGTTCGAAAGGAAAATTGTTAAACCTCCCTTCGCACGGCCATGTAGGCCGGCCTCAGCTGGGGTAAAGAAAGTTCTGTACCCACTTAAATGGACGGGTTCTGTGGACCATGTTTCTTGAAGGACCACAACATCCCGGTCATTTACAATTGAGTTCAGAGCTGGATTATCTATCTTATTTTTTAAACCTGCTACATTCCAAGATAGGAATGTACAGGAGTCCTGTTTTTTATTTCTTCCTACGTCTTGCACCAAGGAAATATCACGGTCTATCTCCTTACATTGAGAGCTCACTTCCCCGCTGTTATTCCCAGTCTCATCCTTCTGTGCTATAATAATGCTAGAAGGAGAGGGCTCCTCACCCATACCAGGATTTATGTTAATGGTCAATTCTGGGGGAGAGGTTATTTGACATCCCTCCCCTATGGAAGGAATTATAGGGTTACTTTTAAGCGTGTCAGCCTCTAACAGACTCCGATGGATTGTGTAAGCGGCACCCTTTTCATGTCAATCCACATAATCAAGGCCCGAAAACACATCGAATCTGTTATAAGTTGGTAAATTATAAGTTGAGCGCAAAAAATCCCTATTCTCTCGGAAATAGTTGTTATTCTCTGGGAAATAGTTGTTATTCCTATAATCCATTCCAGTGGTGATTGGAAAAAATTGTCTCTAAGGGATACCAGAGTGGGGTAAAGCATTCGAACCGTATCCACAGGGGTTTGGCGAGGACCAATCTACAGGTTGTCTTACTCTATCCCTGCCTCTGGGCTTTTGGCCTGGACAGTAAGGATAGAAATAACTAAGATAGTGAGTAGAGATAGAGTCACTACCATTTGACTCATACCAATCTCCTATGTGACAAACTGCTCTATGGTCCTTGAAATTTATAATGATAACATCCCCTTTCTTATCTTTGGGTCTAGAGCCCACCCAGACTGCTCGCCTCACTGTCCGGATTTCTCCATTAATGTGCGCTGGAAGGGGTCTGTTATTATGTAACCAATGTGTTACTTTATTTCTTAGAGCACGATGATCTTCCCTAGCATCCATAGATAACTCGGGGACGCCTGCCATAACTATAGTGTAGGGAGCTGCTTCAGGCGGTAGGTCAACCGTTCTCCTTTGGTACCGTTTTCCATTATGTGGGTTTACGGTGCCATTCTCCTTATTAGTCTTAGGTTGGAGTATCTGTGGCCTTTCTATTACCAACATTTTATCCTTGCCTTGGCCACCTACACTATTCACAGGTTTAATGGAAGGTTTATTTTGTAACGGAGTTACCAATGGAGCACTTTTAGATATAGAGCCAGTTGGTTTAATCCCATCAGGTCCTGATTTTACTGAGAGAACTGAAGGAGGTTTTACTAGTTTAGGGACAGTAACAGTGGCCGGTGGCACAGGTAGGCCATTAGATTTCGTTAAAATCACCCCCTGTATCAGATCAGCTAGTAATTGCGTATTTGTCCCAACTTTTCCATCTAGCTGTTCAAGTCTAGTGTTACACAAAGTCATTTTATCCAGCAATGGCTGAATTAGATCTTTTAACAGACTTTCTAGCCTCACACATAAAACTGTCTCACCAGGAGTACAGAAATCAGATATCGGTTGAGGCAAAATTGGCACCTTGGTCACAACAGGAGTCGAACTCCTCCTCTGTACTTTAGCATCCCTAGTAGGCATAGGACAACCCCCTCTTTTTTAATATTATGAGTAGGAGTTTTCAAAGGTGACGACTGGGTGGAATTAGTAGACAGAGCAGGCGAGAATCTTGGGGAGTCCGAAAGACCTTCATCCTCATAAGTACTACTTCGACTAATGTGTGGAGATTTCAGGCTAGCCGGAGTTATTGGTACTGAAAGTTCTTTTGTAGAAAAGTTAGATATTCCAGTTTCATCCTCCCCTTTACCCAAATTGGGAGGCCTGATTTCTTCCACACTATTATGTACATGTAATCCCAAGGGAGCTAACCCTGTGTTGCCTACACTAATTTTTTCGTTTAACATATTAACTACGTGTGAGCTTTTTCTTGGTACATCTAATTGTACTTTGTGATTTTGCTTCCCCCTTCTCTTTCGTGTTTTCGCCTTTTTAAATATTCTTGCAGGTGGGGTATACTTTAGTTTATCCACAATATCTGGGTAGTCAGGGGGGTTTTTAACATGGACTTGTGCGGTCACGGTCACTAACCTACCAGCGGGAATAGGAGGTTTTTTGGGCGAGGATATATCAATTAAGAGTGCCTCATCCTGCGGCGCATGAGAATTTCCCTGCCCAAGAGAGGCACGTCTATTAGAATTAATCTGAGTAATTTTTTGGATTAAGTAATTATCCATAGGCCCTTTATCTAATTTTTCCTTAATCATTATACAAGCTTAACAATAAACAGATTCTGAAAATATTTTTAAAAGTAAATCAAATAGATAATAAGATTCTAAGCTAAACTTAAACAAGAACAGGACGGCTGCAACCATCAAAGTCAGCGCATGGTCCTAAGTAAGTATAACAAATATAATTAATAGCAATACCTAGCACTCAGGAATCCCAAGTCCCAGGCGCACCAGCATCTGGTGCCCAGTCCAGTCTCTGCAGTCCTCGGAGGGCCTCAGAGGGCCCGCCCTTTGCCCGGGCTTCGCTCCGCGCTTCACTCCGCGCGCGTCCCGCTAGCGCGTCTGTAACTCACTCTAAATAGCGGGAGGGGGCGGGAATAGGACCAGCTGCGGCGAGTTAGGTGAAGCAGCGCCCGCTGGTCCTCGCAGTCCCTTAAGCTGGAAATGTCCCTCGGCGGTCTCCTCGTGTGTCAGGCAATCCGGCAGGTGAATGCCTCGAGCGGCTCCCGCGAAGCGGGGCCCGCGAGGCGTGGGATGTAAAGCAGCAAGAGGGGCAAAGAGTCCAAGTGGTGGTGCGCAGTATTCACCGTGTGCAAGGTCGACACACAGCGCTCCCAGCCCTTCACTCTTCAAGGCAAGACGGGAGGGGGCGGGAAGAGGACCAGCTGCGGCGAGTTAGGTGAAGCAGCGCCCGCTGGTCCTCGCAGTCCCTTAAGCTGGAAATGTCCCTCGGCGGTCTCCTCGTGTGTCAGGCAATCCGGCAGGTGAATGCCTCGAGCGGCTCCCGCGAAGCGGGGGCCGTGAGGCGTGGGATGTAAAGCAGCAAGAGGGGCAAAGAGTGGAAGTGGTGGTGCGCAGTATTCACCGTGTGCAAGGTCGACACACAGCGCTCCCAGCCCTTCACTCTTCAAGGCAAGACGGGAGGGGGCGGGAAGAGGACCAGCTGCGGCGAGTTAGGTGAAGCAGCGCCCGCTGGTCCTCGCAGTCCCTTAAGCTGGAAATGTCCCTCGGCGGTCTCCTCGTGTGTCAGGCAATCCGGCAGGTGAATGCCTCGAGCGGCTCCCGCGAAGCGGGGCCCGCGAGGCGTGGGATGTAAAGCAGCAAGAGGGGCAAAGAGTCCAAGTGGTGGTGCGCAGTATTCACCGTGTGCAAGGTCGACACACAGCGCTCCCAGCCCTTCACTCTTCAAGGCAAGACGGGAGGGGGCGGGAAGAGGACCAGCTGCGGCGAGTTAGGTGAAGCAGCGCCCGCTGGTCCTCGCAGTCCCTTAAGCTGGAAATGTCCCTCGGCGGTCTCCTCGTGTGTCAGGCAATCCGGCAGGTGAATGCCTCGAGCGGCTCCCGCGAAGCGGGGGCCGTGAGGCGTGGGATGTAAAGCAGCAAGAGGGGCAAAGAGTGGAAGTGGTGGTGCGCAGTATTCACCGTGTGCAAGGTCGACACACAGCGCTCCCAGCCCTTCACTCTTCAAGGCAAGACGGGAGGGGGCGGGAAGAGGACCAGCTGCGGCGAGTTAGGTGAAGCAGCGCCCGCTGGTCCTCGCAGTCCCTTAAGCTGGAAATGTCCCTCGGCGGTCTCCTCGTGTGTCAGGCAATCCGGCAGGTGAATACCTCGAGCGGCGCCCGCGAAGCGGGGGCCGCGAGGCGTGGATGTAAAGCAGCAAGAGGGGCAAAGAGTCCAAGTGGTGGTGCGCAGTATTCACTGTGTGCAAGGTCGACGGATAGTTTGCAATGCCACCTCATGGGACAACGGTATAACAAAGGTATCATCCAGAAACAGGTCTCAAAAAGTTGGGCACGCGCAATTTGTTGCAACTATGTCCTGTCTTTTAGTGCACCTACCTTACTTTCTATCATTGTATGTCAGTGCTGCTTCCATTGATAAGATGGACAGGGCCTATACCTAGGTGTGTCATGTGAACCAGAATTTCTGAATACATGGGAATTTCTCACTTCTAAGGGTCCACCTGGTAATCACTGTTAACTCCATCCCTTCATCCCACTAGATTTATCCGTACGCCTGGTATTGGTAATTTAGGGTGGGCAGACTTAACGGCAATAAATAAATTCAATTAAATAAAGAGCACTCCTAATGAGGTGACAAATGATTAAGAAAAATTAACAATTAAGAACAACAGACCAAAAACTCTTGCAATTTTACAATACTGTATATATTTCCTTCCAGCTGTGTTGTAGTTATTCCATTCCACCATTTAAACATCCAGCACGTTACCTTAAGCATGACCTTAGATTTAATAAAAGCAAAAATGTGGTTTACCAAAAGTGATGGTATTAAGGGAAAGGTATTCAGAAGAAAATTTCCTTCAACAGTATGTTCTCTTGGAACAGAGAGTAAAGGATGACTGATAATAATAATTTAGGCCATTTGTATAATCTCTTGGGGAATTAATTAGTGCTCTCTCAACAACTGGACTAAAAATGGTGTTCTTTAAAAGTTGATTAAAAATATATATATATTACAATAAGTTCTATATGTATGTCATAGAACAAGACAGGAGTTGGTGAGGAAAGGTTGTACCCTGGGGCAGCGCAGTTAATAGAAGCTCCTTAAATTAACACATTAATATATATTGGTGTATAAATATCAAAAATACCATGGTAAATTGTGGGATCACCATGCCAGCAAAAATGGCCTACCACCCAGCTCTCCCCTTGGTCTCCTGATAAAAATGATACCTCTCCCAAGTGTTTCCATGCTCGGGTGCTGAGATAGCCCCACAAGTACTGAAACATTGATATTGAAACTAAGTTTCAGTTTGGTTTTCAATGTAATGATGATAGCACACCATGATCGCACATGACGGAACGGTTCCGTCATGAGCACCGAAAGGGTTAACAGAGTGTGTCATATTAAAGAGGTTTACCTATAATATTGCTGCTCGGTGCAGAAGTGGTTGATCTCTGGCCTATCACCTTTCCAAACTTCCAATGTTGTCACAATTTCTCTTGCGCTCTAAAATTGTTGAAAATTTTTGAAAAATTCAGGGCCCTATTTATGAGGCCTTGCAACAGTTTTGAGCTTCCGTTGCGTCACTTTTTGTGATGCATCAGTGGCAAAAAACATGCCTCCTGTTGCGCCCTATTTACAAACTGACGCATCTTAGCAGATGCGTCACTTTGTAAACCCCTGTGCTACATTATACCTGCGTCAGGTATAATGTATGCAGGGTGGGCGTTCCCACGTATGTAAGCCTCGTAGAAGTGAAGCAGTGAAATCTACCAGGTTTCCCTGCTACCTCACAGCAGGCGTAAGACTGACGCAAGCCCTTGTGAAAGGACACATTGCTGGAGTTGCGCCACTTTTGTGACAAACTCCAGCAATGCGTCACTTTTACGCCATATAGATACGCCAGAAATACTGACGTATCTGTAACTCCTTGCGACATGATGCATCATACAGTAAATATGACGCATAAATCACGTCGCAGGGAGGGCGCACTGAGAAGTGATGCATCGCTGCTTTCACGCAGTGATGCGTCACTTCTCATAAATGAGGCCCTCAATTTTTGAAGATTAAATGGTTTGGGGCAAGTATGTTGCATACATTAAGAGGAAAATCTACTCTTGCTACCGACTGAAGACTACCTGGTCCATTCAGGAAATATTCTCTGCAAGTCATGTTATACACAAACCAGTCTTCCACATGCAATATTCACGTAAAAATGTCACATTATTATAAACGAACATTTCACACATAACACATAGCTTGAGATTCTAGAGTTATGTTAGGTTATGAATGCATAGTAAATTCAGATTTTTTGTTTTCCTAACTACAAACTTACAGGTACATGCATCATTGTTGCCGTTTGCGATTCCTTAATTGCGAAAATTAAGGAATCGCAATTAAGGAATCGCAAACGGCTATGCATCAAAAAATCGCAATTTTTTTTAGCGATTCCTTATTTTTCCTTAATTGCGGTTCACAAATTGCGAATCGCAATTAAGGAATCCCTTCCCATTGATTCCTATGGGCCAAAAGGCCCATAGGAATGAATGGGAAGACAATCTCAATTTGCGATTCGCAATTAGCTAATCGCAAATTGAGATTGCGATTTCAAGGGTGCAGGGGTGTCCAAAGGACACCCTGTTGCACCCCTGAAATCAATCTATGCACATATGTTGTGCACACACATGCCTTAAGGGCATGTGTGTGCACAACATGACAGTTTGAAAAATGCACAAAATTGCATTTTTCAGCTTTTTCGCAAATTACCATGAGGTCCAACCTCATGGTAATTTTTCCCTCCTAATTGCGAATTCGCAATTTGTTTTAGGTGTCATGCATTGCATTTAAAGAATCGCAAATTGCGATTCCTTAAATGCAATCGCATTTTCAGAAATCGCAAATAATTGCGATTTCTTGTATTTTGGAATGATGCATCCCAAATAGTGATTTAGGAATCGCAAACGGCCGATTTTTGCGATTCGCACCGTTTGCGATTCCTAAATCGCTTGATGCATGTGGCTGCTAGTATTTATTTAATGGTTCTAGTTTCTGTTTTGCAGTGATTTTTTCGCTTTTCTTTCCACTGACTCCTACTTAAATCCAGATCATGTTTCCCCTTGGGATTATTCATACTGTTATGTAATATCAAGTAATATTTTGAGGTAGCTCAGTGAGTTATATATTCACTGCTCTCATGTGTGTGTCACCTGCAGTTCATGGATTTAAATCCCTGGTAAGTTGTCTGAGCTTTTCATTCTCATGAGCACAATAAATTTAAAGCCATTAGGTTTTTAACAGTGAAATTTGTTTTTGCAGTGCTACAAATTGGCAAAGATGATGGCATTAAGTGCTGTGGTAAATTTGTAAAAAAAATAAGTGCTGGGGCTCTCTTCAGGAGGCCGCTTCCGTCAGCCATATTCTCTTGTTAGCGCCATCAGAATCCATGATTTCCTACAAGGGGGCGAGAATGTGGTGTAATGGCCAGAGCTGCCAAAATCAGAGCTTGGAATCTAAGTTTGAGTCTTAGCGTTGGCTCAATATCTTATGACTCACTTAATCTCCCTGTGCCTATCAAAAATGAATGTGTCCTTAACTGGTGCTTTAGCGCCGGTGATAATGACTGAGTGCCAGTGCTGAGCACCGGAAACCACTGGCTCAAATTAAGCACTGATTCAATGCTGTCCAAGTCCTGAAAACTGCTGTCTTCCCATCATGTGGAATCATTATTTAACCATGTATTCTTCCCTCATGTTTTCTTCTTTGGGGTTCTTCTTTTGCTGCCCACACACAAACTTTTCCAGTTTAACAATTAGGTGTATCAGCAGATCCTCTTTCCAATAAGATATCTGACAAGAAGTACACAAAAAAGCCAAAAAATTACCATATTCCAGTTTAACAGGCACAACAATCCTGAAGGCACATAGTATGAAACATATCCCTTCCACCTTGTTTACAGGAGGCACATGTTACTCCTTCCAGTCTTTGTGCACAGGCTTCATAGCTCTAGGTAGAGGTACTGAAGCTGAAGTGGAAATTCCCACGCCTGTTCCCAATAAAATCCAGTTCATCCACTGGCTAAAACTATAGCCTTAATCTCAGTAATGTAAACCTGCAATATTTACTCACACTCCTAATGAGATTACTCATGTGTATATCTGACAACCAGAGAAATGTACCCCCCAATTGCTCCAGATATTCCAAATTAACACTTTGGTGATACCCCTGCTTTACTCTGCACAAGGCAGGGCCATATCAACCATTAGCTATGTACACAACTGTTAATCATGTTTTAAAAAAAAAAAAAACAGAGTTCTGAGGCAGATTGGAATCTTGTTGCCATGATGTGTCTCTCAGGGGCCATGGAAACCTCTGGAGTCTTAGCACTGCAGAATCTTCAGGGAACTCTGATGCAGCCATTGTTGGTCATGGCTTACTGTTCCGGAATGTGGCTTCTGTTGTCATTTCTTACCTTGGAGACCGGACTGTAGTTGCTGAGAAGGTGTACATTTCTTCTTATATTCAGTGTTTTACTGTCATTGCCATTCACCTATTGTTGGAGACTTCTTTTCATCACCCCAAATCTGCCACAATAGTGGATAGGGGTCTGTGAAGGACACGTCTGCTTCCCAGCAGCTGATACTGTCCTCCATCAAATGGAGAACAATAAGGTAAGATAACTTCCAGAACATAAACAGAACATTTAACAGTGTTTTTTGCTTCCTTGTGACGTCAAACTCTGTTTCTAAGGTAGTTTTAAACTATAGTTAAAACACAAAATAAAGGAATAGCAACATTTCAAAATACTTTACACTTGGCCCAAAGATGTAAACCTACAAGTTATTGTCTCCTTGTGTAGTCATTATGCAAAGATGAAAATGTATGTATTACCACAATGTATTTAAAACATACTGAAAGAAAAATGTGCAACGTTACATGAAAGATGGTTTGGAACAGTCCTGTCTCCAAATGTAATGTCTCACTGTAGGATTTAGTTGATCATGACAGAATAGTATTATTAAAAGTGATGTATAAGGTCAAGTTTCCAATTTAGTCCTGTATATTTGACTTGATGTCTTGGAGGTTTTTGACACAGAATAGTTGCCCTTTAATGGTCTCCAGTTTGTGGTAGTTTGAATATGCAATGTGCATTAAGCAAATACCCTCTAACATTTAACATTTACCACCCTGTGCCCATGGGGAAAAAGTTGACCCTTTGATATATGCATCAGCATCTGGAGGGTGCTGTATCTTTTTATTACTTAGTTGAACTGGCTAAAGTTATCTTTACTGTGACACAGTGCATCAAATTAAAGACGTTTACCAATGATATTGCAGCTTGTTAGAGGAGTGGCTGACTTTTGGCGTTTCATCGTTCCAAACTTTTAGTTATGTCTACATTTCTCTAGTGCTGTAAAATTGTTGAAAAATTTTGAAAGATACCTTTTCGAAAAGGGCAGCTAGAGACTTGCACCTACTCTGGAACAGCTCATTAAGCTAGGGATGGAGCCACTGCTTATAAGCTGCTTTGTGTTTCACAGTGCAGGTAACTGCCATAGCCATCAGAGAGATGTTTGGGGGGTCCATGACATTCCATTGTCCTTCCAGAGGGCTGCCCATGACCCTCAGCTCCAAAGGGTGCCCTGGTGAGGTGATCCAGTTAGTCAGAAACTATGTTGTAAATATTGTGCATAAAAGACAGGTTCCTTTTTAACTTGACAGCTCAGCATGTCCTTCTCCTGACGTTTAGTATGCAAGCCCGGCTTTCCCATCCATAATCCATGTGCTCTCAGGCAGTTGGTGGCAACTAAATATTTCATGTCCCTGTTTTTAGTTTAAGTCACCATACCTCTCTCTTTACATCTCAGTGTACCTTCCCCTTGATCGGAGTATTCATACCATTTCTTCCACTCCTCTTACTCAGTACACTTCTCTCTACCCCTTCTCTCTAATTCTAACCAGTCACAGCTGGCTTAATTAACTACACGGCTACTTAACTTGTATAAAGGTTGTCACTCTGTGATGCCCTGCAAATGGATAGTTTGCAATGCCACCTGTTGGGACAAAGGAATAACAGATGTATAATCAAAAAATGAAACAGGTCTCAAAAAGTTGGTGCACGCAATTTGTGGCAACTGCAACCTGTCTCTTAGTACATCTGGCCTTACTTCCTATCATTGTATGTCAGTGTTGCTTCCATTGATAAGATGGGTGAAGGGACAGGGCCTATACCCAGGTGTCTCATGTGAACCAGAATTACGGAATTCATGGGCATTTCTCACTTCTAAGGGTGGCCCTCAGGGTACACTTTGTAATCACTGTTAACTCAATCCCTCCATCCCTCCAGATTCATCTGTACCCATGGTATTGGTAATTTGGGGTTGGCAGACTTAACAGCAATACATAAATAAATACAATGAAATAAGAGGGCACTCCTAATGAGTTGGCAAATGATGAAGAGAAATTAACAATTAGAACAACAGACCATAGAACTCCTGCAATTTTACAATACTGCATATATTTCCTTCCAGCTGTGTTGTAGATATATCATTCCACCGTTTAAACACCCAGCGTGTTACCTTAAGCATGACCTTAGATTTCATTAAAAGCAAAAAGTTGGTTTACTAAAAGTGATGATATTAAGGGAAAGGTATTCAGAAGAAAGTTTCCTGCAACAGTATGTTCTCTTGGAACAGATAGTAATTGAGGACTGATAATAATAATTTAGGGAGGGCATTTGCATAATCTAAAGAGGAATACATTATGGCTCCCTCAACAACTGGACTAAGAAGTGTACTTTTTGAAATTTGATTGAAAAAAGGAAACTATTACAATAAGTTCTATGTGTAAGTCATAGAAGACAGGAGTTGGCGAGGAATGGGTTGCACCCTGAGGCAATGCGGTTCATGGAAGCGCCTTAAATTAACACAATAATGTTATTGGTGTATTAATACCAAAAATACCATGGTACATTATATAAATTACGGTTTTATTCATGATTGTAAGTATGTTCCAGTGCATATGAAAACATCTGTCAATAATTACAAATGCGATTTAAGATGAAAAAAGGGCTTTACTGTTTAATGAGTGTGCTTTCACTGCCCTTGGCTGTTAGGCAAAGTTATGTGAAAATTGTGCTTCAGTGAAGAGCTCCATACCACAACAGCCCCCTCAATACCTTTAGCAGAGGCCTTGCTCACTCACTTTCTATAATTTAGGGAAAACATTGTATTACAACTTTCAAAGATAATTTCAGTACCCTAGTATAGGTGGGATTTAAAACAAACATTTGTGTTGAGTTATTATAATTACCATGTTGTTATTATGGTTCTTCAGCAATGTCAATTACTGCGGTCATCAGGGTGAAGTTCAAGTGACATCACTTCCTGGAAAGATTCAGGTTCAGAGGTCACCTGATGTCAATTCCAATGATGTAATTATTGACAAAGGGTGTGTGGTGTCACTTCCTCAACTCAGGACATTTTGATGAAGCAATGTTCATGCCGCTCTTAGGCCCACCACGAGCCGTCCTCATTACCAGGGTTGTAGCCCACATTGGTAATCACCAAAATCAATGTGAGTAGCAGCCCGATGATGAAGCATGCCACCCTTCAAGTGACTGAGGGCTTGTTCTTAGAACACACAGCAGGGATAGAAGAAGAGAGACACTGCATTTCTGCCTGAGTACCTTTTTGAGTTTGTGATGATGATGATGATGACACAATCAATGTTGTAACTGAAGAAACCTAATCTGAGTAAGACAATCATTTAATTTGTCATCATCTGCCTTGATTGTGAAAATATTTCTATCAAGTTCCACTATGTAATAAGAAGTGTCTTAAAATCATCAGTGTATTACTATCTACTTCACAGGTCTCTCGGAGTATGGAGAGTTGCTCCAGCAGTACATTGATTTACAATGCGCTCAGCATTGGTGGAGCATTCAGATCATTCACCATGAACGCCAGAGCTAGAATGGTAAAGTGTGTTTAAATGTTTTTTTTTAAATATAATATCATTCAACAAATTGATTGTGGCTTTTGAAAATACAATAGCTTGAATCAAGTCACATGAGGTATCTTGGATGCCTCATATTTATGTGAATTCGTATCATGATGGAATAATTCTAGTGTGACATCTTCTATGTCTCTTAACATTAGGGTTCCGCTTTGACAGACAATTAAGTCATTGTTAACTCATGGAATGATGAACTCAAATTGAAGGCCCAGACATAGAACAATGTAGCGAAGTAAAATTATACTGCATTGTGCTTTTGAGTAGCCATGGGCTGAAATATTTACCCCTAGCTTACTATAAAACATTCACATCTTTCAACATTAAGTACAAAAATGCTATCATATTGTTCATAGTGCAAGAAAAAAGGGCAGGATTCTTTCATTTGTCTTTCTTGAGGGATTCATATTTATTCTTAGAAAAGTGTACTTTCTGCAAAAAAATATTCAGGGCCTCATTTACAATATTTTGATGTAGGTCAGTTCCACAAGCCTTCCTGATGGTCCCCTACGTTAAAAGAAAAGGGCAGCAATGAGCTGTTTCTATCAGACATGGGGCATTCCTGCCCCCTCCCGGTTGGCACACAATTGACTGCTATGTACCAACGCAGGCACCCTTGCGCCAAAGTGCAAAGGTGTCTGCATTTTAGGAGTGGTTGTTTTTGTGACGGAAGGGAGACCTTCCTGCTGAAAAAACAATCAATGGAGGCAATTTTCTCTTTCTATGAGTGCTGGGAACTAGGAGAAATAATGTTTTTTCTTCCTGTAGCGCCTCCTGTATGCCACCTCTGGAGAGGAATAGGCTTTTGTCCATTGCCAGGTTTAAGAAATCTCGTACCTCTGGGACTGTGTCAAATGCCATGGGTGTTACATGGATGTACCCACACTAACGTCCATGGCACGCTCCCTATCGCAGGGTAAGGCAACACAGTGACTTGCGCTGCGTTGCCCCAGTCCATTTCTACAAGGCCATCAAAAGCCATGCAGAGTGGTTTTACGTCACCTTGTAGATATGGCCCTGCAGTGTGCGCAGCCAGAACGTCACTAAAGTGCTGTCCCGGCAGCGTAGGGGACTTGTAAATGAGGCCCCCGTTTATTTTGCATTGAAGGAATATTACTTACGACAGTGGAGGTGTGGCCAATGTGCAGAATCTTTTATAGTAGACGGAGCACAAAGGAGAGTTTGAGAGGGCGGTAAATGCAATTGATTAGGCAATTTTTTTAATGCAATGAAATAGAGAAATATTCACTTTTTGGGAATTTCTCTGCTGTGTTGTGTGACATTTGCAGGAAAATGTGCCAAACACCAGCCTCAGTTGGTAGTGGGAGTACCTGCCGGGCAGTGACATGGGGAGGGGGAGGGGCAGGGTGGGGGGTAGTAATCTATGGATTTCGTAGGTTTACAGTTAAGTAAACATATATATAAATAAACAGAATTTCATTACACGCACTGCATCACATTTGGGGATGCAGTGCATGCAACTAAATTCATTTAATTTATTTATATGTTTACTTACCTGTAAACCTCCTTAATCCATAGATTACTACCCCCACCCTGCCCCTCCCCCTCCCCACATCCGCGGCTGCCAAAGACAAAGCAAAAAATGCTAAATTTCATAAACCCTTCAGTATTTTGTGGTCATTCATTACAATACAAACTGTCATGAAACACCAAGAGCTTTCCAAAAAATTCTATGAATGATGACATTTGCATAAATTTGCGAGATGGAACAATTTCATGGACCAGGCAGTGATTTGGTTCTGCCTGCAAAATACCACCATGGGCACATTTGACATGCTTCAGTTACATACATGGTGGAAATGCCCCCACAGTGATACCTTTTGCTGGATTTCGTCTGTGTGACTTCTGGGTGACTTTGGCAAATGGTTCTTAACCCTTTTGGTGCGTGTGCAGAGGACGGCCGGGGGACGTCCGAACCACGCCCAGTCATAAACCACATGCACCGCTGTCGAATTCACACCGCAGTCAACGGGTTAAACAGTGAAAAGAGTAATATACCAGTCTGCAAAGGGGTTTAGAAGAAGGGTTGTCGTGACATAGGAAATCTTTTTCACAGAAATAAAGACAAATTTAGACATTTTTCCCACATTGGGTGAGGGAAACAGGCATATGGTAGGAAAGTTGCAAAATCATACATCACTCTTGTGTATAAATCAATGTTTTGTGAAATAGGCTGTCAGAAATCTCCACGAAACAGAGGCATACTGTGCACATGTGCACATGTGGTTTAGCCTTTGACAGAAATCTAAAACTTCTTGTCTAACAAAATAGGTTTCTGAGGTGCTATAGTTGACTGCCATCATTGCACTGTCCACATTATAGCCAAACATGTAACACATCCATTCAATGCCACATGGCATAGGTAGAAAAGTACCCGTGACATAAGCCATTCTCTATTGTACTGTTGCAAAGTATGATACATGTTCCGGGCGTAACTTTCAGGCAGTACTACTTTTTGGCTCTTTTGCCAGGATTAGCGCCTGGCCAGTTACCCTACCTGATTCCCGCTATAGCGCCGGGACACCTCTGTTGATGTAGCTGTCTCGCTTTATAGGTGCTACTATTATTATTATTATTACTATCAATTGTCACACAGAGTCATCTTTTTTAGATAGCTATAGACTACAACATTTGACTCATGTAATATCCAAATCGCATAATAGGTCATACACAACTGAATGATTCATAGTCTTAGATGTTCAACAAATATTTAGAAAAGTAATATCCATGACTATATAAAAACCTGTTGGAAAACAGGATAACATAAAGCACACCTCAATCCAGATTTACCAAGGGCTTGCATTACCCTTGTGTCACGTAAGGCAAAGCAAGGCAACGTAAGCTCTTAAGTTAGATTTACTATGGCAAGCAGCGCCACCTAGATGGCTCTGCTTTGCATAGTGGGGCGATGAGTGGGGCAGTGGCAGTGTCCCTAACTGCTCGGCGCTACGTAGCTGGAAACAGATTCCTGTTGATTTTAAAATTATTCTGTTGGCATTTTAGACTTCCATTTTAGGACCCATACCTGCTTGAAGGGGGAGTGGTGGCGGCTTTTTGGGCAGTCCTCCTTACCAGAAAGCCTGGGCTCGGTCTTCACTCCTTCCCGCCTTGGTCCAATGCGGTAGCTAGTACCGTTGCACGGAGGGCTGGGAAGGGAGAGCCAGGCACTTCCGCTGTGACAGGATAGTGGTCTAGTGGCGGGGAGCTTGCTCACATAAAGGGCGCAGGGCCCGTGGCCACGTTGCGGTGAGTGGGGCAGCGGCAGTGTCCCTAACTGCACCGCGCTACATAGCCGGAAGCAGATTCCTGTTGATTTTAAAATGATTCTGTTGGCATTTTACACTTTCATTTTCATTTTAGGACACATACCTGCTTAAAGGGGGAGTGGTGGGGGCTTTTTGGGCAGTCCTGCTTACCTGAAAGCCTGGGCTCGGTCTTCACTCCTTCCCGCCTCGGTCCGATGCTGTAGCTAGTACCGCTGCCCCGAGGGCGGGGATGGGAGGGCCAGGCACTTCCCCTGTGACCGGTTAGCGGTCTAGTGGCGGGGATCTTGCTCACATAAATGGCGCAGGGCCCCTGGCCGCATTGCGGTGAGTGGGGCAGTGGCAGTGTCCCTAACTGCTCGGTGCTACGTAGCTGGAAGCAGATTCCTGTTGATTCTGGTGGCATTTTAGACTTCTATTTTAGTACACATACCTGCTCGAAGGGGGCATGGTGGGGGCTTTTTGGGCAGTCCTGCTTACCTGAAAGCCTGGGCTCGGTTTTCACTCCTTCCCGCCTCGGTCCGAGATGGTAACTAGTACCGCTGCGCCGAGTGCGGGGAAGGGAGAGCCAGGCACTTCCGCTGTGACCGGTTAGTGGTCTAGTGGCAAGGAGCTTGCTCATATAAAAGCTGCATGCCCCAGTGGCCATGCAGCGGACACGCGCAGCGGGCCTGCCGCTGGCGCACCAAAGGTAAGCCCGTCTGCGCCCGTTTGCGATCGGTTGGGGCCTGAGGCCAGAACCCCTGGTGGTTTGGGGGTAAGGATACAGTATAGCGCCCAAGATCTGCGGGCTCTCTGTCCGGCAATGACAGACCTGTGTAGGCACAGAAATGGGGGTGGAAGTAGTTGCTGGGACTGCAGGTACTGCACTTTCAGAGCTAAGGTTGAGAGGGAGGCTAAGGTGGCAAGCTCACATGTGAACTGCTGCCTATTGAACTGCAGATCACTTAGGAAGCATATATTGGAGGTATTTGATCAGCTCTCAGAGGGGCAGACTAATATAATGTTCCTCTCGGAGACGTGGCTGTAGGAGGATTCCGCACCAGAGACCCTAGAGGCACTTCCTAGTGGGTATGGGATCACTAGGATTGATAGAGGCTCCTGTGGAGGAGGTGGGGTGGCGATTATATTCAAACACACCTTCCAATGTGTCCTAGAGCCGGTCACAATCGCTGAGAGTGAGGCGGGTTTCTCCACATTTTAGGTAGCTCCAAACTATATCGTGAAAGGGCTCCTGATTTATTGGCCACCTGGACCCTCCACTCGTTTTTCCTCTAGCCTGCTAGAATGTCTTGTGCAGCCAGCACTGCGTTATGAAAAACCTTTGGTGCTTAGCGATTTGAACTTGCATTTTGATGACACAAAGAATGTAGGGGCCGGGCAGCTGTGTCAAGAATTGGCGACCCTACAATTGATGTTAAAATCTGATTCACCAACACACCAACTGGGGCATCTGCTTGACCCCATTTGTGCTAATTGAGAGGACATAGTTGTGAACCCCCCTCTGCCTGTACCATGGTCAGACCATTTCCTGGTCCCGTTTGGGCTGAGGCTGCGGGGGCTAAAGGCACAGGTGATATACAAGGGGGAGACAGCACTCCGGAAGTGGGCAGGTTTCTCTCAGAGAAGTTTAACAACGCTCTTGCTCAGGGTGGGTTGCCTGGGGGCACAGATGTCGAAAGTGCATGCGGAAATCTGGATACCCGCATTACGGAGGCACTGGATAGCACTGCTCCCTGAACGCATCAAAGACCAGGGAGAGTACAAAAATCGGCTCCCTGGTATAACAACGCCCTGAGAACCGCTAAAGCAGACTGTAAATGTCTAGAAAGGCGGTGGAGGAAAGACTTCTCGGATCAGGTCAGGAGGGAATATAAAGTCGCCCTAAAGGGTTACCATGAGCTTATTAGAAAGGCGAAGGCAGCGTACTACCAGGAAAGAAATGGGGCGGCGGAGAACTCGGCACGGGAGTTGTTTAGGGTCTATAAAGAAATCTCATCCCTAGCAACTACAGGCAGTGCCAGCAACTGGTTCGGAGGAATAATGTAATCGTGTGGCGGATTTCTTTACGGATAAGGTGGAGACAATTTACTCAACCTTTCCGGACTCGGCGCATGTCGATCACGAGATCCCGGGGGAAGTAGGACACATTCCAAAGGGAGAATGCATTGTCAGATTTACCGTACCACCTACAGAACCGTTAACGAAAATCTGTAGGAGTGTCAAGTCGGGTTCATCAAGGGACTCTGCCTCCCCTAAAGTACTTGGAAGGAGCCTTGGAACCCTTGAGCCATGCATTAGGCACCTATGGGAATTATCATTCAGGACAGGGACCGTGCCAGCGAGATGGAAGGAAGCAGTAGTCCTTCCGCTATCCAAGAAACCGCATATTAGCCCAGATCGACTTGATAATCTTCGCCCAATCTCTTTACTTCCCTACTTGGCAAAGGTTGCAGAGAAGGTAGTAAATAGACAACTTATTGGGCATATTGGGAAACACAATCTTTTGCATCCCACGCAGTCTGGGTTTCGGGCACACCACTCGACGGAATCAGCCCTGTTACTCGCCACAGAAACCATCAGGAAATATGTGGATGAGGGACAGACGGCGGCCCTAATCCTGATTTAGGTGCCGCCTTCGACACTGTGGCTCACCATACCCTGCTGCAGAGTCTGAGGAAAGGAGGAGTGGCAGGGAGGGAATTGAATTGGATGAAATCCTTCTTGTCCGAGCGTAGCTTTCAGGTGAGGCAGGGCTCTCACTACTCCAGGGTCATCAAGTTGAAACAGAGAGTACCGCAAGGATCAACCCTGAGCCCGACCCAGTTTAATCCCTATGTTACACCATTAGTGGATATTGCAGATGGTGTTGGGATCAGGGTTGTGTCCTATGCCGATGACACGCAGCTGGTGGTCTCGCTGACAAAAGCACAGGAGAAAAGCAGCCACCAACTATGTGGCTTGCATGCAAGATCTTGCATCATAGATGGCGAATAACTGCCTGAAATTGAATAGCAGTAAGACCGAGGTGCTTGTGGTGGGAAGAGCCCCGTCGGTGTGGTCATCGGCATGGTGGCCCCAGTCTCTGGGATCCACCCGATGCCATGCAAGCTGGCAAAGAACTTAGGGGTCTGGCTGAATACGAAGCTATCTTTCGAGTATCACACCAGGCGGGTAGCAGGGGCCTGTTTTGGAGTCCTGAGGGGCCTCCAGAAAACCCTGGACATGCTGCCCACCACAGCCAGAAAGACCATGGTGCAGGCCCTGGTACCCTTGCGCCTTTAGCAACGTTCTGTATCTGGGGGTCACTGGTAAATGTATGCAAAGGCTTCAAGTTATACAGAATGTGGCTGCTCAGATAGTTCTTATGCTGCCTAGGGGGGCCTCCTCGAAGATGGCATTAGCGTCCCTGTACTGGCTGCCGATAAGGGAGAGAATCCTGTTTAAGGCACTGTGCATTTGCGATTGTATCATTCAGGGGACTTGTCTGCCCTATCTGTCTGATTTATTGAGGCTCTACTCTCCAACACGCCAACTGAGATCGGTGGGGACGGGCCATGTGTGCGTCCCAACCATTAAGAGAGCTAGGATGGGCGGCCACTCTTTCCGCTTTTTGTCAGCTCAGAATTGGAACAAGCTCCCAGTGAGCCTACGGTTGGAGGGCTCGGAAGCTATCTTCCGGAAAAATCTGAAAACTTATCTTTTCCCTACAGGATAGGCAGGCTGGGCCAGGCTGGGTAAGGGTTGTGGCAGTTTTGTACCTCAGTGCGGGGACACACTGGCCTAGTGTAACCATGCGCTCTATAAATGCATCTATTAATATTATTATTATTAATATTATTATAGTGAATCTAGAATAACACAAAAGCAGCACAAGTTGCTGCCTTATGTTAATCTCCGCGTGCGGAAGGCATTGCATGGGTGGAGCGTGGGTATTCCCCCCCATCAATTCATGGTTTTTGAATAATTCCCAGAGTTACTAAGACTAGTAAACCTGGGAATGCGTTAAAATGATATGCCTTCCCAAGTGAGGCATAACAAGGAGAAATATGTTTATTTCTCCTCGTTATTACTTCTTTCGAAAGAGCAAACTGCTTCTAGGTATTGTTTCTGTGCTCTGGAAGGTATCCCTTCCTGCACAAGAATAATCCTGGCTGTAACAAAGGCACTCTTGCACCATACCCAAGGGTGCCTGTGTTGGCGCTTGGCAGCCACAAGTGTGCCAACGTGGAGAGAGAGCAGGAATGCCTATATGTAAGTAATTATGGCACATTTCTGCTCTCTCCCTTTGTCACTGTGCAGCAAGTCGCTTTGCTGCATTTCACTGCGTCAAATATTAGTGAATCTGGGCTCTCTGGTTTAATCTGTTATATCTTAAATGTTTTGTTGCACAGTCCTCTCATATAAAATACAAATGATGCTGTATGTATTTACTCCTGCTAGTATTGCAGATGATGATAACAATGATGATTATACCAGTTTTTTAAACAAATTATTCCATTACCCTGTCCATATTTTTGTAGGGATTAGAATTTATGGTTGGTAACCATTTTCCTTAACATGTGCTTTGTAGAAATTAACCATGTTCCTCATTGTAGCAGGACACAGCTGAAAATGATCAATGTACATTTTTCTTCATTGTGCAGTTACTTGTATCTGAGCAAAACATCAAGTGCAGTCAATCACAAGTTAATTGTGTTACCAGTACTGGCTATTGCAGCAGATTCATGATGAAGATGGCCCAGGTTAGTATGGTAAAGTTATACTAACTGGTATGTTGACACAAAGTGATTCTTAGTACATAGTTTAATTTACAGAATGACATTGTGTTTTATTATATCTCAAGGAGTTTCCTTATATTTGTGAATATTTACGAATAATATTGTTAATCTACTTTAGGCATTCTGTGATTTCCCTAACATCATTAATAATTATGGTCATATTATGGTTACTTATACTGCATCAATTTTATCAATGTTCTACCAGATTCCCAACTCTGTCAGTTGTAAAAGAACTTACATACAAGTAGTAGCGTGAATGAGTGCAAACACAAACCACAACCTTCAGACTACCTTTGTCCAACCTTATACTTGTAACCTACCCACCTCACCCTTCGGTTCCTTCTTTGATGCCACCTGGATAAGCCAGGCTAAGTGTTACAATCCCTTCTGTTATACCACAGTGGTACTGAATGTTGTTAGTTTCACTAACAAAATGCAAATGTGTGTTTTTATGGATCATATTTCTCGGTGGATATTGTTGGTGGATTTGGACTCTCTAGATGTCAGTAACTTCCTACATCTAATGCTGACTATTGGTAAATATGGCAGCCCACTGGAGTCACTGCTAGGTTTGTTGATCATACACTTTTACATGATCACTGTTTTAAACAAATAATCAATCTCTGTTGTCACTTTGAGAAGTGGACAAGCGGGAAATATACCTGTTATTGATCAGAAGCTCTTTGGGTGACCCGTTCTTTGGGAAGTCTTCCCTAAATGTTTCGATGGAGTTCACATTAGTCAAGGAAGGCACATCTTGGGATTCTACACCAAGTTACCCTACAGCCTTGCTTAACTGCCATACCTCCTTGGTTGAGAACTCATCGCTGACTTACTCACCATCTGACAACCCTCCTTAGAAATTACAAAGCGGCAATCATACGATGATCCACTCAGCGGCCCCAACAGACCTATTTTTGTTTTTTTAAAATGTTTATAGAGCGCTCACATCACCCTGGGGCATCGCGGCGCTAACCAGAAAGACAGGTATCCTAAGAAGCCACGAGGGCGTGATGGAGCGGTAATTTCTTCTGGTAGTTTCTCAATGCAAAACCCTCATGCTACCTCTAATTTACCGCTCAAAAGGTGTTGGGCCCTTCACACCATGTATTACCTTCAGGAGATTTTAAATAATCATGAACAGTAAAAACTGCAATTATTATTCAAGCCAATCACGAGAGTTGTTGAGTATTTTAAAGGGTTTTATTTTCTAGTCAAAATTTACGTTTTTCTCTGACCCTTTATTCATTAGTAAAATATCAATTACGTTACAGAATTTGGAAAACAGGAAAAATATCAATAATACAGAACACATTACAGTCTGCATATAAGCATTACATGTGGTTATGAAAATGTGGCGCAAAAGTCTTAAAAAGTTTCTAAGAAAAATAGTCTTGCAAGGCTAATCAATAATTAAATAGTTGGCAAAAAACCTCCCATAAAGAGAAATAAATGCATAAGTCAAATAAATCTTTTCAGACCTAATTATTAGTCAAAGCATAAACTTAAAGTTTAGCATCTAATTCTATCCTGATCCACTGCACTCTCTGTCTGTCTGTGTCTAAAGAGGAAAGCAGCCCCTCCTTTCACAGGCCTCAAAGGAATGTGGCCTGAAGTGCCAAGATATGACGTGGAAGCAAGAAACCTCCCCCCCTGACTCTCCTCGGACGCACCTCCCCTTCAGCAATCTCCCGGGACGTTTCGCGTACCTAACCCATAGAAGCCAGCTGAGCTGAAAAAGCCAGCCCCCATCCAGAGAGGACAGTATTTATACCCTAATTATTGGCAGATTACACAAAGATGTAGCATCTTTCAGGAAACCTGTACGTGATTGGTCAGTCATGATGGCATGAGTTCTCACTCCCCTGACTCATTCTAAAAACCTGACTTCACCAGTTTTAACAAAAGAAGCATACATGAATAACTACATTTATAAACATTTGCAACATTTACTAGGAAAAATGTTTCATTCTGATTTTCTTCCTTCCTTCCACAGCGTAGTCAGAACGGATACTTTTAACTAACTGGTACATTGGCACAGTCACAAGAATGTACAGTTCAGGTTGTCCTTGACTTTTTGTCATGAGGAAAGCTGCCACAGTCTGCGCATGCTCCCTTCTCATTAACCCCTTTAGAGCTTGTAAATAAACCTCCCCAGTGCTGCGCTGTCCATTGGAACTAGTGCTGAATGGACGTCCAACGGTCGTGCGCAGCACTGGGGAGGTAGTGGCCGTGACGACCGTTGGCCGACGGCAGCAATTAAGGGGTTAAATTGCAAGCCATAGCCTTGATGGATTCACAGGCAGCCATGTTTTGTGTAGGCCCCAAAAATAAACAAACACAAAGATAATATTAATTTCATGTAAATCAGTCCATTATGTTTCCCATGTGCATTTTTAATTCACACACATTATAAAAAGAGGTGTTATTAACTGAAAATGTTTATCAAAATATGCAACAAGTCAAAGTCTATTAAGACAGGAATAATAAATCTAGATTACATGGATGAGCTGGGAAGAGAGAAACATATTCTATTAATCTTCAAAGGTAAAAAGGCCACTTTTTCTCTACATTGCAAAAAAACATGTTAATTCAGCAAAAGCATTTTCAGGCCTCACTTTCATGTTTTTCATGTGCCATGTTTTTAACCTGCACCAAAATGTGTGTGGCAATTTAAATGCAGCCTGTCTGTAGCACAAAAATAAAACAATGCCTGACTGCAGATGAAATCTGCTCCATCAATCCACCCTTCTGATAATTCAAATCATAATAAAATGATTTATAATTCATCACACATATTTAATTTCACTAGTGACAGTATTTTTTTTTTTTTTTTATTGCAAAAGCTGAGCATATAAGAATGTTACTTCTATTTCTAAGGCAAATACAAGTCTGGTCTGTAATCAGATCATATATAGCCACGCTCAATTGTTTTAGTGCAGAGTTCTGTAAGTAGCTTCTTGGAACAGTCTTCTTTAAAATAAGTAACTAAAATAATAAAAAAGGAGAATTCACCAGGACATTTTCAGCATTTCTTTGCTCATTTGTCATCAGCTTGTCATTAGTATGGCTCATACTTTCCATGCAAATTGGACTACTTAGGTGCTGAGAAACTCTGACAGAGCACCATCAATCCTTTGCACTTTTTTCAACCAAGGCCTTTCACTCTTATTTTCACTTTGATCAGATTCAGATGTTTCAGCACAGCATCTCTCAGATCAAAGCCGTTGTACCATCCATTATGCAGATCTTGTGTAGCAGCTGCAATCTGGTGAGAAACTGCACACTGTACATCAACCAGACCTACACAGCAATGGCTAGTGTTTTCCTCAGTGTTTTCCACAAGTGCATTTGCATATGCATTTTCAAGCCACTTTGGTGATGCTGAAAAACAGTCTTTTACAAAAGGTAACTCAGTGCTGCCATTGTGTTGCTTTATTATGCTTGACACTTCAGGCAGATAGCTACAATCCATTCCTTGTCCAATCTGTTGTTCTGCACTTATTATCTTTAAGCCCACATTATGATCTGATTTCAGAGAAACTGGCAATCTATACCTGGGCATCAGTCTATGCAATAACACATTTGCCACTATGCAGTTGTCATTTCTCTCAAAAACAGTTCTGATACAACCCTGTTGTGCTGCTTCAAAAACATTTCCTTGAGCCTCTTTTAATTCATCTGTGAAGATTCCATAGAATGTACATGCTAACAGAACACAATGTTGTGCAACTGAATTAGCATTTCTCTCTTCCATGACAACAGTGACTCTCATTTGAGCAGATAAACTGCATGTGATGGTAAGGGCAATCAACTTCGAATTTTGGGCTGGGGTAATTACTAAAAGCCATGAAGCTTTGACAACATCATGTGTAAGGAGCACAGCATGTGCTGCTTTTAATGTGTCACCTTTTAAACATGGGCCATCTACAAAATGGACACTGTTGGGCTGACTCAGACGTTCATCTTTAAAGTCTGTATTTGGCGTTATGCATATTTTCATGATATTTAGACACGTATTCAGTTTCATCATAATCCAATTCATTTGATGACATTTCTGTGAAGTTAGGGTCAAAGGTCATTGGGCAATACATCACAGACCTTTGAACACAGTCATCTTTTTCAATAGGCAATGAGAGAGCGCAGCCCTCCCTCTCACTGCAAATTGGTGTATTTTCTTTCAAATAAACTTTCATTCCTAGTGCTGGGGCGCGACATTTTTTCTCTTTCAACTCTAGGAATGCTTTTGTGCAGTTGTTGTCCAATGGAAGCGGATCAGACACACCTGAGTGTGTCAGCCTCAGTAAAGGCTTAGCCACTAGGGAAATGTTTAGTAACCACTCTCTACAGCAGCTAACCATTCCCAAAAATTTCCTGACTTCTTTCTGAATTTGAGGTGCATTCATCTTGGAAATTATTTCCACCTTCTCTGGTGACACCTTTCTACCTCCCTTTCCAATTTTGTGTCCCAGGTATTCATCTACTTTTTGACAGTACTCCTGACTATTCTCATCCAACGGCACTGTGACATGAACTTGGCAAAAATCAATAAAAATAAGCCATTCTTCAGCACATGGAATGTGAAAAAATATATTGGCTGGATTCGGTACCACAGGACAACATGGAAAAAATATGCTTTTAATCTCCTGCACTATTCTGTTCTTTTCATTTATTTTCTGTGAACCTGTGATCAGAAAGTTACACAAACTTCCAATCAATTCCATCAAAAATCCTTTTATTGCTAAAATTCCTGCAACTGATTCTGTTCCTGAATACATGTCATCTGGTTCAAATTTTAATAAGACATGTTCTGCACATTTTATTAATCTGGCATCCTTCTCTGTGAACTCTCTTATTTCTGTGTTTATTATTTTTTCCAAAGCAGAAGGTAATTTTTCAATTGTCTTTTCTGAAAATAATGGTACAGCTGTCTCTTGTTGGGCCATTTTAAAATGTACATCCTCATCAGGAATCTGAAAAATAACATTATCTTGAGTACAGTAATCTGTGCTTCTTAATTTGCAAAATAATTGTTTTCCTGCTATGCCTGAGTCACAGACAACAGTTTTGCAGTTTTCCTCAAATGGGCCTATTTTTGGTGCACATTTTTCTAAAACTGGGTTTGTAATTTCTTTCTTTAAAACTCCTGCAACTAAATCTGGACTTTCCACTGCCTTCACAATGGACTTGGTAAATTCTGAATTGTGAGTGTTAAAACTCTCATTTGCAAACACAGCAACCTGTTGGACTGGATTCTGATTTTTTCTCAGGAAATAATTCCCATTTGCTCTGGACAACCTATTTAAATTAATGTTAGCATTTTCCATATTTTGTGGGACCATCTGTGCTTGAAAAATTCCTGCCATAGGTACCTGTTTCTGAACTGACATTTGCATTTGCTTAACTGGCATATTTTGCATCTGCAATTCTCCATGTTTTTGTGCATCATGTTTACATTTATTTTCCTTCATCCAATGCTCAAATCTGTTAATAAGATGGCAAAAGGACACATTTTCCAGCAGTACAACTTCCATATCTGAATTTGCACATACCAAAACACCTATACTTCCATCCTGTGTTCTTTTAATCTGTACCCATTCAACATCCTCTGCTGGCACTCTGCCCTTCAGGAAAATAATCACTGCTATGTTTTTCTCCATTACAACAGAAAATGATGGTGCATTCATGCAAACCCTTTTCACTGTCTCCTCACCTGGCCCTTGAACAACAACTTTAGATTCAAACCACAATTTAGTCAGCATGGCAATATAAAAGAACATTTCCAAATGAATGCACAACTCTTTCAATATTTCATCAAATCCATCAACTTGTGGGTACCACAGCACAATCTTGTCTCTCAATTGTGGGAATGTGTTCAGAAATGCTGCAAGTTCACTTTTATTCTGTGGCATATGAACATACATTTCTCCCACCTTTTCTCTCAATGAGTAAGCAAAAGCCTCTCCCTCATTCTGTTTATTATTTTTCTCAGCTAAATCTGGTGGCTTCTTTTCCTTATCCATTTTCCTTGCTAAGTCTGATAGTTTCTTTTTCTTCCCATGTTTTCTTGCCCACTTGTCTCCTAATTTCTCAAGCTCATTGCATTTAAAACCATATTTTATTTCTGCAATGTGCAAATGCATTCCTGAAGAACACATTTTGTCATTTGCTTCCTCATCCATGTGTACCCTAAAACTTTTCTGAAATGGAAAACTTCCTGAAACATCAGTTTCATATTTTTGTGCCAAATCTGTCAGTCCATTATGTGTAGTTAATGCACATGCAGCTGTTACCTTACTCAGGGAAAGTAATTCTTTTTCCTGACACTGGTTCACATTTTCATAATTTAAACAGCAAGGACTGTTATTTTCCCCATGTTCAAATGCTGAATTTAAAACACTAAGCTGTTTCTCTTTTTCAGGGCCTGTGTTCATATGTTCTCCCATGTTCTCTATCTTTTTAATTACTGCTGCTTCCTCAAAGCAGGTTTGAAAAATCCCATTTTCAATTACATTCATTTTATCCTGGGCTGCAGAAGTTGTAAATACCATTTTTCCCTCACCTTTCAGTGCTTGGGGTAATTTCTGCGCAATAATTTGTGTGTTCTGAGTTTCTGAAATAAACCCTGGCAAAATCACTGATTCTGCAGCTCTTTGAACTTTTTCAGTAGGGATCATATTAATTGGGACAGTCATAATTTTTCTAGGCACTATATGTGCATCTGCAGTTTGCAATTCTTGAACTGAATCAGTCATATTTGAAGCAGTAACACCTGGAGGTATCACTGACAGTACTGAATTAACAGGTAGTGGGTCAATATAAAATGTCTGCACAGTTCTCTCAGTCTGTATTTCTCTCTGTTCAACAGAAGCAGTAGCCCCTGTAGTATTTACTGGTTCATTATTTTCAGTCTTTTTCATGGGAACCACATAAAGTGGTGGACACTCAGTTAACAATTCATCCATTATTTCATCCCCTGAATTATTATTTATTTGACGCTCTTTAGCAGCATTAATTCCCTTCTCCTGTATCTGGTGCTTTACCTTTTTATCTTCACATGCTTTCTCTCTTGCTGTCTTTTCCCACATTCTTAAGGCCTCAAATTGTGCAGCGTTAGATTGTGTCTTTATTTCACATAACACTTCCCTTAATTTGTCAATAATTTGCAATTCAAAAGTACCATCTTTTGGAAACCTCAAAGCACCTTCTTTTTCAGTAATCTTGCACCATTGGTGAACCCACATACATGTATTTTGTCCAAAATTGGTAGACATAAAATTCACAGGTGTTCCTTCAGGAGCATCACCAATAAAAAACTAATTTTTCACTTTACCTCCTAACAGCTTCTTTAAACCTTCAAACATTTTCATTTTTGCAATAGTTCAATGCAATTTCTTTTCTCCAAAGCTGTCAGTCTCAATTTTAGTCAGTTTTACTCCTACTACTGACCCTCCACAAAATCTTACTGTAATATTTCGCTTAATCAATAACTTTGTTAGTAACAACATAAATACATTCGCTACTCTGTCTGTTGTGCTAAATAAAGGATAGATTTATATTCACTGCGAGTAACACATTCCGCTTACCCTTCACAAAGTAAGACCTTCCGTTTACTCTTCAAACACTACAGGTAAATCCCTTCCGCTTACCTTTCACTCAAGCTCAGAAGAACCTGCTACTCCTTTGGACTTATCCTTCAGGATATATCTTAGTCCAAAGTTTCACCAGCGAACCCTTTTGCTGTCAATCAAGCTCAGAAGAACCTGCTACTCCTTTGGTGTGACCCTTTCTAGGTGATATCAGACCAAAGTTTCACCAGCGAACTCTTTGCTATCAATCATTCACACAGAAAATAGTCCCTAATTTAACACTGCCAGCCCTACCTAGCTTATCAGTGTTATTCCAACAGACGAGTAACCTCAGTGCAGTGTGGCTTCCATTTACCACCCGCTATTCCTTCCCGGGATTCCACAGGTGTGCATACCTGCGTGTTCCAGACAACATAGAACAAGACACTAACTTAACATGAAGAGTTAAAACATGTAATCAATAACCAAAAATTATTTCATATGAAATTACCAATATAATCAATAACACCATCAATTCAAAATGAGCAAAATGTCACCAACAATAAAAAAACTTAATATTTTCAACACTCCAAAAATACATGCTAGCATATTAACAACATTTCACAACCCTATTGATACTCACACCACTTCTTGCATCACCTTTCAGTACTGCTTTGCCAGTCTTCAGGTTCTGAGCATTGGAGTCAGGAATCAGGACTTGGACATTTATCTAACTTGGGCAATTATTTTACTTCCCTCTTAAGGTCAATGATCCATTAGTTGAGTAGTTGATTGTGAAATCAATAATCACTAATCACCAAACTAATCAATAATGACCATCCTCTGCTTACCAAAAACTGATGGAGCGGTAATTTCTTCTGGTAGTTTCTCAATGCAAAACCCTCATGCTACCTCTAATTTACCGCTCAAAAGGTGTTGGGCCCTTCACACCATGTATTACCTTCAGGAGATTTTAAATAATCATGAACAGTAAAAACTGCAATTATTATTCAAGCCAATACCGAGAGTTGTTGAGTATTTTAAAGGGTTTTATTTTCTAGTCAAAAGTTAAGTTTTTCTCTGACCCTTTATTCATTAGTAAAATATCAATTAGGTTACAGAATTTGGAAAACAGAAAAAATATCAATAATACAGAACACATTACAGTCTGCATATAAGCATTACATGTGGTTATGAAAATGTGGCGCAAAAGTCTTAAAAAGTTTCTAAGAAAAATAGTCTTGCAAGGCTAATCAATAATTAAATAGTTGGCAAAAACCTCCCATAAAGAGAAATAAATGCATAAGTCAAATAAATCTTTTCAGACCTAATTATTAGTCAAAGCATAAACTTAAAGTTTAGCATCTAATTCTATCCTGATCCACTGCACTCTCTGTCTGTCTGTGTCTAAAGAGGAAAGCAGCCCCTCCTTTCACAGGCCTCAAAGGAATGTGGCCTGAAGTGCCAAGATATGACGTGGAAGCAAGAAACCTCCCCCTGACTCTCCTCGGACGCACCAACCCTTCAGCAATCTCCCGGGACGTTTCGCGTACCTAACCCATAGAAGCCAGCTGAGCTGAAAAAGCCAGCCCCCATCCAGAGAGGACAGTATTTATACCCTAATTATTGGCAGATTACACAAAGATGTAGCATCTTTCAGGAAACCTGTACGTGATTGGTCAGTCATGATGGCATGAGTTCTCACTCCCCTGACTCATTCTAAAAACCTGACTTCACCAGTTTTAACAAAAGAAGCATACATGAATAACTACATTTATAAACATTTGCAACATTTACTAGGAAAAATGTTTCATTCTGATTCTCTTCCTTCCTTCCACAGCGTAGTCAGAACGGATACTTTTAACTAACTGGTACATTGGCACAGTCACAAGAATGTACAGTTCAGGTTGTCCTTGACTTTTTGTCATGAGGAAAGCTGCCACAGTCTGCGCATGCTCCCTTCTCATTAAATTGCAAGCCATAGCCTTGATGGATTCACAGGCAGCCATGTTTTGTGTAGGCCCCAAAAATAAACAAACACAAAGATAATATTAATTTCATGTAAATCAGTCCATTATGTTTCCCACGTGCATTTTTAATTCACACACATTATAAAAAGAGGTGTTATTAACTGAAAATGTTTATCAAAATATGCAACAAGTCAAAGTCTATTAAGACAGGAATAATAAATCTAGATTACATGGATGAGCTGGGAAGAGAGAAACACATTCTATTAATCTTCAAAGGTAAAAAGGCCACTTTTTCTCTACATTGCAAAAAAACATGTTAATTCAGCAAAAGCATTTTCAGGCCTCACTTTCATGTTTTTCATGTGCCATGTTTTTAACCTGCACTAAAATGTGCGTGGCAATTTAAATGCAGCCTGTCTGTAGCACAAAAATAAAACAATGCCTGACTGCAGATGAAATCTGCTCCATCAGGAGCAGATAGAACTGACCGGAGTTAAAACAGGTGTGCTTTCAGCCGTTTCCTAAACGCACTGTAGCTCGTTATTTCCCGTAGATCCAGAGGGAGCAGATTCCAGTACTTGGGAGCCAAGAATGAAAATGATCTGCCACCCGTACGGACCAGCCGAATCCGGGGGATCTGAAGCAGATCCTGGGTGCTTGATCTAAGGTTCCTGCTCGGGATATATTTACGCAGTTTGTTCCGTAAGTAAACTGGGCCAGTGTTGTTCACAGCCTTATATGTTAAGCAGCAGATCTTAAAGCGTGACCTTTTTTTTACTGTCAACCAGTGTAGCTTCTTTAAGAGAGGAGCAGAAGGAGAACCTGCCGGCTGGTTAAGGATCATTCTAGCAGCCGTGTTCTGCACAACCTGCAATTTGGCCATTAGAGTCTCTCCGACTTCCGCTAACAAAGCGTTTCCATAGTCCAAGCGGGAGACTACCATTGCTTGTACCAGGGATCTCCGGTGGGAGACAGGAATATAAGGAAATATTTTCCTCACCAGTCGGAGAGCATAATAACATTCACTTATCATGGAGGAAACTTGAGCTTTCATGTTTAAACCTTGGTCCAACTTTAAGCCTAAGCTCTTTACTGATCCTTTAGGGGAAGGAGGAGCACCCAGCACCTGAGGCCACCAATCCTCTGACCAGATGTCTATTGCTTTACCCAACAGCATCAGCTCAGTTTTGTCAGGATTCAACTGGAGACAGTTAGCTGTCATCCAGTTCGCAATGATGATCATACCTTCTGCAAAGCGAGCTTTGTCGAGAGTGTGATTTGATCCGATGTTAAAGATCAGCTGTGTATCGTCTGCGTACGAGATGATACCAAAGCCTAGTTTCTCCACGATCCTTGCCAGTGGGGCCATATAAATATTAAAAAGGGTAGGGCTCAAGCAGGAACCCTGCGGGACGCCTCTACCCAAAAGCCTTTTTTTGGATGTGAACTGTCCCAGCATTACAGTTTGGAATCGCTCTGCCAAAAAATCCGTCAGCCATTTTAGTGCCGTCCCATTTATTCCTAAACCTACAAGTCTCTCCGCCAGCCTAGAATGCGAGATGGTATCAAAGGCTGCGAAGAGATCGAGTAGGATCAGGATTGCTGATCCCCCTGCATCGATGGTTAATCTAAGGGAGTCGGTTACTTCCAGCATTGCCGTCTCAGTACTAAACCCTGGCCTGAATCCTGATTGTGAAGGATCCAGGATATAGTTATCTTCAAGGTAAGTACTGAGTTGGCGGTTAATGATCCCTTCCAAAATTTTACTCAAGAGTGGTAGAAGGGAAATAGGTCTATAATTTCCCAGTATAGAAGGGTCCGCAGTTGGCTTTTTCAGAATGGGGCGCACAAAGGCTTCCTTCCATGCTGGTGGAATAATGCCCGTAAGTATAGATCGATTAAAAATGTCTGTAATTGCTTGAGCGCTGCTAGTAGCTGGGAGTGCCATAATCCTAGGGGGACAGATATCCAACGGGGACCATGACTTGGCTGAACTCAGGCCTTTGAGAACTTCTTCCGTGGAAATTACGGTGAAGCAGCTCAAAGAGCATGCCACCTTTGCATCCTGCTTCTCCAGGGTGTTAAGTACCTCCTCGTTATGCGGGGTTAGTGAAGGGAAGTTCTCATAGATTTTTGCAATTTTATCGTGAAAAAAGAACGCCAACGAGTCACATAGATCCTGTGAGATCACCGGGGCTTGACTACATACCTTCGGGGACACAAACTCTTTTACTATTCCAAACAGCCTTATATGTTAAGCAGCAGATCTTAAAGCGTGACCTTTTTTTTTACTGTCAACCAGTGTAGCTTCTTTAAGAGAGGAGCAGAAGGAGACCTGCCGGCTGGTTAAGGATCATTCTAGCAGCCGTGTTCTGCACCACCTGCAATTTGGCCATTAGAGTTTCTCCGACTTCCGCTAACAAAGCGTTTCCATAGTCCAAGCGGTAGACTACCATTGCTTGTACCAGGGATCTCCGGTGGGAGACAGGAATATAAGGAAATATTTTCCTCACCAGTCGGAGGGCATAATAACATGCACTTATCATGGAGGAAACTTGAGCTTTCATGTTTAGACCTTGGTCCAACTTTAAGCCTAAGCTCTTTACTGATCCTTTAGGGGAAGGAGGAGCACCCAGCACCTGAGGCCTCCAATGCTCTGACCAGATGTCTGTTGCTTTACCCAACAGCATCAGCTCCGTTTTGTCAGGATTCAACTGGAGACAGTTAGCTGTCATCCAGTTCGCAATGATGATCATACCTTCGGCAAAGCGAGCTTTGTCGAGAGTGTGATTTGATCCGATGTTAAAGATCAGCTGTGTATCGTCTGCGTACGAGACGATACCAAAGCCTAGTTTCTCCACGATCCTTGCCAGTGGGGCCATATAAATTTTAAAAAGGGTAGGGCTCAAGCAGGAACCCTGCGGGACGCCTCTGCCCAAAAGCCTTTTTTTGGATGTGAACTGTCCCAGCATTACAGTTTGGAATCGCTCTGCCAAAAAATCTGTCAGCCATTTTAGTGCTGTCCCATTTATTCCTAAACCTACAAGTCTCTCCGCCAGCCTAGAATGTGAGATGGTATCAAAGGCTGCGAAGAGATCGAGTAGGATCAGGATTGCTGATCCCCCTGCATCGATGGTTAATCTAAGGGAGTCGGTTACTTCCAGCATTGCCGTCTCAGTACTAAACCCTGGCCTGAATCCTGATTGTGAAGGATCCAGGAGATAGTTATCTTCAAGGTAAGTACTGAGTTGGCGGTTAATGATCCCTTTCAAAATTTTACTCAAGAGTGGTAGAAGGGAAATAGGTCTATAATTTCCCAGTATAGAAGGGTCGGCAGTTGGCTTTTTCAGAATGGGGCGCACGAAGGCTTCCTTCCATGCTGGTGGAATAATGCCCGGAAGTATAGATCGATTAAAAATGTCTGTAATTGCTTGAGCGCTGCTAGTGGCTAGGAGTGCCATAATCCTAGGGGGACAGATATCCAACGGGGACTCTGACTTGGCTGAACTCAGGCCTTTGAGAACTTCTTCCATGTAAATTACGGTGAAGCCGCTCAAAGAGCATGCCAACTTTGCATCCTGCTTCTCCAGGGTGTTAAGTACCTCCTCGTTATGCGGGGTTAGTGAAGGGAAGTTCTCATAGATTTTTGCAATTTTATCGTGAAAAAAGAGCGCCAACGAGTCACATAGATCCTGTGAGCTCACCGGGGCTTGACTACATACCTTCGGGGACACAAACTCTTTTACTATTCCAAACAGCGTTTTTGCGGAGTTGCTAGCACTCTCAATCTGAGTTATAATATACTGCCGCCTAGCTTTTTTTAGGTTTAAGTGATATTTGGCCAATGTTTGTCTGTAAAGTGCTTTATTTTCCATTGTTCTATTTGCCCGCCGCCTTCTTTCCAGGCCTCTGCAAAAAGCTCTTTCTTTTTTTAATTCCCCTGTATACCATGGGGCTGATATCCGCCTAGTTAAACCACTCTGTTTCTGAATGGGAATGATCTTATCAAAGGCTGTTTCCAGGGCGGCGTTAAAGGCTTCCAATTTAGCGCCAGCCCCATTAGCTTGTATAGTGGGGACCTGGGCAAAGACTTCATCAAAGGAGGCTACCGTAAGTTTATACCACTTTCTGGCCAACTTAGCACCTGTCAGGACAGGGCGATTGACTACATAGGAGTCTGGAAACTGCACACTAATCTCACTCAGAGAATGGTCTGACCAAGAGAGAGGGTCAGGGGACGAACACAAAAACTGGTCGATATTTGAAAAGACCAGATCTAATTGGTGCCCAGCAACATGTGTAGCGCCTACTGTTTTAAATGTTAATCCCATCTGTTCTAGGGAGGATACGAGTTTATTCACCTCCGACTCTAAGTGCTTTTCCCCGTGAAAATTAAAATCTCCCAGTAGGATAAATCTGTGTGTTGCCAACACGTACAAAGCAATGCGTTCTATCAGGAGATCGGTGAATTTAGCTTTAGGACCTGGAGGCCGATAAACCAAGGCACCATACCAACAGTCTGATGCAGACACCGTCACCTTAAAAATCCCTAGTTCCATGCAATCATTGCTAATTGTAGTTATCCAGTTTACCATCAAATGTTTTTTAAGTGCTATGGCAATCCCCCCTCCAGTTTTTATTTCTCTGTCGAGATGAATAAATTTGTACTTATCTGGTATGGCCAGAGTTATTGCTGGTTGATTTGCCGGATTTAGCCATTTCTCCGTAAAGAAGCACATGTCTGGGTCCTGCGTATCAAGCATATCCCAAATCTCATAAGAGTGTTTTACAAGGGATCTAACATTACATAGCAGAAACCTCTGGGGTTGCTGTGTACTGGATAGCATGTCAGATAAACCCTCCTGTATGCCCCCACCACAACCACAACCTGGGAACATCACCAATCAGCACCACCCTGACTCACATCATCAACACCTCCATCATGCTTTTGAGCAGTCATGGGTCTGAAATATTTACCCCTAGCTTACTATAAAACATTCACATCTTTCAACATTAAGTAGAAAATGCTATCCTATTGTTCATAGTGCAAGCAAAAAGGGCAGGATTCCTTCATTTGTCTTTCTTGAGGGATTCATAGTTATTCTTAGAAAAGTGTACTTTCTGCAAAAAAATATTCAGGGCCTCATTTACAATATTTTGATGTAGTTCAGTTCCACAAGCCTTCCTGATGGTGCCCTACGTCAAAAGAAAAGGGCAGCAATGAGCTGTTTCTATCAGACATAGCGTATTCCTGCTCCCCCCCCCCGCCGGTTGGCACACAAATGACTGCCATGTACCAACGCAGGCACCCTTGGGCCACAGTGCAAAGGTGTCTGCATTTTAGGGGTGATTGTTTTTGTGCAGGAAGGGAGACCTTCCTGCTAAAAAAAAAATCAATGGAGGCGATTTTCTCTTTCTATGAGTGCTGGGAACTAGGAGAAATAATGTTATTTCTTCCTGTAGCGCCTCCTGTATGGCACCTCTGGAGAGGAATAGGCTTTTGTCCATTGCCAGGTTTAAGAAATCTCGTACATCTGGGAATGTGTCAAATGCCATGGGTGTTACATGGATACATCTTCACTAACATTCATGGCACACTCCCTATCGCAGGGTAAGGCAACGCAGTGACTTGCGCTGCGTTGCCCCAGTCCATTTCTACAAGGCCATCAAAAGCCATGCAGTGTGGCTTTACGTCACCTTGTAGATATAGCCCTGCAGTGTGCGCAGCCAGAACGTCACTAAAGTGCTGTCCCGGCAGCGTAGGGGACTTGTAAATGAGGCCCCCGTTTATTTTGCATTGAAGGAATATTACTTACGACAGTGGAGGTGTGGCCAATGTGCAGAATCTTTTATAGTAGACGGAGCACAAAGGAGAGTTTGAGAGGGCGGTAAATGCAATTGATTAGGCAATTTTTTTAATGCAATGAAATAGAGAAATATTCAAATTTTTGGGAATTTCTCTGCTGTGTTGTGTGACATTTGTAGGAAAATGTGCCAAAGACCAGCCGCGGTTGGTAGTGGGAGTACCTGCCGGGCAGTGACGTGGGGAGGGGGAGGGGCAGGGTGGGGGGTAGTAATCTATGGATTTTGTAGGTTTACAGTTAAGTAAACATATATATAAATAAACAGAATTTCATTACGCGCACTGCATCGCATTTGGGGATGCAGTGCATGCAACTAAATTCATTTCATTTATTTATATATTTACTTACCTGTAAACCTCCGTAATCCATAGATTACTACCCCCCACCCTGCCCCTCCCCCTCCCCACGTTACCGCCCGGCAGGTACTCCCACTACCGACGGCGGCTGCCAAAGACAAAGAAAAAATGCTAAATTTCATAAACCCTTCAGTATTTTGTGGTCATTCATTACAATACAAACTGTCATGAAACACCATGAGTTTTCAAAAAAATTCTATGAATGATGACATTTGCAGAAATTTGCGAGATGGAACAATTTCATGGACCAGGCAGTGATTTGGTTCTGCCTGCAAAATACCACCATGGGCACATTTGACATGCTTCAGTTACATACATGGTGGAAATGCCCCCACAGTGATACCTTTTGCTGGATTTCGTCTGTGTGACTTCTGGGTGACTTTGGCAAATGGTTCTTAACCCTTTTGGTGCGTCGGACGGCCCACGGCCGTCCGACGTCACATTGGGCGTGTGCAGAGGACGGCCGGGGGACATCCGAACCACGCCCAGTCATAAACCACATGCACCGCTGCCGAATTCACACCGCAGTCAACGGGTTAAACAGTGAAAAGAGTAATATACCAGTTTGCAAAGGGGTTTAGAAGAAGGGATGTCGTGACATAGGAAATATTTTCCACAGAAATAAAGAAAAATTTAGACATTTTTCCCACATTGGGTGAGGGAAACAGGCATATGGAAGGAAAGTTGCAAAAGCATACATCACTTTTGTGTATAAATCAAGGTTTTGTGAAATAGGCTGTCAGTAATCTTCTTGAAACAGAGGCATACTGTGTACATGTGGTTTAGCCTTTGATAGAAATCTGAAACTTCTTGTCTAACAAAATAGGTTTCTGAGGTGCTATAGTTGACTGCCATCATTGCACTGTCCACATTATAGCCAAACATGTCACACATCCATTCAATACCACATGGCATAGCGAGAAAAGTACCCGTGACATAAGCCATTCTCTATTGTTCTGTTGCAAAGTATGATACATGTTCCGGGCGTAACTTTCAGGCAGTACTATTTTTTGACTCTTTTGCCAGGGTTAGCACCTGGCCAGTTACCCTACCTGATTCCCGCTATAGCGCCGGGACACCTCTGTTGATGTAGCTGTCGCGCTTTATAGGTGCTACTATTATTATTATTATTACTATCAATAGTCACACAGAGTCATCTTTTTTAGATAGCTATAGACTACAACATTTGACTCATGCAATATCCAAATAGCATAATAGGTCTCCACTCCTGCATCATTAGGCCCATCATTATGAAGTTGGAATTGGTTCTTCTAAACACCGGAGAATATTTTTATACAGCACTGGTCCCATTTTGATGTATGCACAACTGGTCCATAATTTGAATGAGGAAGGGGGAGTCAAGGGCATAGAGGGGGTGTCCATTGCCCCCAGTTAACCCCTAAACATATATCCCTTGTCCATGTACTATGAACCTCATGTGGATGCATGTCATACACAACTGAATGATTCATAGTCTTAGATGTTCAACAAATATTTAGAAAAGTAATACCCATGACTATATAAAAACCTGTTGGAAAACTGGATAACATAAAGCACACCTCAATCCAGATTTACCAAGGGCTAGCATTACCCTTGTGTCACGTAAGGCAAAGCAAGGCAACGTAAGCTCTTAAGTTAGATTTACTATGGCAAGCAGCGTCACCTAGATGGCTCTGCTTTGCATAGTGGGGCGGTGAGTGGGGCAGTGGCAGTGTCCCTACCTGCTCGGCGCTACGTAGCTGGAAGCAGATTCCTGTTGATTTTAAAATTATTCTGTTGGCATTTTAGACTACCATTTTAGGACACATACCTGCTTGAAGGGGGAGTGGTGGGGGCTTTTTGGGCAGTCCTGCTTACCTGAAAGCCTAGGCTCGGCCTTCACTCCTTTCCGCCGTGGTCCGACGCAGTAACTAGTACCGTTGCACGGCGGGCTGGGAAGGGAGAGCCAGGCACTTCTGCTCTGACTGGTTAGCGGTCTAGTGGCGGGGAGCTTGCTCACATAAAAGGCGCAGGGCCCGTGGCCGCGTTGCGGTGAGTGGGGCAGTGGCAGTGGCCCTAACTGCTCTGCGCTACATAGCCGGAAGCAGATTCCTGTTGATTTTAAAATTATTCTGTTGGCATTTTAGACTTCTATTTTAGGACACATACCTGCTCGAAGGGGGAGTGGTGGGGGCTTTTTGGGCAGTCCTGCTTACCTGAAAGTCTGGGCTTGGTCTTCACTCCTTCCCGCCTCGGTCCGACGCAGTAACTAGGACCGTTGCATGGAGGGCGGGAAAGGGAGAGCCAGGCACTTCCGCTGTGACCGGTTAGCGGTCTAGTGGCGGGGAGCTTGCTCACATAAAGGGCGCAGGCCCCCTGGCCGCGTTGCGGTGAGTGGGGCGTGGTCTTCACTCCTTCCCGCCTCGGTCCAAGATGGTAACTAGTACCGCTGCGCTGAGGGCGGGGAAGGGAGAGCAAGGCACTTTCGCTGTGACCGGTTAGCAGTCTAGTGGCGGGGAGCTTGCTCATATAAAATCTGCATGCCACAGCGGCCATGCAGCGGACACGCACAGCGGGCATGCCGCTGGCGCACCAAAGGTAAGCCCGTATGCGCCCGTTTGCGACCGGTTGGGGCCTGAGGCCAGAACCCCTGGCAGTTTGGGGGTAAGGATACAGTATAGCGCCCAAGATCTGCGGGCTCTCTGTCCGGCAATGACAGACCTGTGTAGGCACAGCGTTGGGGGCGGAAGTAGTTGCTGGGACTGCAGGTACTACACTTTCAGAGCTAAGGTTGAGAGGGAGGCTAAGGTGGCAAGCTCACATCTGAACTGCTGCCTGTTGAACTGCATATCACTTAGGAAACATAGATTGGAGGTATTTGATCAGCTCTCAGAGGGGCAGACTAATGTAATGTTCCTCTCGGAGTCGTGGCTGGAGGAGGATTCCGCACCAGAGACCCTAGAGGCACTTCCTAGTGGGTATGGGATCACTAGGATTGATAGGGGCTCCTGTAGAGGAGGTGGGGTGGCGATTATATTCAAACACACCATCCAGTGTGTCCTAGAGCCGGTCACAATCGCTGAGAGTGAGGCGGGTTTCTCCACAATTTAGGTAGCTCCGAACTATATCGTGAAAGGGCTCCTGATTTATAGACCGTCTGGACCCTCCACTCATTTTTCCTCTAGCCTGCTAGAATGTCTTGTGCAGCCAGCACTGCGTTATGAAAAACTTTTAGTGCTTGGCGATTTGAACTTGCATTATGATGACACAAAGAATGTAGGGGCCGGGGAGCTGTGTCAAGAATTGGCGACCCTGCAATTGATGTTAAACTCTGATTCACCAACACACCAACTGGGACATCTGCTTGACCCCATTTTTGCTAATTGGGAGGACATAGTTGTTAACCCCCCCTCTGCCTGTACCATGGTCAGACCATTTCCTGGTCCCGTTTGGGCTGAGGCTGTGGGGGCTAAAGGCACAGGTGATATCCAAGGGGGAGACAGCACGCCGGAAGTGGGCGGGTTTCTCTCAGGAGAAGTTTAACAACGCTCTTGCTCAGGGTGGGTTGCCTGGGGGCACAGATGTCGAAAGTGCATGCGGAAATCTGGATAGCCGCATTACGGAGGCACTGGATAGCACTGCTCCCTGAACGCATCAAAGACCGGGGAGAGTACAAAAAATTGCTCCCTGGTATAACAACGCCCTGAGAACCACTAAAGCAGACTGTAAATGTCTAGAAAGGCGGTGGAGGAAAGACTTCTCGGACCAGGGCAGGAGGGAATAGAAAGTCGCCCTGAAGGGTTACCATGGGCTTATTAGAAAGGCGAAGGCAGCGTACTACCTGGAAAGAAATGGGGTGGCAGAGAACTTGGCAAGGGAGCTGTTTAGGGTCTATAAAGAAGTCTCATCCCTAGCAAATACAGGCAGTGCCAGCAACTGGTTCGGAGGAATCATGTAATCGTATGGCGGATTTCTTTGCGGGTAAGGTGGAGACAATTTACTCCACCTTTCCGGACTCGGCGCATGTCGATCACGAGATCCCGGGGGATGTAGGACACATTCCAGAGGGGGAATGCATTGTCAGATTTACCGTACCACCTACAGAACTGTTAACGAAAATCTGTAGGACTGTCAAGTCGGGTTCCTCAAAAGACCCTGCCTCCCCTAAAGTACTTGGAAGGAGCCTTGGAACCCTTGAGCCATGCATTAGGCATCTACTGGAATTATCCTTCAGGACAGGGACCGTGCCAGCGAGATGGAAGGAAGCAGTAGTCCTTCCGCTATCCAAGAAACCGCATATTAGTCCAGATTGACTTGATAATCTACGCCCAATCTCTTTGCTTCCCTACTTGGCAAAGGTTGCAGAGAAGTTAGTAAATACACAACTTATTGGGCATATTGGGAAACACAATATTTTGCATCCCACGCAGTCTGGGTTTCGGGCACACCACTCGACGGAGTCAGACCTGTTACTCGCCACGGAAACCATCAGGAAATATGTGGATGAGGGACAGACGGCGGCCCTAATCCTGATTTAAGTGCCGCCTTCGACACTGTGGCTCACCATACCCTGCTGCAGAGTCTGAGGAAAGGAGGAGTGGCAGGGAGGGAATTGAATTGGATGAAATCCTTCTTGTCCGAGCGCAGCTTTCAGGTGAGGCAGGGCTCTCACTACTCCAGGGTCATCAAGTTGAAACAGAGAGTACCGCAAGGATCAACCCTGAGCCCGACCCAGTTTAATCCCTATGTTACACCGTTAGTGGAGATTGCAGATGGTGTTGGGATCAGGGTTGTGTCCTATGCCGATGACACCCAGCTGGTGGTCTCCCTGACAAAAGCACAGGAGACAGCAGCCACCAACTTCGTGGCTTGCATGCAAGATCTTGCATCATGGATGGCGAATAACTGCCTGAAATTGAATGGCAGTAAGACCGAGGTGCTTGTAGTGGGAAGAGCCCCATCGGTGTGGTCATCGGCATGGTGGCCCCAGTCTCTGGGATCCACCCTATGCCATGCAAGTGGGCAAAAAACTTAGGGGTCTGGCTGGATACGAAGCTATCTTTCGAGTATCACACCAGGCGGGTAGCAGGGGCCTGTTTTGGAGTCCTGAGGGGCCTCCAGAAAACCCTGGACATGCTGCCCACCACAGCCAGAAAGACCATGGTGCAGGCCCTGGTAGCCTTGCGCCTTGATTATAGCAACGTTCTGTATCTGGGGGTCACCGGCAAATGTATGCAAGCTTCAAGTTATACAGAATGTGGCTGCTCAGATAGTTCTTATGCTCCCTAGGAGGGCCTCCTCGAAGATGGCTTTAGCGTCCCTGTACTGGCTGCCGATAAGTAAGAGAATCCTTTTTAAGGCACTGTGCGTTTGTCATCGTATCATTCAGGGGACTTGTCTGCCCTTTCTGTCTGATTTATTGAGGCTCTACTCTCCAACACGCCAACTGAGATCGGTGGGGATGGGCCATGTGTGCGTCCCTGCCATTAAGAGAGCTAGGATGGGCGGCCACTCTTTCCGCTTTTTGGCAGCTCAGCATTGGAACAAGCTCCCGGTGAGCCTACAGTTGGAGGGCTCGGAAGCTATCTTCCGGAAAAATCTGAAAACGTATCTTTTCCCTACAGGATAGGCAGGCTGGGCAAGGCTGGGTAAGGGTTGTGGCAGTTTTGTACCGCAGTGCGGGGAAACACTGGCCTAGTGTAACCATGCGCTCTATAAATGCATCTATTATTATTATTATTATTATAGTGAATCTAGAATAACACAAAAGCAGCACAAGTTGCTGCCTTATGTTAATCTCCGCGTGCGGAAGGCGTTGCATGGGTGGAGCGTGGGTATTCCCCCCCATCAATTCATGGTTTTTGAATAATTCCCAGAGTTACTAAGACTAGTAAACCTGAGAATGCGTTAAAATTATATGCCTTCCCAAATGAGGCATAACAAGGAGAAATATGTTTATTTCTCCTCGTTATTACTTCTTTCGAAAGAGCAAACTGCTTCTAGGTATTGTTTCTGTGCTCTGGAAGGTATCCCTTCCTGCACAAGAATAATCCTGGCTGTAACAAAGGCACTCTTGCACCATACCCAAGGGTGCCTGTGTTGGCGCTTGGCAGCCACAAGTGTGCCAACGTGGAGAGAGAGCAGGAAAGCCTATATGTAAGTAATTATGGCACATTTCTGCTCTCTCCCTTTGTCACTGTGCAGCAAGTCGCTTTGCTGCATTTCACTGTGTCAAATATTAGTGAATCTGGGCTCTCTGGTTTAATCTGTTATATCTTAAATGTTTTGTTGCACAGTCCTCTCATATAAAATACAAATGATGCTGTATGTTTTTACTCCTGCTAGTATTGCAGATGATGATAACAATGATGATTATACCTGTTTTTTAAACAAATTATTCCATTACCCTGTCCATATTTTTGTAGGGATTAGAATTTCTGGTTGGTAACCATTTTCCATAACATGTGCTTTGTAGAAATTAACCATGTTCCTCAATGTAGCAGGACACTGCTGAAGATCATCAATGTACATTTTTCTTCATTGTGCAGTTACTTGGATTTCTGCAAAACATCAAGAGCAGTCAATCACAAGTTCATTGTGTTACCAGTACTGGCTATTACAGCAGATTCATGATGAAGATGGCCCAGGTTAGTATGGTAAAGTTATACTAACTGGTATGTTGACACAAAGTGATTCTTAGTACATAGTATGATTTACAGAATGACATTGTGTTTTATTATATCTCAAGGAGATTCCTTATATTTGTGAATATTTATGAATAATATTGTTAATCTACTTTAGGCATTCTGTGCTTTCCCTAACATCATTAATAATTATGGTCATATTATGATTACTTATACTGCATCAATTTTATCAATGTTCTACCAGATTCCCAACTCTGTCAGTTGTAAAAGAACTTACATACAAATAGTAGCGTGAATGAGTGCAAACACAAACCACAACCTTCAGACTACCTTTGTCCAACCTTATACTTGTAACCTACCCACCTCACCCTTCGGTTCCTTCTTTGATGCCACCTGGATAAGCCAGGCTAACTGTTACAATCCCTTCTGTTATACCACAGTGGTACTGAATGTTGTTAGTTTCACTAACAAAATGCAAATGTGTGTGTTTTATGGATCATATTTCTTGGTGGATATTGTTGGTGGATTTGGACTCTCTAGATGTCAGTGCCTTCCCACATCTAATGCTGTCTATTGGTAAATATGGCAGCCCACTGGAGTCACTGCTAGGTTTGTTGATCATACACTTTTACATGATCACTGTTTTAAACAAATAATCAATCTCTGTTGTCACTTTGAGAAGTGGACAAGCAGGAAATAGACCGGTTATTGATCAGAAGCTCTTTGGGTGACCCGTTCTTTGGGAAGTCTTCCCTAAATGTTTCGATGGAGTTCACATTAGTCAAGGAAGGCACATCTTGGGATTCTACACCAAGTTACCCTACAGCCTTGCTTAACTGCCATACCTCCTTGGTTGGGTTTTCATGCCACACCTGCAAATAAATGGCCTTAACTACAGTTTTATGTCCATGCCATATTTGTTCATGACACTTAAAGCACATAATTTTCTCATTTGCGAATACAAATGTGGATGTAAACATTATTAATGGCAGAGAACTGTGATGTGCATTAAATGTACCTCATGGGTTTTGTATTTTAAAGAATATTGATGTATAGCAGTGTAGACCATGACCATGGTTCACATCTGAAGGCTTCAGTACTTGTACGTTGACACTGTGCCTAATACATAAGGGGGTATGATAGACATATGTTTAGAGTGCTGAACAGACTTTTAGTGCACCAAACATTTTTGAACAGGCGCCTTTTAGGGTTAACAGGTCTATAGGAATCTGGGTCGGGGGTCCCAGGGCAGACAGGGATTACTGGGCCACAACTGTAACAGCTAGGGTCTTTTCCCACAGGTTCAGCAACTGGGAGCTAAGGTTCCCTTTTTAGCACTTGAACCTCAGGGCAGTGAGGCAAGCCAGTCTAAAGCTTGCTCCAGCAAGCCTGATCCCTAACTATAAAAATAAAAGAAAACTCCCAATATGAGCTTAAAACAACATGTTTAATAAAATTCAGGGATACAGGCTTTGTCAGGGTATCAACACAATAGTTAAAGTCAAAACATAGAGTCATACACAGTGCAAATCAATATTGAAATGCTTCAGGATAGAACTAACAATACTTGCAGACTCAGAGCAAGTTAATAAAGTTTTTATTGCTCAGCGTTATGCAGTGTGTAAGTATTACTTCTATCTTTAAACTGACTACAAAACTACTGCATGCCCTAACAACAGGAAATCTTGCATGACAAAGCATTATTGCTAATTATCATAGCACAAAGAATGCTCCAAACAGTGCAAAACTCTTTCAATGTCATGTTTTCTCTACCTTGGAAACCTGTGGGAGTTAGGGTGATACACCAGCATTTTTGCGAGAGCTCATGTGGGGCTCTGCCATTCCCCTTGTAGCCCTAAGAGCAAATAGCGATCATTAGTACTGTCCCTACCCTTCCTGGACATGGCATCTTCTCCTTTGCACATTTTTCACAGCCCTCTGACACACATTTTCACACACAGGCATTATCTTCCAGCTGTCCCAGGCTTTCCTTTTTTTTATTGTCACAAATGTGCCTGATAGTGCTTTTCTGAGTTTTTTCTTTTACAGTAACTGGAAGCCTGTACCTGTCTATGTGTGGTGCCTGTGTGAGGCTTGATGAGATCCCTGCCTGCCCAGCACTGCTCCTGAGTGTAAGAAGTGGACGATTTTTTACTTGCTTTCTTCAAGATCAGGGAAGCATATATGTCCCACTCTTTGGTGTGCTGCCACTCTCAACTTGCTACAGGCAGGCATGGACCACTGTGTGTTCCCTCATAAATGGCATGGGGACACTGGCGTAATGAAAAGTGAGGGGGTCTCCCTGCACGGTACTTAGAGGGGCCCCCTCCGGGCTCAATCAGGAGCTCTACGGCCAGAGTGCAGTGCCGAGGGGGCCCCTTGGAGCTAGAGTCCCCCCGCACTGCGGGGATGTGGGGGCCTTTGTTACGCTTCTGCATGGGGAGTTGGAGGAGGCACACCGTGATGCTGAAGGGGTGCTGGCCTGCCCTGGCAGCCCTTAACAATGTAGCACCACAGCCCTCCTGTTGCCAGTAGCCTCAGGGAACTAGCCCCACTGCGATTGTAAGTGGGAAAAGGGGGGGATTGCCAAGCACACATCTCAACACTGAATAGTCTTTCGGGCACAGTCCCTCCTTGGGGAGACTTTGTTTTGAAACTGCATCTCACAGAACTGCCTTTTTTCATCCGACAGCACTGGGGAACTGTTAGATGGGTCCTCAATGAAGGAGAGCAATACAGGTCCACGTCTCTGGCCCCATTAGGCTGACTCACATGTGGACTGCTGTAGTTCAGCTACCAGGGGACAAATTTCTAAATTTTCACGCAGGTCAGCAAACAAAGTGGCTGTACTGTGTTGCATAAAAGGGAGAGAACAGAAATGCTTCATGTTTACAAAACTATCAAGCAATTCTGCTCTCTTCGTGTACTGGATCCCTGTGTACAAGGGTACCAGCGTTACAAGCAGGATTGCTTTTGTGCAGGAACAGACACCTTCCTGCACAAAAACAACATTTAGAGTTAGTTTCCTCTTTTTACATGTGCAGCAGAATGCAGCGCAAGTGGAAAGAGGTAACAATGAAGAGAAATAAAGCTATTTCCCCTTGTTACACCTTAATTTGTATGGTGTAGCATATTGACACATTCCCAGGCTTACAAGTCTTTGTAAAGCTGAGAATGTACCAGAATTCATGGGTGGATGAATGGGAACAACCCCGTCTTCACCACAAGTGACAGTATCAAGTACAACTCCACCACGCCACTCACAGGGACCGGCCACTCCATCATCAACTTCCAAATCAACACATCTCAAACATCACCCCTACCAGGTAACACAATTCCAAGCCGCAGCTGGGGCAAAATCACAGAAGTAGATTGGCTCAGTGCCATCAGCACAGATCAACCTAGCCCCACAGACAACCTCAAGAAGGCCATCTACAACTTCAAAAACTTGATCAAGAAATGCGCAAACTCCATCGCACCCATACAAACCCAATATGTACAGTGGATCAAATAAGCAAGCCAGCTGGTACACAGAAGGCCTCAGAGACACCGAAAAGCACTGTAAACAGCTAGAAAGGAAATGGTGAGTCAGCCAAGACACACCCGCCAGAACTACCAAAAAGGTTGCACTCAGACTCTATCACGACCAAACAAGAGACACCAAGGAAAAACAGTAGTGGGCCGCATCAAAGGAAGCTCCAACAGCTGCAAGGAGATCTTCTCGATTTTCAAGGATTTCACCTCACTATCAGCCACTGTCAACAACATCAGTGCCTCCAAACAATTCTGCAACAACCTATCCAACGTCTTCCACAGCAATATTGCAAACATTTACAAAATTTTCTCACACCAACTCGAACCCAGAGAACTCATCGCTGCCTTACTTACCATCTGACAACCCTTCCTAGAAATTACACAGCGGCAATCATACGATAATCCACTCAGTGGCCCCAACGGACCTATGCCCCCAACACATCTACAACCTGGGAACATCACCAATCAGCACCACCCTGACCCACATCATCAACACCTCCATCATGTCTGCAGGTTTACTGGATGAATGGAAACTTGCAGAAATCATATCCCTCCTCAAGAAGCCTTCAGCCCACCAGAATCCACTGACCAACTTCGGACCCATCTACCTTCTCTCTTATGCAGCCAAAGTGATTGAGAAGGCTACCAACAAGCAACTCACAACCAACCCTGAGCTTCACCATCTTCTAGACAACATTCAATCAGGATACAGAAAGAACCACAAGACCAAAACTGCACTCATGTTGCCATTTGAACCATTCTCTGCAGACATCAACACTGTCTCCCACAACATTCTCATCAGAAGACTCCACAAGATTGGTAAATTAAGTTCTGCATGACCATGGTAACAAACTGGATGTAAACCAACTGCCTGAAGCTCAACTCGGACAAGACGGAAGTACTCGTGTTTGGTAATTAGACCTCCTCATGGGGCTCCACCTGGTGGCCATAGGAGGTAGGACAACACAGACCCTGCAAGAAGTCTAGGGTTCATCCTAGATGACAAGCTCAACATAACGGTTCAAGTCTATGCAGTGTGCCCCTCCTGCTTCCACCTCCTAGGCAGTCTACGAAAGATCTTCAAATGGTTACCCTAGAACACCAGATGACCTTGCAATGGGGCGCAAAGTGACATTTATCAAGCCATGTAAGGCCACCTTGAAGGGTCTTGCTTGGCTTGATAAATCTAGAATAATGCAAGTCAGGGCAAACTGATGCATTGTGCTACTCTGCATCAGGGAGTGTTGGTGTTCCCATGCATCCACCTTTGGATTTTGGTGCAGTCCCAGATTTACTAACACTGGTAAACCTGGGAATGCATCAAAATGCTACTTCTACCAGGTGAGAAATTTCTTAATTTTTTCTCCCCATTTTTTCCTCTTTGTATGTGTGTGGTATTCTGCACTATGCATATAAAGAGGAAAATGCCTCAGAGGATTCTGACCTGCTTGCAGGTCGAGACGCCCACCGACCGCCACCCAGCTCCTCCTGCTGAAGCCCGTCGCTGCCTCCCAGCGCGAGTTCGCGCCCGCAGTGACCCTGCTGCTGCTTTTCTCTGCTTCCTAGCTGACATCCTGATTGTGCTGTACGGTTTTATTCCTCTGTTTTTTGAGTCATTACCAGTGCTTTTTCCCGCTTTTTGCCTGCCTTACACCCCCACCCCTACTTTTTCCTTCTGTATCCCCTGTTGTTACCGCGACCTCCTCGTGAGGCCACGCCCCCTCGCCGCCCCGCTCCTGCCTCCCAGCTGCCCCGCCTCCCGCCCCGCCTCAAAGGTGCCTCCTGCTGGACGCTCGGGTGACTTCTGCCCTGCTTGCAGGTCGAGACACCCCCCCAACCCCCACCCAGCTCCTCCTGCTGAAGCCCGTCGCTGCCTCCCAGCGTGAGTTCACGCGCACAGTGACCCTGCTGCTGCTTTTCTCCGCTTCCTAGCTTACGTCCTGATTGTGCTGTACGGTTTTATTTCTCTGTTTTTTTTTAGTCATTGCCAGTGTTTTTTCCCGCTTTTCGCCTGCCTTACACCCCCACCACTCCTTCTTTCCTTCTGTATCCACTGTTGTTCCCGTGACCTCCTCGAGAGGCCACGCCACCTTGCCGACCCGCTCCCGCCTCCCAGCTGCTCCGCCCCCCCTCTCCGGCTTAAATGGCAGCCCCCGCCCGGACGCACAGACTCCGATACGACGCCAACACCCTCCACGCCCTCAACAACCACCAAACCTCCAAGGACTGAACCCAACCACCTCCTATGCATACTCCTCAACACCAGCTCCACACGCAAACACGCCATCGAGCTCTGGGACTTGCTCGACACATCCGCCCCAGACGTGGCCTTCCTCACCGAGACCTGGTGGAACGACTCATCGACACCGGACATCGCCATACCCATCAAGAGGGCAACAAGATCTCCAGCAGAGACCGCACCAACGGAATCGGAGGAGGTATAGCCATCGTCCAAAAGCCCACCCTCCAGGTCCACACCTACGCAGACAACTCCCTCAACACCGCCGAACACCTCCACTTCCGGATCCAAACTGACCCCAACACCACCCTCAGAGCAACACTTGTCTACAGACCACCCGGACCCCAGGCCCTGTTCAGCGACTCCATCGCCGACCTCGCCAGCACCTACGAACTTGCTTCAATGGACTACATCCTCCTCGGGGACGTGAACGTCCACCTCGAGAACAACAACGAAGCCAACTCCACCACCCTGATCAAAAACCTCGACAACCTTGGCCTGCGACAACTCGTCACCGAACCCACCCACGCCGCCGGCCAAATGCTCGACCCCGTCTTCTCTACAAGCACCCAGGTTGCCTTCAACGACACCACCAAACTCTACTGGACCGAACACCGCTGCATCCACTTCACATTCAAGAAACCAACCACGCACCACCGCACTCAACAGCTGCCTCGCCACTGCTGGCGTAAAGTTACAGAGGACCAGCTGACCTCCACCCTTGCCCTGAACCCACCCACCGACCCCCCTGACCCAGACGCCGCCACCCATAACCTCAGACAGTGGATCAAAGACTGCGCCAATACTCTCGCCCCGCTAAAGAAATCCTCCACCAACCACCCCAGCAAGAAAGCCGCCTGGTTCACCAAAGAACTCCGGACTTCCAAACACACATGCCAGAAGCTGGAGAAGAAATGGCTCCACGACCGCACACCAGACAGCCACGCTGCCCACAAGGACGCCACCGCAGACATCACCAACTCAGCAGGACAACCAAGAGATACGCTTTCAAAACCCACCTGGATAACAACGCACACAACTGCAAAGAGCTCTTCAGCATAGTGAAGGAACTCTCCAACCCCAGCGCCAACACCAACAACATCCCGCCCTCGCAAGGACTGTGCGACTCACTGGCCACCTTCTTCCATCACAAGATTGTTGACATCCACGCCAGTTTCAACACCAAGTCCACCCCGACTACGACAGACCCAACCCCAAATGCAACCTGCACCAACCAACTGACCTCCTGGGCCCACGTCAACGACGACGAGACACGCAAGGTCATGAACTCCATCCGCTCGGGTTCACCATCAGACCCCTGCCCACACCACGTGTTCAATAAAGCAGACGCCACCATTGCACCTCATCTACGGAAGGTCATCAACATCTCCTTTAACACAGCGACATACCCGGAAAGCTGGAAGCACGCCGAAATCAACGCCCTCCTCAAAAAGCCCGAGGCAGACCCCAAGGACCTCAAGAACTTCCGGCTCATCTCCCTGCTCCCCTTTCCGTCAAAGGTCATTGAGAAAATCGCCAACATACAGCTGACCTGCCACCTTGAGGACAACAACATCCTGGACCCGTCGCAGTCAGCAGACAACATCCGGCGCCAACTAGGCAAAACCTCAGCCCTCATCCTTCTGGACCTGTCTGCCGCCTTCAACACGGTCTGCCACCGCACACTAAGATCACGCCTCCAAGAAGCCAGAATCCAGGAGAAGGCCCTGGACTGGACCACATCCTTCCTCTCCGGCAGAACTCAGAGAGTCCGCCTCCCACCCTACCGATCCGAAGCAACCGACCTCATCTACGGTGTACCCCAGTGGTCATCCCTCAGCCCGACCCTGTTCAACGTCTACATGGCCCCCCTCGCACAAGTAGCTCGCCAACACGACCTGAACATCATCTCCTACGCCGACGACACCTAGCTCATCCTCTCCCTCACCAAGGACCCGCACACAGCCAAAGCCAACCTCCACGAGGGAATGAAGGCCGTGGCCGAGTGGATGAGGAGCAGCCGCCTGAAGATGAACTCGGACAAGACGGAAGTCCTCATCCTCGGCCCCACCCCTTCGGCCTGGGATTACTCCTGGTGGCCGACCACACTAGGAACAGCACCGACACCCACGGACCACGCACGCAACCTGGGATTCATCCTCGACTCCTCCCTCTCCATGTCTAAGCAGGTCAACGCCGTCTCCTCCTCCTGCTACAACACCCTCCGCATGCTTCGCAGGATCTACAAGTGGATCCCAAATGAAACCAGAAGAACGGTGACCCAAGCCCTCGTCAGCAGCAGGCTGGACTACAGCAACACACTCTACGCAAGAATCCCGACCAAACACCTACAGCGACTGCAACGCATCCAGAATACCTTGGCCCGCCTGATCATCAACATCCCTCAACGCAGCCGCATCACCCCCCACCTAAAAGACCTGCACTGGCTGCCTATCAACAAGAGGATCACCTTCAAGCTCCTCACCCACGCACACAAAGCTCTCCACAACACCGGACCAGCCTACAAGAACAACAGACTCAACTTCTGCACCACCACCCGCCAGCTCCGCTCCGCCAGCCTCGCCCTCGCCGCCATCCCACGAATCCAACGTACAATGTCCGGCGGCAGATCCTTCTTCTTCCTCGCCGCCAAGACCTGGAACACCCTGCCCACCCACCTGCGGCAGACCCAGGATCTGCTCACTTTCAGGAGGCTCCTCAAGACCTGGCTCATCGAGCAGTAGCAGCAGCCCCCTCCCCTCAGCGCCTTGAGACCCTCACGGGTAAGTAGTGCGCTTTACAAATTCTATGATTGATTGATTGATTTTTGTGCACAAAACAATCCTACTCCCAACCCAGGCATCCTTGAACCATGGTGCAATGATGCTTGCTTTGGCGCTGTGAGAAGTTGGCCTGGCATATGCTGTCCACTATTCTGGTGGGCACCTTGCACCAATCCAAACAACCCTTATTGATTTTTTTTTGTTGAATATTTTTTATTGCATTTCTTATATGAGATTACATGACAATAAAAGAAAAGCAGCAGCTGTTATAGAATAGGCTCGTTTTCGGTATCCGTCCCCCACAGACAATGTGGAAAAAGAATACGGCAAGAATGTCGAATACAGCTGCGCAAGGATACACTTGAACAACAACAGTTCGCTGAGATGACAATGTTTCGTCACATATGTCCTGCAATGCAAACAGCCGGGTTAGTACACCTTTGACATTAAACTAACAGTTCAGAAATAATCTGGCCCACTTGTGACCAATCAGGATTACTTCCAGCAATCTGAATCAGGTATGGGCTGGTGTATTGGTGCCATTCCGGGTGTAAGGTGTATATTGGAAGAGAAGGACAGGACAGTCTGAGCGCGTCCGTGTGTCAGGTCATGCATATCATATGTCAATGTCCCCATATCTAAGGTGTGCCTCTTGCTCCATACCCAAAGGGAAGTGCGTGTATCCCAGGTAATTGTAGGGTCAGCATTTTCTAATCCACCTTAGCGGCACTGGGTGAGGCCTAGGGGGATCCGCTGGGCAATCGATATTCAATACCTTTTACACATGATAATAAACTTCGAACTAGAACTCGTTAAAATAGGAACCGAAAATTAAATGAAATCAAATCAGATGGGAAGTAGCACGGGCAAGGGTGGATGTGCACGTTACTCTGTCAGCCAAGTAAATCGTCCAGAACGGCTTGGAGTCGTTACAGTGGGAGAAGGGGGGGGCTCCAATGCAGTTCTTGACCCCGGGGCGTGAGCAGAGGGAGAGGAGGGGAAGGGGGAGGGGGGAGGGGGGGAATGCAGGGGGGGGCCTGAGGGGGGGCGGCCATGGCTTCCCCCCCAGTGCCACGGAGGTCGCATCCATCAGCACGTCGCAGGCGTGTCCATTGGGTGTGAGTCGGCAGAGTCTGCCCACTCATGGGGGCGTAAGCGTGAGTTTGTCGCGCCTAGCTGCCTCCGGCCCCGGCAGTATCGTCTGGGCAGCGATCTAAGGGGAGTGTGTCTAAATAATACCTCCTTGCAGACACACTCGGGAAAGCAGCCAGAATATCATCCCAGGCCCGGGCTATAGGGTACTTGCGAAACCCCGCTGTTTCTTCCCTGTGCAACGCTACGCTCTCCGCTCTTGCCCAATTATCAAAGGAGTTACGCCAGTGTATCACCCGAGGAGGCTCGCCGTTCTTCCAGCGCTTAGTAATAAGTCTTTTCGCTGTTATTAACCCAAGGTCCAAAAATCTAGCTGGGACCTTCGTCTGCTTTGTCCGCTTATAAAGGCCCAGTAGACAGGCCTCCCACGTGTGTGGTAAACCTCCTCCCGCCCCCGCCATCAGGGAGGTCGATATCGCCTTCCAGTAGTCGTGTATAGAAGGGCAAGCCCAAAGCATCTGTAAGAAACCTGCATCTAGTAGTCCACACCTGGGGCATGCCGATGTGGTGAGTCCAAAATAGCGGTTTATCTTGTCTGGGGATAAGTATGCCCAGTGTATTATGTAGTATTGGATGGTTTTGAAGCGAGAATTACGTGGAATGTTGAGTGCCTCGGAAATTATCATCGCCCATTCTTTGTCGGTCCAGTCCCGTCCCCTGTCCTCAGCCCATTTATCCCGTAACCGCTGTGGGGAAAATTGTGTGTGTGTGTGTGTGTAAGGCCTGTGCGAGCCAGTGCACCATGTGTGATCCATTTCCCATCACATGCAAATATTAGATTAGCAGGTGGGTTGGCAATTCTTCCATAAGGTTACCCCAGGCCTGTGTCAGTATGTGTATGAGTGTTGCGTGCGTCAGGAATTGTCCCGCAGTTAGCCCCGTGTCTGTGGCCAGAGCCTCGAATGGAATTAGGGCACCTTCTGTAAACAGGTCCCCCAGCGTGTCCAATTCAGCCCGTGCCCAGCTGCTTAGTGCCGCTTCCGTGAGCGCCCCATCTTCCCATGGCGTCCCCAGCAACGGCAGAACCGGAGCATATGGCTTGGTAAGGCTCGTGAGTTTCTGACTTCGCACGTAGCACTTCCGTGCCACCACCAGGTGCAGCTGATCGGGACAGTGGGTTGTAGCCAGTGGGTGAAAAAGTGCGTGCACTTGTGCAGTCGTCATGACCACCGTGTCTGTGGCAGTGTCTCCTAGATTTTTCCCTCTCAGCCAGTAGGTCACCCATTGAAGCTGCACAGCTAGGTAGTAGAGCTCCTGATTAGGGACAGCCAGTCCTCCGTTTTCCGCCGGTGCATACAGCATCTTTAGCGCAACCCTGGGCCGCCCCGAGTTCCATATCAGCCTTCTAACCAGAGTCTCCAACTCACAAAATATACGAGTAGGGACATAAATTGGCAGGTTGGCGTAGAAAATCCGCCACTGAGTGGTTAGAGCCATCTATCTCAAAGACCAATTGCAGATCATCTGCATAGTTGAGGACTGTCACATTTCTCTCCGTCAAGGAACGAATCAGAGGGGAAATATAGATGTTAAATAGGTGGGGTGACAATGCCGAACCCTGCGGGACCCCGCATGAGATTTTCTGAGGGGAGGCGAGATAGGGCCCTTGACGGACCGCCTGAGACCTATCCTTCAGAAAGGAAGAGAACCAGCAAGCGGCCGCCCCCCGGACACCCGCAAGTTTGACACGGTCGACCAAAATAGCATGGTCGACCGTGTCAAAAGCGGCGGAAAGATCTAAGAGTACCAATGTCCGGGGGGAACCCCTATCAGCATGGTTTCGGAGAGTATCTAGTACCGCCACAATGACTGTTTCAGTCGAATGAGCCGGCCAAAAACCTGCCTGATGGGAATCGAGATATTTAGATTCCTCCAAAAAGTCAGAGAGACAATTGGCAACATAAGTCTCCAGCAACTTTGCGAGGAATGGAAGCAGAGAAATCGGACGGCAGTTAGATAGCAATGTGGAGTCTGCTCCGAGTTTCTTTAATAAAGGGACAACTATAGCCTTTTTAAAAGCCGAGGGGACTTTCCCCGAGGTAATAGACTCATTCATTAGAGCCAATACGGGGCCAGGGAAGGCAACAAGACAGTCTTTAAGTATGTGCGGGGGACAACAGTCAGATGGAGCTCCTGATTTGACCTTCAGTAAGAGCTTTTGAAAAGTTTCCAAGTCAATATTGGGGAATTGACTTAATGAATGATTAGTTTTTTAACTGATCAGCGGAACTAAATACGCAAGAAAGCTTAGGAATATTATTTTTAATAGTGGTAATTTTGTCAATGAAATAGTCATTAAGGGAGTCACATAGTTCCAGAGATGGGACTGCCTTCAATAGTATCCTCTCTGGATTAGAGAGTTCATTGACAATATTAAAAATCTCTTTGGAGTTATTATTTGAGTTAATGATACGAGTAGAAAAGTGAGCGGCTTTAGCCACAAGAATTTCTTTTTATACTCTTTCCTAGCAGTTGTATAGATCAGTCTTTTTTCCTGACAGTACTTCAAGCGCCATTGTCTCTCCAATTTACGGAGCAGCAACTTCTGATTTTTGAGTTCAGTGGAGAACCATCTTGTAGCATCGGCGCGTCGAGTGGTTTTTAATCTAGTAAGAGGGGCGTGTTTATTACTGGCATTCATGAGCCAATTCGAGATGTTAGTTTCCATCATCTCTATATTCGGCCCAGCCAAAGGGACCGTGTCAGCTAAGGAACGGAGGAGATCTTCCTTGTTAACGGAGTTCCATTTCCTAGCAAAACCACCAATAGTGGTGCTAGGTTTCTCAGCTAATGGAAGCCTTAAGGTAAATTTCAGTAGATGGTGATCAGACCAAATACAAGGTGTAACAGTCGGAGTCGAAATCCCTATCCCATTCGTCCAGACATGGTCTAAGATGTGTCCCTTCTGATGGGTAGGGCACAGGACTTGCTGGGTGAAGTTCAAGTTCATAAGCAAGTCCGTCATTTCAGCCGAGTGTGGTCCCTCCTCAGGGTCTTTATACCAGTAATTAAAATCTCCCACAAGTATTACCTTTGCATGATCAGTAGCAAGTTTAGCTATCTGTTCACTAAGTTCCAGCGGGAAAGAGGGGGTCTTGTTAGGGGGCCTATAGAGGAGTACACAGACAAAAGAGTCATGGGCGGATTCTAGTTTTATCACCAAATTATCAGTGTCTTTAAGGGAAAGGCTAGGCAAGGGACAGAACCTAAGATCCTTATGAATGATAGCTGCCATGCCTCCCCCTACTTTGTCAGAAGGACGGTCTGCATGTATAATGTAGGAGGGCCCGATTCACAGAACTAACTTAAGACAAAATCCTAAACTTACTACTTTTGGTATTCACAGAAGTTGGGATTTTGTCTTAAGTTTGTCTTAAGACAAACTTAAGACAGTCTTAAGACAGACTTAAGTTAGGATTTTGTCTTAAGTCTGTCTTAAGTTTGTCTTAAGACAAACTTAAGACAAAATCCTAACTTCTGTGAATACCAAAAGTAGTAAGTTTAGGATTTTGTCTTAAGTTAGTTCTGTGAATCGGCCCCGTAGTTATTAGGTATGGCCGCCAGCATGTCAGAGCTCGAGTCCTCCATGAGCCATGTCTCAGTCAGCAGCAAAAGGTTAGGGTTGTCGGAGAGTAATACCTAACCTGTCCTGGTTCAATGAAGTACAAGTAGATACTGTAAAGTTTAACAGTTCAGGAAAGGAGGTTCTTTTTGTGGGTATATTGAATTTCGACAGTAGATCTAATGTGTCGCTGGTAGGGAACAGACTGGTTGTGTTCAGCCCTTGTAGCGATGCGGCGGAATAGGTAATAAACCGGGCATTATGGCTGGCCCCTTGTTCCGTCCGGGCGCGGACGGGCGCAGACGGGCTTCCCTTTGGCGCGCCGCCGGCGCGTCCGCTGCGCTCCCGCATGAAGTGTTGCATTTGAGCCCGGAGACCTACCTCTAGCACCGCCCACAGGGCGGAAAAGACAGCTCTCAGGAACCTGAGGGGAAAGGTGTCAGGGTCTAGCGCGCTCGCACAACGTCCATGTTAAGTAGGGCAGCGTGAGGGCAAGATAAAAACAACTAGACCGCACCGTCTACCAAAATGGCGGTGTCGGTCGGAAGTGCACTGCAAGTCAGGGTTCGATTCCCGGTCCTGCTCCAATAACGCCCACCCAACCAAAAATTCCCACAGAATCAAACACAAAGATATATGTCTTCAATTTTAAAAGCAGTTTCTCAATTTATAAAAGATTCAGGCAAAGAAGCAAGTTTCAGCAGAGTGTGGTGAGTAAGTCGCGAGTCTGTTGCACTCTGGGTCTAGCGCACTCGCGCAACGTCCCCGTTAAGTAGGGCAGCGTGAGGGCAAGATAAAAACAACTAGACCGCACCGTCTACCAAAATGGCGGTGTCGGTCGGAAGTGCATTGCAAGTCAGGGTTCGATTCCCCCTCCTGCTCCAATAACGCCCACCCAACCAAAAATTCCCACAGAATCTACCAGGCTTGTCCCCAAAGTGATGAGTGCGTGCTGAGTGGGCAGCATAATTTAAATTTTTCAGCATGTCAAGCAACTGTGTGTGTTGCTCCCTGGCTTCTATCAGGGTCCCGTCGTGTCCCTCCACAGCCTCCTGTTCCCCAGTCAGCAGGTCAGATCCGACCCGCGTCAGCTCTACCTCTATCTGCTTCCACAATCCCGCCTGCATGCCCAGTGGCCTCTTGTGACGACTTTAAATGCATCCCATTCCAATTGCGGGGTGGAGGCAGTGTGGTTATTTTCTTCAAAATATTGTAAGAGGCGGGTCGAGAGCGCCTCTCTGAACGGGGCATCCAGCAACATGTCTGGCTGGAGCCTCCAAGTAGGCACCGGTGGATGCGGGCGTTCCCAGGCCAGGTCTAGGGTGTGGGGGTTATGGTCAGAGTGAGTTCGGCCTAGGTAACAAGTGTCCGTGACATGGGGGAGCAGGTCGATTGTCAGCATGTATCTGTCTAACCTGACATGCAATGAGTGGGCGCCTGAGTAGTATGAATATACCCTGTTGTGCGGATTGCGACCTCGCCAAGCGTCATGCAAGCCCCATTGCGTCGCCCAGTCTGTGAGTGCCCTCATTGCCCCATGTACCGGTGCGCTGGCTAAAGGGGGGAATGACCGGTCCAAGGAGGTGTCCAATACACAGTTATAGTTGCCCCGAGCAAGAAAGGAACACCATGCCATAGTGCCAGTACTGATGACAGCCGTGTGAGAAAGGAGCCCTGCTCAGTATTTGGGGCATAAAGTGAAGCAAGAACAATGAGCTGTCCATCCAGCTTACCGTGAATTACTACATATCTGCCCTCCGTGTCTACCCTAAAGTGGGAGAGTGCAAAGGGGACCCCAAGGCGCACCCAGATCAGCGCCCCTCGCGCATATGCCGAAAATCCAGTAGGGTACAGTTGGCCCCTCCAACCACGGTGTAGCGTTAGCATCTCTGGGCCAGTCAGATGGGTCTCCTGCAGCAGTGCTATGTGTACATGGTGTCGTTTGAGATATGAATAGATCTGGTAATGGCGTGATGGTGTGTGCATGCCGCGCACGATCCATGCACAGAATTTACTCACAGCCAAAATACATCCGGTTCTCCATCACCCCCCCACCCCCCCAGCCCACCACCACCAGCTGACAACACCGTTCGGCAGGTGAAACACCCACTGACATCATCAGAGCACCTTCGCACACACCCATCATATGCGAGTGAAATATAGGGGAAGAAAAAAAAAGGGGAATCAACCAGCCCTGAGGACAAGGCAAACAACAACACAATACCAAAAGGTCGACAGCAGAACATGTTATAGTCCAAACGTTCTAGTGAGCTAAAGAGACCGTGAGTTCAGGGGGGGGTCACTGAGCACTTGGCTCTGTCTCTGCCGGCACATTATGTGATCAGGTTGAGGGCGCATCCCCCCCACAGGTATCACCTGGCAGTCAGCCCAGTTCCAGCGGATGCGCCTGCAGCGCGGGGTCCCGGTTCCTCCAGGTTTAGCACCCCGCCGCCCGTCGGCGCCCCCGGGCAGCTTCCAATATGTCACTCACCTCCGGGGGGTCAGACCACCCCCGCAGCACCGCCCCACAGCCAGTGGGCAATTGTTGTATTCACTCCAAGTCTGGATTGGCAGAGCTACACTCACAGCGTCTCGTCAGCCAGATCCAAATCCAAATGCCCCCCTGCGGTAAGGCAGCCTCGCCGATGCTACAGTTGTGGTTCATGGAGTCAAAGAAAACCTCCAAGTGGTAGTAAAAATTCTCAGGGTCAAACAAAAAGAGCCAAACTTTCCAGACTGTCCTCAGTGAATAAAGTCAGCAGTTTGCGGGGTGACATCTGGTAGGTCCGTCGTTACCTGTGAATCCGGCAGTCGATAAATACGTTCATCATCGCTTAGGATCCCGCTCAGACGTGAGTCCCAGGCTCTCCACACCACTGGAGTCAAGCTATCCAGGCTGATGAAGGCTGATAGCCAGAAACCGGTCCTTGGATGCTTGATTCCGGTCTGGGAAAGACATGGTTTGGTAGTTCGGACTGAACTGTTCCCATGAGGCACAGGGTCAGAGCTGATTTGCATATAGCCAGTGTCTAACCCAGGGTGGTGTGGAGTGCAAAAAAACGATGGATTTAGGCCCAGATCCTTGTACTGGGGTGAATGTATGACATTGTTCTACATTCTCTCCATCAACTGTGTTTTTTGCAATTTTCACCCCGAGTGGGCTGGGTATGCTCAGACGTGAGTCCCAGGCTCTCCACAACACTGGAGTCAAGCTATCCAGGCTGATGAAGGCTGATAGCCAGAAACCGGTCCTTGGATGCTTGATTCCGGTCTGGGAAAGACATGGCTTGGTAGTTCGGACTGAACTGTTCCCATGAGGCACAGGGTCAGAGCTGATGTGCATATAGCCAGTGTCTAACCCAGGGTGGTGTGGAGTGCAAAAAAACGATGGATTTAGGCCCAGATCTTGTACTGGGGAGAATGTATGACATTGTTCTACATTCTCTCCATCAACTGTGTTTTTTACAATTTTCACCCCGAGTGGGCTGGGTATGCTCAGACGTGAGTCCCAGGCTCTCCACACCACTGGAGTCAAGCTATCCAGGCTGATGAAGGCTGATAGCCAGAAACTGGTCCTTGGATGCTTGATTCCGGTCTGGGAAAGACATGGCTTGGTAGTTCGGACTGAACTGTTCGCATGAGGCACAGGGTCAGAGCTGATTTGCATATAGCCAGTGTCTAACCCAGGGTGGTGTGGAGTGCAAAAAAACGATGGATTTAGGCCCAGATCCTTGTACTGGGGTGAATGTATGACATTGTTCTACATTCTGTCCATCAACTGTGTTTTTTGCAATTTTCACCCCGAGTGGGCTGGGTATGCTCAGACTTGAGTCCCAGGCTCTCCACACCACTGGAGTCAAGCTATCCAGGCTGAAGAAGGCTGATAGCCAGAAACCGGTCCTTGGATGCTTGATTCCGGTCTGGGAAAGACATGGCTTGGTAGTTCAGACTGAACTGTTCCCATGAGGCACAGGGTCAGAGCTGATTTGCATATAGCCAGTGTCTAACCCAGGGTGGTGTGGAGTGCAAAAAAACGATGGATTTAGGCCCAGATCCTTGTACTGGGGAGAATGTATGACATTGTTCTACATTCTCTCCATCAACTGTGTTTTTTGCAATTTTCACCCCGAGTGGGCTGGGTATGCTCAGACGTGAGTCCCAGGCTCTCCACACCACTGGAGTCAAGCTATCCAGGCTGATGAAGGCTGATAGCCAGAAACCGGTCCTTGGATGCTTGATTCCGGTCTGGGAAAGACATGGCTTGGTAGTTCGGACTGAACTGTTCCCATGAGGCACAGGGTCAGAGCTGATTTGCATATAGCCAGTGTCTAACCCAGCGTGGTGTGAAGTGCAAAAAAACGATGGATTTAGGCCCAGATCCTTCTACTGAGGTGAATGTATGACATTGTTCCACATTCTGTCCATCAACTGCGTTTTTTGCAATTTTCACCCCGAGTGGGCTGGGTATGCTCAGACGTGAGTCCCAGGCTCTCCACACCACTGGAGTCAAGCTATCCAGGCTGATGAAGGCTGATAGCTAGAAACCGGTCCTTGGATGCTTGATTTCGGTCTGGGAAAGACATGGCTTGGTAGTTCGGACTGAACTGTTCCCATGAGGCACAGGGTCAGAGCTGATTGCATATAGCCAGTGTCTAACTCAGGGTGGTGTGGAGTGCCGGCGCCGGGGCCCCCGGGCGCGCCGCATGGTCGACGCAGATGGCGTCGCGCCGGGCTCCGTGTCTATGCCCGGGTCCAGCCAAGCCTCAACCGCCTCAGGAGTATTGAAGAAATGGGTCTTGTCCTGGGCTACCACACGTAGGCGAGCCGGAAAGAGAAGAGAGTATTTCAGGGCTAGGCTGCGGAGTCACTGTTTCACTGCCAGGAAAGAGTGCCGCTGACGTTGTATTTGAACAGTGTAATCAGGGGATAACATGATCTTGGCGTTGTCAACCCTGACGTCAGACAGTTTCCTAGTCTCTCGCAGTATGGCGTTGAGGTCCTGGTAGTTCAAGACACGAATAAGCATGGGTCTTGGGTTGGAGCCTGTAGGAGGGAGCCGCGTCGGGACCGTGTGGCCCGCTCCACTACGAAATGCTGAGAGAGGGTGCCCTCGGGAAGTAGGTCTGTGAGCCAGCGCTCCATGTGCACCTCTGGTTCCCTACCTTCCCATCGCTCCGGCAGGCCTATGATGCGGACGTTGTTCCTCCTCGCTCTCCCTTCCGCATCCTCCGCGTGGTCCTCCAGGAATTCCACTCGGTTGAGGAGGTCTTGAACATGCTTATCCGTCTGCGCGACCTTGGGCGTGACCTCGGCCACAGTGGCCTCTAGGGCAGCTGTGCATTCCGATAGCTTCTTGTGGTCAGCCCTCAGGTGCGTGAGGTCAATGGCAACGCTATCAATTTTCGTTTCCAAAGATGTGCGGGTCAGTTGCAATGATTCCTCTAGTCGCTCCATCGCCGCCAGCATCGTGTCTAGTTTGGAGGTGGTCTGGTCGTGATCTGTAGATTTCGCCATCTTCCCCTTCACCTGTGTGCCGCTAGCACCGTCCCTCGTCTTGGGTCCCCCAGACATGGGCAGCGTGATGTGGTGTGGTGCTCGGGCGCACGTGGGGAGCCCCCCCCAGGTCCTCGAGGGGGGCACGGGGCAACAGCTCCACTAAGTCAAGTGGGTGGCCACACCGCACACCAAGGAGAGTGTTCACTGCTCGGTAGAAGTAAGGAGGAGGAGTAAGGTGTCTTCCCCTCGTGTAGACAGTACCCTCCAGCGTGCCCAGGCAGCAAACCCCTCCCCGGTCTGCAGGTCCGATGTGAGAGCCACAGTCCCCTGGCCGCCGACAGCAGCCCTGTACATTCAGCCAGTCATCCGGGTGGCCCCGATTACCTCAGTGAGCACCCCAAGGCCAACCAAGACGACCGCGTGCCTCCCCAGCACCTCACACAGCTCCCTCAGCTCCCTCCAGAAGGGGAGTTCTCCAGCGACGAGGCGGTCAGGTCTGGGGCCCCAACAGGGCAGATGATGCTGCTCATTTCCCACCTCGGGCCCCACGTAGATGTCCACCCCGAGGCCAGAGGAGCAGCCAGCCAATGTATATAAAGGAGTCCACGCACCAATGGAGGGTATCTCATGCCCAGAGCCTGGGAAGCCGGTCTGTCTGGGGTGTGGCCAGCCCCGGCCCCGCGCCGACCTGCGCGCCGACCAGGCGGGCCCACCGAGGGGGGTTGCCCGATCTCGCCATCTCCGTAGCGGTCAGCAGCCCCCGCGACACCCCACAAGAGGCAGGGGTCCAGGTATTGTCCCGATGCAGCTCCGCTGATGAATCTCGGGACATATCCAGATCCGCAGCCCGCAGGCCCCGCACCACGAACAGCAGCGGCCGGGCTTCGCGGTCACAGCATGGCCCCGGACTTGCGCCGAAACCCAGGCCAGCCGGGAGAGCCCACCAGGGGGGCGTTTACTCCACGCCGCCGCAGGAACGGCTAGGGATCTCTCTCGGCTCCAACCTTGACAGGGGCACGGAGGTCGGCCCCACACAGCTCCGGTGATAGGTAGGGCCAGATTTTTAGCAATTATCTCGGATAAATGGCCTGTGGTAGGGGAGCTCAGCTCGGAGCTCTACCCGGGCACGTCCGCCGCCATTGCGTGCTCAGCCACGCCCCCCCAAACAACCCTTATTGATGATAGGTTTAAAGACAACCTATATAGAAAGCTATCCTAGTGGTAGCTGTGGAGAGCAGCCTTCAGGCTAAGTCTTGAAGGAATGTAAAACAGCTTGTTTTACCAGTCTATAATCTTGTGAATGACCAAATGAAAGGAGAACCACAGCAGGTTATATATATAAAATATATGTATTTAATCTAAACACATCCATCTAGCCTCTTTATGAGGCTAGAGGCAAAAGTACACACAGTAAACTTATTTAGCACACAGTAAATTAGCACAGTATACATTTAGCCTTAGGGGCGTCACAAACCATGTACTAAGAAAGTGGTTTAAGTACCACTACAGTCATAGAGACAATGCCTAGGGCCTGTAGAACCGCTGGGGCAACCAGGAGCCACCCAAGGTAGTGACGCAGGAGACCCACGGGGGACGCGTGCAGTGTCTAAACACAGTCCCGAATCACCATTGACTTCTATAGGGAAAGTGGCAATTAGAATTTTAAATATTAGGGACGCTTAGAAGTGAACTTGGAGCAAACCCCTTGAGAACTAGATAGCTCGAGAGTCAAGACCCACGGGAGCACCAAAGTACTCATGTTATCTCACCCAGGGAAGCCGGGTGCATAGGTGTTTTTTCATGTCGGTTCGTCTTGGTTTTCTATGGCGAGCTGCGGAAAAGTGCTGCAGGCGGCCAAGTGGAAAGTGTCCAGATGGATCCAAGGGTGGATCGGAGATCTGAAGAACCTGAAAGCAGAGGGGACAGAGTCTGGGTCACTTGCCAGTGACCAGGCAGGCAATAAGATGATGCCTTTGGAGGGGAGTCAGGGCACGTCTGGAGCAACCAGAGAAGCCCAAGAAACAAAAGAGTTACCTTCATGGGGACCCACCAGTTGACGGACCAGGGAAGGGAAGGGGCCTCAAGCAGAAATGCTAGAAGCGGGTCCACTGAACACTCATGGAGTGTCGGACCACAATCTTTGGTGCAGATGGTGCTCAGGGTTGGACTACGAGTAGCCTAATGCACAACTTCGGGAAAACTCGGAAAGTAGGTGCACTAGCAAATGTGCACGATGTCCAGGAGTTCCGGTCCCTCGTCTCTCGTGATGGCTACAGGTCGCAGCTTTGCTGTGATCTCGTGTGGTCTCAGAGATGTCTGTAAGTCTGTGTCCTGTGTCGTAAATCCTTCCGGATCCAGCGGGAGCCTTGGAAATGCAGACCGGCAAGATGCTTCTTTGGTGCCTGATTGAACAGAGGAGTCACTCCTTGACCCCAAGGGAGATCCTTCCGTCTTCTAGTCGAAATAGAATGTCGAAGTTCCAGGATATATGTTGCAGAGTTTCCTCCAGGATAATCTAAACACCTAATGACTGGGTTCCTATACTTATACTAAGTTTAGGGGTTGTACTTACTCTAGGGTCCCACCTATGGGAGGACCCAGGGTGGGGGTGGTAACACCCCTTCCCCTTTGTCACGTTTTGCACCAGGGCAGGGGCTGAGTGCCCCTGCAACCCGTTAGAACTGGGGTATGCACAGGGACACCAAGTGTGCACTGTGCCCCCAGCACTGTCTGAAAAGCATTCACTGAGTGCACCAGCCCAGCCCGAATACACTAAAGTCTGTCTGGGGAGGTGGTTATACATCCCTGTGACAGGAAACCTATTGTCCAGGCCTCCCCCTGGGGAGGCATAGGATTCTGATGCATTCCTAGCTTAACAAAATGTTGTAAATCTAGAAATGTGTGAGGTTCGATGGATGTTGGGTGGGAACATTCAGAATAATGCGTGAATGGGGCCCATATTTACAAGGCCATGAAAAGTCATTCAGGGTGACTTTACATGGCCTTGTAAATATGAGCAGGCCCATAGCGCTGCCAGTGCATCAAAAAAGGGCCACATATGTTACGTAATCGCCTTGTTAAACAGGCTCATAGTGTGTAGCCTGTGTTGATTTACATTTGTAGATAGGGATTGAATTTTGCTGTAATTAGATCAACTAAATTCTGATTAACGAAATCTGCTTTAATCGTAACCATATGCTGGAGTGTAATGAAAAATAGATGGTTGTTTTGAAACTTTGTACAAGCTGCTACTGACCTTTTTTCTGTTTTATAGAGTTTTAAACAGTGCGGAGACACCAGCATTGAAAACCTCGTGACTGATTCCCCTAATGTGAGGGTTGGGATTGCATACACTACCTTACCAAAACAGAAGTCCAAAACTAAGGTACAGAAAGTACTTTGTATTAGTTACAGCCTATGTGTATCTAAATCGTGTTTTTTCACATGTGTGGGCTTGCAGGAGAATATCCCTCATGCAGGAGCCTATCTCTATGAAGGACTGTCCTACAACTATAGACCCGGGGTTTCTTGAGTGTGGAGTACCATGAATATCAGATTTTCCATGAGTTTGGTGTGCCCACGGGCAATAACTTGGGTGCCATGCACTTGTGATATTTTGAAATCAAATGAAAATGAAATGGTGGTTAAGAGCACCTGGTTTTTCATAATAAGTATTACCCTGGAGCTGTATGAAAATATAACATAAAAGCAACTTTTTAATATTTATGCATATTTCTATTCACAGTTTTATCAGTGGGTGCCAGATTTCCTTCATCCTGATCGGCTGACGAGGTTTACAGCTGTAGATGATGTTTGTCAGATTTTCGGCAATTTGTTTCTCAAAAACAGGGTTATTCCCCACAATTTGTCTCACACAAGAACATGTCCCTTCCAAGGCTTGACCCATATCTGTATTCTGTGGATTTTTTCATTGATTTGAGCAAAGATCCAGGCACTAGTCACCATGCCATTCTTTGATGGAGCGGAGCTGGCTGACAACCAGGAACTCCTGCCAAACCTGGACATGTCGGAAAACTAGAGCTCCAGAGTCATCCAATAGGATATGGCTTGAATGAATCCCATCAAACTGTAATACCCAAAATCCTTTCCAATCTCCAAAAGATATGCAACAAAAATCACAATTTCTTCAATTCTCTGTCACAAAAAAACTCCAGACCTAAAGGCGAATAACAGATGTCTAACCATCCCATGGTCCCACACCTCTGATAAAAATCATACCCCACATGTGTGGGGTATGGTTTCAATCTGCCTTCACTATGTAAGGACCAGATTGACACTACATTGACCTAACACACTCACATATTTGGTCTAATGCTGTCCCATATGAAAGGCCCACCCTTACATGTGAACTACTGCTAGAACTATGGCAACGCTAACTGGTGGGACGTGTATTGACCTTTTTTCTGTTTTACAGGATGTCAAACAGAGGGCTGATTCGAGAGGCAAAAACATGCTGACTGATTCCCCGATTGTGAGAGTTGGGAGTGCATTCACTGCCTTACCTAAACCGAAGCCAAAAACGAAGGTACACAAACTACTAGAAATTAGGTACAAGTTATGTTTATCAAAATTCGTAAATTAGAAGGATGGTAGTCCTTCAGCATGGGGGAACTAATGTCCTCCTACACCCTAACAAATGGAGCACTATTCGTCAAACTCACATTCAGGCCCTTTGGTAAAGTACATTCCGGTCACTCCTGGAATCTTCAGGTCCCCAGAGCTGGCCTCTAGGTACCAGGTGTCTCGCCACCCAGGGTTTGTGCAGCTTCTAGTATTCAGTGGTCAGCTGGGCCTTTTTGAAGTTGATGATCCTTCTGATTTTGTGTCATTGAAACATTCTAATAGGAGGGCAACAGCCTGTTCCTTGTAGAGCAGTTTCAGTCTCTAGGTACCAGGAAAAAGTCAGGAGGCTGCTTTCTTCAAGGAAGGCCTTCTCCAGATGTGACTGTTGCCAAGTCAAGGCATATTCAGAGGAGGTAATGGTGAGGTGCTAGTCTTACCCATGTGCACTAGACAGCGCTTAGAGAATGTTCCCTACCAAATCACATCTACTCTCTTACCCTATGACAAACTCCTTTTGCAGTCCTTCCCATTGGAATTACTGTAGTACTTTCTGGAGCCCAAAATGTAACACAACTGAGCCCTGCTCCCACCAGGAAGGTCTTTGGCTCTCTCTACCATCACTTGTCTGGTTAGATCGAATCTCCTCCCCTTTGTCAGGATCAAACCCGCTTCTCCCTCCCTCTAGGCTTGGTACCAAAAGGTCTAGGAGGGTCAAGAAAGGGGAGCATTCTGACTTGTCAGAATTAAAGCTGCCCTTTGATGTACCAAAGCTACATGGTTTCTTCCGGATCGCTAATCCCTGCTGAGAGGCCTGTTTTTGACAACACACCTGCCAAGAAGCTAGGCAATTGTCATTTGGAGGGTACGGTCAATAACTCCAGCCGAGAATGTGCATTGGCCTCTCGAGGTAAGTTGAGTGGCAAAACTGGTTCTAAGCTACTCCTCTTTTTTGCCATTTCTTTATTGAGTTTTAAGCACAAAAACAAGAAATAACACGTGGGGTGTTGTCCGCCGAAACAACATATACTGCGGAGTCTCAGCAGTATTGCAGTGGCACGTCTGTAACATGATAATCACCACTGCGCACACTTGAACCCATTACCAGGTGGGTAAGTCCACTTGCTGAGCACACACATTGCTCAAGTCTTGTACTAGCTTAAATATAAACATGAAGGTCTTATCCGAAGTTGTCACCATCTTATTTGCTAAAACAGGTCATGCGCAGGGTACTGTACAGCATAAATCTTCACCTTATTCCTGCTGGGGTATGCTAGGTGTATGACTGCAAGTGATGGGGCCCTATAACACAGGATGTCTGGGATGACCACTGTTATGTATGTACATAACCTGCCGAATGGGGCATGCCCATGGGGTGCACTCAAGGGGGTGATGATCTTCAACTGGATAGTGTAACATAGGAAGTGTGTCAGAGAGTGTGGGCTATGTCCTAGTGCAAGTATCCTATTGTGATTTTATGGGCACGCAGGGTCAAGGAGGACACATGTCGGTCTTTGCTTCCAGATTCAAATGTAAATATCCCATAATGTTATCCCCTGTCCCTCGCCTCCATAAATTCAAGACTTTATCATGATTTCTGTCTCTGCCTTTGCTCAGCTAAGTAAAGCCTTGAGCCAGCTCTTTGTACCAGGAGCTGCACAGGGCATCCAAGAAATCACAATGTATCTTTTGAACAACACAAAGGACAGGTCAAGGAATTTATGGAAGAATTAATCCCCTTTCACTCTAGTTCTAATGCCTAGCATGTATGTTTCTGGTGTAACCAATACTATGCGCTCTACTAGGGTCAAGAAGGTTCCCCCTATATTAGTCTGAGCACATTGTACTACCGGACAGTCGCACACCATATGGAAATATCTCACAAATGGCGAGTTGCCCCTTGTGCAGAGCACCGAGGCCTTTGTAAACATGCGTTTGATATGTTGTGGTGTAAAGATACGCTTGGTGCAGGTAATTAAATTGTGTGTAGCGGAACCTTGGGTTTCATGACACCTCCTTAACCTATTGTGATGCGCACTCACATTGCTAGTCAGTGAGATCGGTAGGCGTGTCTGTTGCCCAGCGCTCCCCAACCCCAGCGTCCATTTTGTGATGTTGCACTAGTGGGGCAGTGAACAATGCATTAATTATCTTCCATGTTCTGCTGTGGGATACGTGTGCCATGGTCCCATTGCTCGAGTATGAGAGGGTTGATCTGGCCCTACCTACGTATTTGTGCCAGCGGATGCGGGCCATCCTCCTTTGGTGAGTCTAAGTGGCCAGTAGTACCCTGGATCTCAATAGACTTGCGTATATATATGTTCCCCCTTAAGTATGTGAGGTGAGGTCTTGGTTTCCTGTATCAATGGTAGTATCCTTTCAAATCGGTCAGAATGTTTTACAAGTATGGCTTTGCGATGGCTCAGGGGACCCCCCCTTGCATTACTGTGTAGTTTAGTGCTCCAAACTGTCTTTGGAGGGTGGAACTAGGTCAGCTTAGGTTTGACCATTATGTGTAGCTTTGGGAGGGCTGTATGCATCAGGCTCCACAGTCTACCCTGAAAGCTGATCTCCGGATGAAATTATTTTGCATGGGGGAGAAGATCTTTGTTTAATCCAATTCCCACATGTCTGGGCCGGATGCTAGTCTCTGGTATGGTGGCAGGTCAAGTCAGGTTCTAACTGCTCCCAAACAGTCCAGGCTTGGCTGCCTTGATTTGGGAGCACCGCGGAAAAGATCCTGGTTGCAGCTGTTCTGAGTGGTGGGCCGTGCTATCTCTGGGGCAACGGGCTAAGTGTTGGCTTTCTGGCACTGTTCGGGTGTCATGCAGTATTAGAAAATGGGTTACTGGTTGATTGGGAGTGAGCCCTGGTCAAGCAGCAGCCACAGTCCTTGTCAGGGAAAGACATAGGCATAGGCAACCACCCAATTAATCTGTGTTTAATCCTCTAGTAGATGGGAACAGATCAGTCAGGCTTAACATGATGGCAGTGTGTAAAGTATTTGTGCAACACTTCAAACAGTAAGGCAATGAAAAAAACACAAAAAGGTTCCCACACCAGGTCAGAAAAATAGAGCTCAGTTTAATAAATAATCAAGACCAAAATGACAAGCATCCAATTAGTAGAACCGGAGTCTATTCAATGTTTTAAGTTTTAGGTCAAAATAGCACCAACCAGCGCAAAAAGCCAACTGTGCGTATCTGGTCACGCCAGACCAGGACAAAGTCACAAGTTCAGGCCATCTGCGATGACACGTGGGATGGCTACAGGGATCCAGTTAGGTTTACTGACAGAGTACCTGAAATCCAGGTTACAGAGCATTGTGCGGATCCAAGTAAAAGATGCGCCATGCAGTCGAAGCGATGTGTAAATTCCAAGAAGCGTCGAGGCTGGTGTGCGAATTCCTGTATTGTTTTGGATGTGCTACGAGGCTACTCATGGATGCACTTTAGGTGCACTTCTGAGGGTCCAGGTCTGGGGTGGCACCACTTGGTAGGATAGACTCATAGATGAGTCCAGGTGCAGAGGGAACGTTGTTGGAAGCCTGTTATGTCCATAAGGATTTAGATCAGGAGGACAGCCATCTAGACAATGGAGTCACTCTGGCTTCTGAGCTCAAGAGACGCAGATCCAGTCCAACTCAGCCAGGCAAGAAGGCAGCACAGCAGGGCATTAGTTCTTTCAAAGCGGCAGTACAGCAGAGTGGCAGTCCTTCAGCAGCACAGCAGTCTTTCTTCCTGGCAGAGTATCCACAGGGCCGAGGCAAAAGCGGTAGAAGAAGACAAGAAACCAGGGCAACACAGCCAGACCAAATATACTAGGAGAGACCACATATACAGTGGAACCCTGCGATTGAACAACAAGTGAAGAGGAGCAATGTCCAAGGATCCACCGCCCTCGATGAGTCATACATCATAATAGTCAATCTTAGCCATGAGACCTTGACCCCTCTTAAGACTATAGCCATAGTGATCATGAACAGCACAGATTACCATCAGGAACGTCTCCGCCAACTGAGTGATCACGGGTAGTATCAACATTTACAAAATGACCCAACTCAGAGACTACAGAAAACCATCAAGACTCTGATAGAGAGAGGATATGAAGCAGGCTGGATCAATAAGAGTGAATATGAGTTCTTACAACCCACTCATCCCAAGGTTCCATATTTCAACATACTCCCGAAGATTCAGAAATCAACTAGACCACCAATAGTGTCGGCGATCGGCTCTAACCCTGGGTGTAGTTCGCATAGTGGTGCTACGCGTAGCTACGCGAAGTGCACTTCGCACTACGCGAGCTACACGTAGGTATGCGAACTGCATAGTGTACTGTGCAAAATGCTGTTCGCACTGACTGCAGAGTGCAGGATGCTTGTCTACACTATTGCACAGTGCAAGCGGTCGTTTTCTGCCGCTCGAGTAGATTTCTACTCGAGCTGCAGCTTTCTCAACATGGACTGGTAGTTTCTCATCGCGAGCGGTCTCGAGCATACGCGACCACTCGCAATGAGAAACCTGACCTCCCTGCTTTGAGAATCTTGCCGAGAGGTTTATTTTCCACGCTCGTGATTGCCAACTTGATGTTGCTGATAGCGAACGAGGAAAAAGTCTAGCCGGGATGTCAATTTGCTCGCTCGAGGTCGTCAACTTGACGTTGAAGACCGCGAACAAGCAAAAAATGACCGCTACGCGTGTTAGCACTGTGCTACTTGCAATTCGCTTAGTGCAAAGTAGCGCAAACTTTGCAAACTACGGGAGCGCAGCGTAGTACTTCGCCCAAAGTTAATTGGCTCCCTTTTCGAGCCCCTATCACAATTCGTGGATTGGTTCCTGCGACCTTGTGTGTCAGAAATGCCATCCTACCTCCAGGATACTAAGCATGTTCTGAACACATTGACAGGCATTACTTTCGATCCAACTAAATATTTACTTGTCTCCTACGATGTAGTGACTCTATACACGAATATCCCGCAAGGTGACACACTGAAGACCACTGCATATCTTCTTAGCTCTAGAACACCAGAAGACATGACACCTACCTTATTCATATTGGAGTGTGCAACAATAGCAATGAAAGATGATTTTTTTCAGTACAAAGAATATCTGTATTAGCAGACTAATGGTACTTCAATGGGGAGTATTTGTGCCCCGAGCATAGCAAATCTATACATGCACAATTTTGAAACGTCTTGCATCTACCCTTCATCCAATCGATACACAGAGAACCTGAAAATTTGGAAGAGGTATATAGATGACATCTTGGTGATCTGGGAAGGTGACACAGAGACACTGCATGCTTTCTCAGGGTGGGTGAACACCAGGAACACCAATATCAGATTTATCTGCGAACATAGCAAAGACTCCCTACCATTCCTGGATCTCTTGCTATACCTCAAAGACGGTGGTATTCATTCACAACTCTACACCAAGCCCATGGGTAGGAACTCCCTTCTGAGCTACAATAGCTTTCACTCTTGTGTATTCAGGGATAATCTGCCAGTAGGGCAATTTCTGAGACTAAGGAGAATCTGCACCGAAATATGAAAATGCAAAGAACATACGACGACACTTATTACTAACCTATCCCGGAGAGCATACCCAGAAAAATGAATCAACCGAGCACCTAAGCGTGCCAGAAATAATAATAGAGAGGCCCTCCTAGGTAGGCACATCAAACAACGTGATGACAGGTTAGTCTGTGTAGGGACCGACAGTCACTTGACGAACACAGTGAAGAGGACTGTGACAAGAAACTGGCCTGTACTAAATACATGAATAGACCACTCTTTGTACTCAAACGCAGTAGGAACATCAAAGATATGGTAGTCCACACCAGACCACGTACCAAACAACCACAGTTAGTACAGAACACACTGTGGTCCCTACCACTGGTAAGGAGACACTTTCCATGTGGGTCATGCTCAGCATACCCATACACTATAACAACTACACAGATTGATTTAGGCTTACGGACACTATGGGATCTTCCCAGACATACAAATTGCAACACAGAGGGGGTAATATACTTATTGAGATGCCCATGCAGATTAAATTACATTGGGATGACTACTCGCAAGGTCCGCACAAGGATCATTGAGCACCGCAGCTCTTTGCGGTGTAAGAGAAACAATACAAAACTGACTTGACATTTTTTGCAGCATGCCCACTCTAAGAACGATATCACCTGGCTGGTATTTGACAAGCCCAACTATGCAACCAGTATAGGTACTTTAGAGTCAGTTCTCTTTCATAGTGAACAACGCTGGGTCTATAGGCTCGAAAGCGACAAGCAAAGGTTAAGTGACGATATATACCCTGGACAAGCCTGGGAAGTTGACAGACCAGTTCGCCTCCCAGCATGATGCCAAGAGGTCAATTGATGGTATTTTCCATAGGGACCTTAGACATAGTAGATCTGGGCTATGCTCCCCTGGACGCCAATATGCGTGCCCATTCCTAGTATCTGACTTGTGAAGACCACAACACTACGACATGAGCGAGTGCCTCTGTCTTTACACAGCTTCAACCTATCTATTTTAATTGTAGACCATGGACCTGCCAACGAGGGATGCTCGCTCGGGCTATAAGGCTACCTATGATCACCTGACTTTGTCCTAGGACATACCTGATAGCATTGAGTCACACTGCCTGATTAGCCAGGTGTAAGGATACAATGCCTTTCTCCTGTTCTTTACAACATTTTACTGTTGGAAGTTGTTATTTTTTCAGTTTATACCTTTTGGGACACAGCCATTGATTTTACTCTGCGCTTTGTCCACTGTGAGCCCGCCACCTCTCCTTCCCACCACAGGCACTGAGTGGTTTAATTCCATTCCCCCCCCCCGGAGTGCAAATCCCAAGCATCCTTGGGCGCAGTACGCTCCATGTCGAAGCATGGCACGCAAACTACTTACTGAGTATGGGCCCGTCTTCCGGCTTCATATTGACAATCGGTGCTCACAGGGCTAACCCTCGCTGAGACACCGGGAAGACTGAGGCACCTAACTTTAGCTAAGTTCCACTTGTGGGATTCCACTTTTCCATTTGCAAGAAACCTGCCATACCACCATTTACCAGGGAATGCGATAGTCTCAGAATCTGACATCCTTCTCACTGTAGATACCTTCATGAGAGGGGTGGCTGCCATTAAGTGTGCTCCACTTATTAAAGATACAGGTTTACTACATCTTAGGGTCACTGCACTTAAAACCTATAAGTCACCCATATAGCAGGACTTTACAATCCTGAAGGCAGGGTGCTTGGTTCTAAGTAGGAGGGTGCCCCTGCATAAGCAGGACACCACTGCAGCCTACGGAGTCTATTCTCCCGGGTTGTCAGTGAAGCAGTCATTGACGAATTTAGAGGGGAATTATGCGACTGCATGATAGCCATCTCTAAAATGGCTGCCACAAACCGTATTGTGTTTGGTGTCAAACATGTTGGAATCATACTCTCACACTGGTAATCGGTGTGGGAGGCATGATTCCACCCATCGGCAGAGCAATCTGTGAAGCTCTCAGTGTTCCTGCTACTAGCCTTCTAGTCCCGCACAGCACAAAATGGATGCTGCCGACCTGAGACACATTCCTGCCCTCCTGCTGCTGTGCCAAGCTCTAGAAGGGGAAGGCAGAACAATAGGCATCCTATCACAGGGAGGTGCAATCTCCTAGACAGGATTTAGTGTATCAGGGCTGGGTGGGTGAGCTTCCCAGTGACTGAAAGTCTGCACAAGGGGCACATTTGGTGTACCTGTGTATAGTCCAGTTCAACAAGCTGTTGGCTCCCGCTCCGGCGCGAAAATGGACGAAGGACATGGGTGTAACCTCCCCCCTGTCCAGACCCTCCCCTGAATCTTCCCAACCCTTGTCTTAGGGTACTTAAGGGCTTACCTGGCTGTATGACCGTTGATTCATTGTGGACAAGATTCAGACCTGAAGCCACTGCGTTTCAACCGTCTGGGCACTCTGGACTTTTCTAGACTTCATTTGGGCCTGACTCTGTCTCCCTCTCAGCCTGCTGCATCTTCTGTGCCTGTGCAACATACAGGATCCGTGCCGGACCTGTGGAGAATCAAAGACAACTGAAGATAATACCCTTGGATTAAAGGAGTCATTCCTCTGCATTCGCAGGCACCTCAACACTACTGACCAGTCTGCCAATTCTGAGCTCCTATGGACTCTGAAGGTTCCAGCACCAAAGGAGGTGGGTTTCTATGTCCCTCGAGGCTTGATCTGCCCTCTCACCAAGGTTGAGGCTAGTATCCCTTGTTGGGGCTGCAATACCTGAACCCCTGTGCATCGCATGTATTTGCAAGTGCATGAGCTTGTTGGCAATTCCATGACAAGTGAATTGGGCTCTGAGTAGCCCCACCTCTGGCGACTTTCTCTACAAAGATCTTTATCCATCTTGCACCAAGTGTTCTGTGGCTTGCTGTTTTGTGAAACTGCGAATTCTATGTCTCCTAGACCATGCTGGTCCGAACCGTACTCTTTCTTGACTTCCTGTGTAGGTTGTTGTTGCCAAGGCTTGTTGGTGCTCCTGCTGGACACCTATCCCTCAGCACCCGCCATGCTTTGTGGGACCGCTTGCATCCAGCTCCAGGTTGTCCTCAATGTCGCCTGGTCCCCGCAGCCGCGGTGTCAAGAGCACCATCTAACTATCCTGAAGCACCCGACATCAGTGGGCATACGTATCCTGAGCCCCTGGTCACTTCTAAGTGACCCAGACTATGTCCACTCTGCTTACAGGTACTCTTCATCTAGAATCCACATTTGGATTCCACCGGACATTCTTCTCCCTTTCAGCAGTGGCACTTTCTCGAAGTCCTCCACTGAGTTCGACGGTGGTTTCCAAAGGTCACTTCGTCCCTATGCACCCGGCTTCCCTGGGATAGTTAACTTGGGTTCTTCAGTATGCACGGGTGGGGTGGATCTCCCACCTTCTGTCTTCCATGGGATTTCTTACAAGCCCACTGGGAAGGGTCCCTTATCATTAAAACTCCAACCGCGACTTGCAAACAGACTTGGACCGAGCACGCGGTCGTGTTCCCACACAGCACATGGACTCCGTGGGTAGTTCCTTGGGCTCCCAGCAATTCTATGTCTTCTCAACATTGTCCTGACTCGAGTCGTGGTTCTTATTCCACTTTCTTAATATATGGTTTGGTCCCCCTCTGGGGCCCACTGTTTATTAGTGCTATTTACATTGATTTCTTTGCAATAGTATTGTGTGCTTTGTGTATATCTCCGTGTAGGAGATACTGGATCGAACTAGAGAGTATTATATAATAGATTCATGTTTTTATAAATACTTTGTGTGGTTCTCATTCGTTTAATCTACACTATATAATTGTATTCTGGTAAAACAAGCTGCTTTTCACTCTTTCAAGTCCGAAGGCTGCTCTCTACAGCTACCACATGGATAACTTTCTAAGGTTGTTTGAGACCTCTTAAATCACCATAAGGGTCGTCTGGACTGGTGCAAGGTTCCTACTTTAATTAGTGGACATCATACACCAGGCCAACTTCTCACAGGAATCCTTAGCTGGAAAATTGTTGAGAGTCTACCACCAGAATTAACTTAGGGTAAATTAGGTAAATATTGCAGGGATAATTATAATTAGGGCTCCCTGTTTTCCATTTTTATGGATTTTTACAGATAAATAAAGACAGAAAACAATGTGGTTTCTGTCTGCATTTATTTTTTAAAGTGGATAAATGCAGTAAATTGTGCTCTTTTTAAGTGACTCTCTGTGCTGTCTTTCCTGAATTAAGGGACAGCAGCTGACCAGGTGCACAGCATGATAAATAAAAAACAGGATGAAATGTCTTTAAATAACGCCATATGTCAACATACATACGTAAAGCCTGATGTCTGACCAAATGACTCCAGTGCTGCTAAGAAAGCGGGCAGTGAAGCGGAGGGCTCCTCCAATGAGGCTATGACGTCATCTGGGCAAAGGCCGATGGAGTGCAATTCTCCTCCGCATTGGACACCTTTTTATCTGTGAGTTGGAATATACTTTTTGAGCCATGGGTTCTATGTACAGGCTGAACAGCAGGGACGACAAGGGGCACCCCTGCCTGGTCCCTCTAGTGATATGGTTAGGGGCGGAGGAACAGCAGCTGTTGATGCCAACTACGGCATAATTAAAAGGCTGCTAGATCGCCCCAGTTCAAGTTCTAGGGAGCCTCAGCAGGACACGAGCTGCTGCGTTCTAAATTACCAGCCTCCTTTTATAAGACATTCTGCGACAGTTTAGCCCCTATTCTTACCAGGCTTTTTAACGCAATTGTAGACAAAGGGTCACTTCCCCCTTCAATGCTCCGTGCAGCAATAGTAGTAAATCCCAAACTCGGGAAGGACAGGACTCACTGTTCTTATTATCATCCCATCTCCCTCTTGAGCTCCTTACAGGCATTCTTGCTGCTAGGCTTAATCCCCTCCTCCCAGGCATCATAGGTACGATCTGGCTGGATTTGATCCCCAACGCAGTGTAGTGACAATACAAGAATGATCCTGTACATAATTGATAAAGCCCAAAGATATGCCCAAGAAAGAATGCTCTTGGCAGTTGAAACAGAGAAAGCTTTCGACAGGGTACAATGGCCCTATTTGGAGGCAGCCTTGACCCTTTTTGGCATAGGGGATCACTTTCAAAAGTGGAGTCTTAGTAGCTACACTCAACCAACAGCCGTAGTTGGCATCAACAGCTGCTATTCCTCCGCCCCTAACCATATCACTAGAGGGACCAGGCAGGGGTGCCCATTGTCGCCCCTGCTGTTCAGCCTGTACATAGAACCCATGGCCCAAAAAGTATATTCCAACTCACAGATAAAAAGGTGTCCAATGCGGAGGAGAATTGCACTCCATCGGCCTTTGCCCAGATGACGTCATAGCCTCATTGGAGGAGCCCTCCGCTTCACTGCCCGCTTTCTTAGCAGCACTGGAGTCATTTGGTCAGACATCAGGCTTTACGGTAAATATCCAAAAATCGCAAGCCCTCAACCTACCCTCTGGCCACATTCGTTAGACACTTGCAAAAGGCCCTGCCCAAACAGTGGGCCTCGGTATCAATCCCATATCTAGGCCTCCAGATAACCGATGCCATCACTGACACTATTAGGCTTAACTAGCAAAAGCTAACTCACCAGATCAAATCCGAACTGTGTCAGTTGTGGTCATACTCCCTCTCTTGGCTAGGACTAATACTAGCAATTAAAATGACAATCCTCCCCAGGCTCTCTCGCTAAAAAGAAATTAATGGATGTGTGGGCAGATAAGCATCCTCGTATCTGTAGAGCCCTCAGCTACCCCTCCCCAGATGAGGGTGGCCTGGGAGTCAACAACCTTGTTCACTATTACCAGGTCACCTAATCAAGGGTTTTAGTGGAATGGTCACATGCAGAAACTGAAAAGAAAGGTCTGTTTATGGACCGAGCTCTGGATGGCCAGGCACCGTGGCGCATCCCATACCTCCATAAAGAAGCACAGTCCAGATCACTTCCTCTTGCCCATTACCAAGACTTTGTTGGCAGTCTGGGACAGCTTAGCAACACAGAGGGGTCTCATGACCTTTCCCTCGCCACTTACCCCCATAGTCAAGATCCCAGATTTTCAACCAGCCACCCAGAATCCCTCATTCCAAGTACGGGTACATGCCGGATGCAGGTTGGTGGGCCACCTGTTCGACTTGAAGGGTCCACTCCCCTACGCGACCCTCTGTTCAGAATTTGCCCTCCCTGAAATGGAGCGTTGGCACTACACTCAGATCTGACACTGGGCATAGCACCCCACTATTTACCCTGGTGCAGAGCGGCAACTTACCCCCTTCGAGAGCTAGCTTGTGTCGAGGTCATCCAACAAGCGCCTGGTCTCAGACCTATACTGCCTGATCAATTCACCTACAGAGGTCTCCAAATCCAAGAGCTAAACAGGATGGGAATCAGAAATAGGCAAGGAGTTTACAACATTACAATGGGGCTACATTTACTACACGGCGCGACACACCACGCATAGCATGGCCAGTATGGTGACTGCCACAATGATCATCACATACTGGTACTACACACCCCACCAGATTCATAAATACAACGAGTCTAAATCTCGTGATTGCTGGTGCCACTGTGGATCCTGTTGTACACTCCTACACATTTTATGGGAATGCCCGAAGGTTAGGTCCTACTGTACACCGGTGCTCATTGTAATTGACACTGATTTGGACACATCCCAGCCCTTCACCATTACTTCTCTATCTCACACTTATGGTCACCAGGTTTAGGGGGTAGAGGGGCAGGGGGGGGGTGGTAGATGCTGGCAATTGTTATGGTACACTGCAAGTGTAATCAGCTCAAACAAATTTTAAGTACTGTGCTCGGAAAATTATTTTGCTCAATGGTTCATTGTGAAGGAAAGGATGTTTGATATGGTTCCACATTTGCTGCTGAACGAATTTGAGTAAAGGTTTTGACTTTTTTCATTCTTTAGGATTTCAAACAGTGGGATGGAGCAAGTTACAAAAAATTGGTGACCAACACCCCTAGCATGAGCACAAGTGCTCTTGCTGTCCGTCGGAAACAGTGGCCAAACATTAAGGTATGCAATCTAGTCAATATTATCCACATTCTCCAAACACAAGGGTAGTGGATCACTGAGACTTCACAATTCACTTGGTCCTAGTTGCAACTGTGGACCATTGCTCAATTCATTTGTACCAACCTGTAAGTGAATGCACAATGATGTCCTAAACAGTTAATGTGCATATTTTAGTCCCATAGACCACTGGTGTTAAAGTCACACATATGTCAAGCCTATTTGGAGACCAAATGCAAACAACTGCGCCTTTCACCTAGTTAGGCATCGTAAACAATTCACATAAGCAACATGTGTTTCTTCTAGTGTGTTTCTGAAACTTACCTAAAGTGTATAACATATTGATGGGTGCTTACGTAAGAATAGATGGAAGTACTTTTCTTTCTATCAATTTAAAAATGTGGTTTTCTCTTAATGGTTTTTCAAACATTTTTTAAAAATAAGAAGTGAACTCCCCCTTACCCAGTTATGTATTTGATACTAACTTTTATTAAAAATGTCCATACAAACAGTATAGTTTTTCTTCTGCTCACAAATCATGAGAACAGTGTCAATAAAGCTCGTAGATAAAGGAGCGGCTTTGGGGTTCAAAAGGAAAATTTCCATGGCATCTCTGTACTTCTTTATTTTGGTCTGTTCCCCCTTCCTTTAATCCTTCCCCTCCAAGGGAGATGAAGATAGTTTCAGTTTGCTGAGGTAAAGTTAGTTCTTCCAATCACTAATCTGGGTGTAAGCCAGCTACTGGTTAATAACACTGAAGATCTGTTCCTTTGCTTGTTTGAAAACAAGAATATACAGGCCTCATACTCCAGAACATTGCAACAGCCTAGAAGCCTAGGGCACTGTGGATGATGAGATATTCTTGAGTTGCCTTGAGGAGTTAGTGTTTCCAGTGCTAAATTTGTAAAGAAAGAAATTGCCCGGGACCTTCTTAGGAGGCCAATGTAGATTACATCAATCATACCCCCTGCCTGTGCTGCCAGTGACAGTACCATTTCAAGTACAAACCATCATACTTCTTCTTTTCTGACAATTCAGAATATCCCAGGCAATTCAAAGCAGTAGCAAATAATGTTCATTTTGATTGTATATTGAATTGTGAAACAACTGTTGTTGTGCTCATTTCAAAAGTAGACAGACACCATCGACATGTGGTGGACTGTCGTAACTGCCGGTGTTGATCATAAGTGCAGGCGCCGAGCACCAGAAACCACCAGCTCAGATTAAGCACTGGTTTCAACCTTGAAATTATTTATCATTCCTCTCCATATGCAGCCAAAAGGTCTGAATTGGGTCCATGAAATCAACACCACAAATGGATTTTTTTTTTTAGAATAATAAGGTCATACCGTCCGTGCTTGCTCTTCAGTGTTTACTTGTATTCATTGATACTGCTCTAGAAATAGCACCAGGTGAACCTACGGATCTAAGCTGATGATAGTCAAATCTACTTTCAGCTCGAAAAAATGCTGGTAAATCAAGTTGACCTACACATAAGATGATAGGAGAATGTGTGAAATAAGTCTAACCACTGGCAATACCTCAAGGTAGCACTCCAAACCATTTCTTTTGCCGTTCTCTGCCAACTCTTATTAGACACAGCTATATGCACATCAGTTTTGACCCTGCTCAAATAGAAATAGTCCAGCCTGAACTGCAAAGCCAGGTCCTCTCTGACCCAGAATACAAGCAACCCAAGACCTGCTTCACCATGATTGAGGTCTTCAATTGGGTGTAGCATTGTGTAAGTAAAGTCATAACTCGGGATGACTGTCATGCTTCCATGGCATCCTTGTTGATGCTGAGTGTTTTTGGGATTACTGAAAGGGGGCATGGTTTTTGTTCTTTGAATATTTTTATCATGAGTCATGCTCCTTCTTGCACCTGTGACCAACAGTGGTAATTGTAACATGTTTTAGGATCTTCTCAAGGTACGCCACATGTAGAGGTAATTTAGTTACTACCGCTTTTAAAAAGATCGCTGCAAATACCTTATGATGAGAGGAACGTAGTGAATCCTCCACTGGATTTTCCTCTTGTTGAAAGACTACCACCAGAATTAACTTAAGGTAAATTAGGTAAATATGGCAGAGATAATTATCATTTTATTTCCTTCAACAAGAGAATACTTAGAAATGCAGTATATGTAGCACTGCAAATCTAATTATTTCCCTTTACCACGCACTTCTACTTTTCCCACTGTGTTGTCCTCCTAAAATATGTTTTTACCAACTGTTTGTATAATAGAACGTAAACTCTCTCTAGTACAATGGTGTCTCATGTCAAAATGTGAAATGTGGATTCAGTTTGCACATTGTATCTTACATTTACAAAAAAACATTCATGAATATCAATACATTGTTTAAGACTTGTTGGTAGAACATGACTGGAACATCTGACAATTAGTTCAGTGACACACCACTGTGATCAAATTTACTGGAATAATGAATAATTCGCAAATATATAAAAGAAATGTACATTTATATGTCCCTGGCAGCAATTCGATATGCTTCTGAAGACTTAAAATTAAGCTTAAAAATAAGTTCAAATTATGCTTAAAATTAAGTGTTATCCACTTAATCAGATTTGAAGTACTCCATTCGGAGAATTATTTTGCTAGATCGGCCAGTGTGTAATAGAGGACGTTTGGTATGGATTCACATTTGCGGAAGAACACATTTGAGTTAAGGTTTTGACTGTTTTTATTCTTTAGGATTTCAAACAATAGGATGGAACAGGTTATAGAATATTGTTGACCGAGACCTCTAGCACAAGCCCAAGTGCTCTTGCTGTCCAACCGAAAGAGTGGTCAAACCTTAAGGTTTGGAATCTATCCAATATTACCCACATTCTCTGAACACAGGGTAGTGGCTCACTTAGACTGCACAACTTACCTTGTTCTAAGTGCCACTGTGAGCCTTTGCACAATTCATTAGTGACAATAAGCAAGTGAACACGCAATGATGTTCTACACAATAAATGTGCATCTTTTAGTCCCATAAACCAAAGGCGTCGAAGTCACACATATGTCAAGCTTCTTTGGAGATTAAATGCAAACAGCTGCACCATTCACTTAGTTGTGCACCTTAAAATTCATGCAAGTAAGACATGTTTTTGCTTCTGAAATGTTTTTCTAAACTAACCTAAAGTGTATAAAACATTGATGGGTGCTCAAGTAAGAACGTCTGAAATATATATTTCAGATATATTTTTATTACAAATTTCCATACACACAGTACAGTTTTTCTTCTGTTTACGCCGCGGGACTCTTGCCTTACACCACCTAGCTGCTGGGGCTTGTCGGAGGGAGACTCCCTGTCCCAGTGTGCACTGCCCCAGACCGAGGAGCCAAGGACAGCACTCTAGTGCTTTTAAGCACATCTTCACTCCCCCGACGCGGGACGCGTGCAGGCCAAAGGCGGGCCCATCCTTGCCCGTCATTGCCAGGAAGAGACAGGGCCACCCCCTTGCATTCGGTTCAGGACAGCAGCGTGAAGAGTCATGTCATATTTTGCAAGATACTGTAACTCTCACATTTGTTTCCCCGCTGGTCTATGGCTAGCTTTTATCAGCTCCTCACTCTGTGATTTGGCACAGACTTTTTTGGGTTGTACACTGAATTGGATTTTCGTCCCTCCCTGGACAATTAATTAACTGAATTGAACTAATTACAAGTTGTGTCCATTTTGATTGTTAAACCTGCTGTCTCCCTATTGTGTGTATTCTGAAGGACTGCTTGTTTTGTATTTGTTATATTGGATGGGCCCTAGCTTCTTCGTGACACCTGTACTCCAGCTGCCTAAGCATTCTTAATTACTCCTTCATAATATTAGCCGCAGACTGTTTGTGGGGCTATTTTGTTTGATTACAAGGAGGGTGAAGGACTACAACAACCACGACGCCTGGATCTACGCACACCTGTGCATCAGGCTGCCCCGCCTCCCCGTGCAAGATAGCGGCTCGCGGGGGCCGCTCGTAGCCGCAGACTGTTTGTGGGGCTATTTTGTTTTATTACAAGGAGGGTGAAGGACTACAACAACCACGAGTTGCACCAAGTGTTCTGTGGCTTGCTGTTTTGTGAAACTGCGAATTCTATGTCTCCTAGACCATGCTGGTCCGAACCGTACTCTTTCTTGACTTCCCGTGTAGGTTGTTGTTGCCAAGGCTTGTTGGTGCTCCTGCTGGACACCTATCCCTCAGCACCCGCCATGCTTTGTGGGACCGCTTGCATCCAGCTCCAGGTTGTCCTCAATGTCGCCTGGTCCCCGCAGCCGCGGTGTCAAGAGCACCATCTAACTATCCTGAAGCACCCGACATCAGTGGGCATTCGTATCCTGAGCCCCTGGTCACTTCTAAGTGACCCAGACTATGTCCACTCTGCTTAAAGGTACTCTTCATCTAGAATCCACATTTGGATTCCACCGGACATTCTTCTCCCTTTCAGCAGTGGCACTTTCTCGAAGTCCTCCACTGAGTTCGACGGTGGTTTCCAAAGGTCACTTCGTCCCTATGCACCCGGCTTCCCTGGGATAGTTAACTTGGGTTCTTCAGTATGCACGGGTGGGGTGGATCTCCCACCTTCTGTCTTCCATGGGATTTCTTACAAGCCCACTGGGAAGGGTCCCTTATCATTAAAACTCCAACCGCGACTTGCAAATAGACTTGGACCAAGCACGCGGATGTGTTCCCACACAGCACATGGACTCCGTGGGTAGTTCCTTGGGCTCACAGCAATTCTATGTCTTCTCAACATTGTCCTGACTCGAGTCGTGGTTCTTATTCCACTTTCTTAATATATGGTTTGGTCCCCCTCTGGGGCCCACTGTTTATTAGTGCTATTTACATTGATTTCTTTGCAATAGTATTGTGTGCTTTGTGTATATCTCCGTGTAGGAGATACTGGATCGAACTAGAGAGTATTATATAATAGATTCATGTTTTTATAAATACTTTGTGTGGTTCTCATTCCTTTAATCTACACTATATAATTGTATTCTGGTAAAACAAGCTGCTTTTCACTCTTTCAAGTCCGAAGGCTGCTCTCTACAGCTACCACATGGATAACTTTCTAAGGTTGTTTGAGACCTCTTAAATCACCATAAGGGTCGTCTGGACTGGTGCAAGGTTCCTACTTTAATTAGTGGACATCATACACCAGGCCAACTTCTCACATGAATCCTTAGCTGGAAAATTGTTGAGAGTCTACCACCAGAATTAACTTAGGGTAAATTAGGTAAATATTGCAGGGATAATTATAATTAGGGCTCCCTGTTTTCCATTTTTATGGATTTTTACAGATAAATAAAGACAGAAAACAATGTGGTTTCTGTCTGCATTTATTTTTTAAAGTGGATAAATGCAGTAAATTGTGCTCTTTTTTTTTTTTTTCAGAACAAATTTTATTGGAGTTCAGCAGTTGAAAGAATATAAACAAGACACCGCTTCCGTAGTATCAGGAAAGTAGTGAAAGTAAAAGAGCAAAGAAGTCAAAATATTCAATCAACGTTCACCCAGGCCCCCCTCCCCGTATCCCAACCCAACGCCCACCCCCCCCCCCCACCCTGCACGGTGTTTACATTGTCCAGAACATAACCTGAGAGATCACATCAGCAACCTGTGGCGCAGTTCACACAGGGGCAGAGCCAACAAGGTCTAGATCCACGTCTCTCGTCGCTGGGGGGTCCAGCAGTAGGCCCCGGTAATCTGCCCATTTCTTCCAGATTCGGTAATGTTTTCGAGGGCAGCCCCTAGCCTCAAAGATAGGACGTTCCAGGCCCATGTTGAAGTCCATGCCTCGCTTCCACACTCCCACCAGCGGAGCTCTGGGTGCCTTCCAAGCCTGAGCTATGTCCCTCTTGGCCACCGTGAGACCCAACAGGAGCAGATGCCGTTTATACCTATTGCCCCCTACTAGCTCCATAACATGGAGGAGGCCCAGCTTCGGCGTGCGAGGGAGGTCCCATGCCAAGACTTCCTCCAGACAGTCCCATACACCCGTCCAAAACCTCTGCAGCCGCACGCACTCCCATACCGTATGTAAGAAGGAGCCTATCTCAGTCCCACACCTCAGGCACTCCGGGGAGGCTATCAGCCCAGCCCTCCACAGCCGTTCCCTTGTATAGTATGCTCTGTGTAGGTACTTAAATTGGATGAATCGCAGGCGCACTGCTATTGCTGCTCCTCTAGGGGCCTCCAGAGCCTCCCTCCAGTCCTCCTCCTCTAACTCCCCCAGCTCACCCTCCCAAACCGCCCGCAGTTTATCAAGGGAGGGGGAACAATGGGTAACCAGCGTCTGGTATATAGTCGAAATTTTCTTCGTCTCCAATTCCCCCATAAATACTTTAGCTTCCAAGGGGCTGAATTCCGGCAAGGACGTTAAAGTCGCAATTGCGGGGGTCAGCGCGTGCCTGAGCTGTAGGTATCGGAAGAATTGAGACTGGGGCATGTCATATTCTACTCGCAATGCCTGGAACGACTTGAGGACTGTGCCTTTCAGTACGTGGCCCAGTGTCGAGATGCCAATAGCGTCCCAGCCGTCAAAGCCCCGCAGGGAAGCCAAGCCGGGCAGTCTCCCATTGTGCCACAGGGGGGTCTCACCTGTTAGCCTATTCCACCATCCCATGCGGCGGAGAGCGTCGCGCCACACCTTAAAGACCACCTGGGTGACCATCGGGAGTCGTTTCCGAGTGGCAGCCGAGTAGAGGATAATATGGAGTGTGTCCGGATCCATCAGATACCTTTCCAGGGCATAGGCCGGGTCTCCCCGGTCCCCATACCACCATTCATTGAGGACAAGCAGGTGTGACGCCTGGTAGTAGGACTGGACGTCCGATGTGGCCAGCCCTCCACAGTAGGTCGACAGGAAGCAGGTACGGAGCGCCACTCTTACCGCTCCCCCAGTCCACAGGAATCGACCCGAGGCAGAGTTCACCTGCCGAAACCAATGCGGCGGAACTGGGTACGGGTGGTTCTGCAACTGGTACAACAAGCGGGGTAGCGCCACCATCTTGAAGATGGCCGAGCGGCCATAAACATTGAGGGGCATCCTGGACCACGTCTGCATATCTGAACGGACCCTGTCCCAGACCGGCACTATGTTTCGGGACCATGACACACCCGGTATATCCGTCAAGAAGACTCCTAAATATCTAAGGCCTCCCACTGCTTCTTGTAAGGCCGAGGCCCAAGGACCCAAGGTCCCCCGGTCACCCAGGACCCACAATTTCGACTTCCGTACATTGATCCTGAGACCGGACACCTCGCCAAAAATGCGCATTATATCCAGGACCCTCGGTCCCGATTTATTGAGGTCTGTGAGGAAAAGGAGCACATCGTCCGCATAAAGTGCAATCCTATCAGATGGACCTCCCACCCATTCCACTCCGTGCAGCTGAGCGTCCATCCGGACCCAAGCCGCAAGCGGCTCCATAGCCAAGGCGAACAGGTAGGGTGAGAGGGGGCATCCCTGTCGGGTGCCCCGACCAATGGGGAATGAACCGGAGACCGCCCCGGCGACCCTGACCGCCGCCGTCAGGTCCGTATACAGCAAGTGGATATACGACAAAAAGCGCGGGCCCAGATTAAGCCGGAGGAGGAGCGCTCGAAGATACGGCCAGCTCAGGGAGTCAAAGGCGCGGTCGATGTCCGCCAGCAGGAGGGCCGCAGGAATGCCCGCCGCCCGCACCGCCTCTATCACTACATGCGCGCGGCGTATATTATGTCGTGTCGCTCTGTGGGGCATGAAGCCCGCCTGGTCCGCGTGGACTAAGTCCGCAATATGCGGGAGAAGGCGATTCACCAAAGCCTTTGCCAGTATTTTCGCCTCGAAGTTCAACAGCGATATCGGACGATAAGATTCGGGACTATCCTGGGGCCTCCCCGGCTTGCAGAAAACCACAATCTCGGCGTGTCGCCAGTCCGCCGGCATCCTGCCGCGGTCCCTAGCCACTTCCAGGGCCTTTTTATAGCGCATCCCCAACTGAAGATGGAACTGCTTCATGAACTCACAGGGGAATCCATTGGGCCCCGGGGCCTTGCCCGTATTTAGTCCGCCTAGAGCAGTTCCCAGCTCCTCAGCAGACAGCGGAAGGTCCAGCTGCTCTCTAGCTTCATCTGAGAGCGCCCGGGGCGGGAGGTCAGCAAGGAATCTATCGATTTCCTCTGCTGGGAGGGAGTCCTGGGGGGCATATTGCGCCTCGTAGTATTGGGCAAACGTTTGGGCCAAGACCTCGGGAGCTGATATAGGAGTTCCGGCAGCATCACAGATTCCCGGCAAGGGCTGGGCCTGGTAGGTGTCTCGACATAACCTATAAAGCATCGTACTAGATTTGTCCCCCCATTGATAGATTCGACTCTGTGTAGCTAGCCAGTTCTGTCTGGCTTCATCAAGCAATAGGGAGGTATAAGAGCGCTGGAGGTGCAGCAACACAGTTACCGCGTCGTCGCTCTCCCCTGCCAGGCAGGTCGCCTCCTGGGCACGCACCTGGTCCGCCGCGTCCGCCAGGGCCAAAGTACGGGCCCTGCGATTCGCGGCGCACCACGCAATGTCCACACCCCGGAGCACAGGTTTCAGGGCCTCCCACAAGGTCACGGCATCAATGCTCGGGTCCTCATTCTCTATCCAGTAATGTGCTATCGCCTCCCTCATGTGTGATCGGTAGTCGTCGCGCTGCAGGTGCCTCGTGGAGAGTCGCCAACGAAACGGCTGCCGCCGCGCACCCAGACTCAACGTCAGCGCGGTCGGGGAGTGGTCCGACAGACCCCTAGGAAGTATGGAGGTAGAAACAACCCTCCCTATCCAGGGCTGTGGGATAAACAGGTAGTCCAGACGGGAGAAGGATTTGTGGACTGCAGATACAAAGGTATATTCGCGGATACGCGCATGGTAGTGTCGCCAGGTGTCAATCCACCCCATCCCCTGCACCATCCTACTCAGGCGTGTTTTGGCATCTGTCAACTGGCCTCCCCCGGGTCTACAGCGATCCAGCCTCCCGTCCATCACGTCGTTCCAGTCTCCGCCCACAATCGTCAACACAAGCGGGATGCCAGTCCAGATATCAAACAGTCGTTCAATCAGAGCGTCTTGTAGTGGGGGTGGAGCATACACACTGCCAAAGACCACAGGCTCACCGCCCAGCTTCCCCTTAATAAACACGTACCGTCCATGCACATCCAGCCACTGTGTATCATGTGTGTAAGGGACCCTGCGGTGTATCAGGATCGCAACTCCCCTGGACCCTCTCGTGAACCCAGCATGAAACACTTGGTCATAGCCATACCTCCGCAGACTAAGAACTTTTGTACCCATGAGGTGCGTCTCTTGAAGTAACAATACATCCGCTTTTTCAGTCTTCCCCAATCGCAGAACCGCACTACGTTTGATTTTGTCAAGCATACCTCTCACGTTCCAACTTAGGACGCGTATCGTAGCATGCGGGGGGCTCGCACCCTGTACATCAGCCGCCATCAATCACCCAAATCTCGAGAGTATCGGGCCACCAAGACCACACGCACCTATGTAATCGCCCCCAGGTTCCCGCAAACACCGTGCTAGAGCTAGATCCAACTTCCCCCCCCATGTTTCCCGAACTCCCAAAACCCCGGTTCCCCCCCCTGCACCCCTTCCCCTGCCCCAAACTGTACCAACGACCCCCTCTCCAACCCCCCACCCCATACCTCAGAAACATTGAAGTACCTGTCGCGGTGCAGGCAATCACAGACCTCCAACGGGAGATCCAAGACCCACTACACCAATGGATCCCACCCAACTACCCACAAGGTATCTAACAACCTCCCACTTAACACGTGGGAACGAACTCCGGGAGTAGGCCCGCCCTTGGAGAGGCGTCACCCGACCCACTGTCCACCCATGAGTATGAAATTGTGTAGTCCATCAATGAGTGGCATGTCCGAGAGCAGCGCCTGGCCTATACTATACAGCCAAGCACCTCAATAGTCCTGTAGATCCATCGCCGGAGTCAGTGTGAAGAGAAGGGCGTCAGGATTTCAATGGGGAAGAGTCCGTCTCCTCCGGAGCCTCGGCCGACTCGTCGCGGGGAGGAGGGCGTTTCTGGGAGCGCGCCCTCCAGTTGCTTCTGCTGCGTGACCTTCTGGGTGGTTTCGGAGGTCTCCCGGTGGTCGACGAGTCCGAGTTCCGCCTGGGGGGGGTGTTCACCCTGACACGCACAGTCTCGTCCGTCCATTCAAATACTTCCTCCGGAGAGTTGAAGAACTGGGTGCGGGACTGGTAGACCACGCGGAGGCGGGCCGGGAAGAGTAGAGCATAGGGAATTTTGAGCTCACGTAAACGTGCTTTTGCCGCGGTGAACGACTGCCTCTGCTGTTGGACCAGCTTTGTGTAGTCCGGAAACACAAGGATTTTGTGGTTCTCAAACATGAGAGGGTCCTGGGCGCGGGCCTGTCGCAGGATAACGTCCCTGTCGTGGTAGTTGAGCAATTTGGCAATCACCGAGCGGGGGCGAGCTCCAAGAGGTGGTTTTGGAAGGAGTGCTCGGTGCGCCCGCTCTACCACAAAGCAGCGCGACAGGGTGTCTGGGGGGAGCCATCCCTCAAGCCATTGGGTCAGGAAGGCCACCATATTTCCTTTCTCACAGTCCTCCGGGAAGCCAACGAAGCGCAGGTTGTTCCTTCTGGCCCTCCCTTCCGCATCTTCCACCCGCAGCGCAAGTCCCCTCTGAATCCCCTCCATGGCTGCAACTTTCTTCTTGAGGACGGCCACATCATCCTCGACCTCCGTGATCCTGGATTCCGTTTCGGTGATGCGGGCCACCGCATTGCGTAGGTCCTGCCGGAGCAAGGTCACGTCGGCTCCGACCGCCCCGATCTTCGCATCCAACATGTCCCTCGACTGCGTGATCGCCGCCATCAGCGCCGCGTTGTCGGGTCCCGCGCTTTGGGGACCCCCAGAAGCTCCGGCATTCCCACTGGGTCCTGCAAACTTGTCCATTGGGCCCTGCTTTGAAGCATTGCCGCTGTTGCCCCCTCTCGTCATGGCTCGGATAGAGTGATGGTTTCGACCACGAGGGACCAGCAGTCCAATGTGCTCCTCACTTCGTGCACGGCCTCTGATAAGGAACGTCTCCCTGACCGCCGTGAGCCTTTGGAGATGGAGCGCACCCCCGTGGAGCTCCCGCAAGGCGCTATACGTGCAGTGGCAGGGGATGGTGCCACGCGGTATCGGGACCGTTCACTCCGCTGCGGGCCCGCAGCAATCAGCCCAACACCCGTGCCCCACCTCCCGGTTGTAGTGTCAAAGCAATTTGGGGGGCCTCTTGTATGCCCAGGATCGTGCCAGTAGACTGCGGGGGTCTGTCCAGGTCACTTCCCCCCCACCGTGGCCCGAGGCGGCCACCGAGCAGGGGTGTAGCAGTAATCCAGCCCCCAGGAAGAGTCCAGCAGGGTCGCAGTCCGAATATGGAGGGGGGAGGTGGGGGGACGAGTAGGGGGTCGGCAGGGCCGCCACCCCCTAGCGTTCCAGTGTCTCAGAGCCCCGCGGCCCGATCCCGCCGCCGAATGGGGCCAGGCACAGTCCCAGGGCGTCCCCTCCCCCACTAGGCCTTACACCCAGTCTCCTCTCCTTACCCCACCTCCGCTGGAGAACGGGCGCCGACTTCGTCCTCCCCAGCCGGTGTTGCCGCCACCGCAGCAAGTGTCCAGGCGTCAGCGGGGCTCGATCAGTCCCGGCCGCCTCTCCGCCACTGTACTTTCACTGGAGCGGCACCTTCCGGCCGGCGCGCCCCGGCTGCCACACACTTCCGGGCGGATCAGCCCAAAATCGAGGTCCCGGCCGTGCTGTGGAGGCAGGCCCCTTCGCCGTCAGAATTCCCGGCGGCTGTATCTCCCCAGCCGCAGACCGCCGGGACACCGGAGTCACTGCCGAGGCATCGCCGTCGGATCCGCCGTCTGCCACCAGGTTTTTGGGCGCAGTGCAGTCGGGGCGACGTAGGATGCAGGCAGGATATGCGGCTGGCGGGACGGAGCTCGGTTAGGCTACGTCCGCCATGTTCGCCGCCTTGGCCACGCCCCCCAATTGTGCTCTTTTTAAGTGACTCTCTGTGCTGTCTTTCCTGAATTAAGGGACAGGAGCTGACCAGGTGCACAGCATGATAAATAAAAAACAGGATGAAATGTCTTTAAATAACGCCATATGTCAACATACATACGTAAAGCCTGATGTCTGACCAAATGACTCCAGTGCTGCTAAGAAAGCGGGCAGTGAAGCGGAGGGCTCCTCCAATGAGGCTATGACGTCATCTGGGCAAAGGCCGATGGAGTGCAATTCTCCTCCGCATTGGACACCTTTTTATCTGTGAGTTGGAATATACTTTTTGGGCCATGGGTTCTATGTACAGGCTGAACAGCAGGGACGACAAGGGGCACCCCTGCCTGGTCCCTCTAGTGATATGGTTAGGGGCGGAGGAACAGCAGCTGTTGATGCCAACTACGGCATAATTAAAAGGCTGCTAGATCGCCCCAGTTCAAGTTCTAGGGAGCCTCAGCAGGACACGAGCTGCTGCGTTCTAAATTACCAGCCTCCTTTTATAAGACATTCTGCGACAGTTTAGCCCCTATTCTTACCAGGCTTTTTAACGCAATTGTAGACAAAGGGTCACTTCCCCCTTCAATGCTCCGTGCAGCAATAGTAGTAAATCCCAAACTCGGGAAGGACAGGACTCACTGTTCTTATTATCATCCCATCTCCCTCTTGAGCTCCTTACAGGCATTCTTGCTGCTAGGCTTAATCCCCTCCTCCCAGGCATCATAGGTACGATCTGGCTGGATTTGATCCCCAACGCAGTGTAGTGACAATACAAGAATGATCCTGTACATAATTGATAAAGCCCAAAGATATGCCCAAGAAAGAATGCTCTTGGCAGTTGAAACAGAGAAAGCTTTCGACAGGGTACAATGGCCCTATTTGGAGGCAGCCTTGACCCTTTTTGGCATAGGGGATCACTTTCAAAAGTGGAGTCTTAGTAGCTACACTCAACCAACAGCCGTAGTTGGCATCAACAGCTGCTATTCCTCCGCCCCTAACCATATCACTAGAGGGACCAGGCAGGGGTGCCCATTGTCGCCCCTGCTGTTCAGCCTGTACATAGAACCCATGGCCCAAAAAGTATATTCCAACGCACAGATAAAAAGGTGTCCAATGCGGAGGAGAATTGCACTCCATCTGCCTTTGCCCAGATGACGTCATAGCCTCATTGGAGGAGCCCTCCGCTTCACTGCCCGCTTTCTTAGCAGCACTGGAGTCATTTGGTCAGACATCAGGCTTTACGGTAAATATCCAAAAATCGCAAGCCCTCAACCTACCCTCTGGCCACATTCGTTAGACACTTGCAAAAGGCCCTGCCCAAACAGTGGGCCTCGGTATCAATCCCATATCTAGGCCTCCAGATAACCGCTGCCATCACTGACACTATTAGGCTTAACTAGCAAAAGCTAACTCACCAGATCAAATCTGAACTGTGTCAGTTGTGGTCATACTCCCTCTCTTGGCTAGGACTAATACTAGCAATTAAAATGACAATCCTCCCCAGGCTCTCTCGCTAAAAAGAAATTAATGGATGTGTGGGCAGATAAGCATCCTCGTATCTGTAGAGCCCTCAGCTACCCCTCCCCAGATGAGGGTGGCCTGGGAGTCAACAACCTTGTTCACTATTACCAGGTCACCTAATCAAGGGTTTTAGTGGAATGGTCACATGCAGAATCTGAAAAGAAATGTCTGTTTATGGACCGAGCTCTGGCTGGCCAGGCACCGTGGCGCATCCCATACCTCCATAAAGAAGCACAGTCCAGATCACTTCCTCTTGCCCATTACCAAGACTTTGTTGGCAGTCTGGGACAGCTTAGCAACACAGAGGGGTCTCATGACCTTTCCCTCGCCACTTACCCCCATAGTCAAGATCCCAGATTTTCAACCAGCCACCCAGAATCCCTCATTCCAAGTACGGGTACATGCCGGATGCAGGTTGGTGGGCCACCTGTTCGACTTGAAGGGTCCACTCCCCTACGCGACCCTCTGTTCAGAATTTGCCCTCCCTGAAATGGAGCGTTGGCACTACACTCAGATCTGACACTGGGCATAGCACCCCACTATTTACCCTGGTGCAGAGCGGCAACTTACCCCCTTCGAGAGCTAGCTTGTGTCGAGGTCATCCAACAAGCGCCAGGTCTCAGACCTATACTGCCTGATCAATTCACCTACAGAGGTCTCCAAATCCAAGAGCTAAACAGGATGGGAATCAGAAATAGGCAAGGAGTTTACAACATTACAATGGGGCTACATTTACTACACGGCGCGACACACCACGCATAGCATGGCCAGTATGGTGACTGCCACAATGATCATCACATACTGGTACTACACACCCCACCAGATTCATAAATACAACGAGTCTAAATCTCGTGATTGCTGGTGCCACTGTGGATCCTGTTGTACACTCCTACACATTTTATGGGAATGCCCGAAGGTTAGGTCCTACTGTACGCCGGTGCTCATTGTAATTGACACTGATTTGGACACATCCCAGCCCTTCACCATTACTTCTCTATCTCACACTTATGGTCACCAGGTTTAGGGGGTAGAGGGGCAGGGGGGGGGTGGTAGATGCTGGCAATTGTTATGGTACACTGCAAGTGTAATCAGCTCAAACAAATTTTAAGTACTCTGCTCGGAAAATTATTTTGCTCAATGGTTCATTGTGAAGGAAAGGACGTTTGATATGGTTCCACATTTGCTGCTGAACGAATTTGAGTAAAGGTTTTGACTTTTTTCATTCTTTAGGATTTCAAACAGTGGGATGGAGCAAGTTACAAAAAATTGGTGACCAACACCCCTAGCATGAGTACAAGTGCTCTTGCTGTCCGTCGGAAACAGTGGCCAAACATTAAGGTATGCAATCTAGTCAATATTATCCACATTCTCCAAACACAAGGGTAGTGGATCACTGAGACTTCACAATTCACTTGGTCCTAGTTGCAACTGTGGACCATTGCTCAATTCATTTGTACCAACCTGTAAGTGAATGCACAATGATGTCCTAAACAGTTAATGTGCATATTTTAGTCCCATAGACCACTGGTGTTAAAGTCACACATATGTCAAGCCTATTTGGAGACCAAATGCAAACAACTGCGCCTTTCACCTAGTTAGGCATCGTAAACAATTCACATAAGCAACATGTGTTTCTTCTAGTGTGTTTCTGAAACTTACCTAAAGTGTATAACATATTGATGGGTGCTTACGTAAGAATAGATGGAAGTACTTTTCTTTCTATCAATTTAAAAATGTGGTTTTCTCTTAATGGTTTTTCAAACTTTTTTTAAAAATAAGAAGTGAACTCCCCCTTACCCAGTTATGTATTTGATACTAACTTTTATTAAAAATGTCCATACAAACAGTATAGTTTTTCTTCTGCTCACAAATCATGAGAACAGTGTCAATAAAGCTCGTAGATAAAGGAGCGGCTTTGGGGTTCAAAAGGAAAATTTCCATGGCATCTCTGTACTTCTTTATTTTGGTCTGTTCCCCCTTCCTTTAATCCTTCCCCTCCAAGGGAGATGAAGATAGTTTCAGTTTGCTGAGGTAAAGTTAGTTCTTCCAATCACTAATCTGGGTGTAAGCCAGCTACTGGTTAATAACACTGAAGATCTGTTCCTTTGCTTGTTTGAAAACAAGAATATACAGGCCTCATACTCCAGAACATTGCAACAGCCTAGAAGCCTAGGGCACTGTGGATGATGAGATATTCTTGAGTTGCCTTGAGGAGTTAGTGTTTCCAGTGCTAAATTTGTAAAGAAAGAAATTGCCCGGGACCTTCTTAGGAGGCCAATGTAGATTACATCAATCATACCCCCTGCCTGTGCTGCCAGTGACAGTATCATTTCAAGTACAAACCATCATACTTCTTCTTTTCTGACAATTCAGAATATCCCAGGCAATTCAAAGCAGTAGCAAATAATGTTCATTTTGATTGTATATTGAATTGTGAAACAACTGTTGTTGTGCTCATTTCAAAAGTAGACAGACACCATCGACATGTGGTGGACTGTCGTAACTGCCGGTGTTGATCATAAGTGCAGGCGCCGAGCACCAGAAACCACCAGCTCAGATTAAGCACTGGTTTCAACCTTGAAATTATTTTGGTCATTCCTCTCCAGATGCAGCCAAAAGGTCTGAATTGGGTCCATGAAATCAACACCACAAATGGATTTTTTTTTTAGAATAATAAGGTCATACCGTCCGTGCTTGCTCTTCAGTGTTTACTTGTATTCATTGATACTGCTCTAGAAATAGCACCAGGTGAACCTACGGATCTAAGGTGATGATAGTCAAATCTACTTTCAGCTCGAAAAAATGCTGGTAAATCAAGTTGACATACACATAAGATGATAGGAGAATGTGTGAAATAAGTCTAACCACTGGCAATACCTCAAGGTAGCACTCCAAACCATTTCTTTCGCCGTTCTCTGCCAACTCTTATTAGACACAGCTATATGCACATCAGTTTTGACCCTGCTCAAATAGAAATAGTCCAGCCTGAACTGCAAAGCCAGGTCCTCTCTGACCCAGAATACAAGCAACCCAAGACCTGCTTCACCATGATTGAGGTCTTCAATTGGGTGTAGCATTGTGTAAGTAAAGTCATAACTCGGGATGACTGTCATGCTTCCATGGCATCCTTGTTGATGCTGAGTGTTTTTGGGATTACTGAAAGGGGGCATGGTTTTTATTCTTTGAATATTTTTATCATGAGTCATGCTCCTTCTTGCACCTGTGACCAACAGTGGTAATTGTAACATGTTTTAGGATCTTCTCAAGGTACGCCACATGTAGAGGTAATTTAGTTACTACCGCTTTTAAAAAGATCGCTGCAAATACCTTATGATGAGAGGAACGTAGTGAATCCTCCACTGGATTTTCCTCTTGTTGAGAGACTACCACCAGAATTAACTTAAGGTAAATTAGGTAAATATGGCAGAGATAATTATCATTTTATTTCCTTCAACAAGAGAATACTTAGAAATGCAGTATATGCAGCACTGCAAATCTAATTATTTCCCTTTACCACGCACTTCTACTTTTCCCACTGTGTTGTCCTCCTAAAATATGTTTTTACCAACTGTTTGTATAATAGAACGTAAACTCTCTCTAGTACAATGGTGTCTCATGTCAAAATGTGAAATGTGGATTCAGTTTGCACATTGTATCTTACATTTACAAAAAAACATTCATGAATATCAATACATTGTTTAAGACTTGTTGGTAGAACATGACTGGAACATCTGACAATTAGTTCAGTGACACACCACTGTGATCAAAGTTACTGGAATAATGAATAATTCGCAAATATATAAAAGAAATGTACATTTATATGTCCCTGGCAGCAATTCGATATGCTTCTGAAGACTTAAAATTAAGCTTAAAAATAAGTTCAAATTATGCTTAAAATTAAGTGTTATCCACTTAATCAGATTTGAAGTACTCCATTCGGAGAATTATTTTGTTAGATCGGCCAGTGTGTAATAGAGGACGTTTGGTATGGATTCACATTTGCTGAAGAACACATTTGAGTTAAGGTTTTGACTGTTTTTATTCTTTAGGATTTCAAACAATAGGATGGAACAGGTTATAGAATATTGTTGACCGAGACCTCTAGCACAAGCCCAAGTGCTCTTGCTGTCCAACCGAAAGAGTGGTCAAACCTTAAGGTTTGGAATCTATCCAATATTACCCACATTCTCTGAACACAGGGTAGTGGCTCACTTAGACTGCACAACTTACCTTGTTCTAAGTGCCACTGTGAGCCTTTGCACAATTCATTAGTGACAATAAGCAAGTGAACACGCAATGATGTTCTACACAATAAATGTGCATCTTTTAGTCCCATAAACCAAAGGCGTCGAAGTCACACATATGTCAAGCTTCTTTGGAGATTAAATGCAAACAGCTGCACCATTCACTTAGTTGTGCACCTTAAAATTCATGCAAGTAAGACATGTTTTTGCTTCTGAAATGTTTTTCTAAACTAACCTAAAGTGTATAAAACATTGATGGGTGCTCAAGTAAGAACGTCTGAAATATATATTTCAGATATATTTTTATTACAAATTTCCATTCACACAGTACAGTTTTTCTTCTGTTTACGCCGCGGGACTCTTGCCTTACACCACCTAGCTGCTGGGGCTTGTCGGAGGGAGACTCCCTGTCCCAGTGTGCACTGCCCCAGACCGAGGAGCCAAGGACAGCACTCTAGTGCTTTTAAGCACATCTTCACTCCCCCGACGCGGGACGCGTGCAGGCCAAAGGCGGGCCCATCCTTGCCCGTCATTGCCAGGAAGAGACAGGGCCACCCCCTTGCATTCGGTTCAGGACAGCAGCGTGAAGAGTCATGTCATATTTTGCAAGATACTGTAACTCTCACATTTGTTTCCCCGCTGGTCTATGGCTAGCTTTTATCAGCCCCTCACTCTGTGATTTGGCACAGACTTTTTTGGGTTGTACACTGAATTGGATTTTCGTCCCTCCCTGGACAATTGATTAACTGAATTGAACTAATTACAAGTTGTGTCCATTTTGATTGTTAAACCTGCTGTCTCCCTATTGTGTGTATTCTGAAGGACTGCTTGTTTTGTATTTGTTATATTGGATGGGCCCTAGCTTCTTCGTGACACCTATACTCCAGCTGCCTAAGCATTCTTAATTACTCCTTCATAATATTAGCCGCAGACTGTTTGTGGGGCTATTTTGTTTGATTACAAGGAGGGTGAAGGACTACAACAACCACGAGGCCTGGATCTACGCACACCTGTGCATCAGGCTGCCCCGCCTCCCCGTGCAAGATAGCGGCTCGCGGGGGCCGCTCGTAGCCGCAGACTGTTTGTGGGGCTATTTTGTTTTATTACAAGGAGGGTGAAGGACTACAACAACCACGAGGCCTGGATCTACACACACCTGTGCATCATGCTGCCCCGCCTCCCCGTGCTACATAGCGGCTCGTGGCCCCCGCTTCGTGGGACGCGCGCGGGCGCGTGCCGGGCGATACCCGGGCCAAGGGCGGGCCTGCTTAAGCCCGTCCGAGTATGAACGAGGATTGGACGGGCCCCCCTCTTTAATCCTCCATCTGAGCAACATATGAAGGTTAGTACTCATTTGCTGGATTACTAAGACCGCTCTTCGTACTTTTTTTTGCTACAAACTATTGGAGCAGCTGTATTGCAATAAAAGTAGATAATGGCTACAGCGAAGGCCGGAAAGGGGAAAAATTCGCTTTCAGGCAGATCTATTGTGGGCACACTAGACCAATTTTTAACCAGGGCATCTTTTGTGCTGGCACATGAAATTGAAATGACTGAAAAGAGGCTATCTATGGAGCCGATTTTTGATAAGCAGTTGTCAATGGGCACTCTGGCTCTGGCATCATCACCAGTGCCTCAATTAACAGCCAATATTGTGTCTTCAGGTTATACAAGTGAGGGCAATCAGTCATCAAAAGTTGCTGGCAGTTTGTCTAGTCCCCCAGCTACTGTGAACACTGTAGTAGTTGATCCATGTATCCCTCCACAAAATTGCGAGCTTTCCGGACCAACAAGACCAAGATTGCTAACTCGGTTCGCATCCAGTTCTAAATTGGGGACTATTTATCCGGCACCAGACCCAGTAGTCAAAAGAAAGCGTGGTGGAGCCCCACTGAAGAACAAAAAAGCGAAAATCCAGAAATGTAGCAACTCGGGGACAAATCCAACAACAAGATCTGTAGCGGGCCCTGATACACCCCAGCTTATTGCACATGGGTCTATGACTTCACTAAGTACTGGTGATATGTTCCCCACTGAGTTCGGGGAACTTTTGGGCTAAACTGGAATACATATTTACTGAGACCTGTCTTCCTATCTATGATAGACTGAACTCTATAGAAGACAGACTTTCGCATCTTGAATCATTGTTTGGCCCTGCACAGGCAGAGGGTGGCATGCGGGCTGAAGGTGGTACTGGAAATATAGAGGGGCTGTCTAGGACAACAAATGCAGTTTGCCACCATGTAACCCTGCCGGCCCCATATGACTTAGTGGAATTATCCGCCCCAACTGTATTACCCAACGAACACCCTAATCAACCTAGTGACGGTGTTGTGTTCAATGATCCAGCAACACCCAGAAGTGAGGAGGGTGGGGGGGACAGAGGGGTAGCAAAACATCAATCTTCAGCAAAGATTTCTCAGACTTTTGATGTACCAAAGAGTGTGCTACCACGTATAGATCTCCCTCCTGAGTCTATACCATATGTGGCAGTTTTAGCAGGGGTTCCTGTTTTGAGCCAGGGAAAAAAAGACGTCTACAGTGAGCTTAAAAACAAATGTTTTTTCAAGTCAAGTCAAAAATACTTTATTCAATTAATTTAAAATCATAAAAGTATACTACACATACAAATATACACATATCATCACTTCAAATCATTATAGAGCAGTTGCTGGGGAGTAATTATTTAAAAACATGTAAGAAACAAAAAATTGTTAAAAAGCATCACTTTTACATAACATCTCATATTAAAAGAAGTAAACTATACATTTCATCTTACAGGGTTACTTAATTCCTTATAATCCAAATAGACTACTCATGGAGAATAAAATTATGCTAAACTTGTGTACATTCCATCATTGGGGTTCTCATCAGTGTATTCCGTCTAGCACGTATAGATGTTACCAAAAAATTTGCAACTCCAAACATCACTATAGGGGACACCATAAGTTGTAAGAACATCAAAGCAGGTTTCACCTGCTTAAATCCCTTGTCCCTCAATAGTGGAATAATATATTTCTTTCTGCCCTTTGCAAAAAAAGGGCAAAAAAATAGTAAATGTATCAAGTCTTGATGCGAGAAGCTGTCACATTTGCATGGATCATTTTCCCTTGGTTTACACCATTTCGTATATTCACCCAGTAAGAAATGCACCTGATTAAAGCGAAATTTCGTTAAAAGCCATCGGTGGTAAGATCTATTCACGACTGTCAGGTAGGGTTGTATTGCCATAGTGGATACCAATGAATAATGTGCCCTTACTGTTGATTTCTCAATTTCCTGGGCTTCACGGTGAAGGTTTCTACTATCCATGAAGTGAACTTTTACCCAGGAGATGTCATCTTTACTCAGACTTTCTGGGTTATGATAGAGTTCAGGCCGGCCTAATTGTGTGGCGGTAGCTTTGATGTGTGTCAACCATGGCGGTAGCTTTGATGTGTGTCAGCCAAATGTATCCATTGGCTGAATTACAAGAGGCCTCTCCCAAACCAGGTATCTAGTGAAATCCTTTTTGCTAGACATGTGGACTGGGTGGGGCCCGGACGAAAAACATTCAGGGCGATTGTGTTGTAATTCATTTTAGGAATAGATGGGCCGTTGAGCATATCTGTAACTGGGCGGCAGGTTGTTCAGTAACGCAAATCCAATCTCTTCCCCTAACTTACTTTTACTCGGATGCGTGTACTAACCTTAATTTTGACTCTATTAGAAGAAGACAGCCTTGGGGGGATGGGGACAACTTGGGTTACAATGCCCAGTCAGGGTATGCCAACTGGAAGGGATCCCAAAATCGTTCTCCTGCACTGGCTATGTTCCATCACAACAACAGATTCAGCATTTTGGACCTAGTAGACTGACGGTCGAGGTGTGGTTTGTCCCCACTCGCTAATATTGATAAAACAAGTTTCTTAGAAGTCAGTGAAGGTCCTGCAGGAATGGAATGCCGCATTACCCAATATGGTCCTCAGGGGGGTGAGAGCATCCCTGCGACAACTAGAGGTAATGGCAGGGGGGCAATAGGAGCAAGCATGACGGTGCGCTGTCTGGTGCCCCGCCTCCAGTAACACAGGAGGATGTAAGTAGTACGAGAACTACTATGGTTACAGGAAGGGTCTGAGATAGAGCACCGAGGAAGAAGGGGCACAACCCTGGGATGGGGGGGATGCACATGGATGACCCATCACCTGGGGTAGTCAGTTGTAGCAGGACACATAAGAACCTTAAAGTGCGGGAGGCAAACGGTAATATTAAAATTCTTTCATGGAATCTGGCAGGGATCAAAAACAAATTATTATGTCCAGATTGGGGTTTGTTTGTAGAAAAACACGATATCTGTTTAATGCAGGAGACGTGGGCCCTGGAAAATAACCAACGGAGAGGCTTCGCCCCTTTTAACATACCGGCCACAACGAGGGGTAGGGGCAGACCATCCGGGGGATTAAGCATCTGGGTGGGCACGCACCTAGGTGCTAAAGCAGAGCAGCTGCCAACAAATTCACAGGACATACAATGTGTTCTCCTATCCCTTCCAGCTAATAAACAAATTGCCCTAATTAATATCTACTCAAGGCCAACGCAGAGTGGGCAAGAGTCCAGAGTCATTGATCAATTGAGAGACTACATACTGACTCTCGACCCGGAGAACATTCTAATAATAGGGGGCGATTTTAATTGCCAGTTCGAGCCAATTAGTAATGTGAGCCTAGATGACCAAGATAGTGAGAATCAGTACTGGAACATTCCAGAACCCCTGATCCCATATGTCAGAGCGTGGACGCCGCTGTTCCTCCAAATAAATTTGTTTATCCTTTCTTTTTCTCTGAGGGCTTGCAATGGGAGATTAAAATCAGATAGACCTGGCCTACCCACTTTTAATAGAGAAGAGCAAACGTCAACTATAGACTATATTATGGTCGAATCTAGATCTTGGGATAGGGTCCTGGATTTTCAGATTTACCAGCTGAAAGATAGCGACCACAACGCTCTAGTTATGACACTTAAGCCAGGGAGCTGGGCCCTGTCCAACTATAAAGTAGTGACCATTCTAGCTCAACAACCTCTCCTGCTACATAACAACAGGCGGAGAGTAAAATGTCCCCATATACTAGATTCCCCAAATAAGTTAGCACACATATATCAGCAGGTTGTGCCGTATCTTAGAGAAAGGGCTGGGGTCGGGCCATTGGGCACTCAAGTAGCGCAGGACGTTAGGCCGCTTGAAATACACAATCAGCTGAGCTCCAAGCTTCTTGGGGTGTTTTATCCGGAAGTAAGCATTAAGGAAAAACCGGTCCCATCTCACCCCTGGTATAATGCCTCCTGTCGTAAAACTAAAAGAAATTTATTGGAAGCTATAAAGGCCAGTGTCAAGCCGAGGATAAAGGAACTTCGGTTGCAGTACAAGCGGGTTATCCAATCTAAGAAAAAGACCTGGGAAGTAAAAAATGGGATGATATGAGAACTTCTCTCCAGTATAAGGATTCGAAATCCTTTTGGGCAATAGTTAGTGACGGGGGAGGGAGGGTAAATCAGCGATAGAACCAAACATAGCACCAGCAGTATGGGAAGCCCATTTTGGAACCCTGTATGCATATTCGGGCAATGACGGTTTAGCACTTCTAACTTTAGGCCTCCTCCATAAGTATCGACTGGGGGGGGGTACAGGAGATTACTCCCGTTGAAGTTGAATCTGCTATCGCCAAGTTATTACCTAACAAGGCGCCGGGTCTTGACAAGCTTCCAGGGGACCTATTTCGGTCAGAACCAAAAATATGGGCCCCTTATCTCTGTGTCCTCTTTAATTTCATCCTAAGGGGAATGGGCCCGCCAGACACCTGGCGTGGTGCAGAGATAGTTCCCATCCACAAAAAAGGCTGCCCCCTACTACCGTCCAATTACAGGCCTATCAGCCTGATAGACATCACCCAGAAGTTGATGGGACGAATATTCCTGGAAAGAGTCCAGGCCTGGGTCGAGGAAAATGAGATCTTGAGCACTTTTCAGGCCGGTTTTAGGACGAGTACGTCAACTATTGACCAGATATTCAGACTTCAGGTCCTGTATTGGAAAACAGTGAGTGTGGAGGGTGGCAGCCTCTACCTCATTTTTGTTGACCTGAGGTCTGCATTTGATCTGGTCCCTAGGGCAAAACTGTGGAGTGTACTCTTAGATCTTGGCATCCCCTATACCTCTTGGATGTGTTAATAAGGCTCCATACAAAAACCTATGCCCAAGTGAGGTGCGGGAAGCATGGAGAACTGTCAGCTCGCTTCCCGGTAAAAAAGGGGGTGTGCTAGGGGTGCGTCCTGACCCCTACCCTTTTTAGTTTATATATAAATGGGCTTATAGATCACCTACTAGGTGTAAAGGATATTGATGCCCCAAGGTTAGTTTCAGGTCGGGTACCCGCATTGATGTTCGCGGACGACACTTTGTTGTTGTCCAAGACATCAATGGGTATCCAACGTACCTTGGACGGCTTCGCCGATTTCTGTGCATTGAGAGACCTGGAGATAAATGTATCCAAAACTAAATTTATGATCTTCAATCCACCCAGGCAGACCCTTCCAAATCCAGTATTAGATGGCATACCTTTGGAGCGAGTAAAAAGCTGTGAGTATCTGGGCATCATCCTTGCGGAACATCTGGAATGGGATACTCAGGTAGCAAAGGCTGCTCTAAAGTTAACTCAAACGATGGGAGGGATATCGAAAATGCACAGAGTATCTGAGTACAAGCCTGCCGCTCCTGTTATAGAAATTTATAAAGTACAGGCTAGAGCGGCTTCTATGTACGGGGCGGAGCTCTGGGGGCACCATAGGCCCACTAGCCTTACAAGGGTAGAGCACACATTTATGAGGAACCTGTTGGGACTGCCTGTTAGCACCCCGTTAGTACCTCTACGGCTGGACCTAGAGCTACTCCCCATTGAGGAGGAAGTGGCTTTAAGGCCACTTACTTACTGGAGAACACTATGGTCAGTTCCTGAATTAGTTTCCTACAAAAATGAATTTAGGGATGTGTGGGTTGATATCAGAACTAACAGAATCCCGTGGTTAACTCACATTAAGGAACATTGCAGTAGGATTGGCTTACCCAAGTTACGGGGAACACCAGAGGAAGCGTGCCCGGCAATATCTAGGGCCGATCTGGTATACCATCATAGGCACCATAATCTATTGTCTCTTCATGTGAGTTCTACAGTTGGTAGACTGACATCTCAGTTCCTCCAAGTAAAAGAGGACTACAAAAAGGAGGACTTCCTTGACCTGATTTATCCAGCTTCGGCAAGGAAACTAAACATGCAATTCAGGATGGGTAATCTGCCGCTTATGTCATTTACCAGCAAATGGGACATAAATAAAAATACTGATTGCCCAGCGTGCAAATACCATCTTGAAAATGAGATTCACGTCCTTTTTTCTGTCCCAACTACCAGGCTGTATGCAAACGCTGGGTGAAACCCATTTCCTCCTAACCTTGCTTCAGAGAATGTTCTAAGACCTTCAGAGTATTAAAATACGACATGTAACCCCCGATCGTTTTGGCCGTCTCCGTTATGCCACATCTCTACGGGATGTGGCATAAACGCAGGAATTTTTTATTGAAATCATTTGTTGATTTAAATATTTGTAGGAAATTAAATGTACAATTTCGATAACTATCTAGAATGGTTTAATTTGATTTTAATATGATACCAAGGTAATGGTTTTAAATTTGTGAAGCAGGTGTACATATATGATTGTGATTGTCCTTGTTTTGTTTTATGTTATTTATCCTTTGCATTGTAGTGTTTGTATGTATTTTATTCTGTACTTTTATGGTCCATTGCGACCGAAATAAAGTTATCGAAAGAAAGATATTTATCCAGTAAAATAGCTACCGGATTCGGAGTAGTGATTGTTACTTGCCCGCACCAGTGAGAGATGGGGAAAAGGGAAGCTACTGAGGGCACGGACAAGCCCGAACGGGCAAGAAAGCAAAAAAGTCCACCAAACCGATGACGCACAGAGGCAACAATTGCGCCATGGATCGCATTGATTGCCTGATAATTGAATGCGAAGGTGCCTTAGTTGCCTCACCAGGCCCCGATCCCTGTCCTGCCATTAGGCAACCTTCCACCAGTTTCACCAGCCCCAGTGGATATGTTTAGAAGATTACCAACCAAAGCGATTTTGTTGAGCAAATAGGGGCAACTGTCTCATACTGTGAGGGTCCACTACCACAACCTTAAGTTCCATTATACTCCATATAAGCCAGCCTGAGCCTGCACCTGAGTGCACCAAAAGGCCCACCCCCCTTTCTGATCTGATTGATGACTCGCTGGACCATCAGTCCGCAGATGGCCTAGGCGAACCAGTATCTGCACCTGTCTCTTACCATGGGTGTAAGAACCAATGCTCTTATCAGCTCATCAGCAACCTTAGAACCGAGGTAGGGACTTTAATATCTATGATTGATGGGCTTACTACTTTGGTCAAACAACTGCTACAGAATGACACGCAACCTCAACTTCCCATTGAGCCCTCAAAGGAACACTCAACCATCCAACTAGTACAGGACCCTCTTCACTTTTGTCTGGCAAATCGGAAGGGGTTTGCCTTCCCCACAGGCAACCCTGTCCACACTGTGCTGTTATTTCTCAAACCCAAGGACCAGCCTACCAAAATACCACTCCTACTAACTATTTTCCCACTGTAATGTCCAGAAACAGCCCTTCCAAACACTATGGGGTAAGAAGTATAATCTCGCACCAAGACTCAGTACATTCAAGCCACTACAGGTCAAAGCCGTACTTACCACCCTCTATTAACTCAGCATTAGTTCAGAAAATTCATATGGTCAATGTCCCCAAAATAAACGGGAGTGTGGGGTATGAGGGAGAAGATGCACTAACCAACAAAGCGATTAATTGGATTCGTCACGTCAGGTGATGTCGTTCTGTGATCCGTGAAAATGTTATCAGGGCAAGAAGACTCACATTCCCTGTTCAACCCTATGACTGTATTGAACTAATTCTTACGGGTGCAGATCTGTCTGAGGGTCTACTTGCTTTGGAATATCGCACTTGCTCCCCTGATGATTCTCAAATCCAATTTAAGAGCTGTCGACCACAAATGCAAAGAGCTGTTGGCTCCTTTGCTGACCGTGGTGAGTCTATCTGAGTTCTCATTTAGATATGAATGATTGACTCCAAGGGGAGGAGTGTTATAATGCTGTGCCTTTTCCCTCACACAAAACAAACATGCTCATGAGGGATAGTCCACCAACCATTCAGAGAAGTATCATAGTGCTGGGGTAAGAAACTACGCAGGAGGGAGGGGTGGGAGGATCTTGTTTCACTTCCAGAGAGCCCTACCCTGGTAGAAACATCAACCGCCATGTAATCATGCAGTCTCCCACCAGCACCTGTCCCGCTAGCCCAGGATCTGATTTGCTTCCCAGATCAGAACTTGACCAGCAGCTTAGAATAGTCTCCTGGAATGTGGTAGGGTTAAGATGCAAAATGTCACTCCCCCACTGGAACACCTTAATTGAGGGATTTGACATTTGTATTTTCCAAGAGACCTGGAGCCTGGTCCCCTTGTTCAAATCTGGGTATGCATGCTATTGCTCTCCAGTGACCACTAGAGGAAGAGGGTGACCAGCAGGGGGGTTGATAATATGGGTGGGGTTCACACTGGGATGTCAGATCACCCTCCTCCCAAGCCCCAGTCCTGATATCTTGGGGGTCCGCATTAAAGGTCCTAATGGGGGCATTTCCATCGACCTATTTAACATCTATGTTATGTTATGTTATGTTAAGGGGGAGACCTTCGCCCACTCTCACACTTCTGGAAGAGGAGTTACATAGGTGCCCATCCTATTCAAGACTAATATTAGCACGCAATTTCAACACCTCTTTTGAGCCCCTAGACATAGAGGACTTCATGTGGTCGAATGAAGATGGCTGTAGATGGGCTGTCCCCCAATTAGACCTTCCTCCAGTTAGGAAACGGACAAAGCTGGCACTCCAAAAGAATTGCAAAAAACACAGTTGATGGACAGAATGTAGAACAATGTCATACATTCACCCCAGTACAAGGATCTGGGCCTAAATCCATCGTTTTTTTGCACTCCACACCACCCTGGGTTAGACACTGGCTATATGCAAATCAGCTCTGACCCTGTGCCTCATGGGAACAGTCCAGTCCGAACTACCAAGCCATGTCTTTCCCAGACCGGAATCAAGCATCCAAGGACCAGTTTCTGGCTATCAGCCTTCATTCAGCCTGGATAGCTTGACTTCAGTGGTGTGGAGAGCCTGGGACTCACGTCTGAGCATACCCAGCCCACTCGGGGTGAAAATTGCAAAAAACACAGTTGATGGACAGAATGTAGAACAATGTCATACATTCACCCCAGTACAAGGATCTGGGCCTAAATCCATCGTTTTTTGCACCCCACACCACCATGGGTTAGACACTGGCTATATGCAAATCAGCTCTGACCCTGTGCCTCATGGGAACAGTCCAGTCCGAACTACCAAGCCATGTCTTTCCCAGACCGGAATCAAGCATCCAAGGACCAGTTTCTGGCTATCAGCCTTCATTCAGCCTGGATAGCTTGACTCCAGTGGTGTGGAGAGCCTGGGACTCACGTCTGAGCTTACTCAGCCCACTCGGGGTGAAAATTGCAAAAAACACAGTTGATGGACAGAATGTAGAACAATGTCATACATTCACCCCAGTACAAGGATCTGGGCCTAAATCCATCGTTTTTTTGCACCCCACACCACCCTGGGTTAGACACTGGCTATATGCAAATCAGCTCTGACCCTGTGCCTCATGGGAACAGTCCAGTCCGAACTACCAAGCCATGTCTTTCCCAGACCGGAATCAAGCATCCAAGGACCAGTTTCTGGCTATCAGCCTTCATTCAGCCTGGATAGCTTGACTCCAGTGGTGTGGAGAGCCTGGGACTCACGTCTGAGCTTACCCAGCCCACTTGGGGTGAAAATTGCAAAAAACACAGTTGATGGACAGAATGTAGAACAATGTCATACATTCACCCCAGTACAAGGATCTGGGCCTAAATCCATCGTTTTTTTGCACTCCACACCATCCTGGGTTAGACACTGGCTATATGCAAATCAGCTCTGACCCTGTGCCTCATGGGAACAGTCCAGTCCGAACTACCAAGCCATGTCTTTCACAGACCGGAATCAAGCATCCAAGGACCGGTTTCTGGCTATCAGTCTTCATTCAGCCTGGATAGCTTGACTCCAGTGGTGTGGAGAGCCTGGGACTCACGTCTGAGCATACCCAGCCCACTCGGGGTGAAAATTGCAAAAAACACAGTTGATGGACAGAATGTAGAACAATGTCATACATTCACCCCAGTACAAGGATCTGGGCCTAAATCCATCGTTTTTTTGCACCCCACACCACCCTGGGTTAGACACTGGCTATATGCAAATCAGCTCTGACCCTGTGCCTCATGGGAACAGTCCAGTCCGAACTACCAAGCCATGTCTTTCCCAGACGGGAATCAATCATCCAAGGACCGGTTTCTGGCTATCAGCCTTCATTCAACCTGGATAGCTTGACTCCAGTGGTGTGGAGAGCCTGGGACTCACGTCTGAGCTTACTCAGCCCACTCGGGGTGAAAATTGCAAAAAACACAGTTGATGGACAGAATGTAGAACAATGTCATACATTCACCCCAGTACAGGGATCTGGGCCTAAATCCATCGTTTTTTTGCACCCCACACCACCCTGGGTTAGACACTGGCTATATGCAAATCAGCTCTGACCCTGTGCCTCATGGGAACAGTCCAGTCCGAACTACCAAGCCATGTCTTTCCCAGACCGGAATCAAGCATCCAAGGACCGGTTTCTGGCTGTCAGCCTTCATTCAGCCTGGATAGCTTGACTCCAGTGGTGTGGAGAGCCTGGGACTCACGTCTGAGCATACCCCGCCCACTCGGGGTGAAAATTGCAAAAAACACAGTTGATGGACAGAATGTAGAACAATGTCATACATTCACCCCAGTACAAGGATCTGGGCCTAAATCCATCGTTTTTTTGCACTCCACACCACCCTGGGTTAGACACTGGCTATATGCAAATTAGCTCTGACCCTGTGCCTCATGGGAACAGTCCAGTCCGAACTACCAAGCCATGTCTTTCCCAGACCGGAATCAAGCATCCAAGGACCGGTTTCTGGCTGTCAGCCTTCATTCAGCCTGGATAGCTTGACTCCAGTGGTGTGGAGAGCCTGGGACTCACGTCTGAGCATACCCCGCCCACTCGGGGTGAAAATGGCAAAAAACACAGTTGATGGACAGAATGTAGAACAATGTCATACATTCACCCCAGTACAAGGATCTGGGCCTAAATCCATCGTTTTTTTGCACTCCACACCACCCTGGGTTAGACACTGGCTATATGCAAATCAGCTCTGACCCTGTGCCTCATGGGAACAGTCCAGTCCGAACTACCAAGCCATGTCTTTCCCAGACCGGAATCAAGCATCCAAGGACCGGTTTCTGGCTATCAGCCTTCATTCAGCCTGGATAGCTTGACTCCAGTTGTGTGGAGAGCCTGGGACTCACGCCTGAGCATACCCAGCCCACTCGGGGTGAAAATTGCAAAAAACACAGTTGACGGACAGAATGTAGAACAATGTCATACATTCACCCCAGTACAAGGATCTGGGCCTAAATCCATCGTTTTTTTGCACTCCACACTATCCTGGGTTAGACACTGGCTATATGCAAATCAGCTCTGACCCTGTGCCTCATGGGAACAGTCCAGTCCGAACTACCAAGCCATGTCTTTCCCAGACCGGAATCAAGCATCCAAGGACCGGTTTCTGGCTATCAGCCTTCATTCAGCCTGGATAGCTTGACTCCAGTGGTGTGGAGAGCCTGGGACTCACGTCTGAGCATACCCAGCCCACTCGGGGTGAAAATTGCAAAAAACACAGTTGATGGACAGAATGTAGAACAATGTCATACATTCACCCCAGTACAAGGATCTGGGCCTAAATCCATCGTTTTTTTGCACTCCACACCACCCTGGGTTAGACACTGGCTAAATGCAAATCAGCTCTGACCCTGTGCCTCATGGGAACAGTCCAGTCCGAACTACCAAGCCATGTCTTTCCCAGACCGGAATCAAGCATCCAACGACCGGTTTCTGGCTATCAGCCTTCATTCAGCCTGGATAGCTTGACTCCAGTGGTGTGGAGAGCCTGGGACTCACGTCTGAGCATACCCAGCCCACTCGGGGTGAAAATTGCAAAAAACACAGTTGATGGACAGAATGTAGAACAATGTCACACATTCACCCCAGTACATGGATCTGGGCCTAAATCCATCGTTTTTTTGCACTCCACACCACCCTGGGTTAGACACTGGCTATATGCAAATCAGCTCTGACCCTGTGCCTCATGGGAACGGTTCAGTCCGAACTACCAAGCCATGTCTTTCCCAGACCGGAATCAAGCATCCAAGGACCGGTTTCTGGCTATCAGCCTTCATTCAGCCTGGATAGCTTGACTCCAGTGGTGTGGAGAGCCTGGGACTCACGTCTGAGCATACCCAGCCCACTCGGGGTGAAAATTGCAAAAAACACAGTTGATGGACAGAATGTAGAACAATGTCATACATTCACCCCAGTACAAGGATCTGGGCCTAAATCCATCGTTTTTTTGCACTCCACACCATCCTGGGTTAGACACTGGCTATATGCAAATCAGCTCTGACCCTCTGCCTCATGGGAACAGTCCAGTCCGAACTACCAAGCCATGTCTTTCCCAGACCGGAATCAAGCATCCAAGGACCGGTTTCTGGCTATCAGCCTTCATTCAGCCTGGATAGCTTGACTCCAGTGGTGTGGAGAGCCTGGGACTCACGTCTGAGCATACCCAGCCCACTCGGGGTGAAAACTGCAAAAAACACAATTGATGGACAGAATGTAGAACAATGTCATACATTCACCCCAGTACAAGGATCTGGGCCTAAATCCATCGTTGTTTTGCACTCCACACCACCCTGGGTTAGACACTGGCTATATGCAAATCAGCTCTGACCCTGTGCCTCATGGGAACAGTCCAGTCCGAACTACCAAGCCATGTCTTTCCCAGACCGGAATCAAGCATCCAAGGACCGGTTTCTGGCTATCAGCCTTCATTCAGCCTGGATAGCTTGACTCCAGTGGTGTGGAAAGCCTGGGACTCACGTCTGAGCATATTCAGCCCACTCGGGGTGAAAATTGCAAAAAACACAGTTGATGGACAGAATGTAGAACAATGTCATACATTCACCCCAGTACAAGGATCTGGGCCTAAATCCATCGTTTGTTTGCACTCCACACCACCCTGGGTTAGACACTGGCTATATGCAAATCAGCTCTGACCCTGTGCCTCATGGGAACAGTCCAGTCAGAACTACCAAGCCATGTCTTTCCCAGACCGGAATCAAGCATCCAAGGACCGGTTTCTGGCTATCAGCCTTCATTCAGCCTGGATAGCTTGACTCCAGTGGTGTGGAGAGCCTGGGACTCACGTCTGAGCATACCCAGCCCACTCGGGGTGATAATTGCAAAAAACACAGTTGATGGACAGAATGTAGAACAATGTCTTACATTCACCCCAGTACAAGGATCTGGGCCTAAATCCATCGTTTTTTTGCACTCCACACCACCCTGGGTTAGACACTGGCTAAATGCAAATCAGCTCTGACCCTGTGCCTCATGGGAACAGTCCAGTCCGAACTACCAAGCCATGTCTTTCCCAGACCGGAATCAAGCATCCAACGACCGGTTTCTGGCTATCAGCCTTCATTCAGCCTGGATAGCTTGACTCCAGTGGTGTGGAGAGCCTGGGACTCACGTCTGAGCATACCCAGCCCACTCGGGGTGAAAATTGCAAAAAACACAGTTGATGGACAGAATGTAGAACAATGTCACACATTCACCCCAGTACAAGGATCTGGGCCTAAATCCATCGTTTTTTTGCACTCCACACCACCCTGGGTTAGACACTGGCTATATGCAAATCAGCTCTGACCCTGTGCCTCATGGGAACGGTCCAGTCCGAACTACCAAGCCATGTCTTTCCCAGACCGGAATCAAGCATCCAAGGACCGGTTTCTGGCTATCAGCCTTCATTCAGCCTGGATAGCTTGACTCCAGTGGTGTGGAGAGCCTGGGACTCACGTCTGAGCATACCCAGCCCACTCGGGGTGAAAATTGCAAAAAACACAGTTGATGGACAGAATGTAGAACAATGTCATACATTCACCCCAGTACAAGGATCTGGGCCTAAATCCATCGTTTTTTTGCACTCCACACCATCCTGGGTTAGACACTGGCTATATGCAAATCAGCTCTGACCCTGTGCCTCATGGGAACAGTCCAGTCCGAACTACCAAGCCATGTCTTTCCCAGACCGGAATCAAGCATCCAAGGACCGGTTTCTGGCTATCAGCCTTCATTCAGCCTGGATAGCTTGACTCCAGTGGTGTGGAAAGCCTGGGACTCACGTCTGAGCATATTCAGCCCACTCGGGTGAAAATTGCAAAAAACACAGTTGATGGACAGAATGTAGAACAATGTCATACATTCACCCCAGTACAAGGATCTGGGCCTAAATCCATCGTTTGTTTGCACTCCACACCACCCTGGGTTAGACACTGGCTATATGCAAATCAGCTCTGACCCTGTGCCTCATGGGAACAGTCCAGTCAGAACTACCAATCCATGTCTTTCCCAGACCGGAATCAAGCATCCAAGGACCGGTTTCTGGCTATCAGCCTTCATTCAGCCTGGATAGCTTGACTCCAGTGGTGTGGAGAGCCTGGGACTCACGTCTGAGCATACCCAGCCCACTCGGGGTGAAAATTGCAAAAAACACAGTTGATGGACAGAATGTAGAACAATGTCATACATTCACCCCAGTACAAGGATCTGGGCCTAAATCCATCGTGTTTTTGCACTCCACACCACCCTGGGTTAGACACTGGCTATATGCAAATCAGCTCTGACCCTGTGCCTCATGGGAACAGTCCAGTCCGAACTACCAAGCCATGTCTTTCCCAGACCGGAATCAAGCATCCAAGGACCAGTTTCTGGCTATCAGCCTTCATTCAGCCTGGATAGCTTGACTCCAGTGGTGTGGAGAGCCTGGGACTCACGTCTGAGCATACCCAGCCCACTCGGGGTGAAAATTGCAAAAAACACAGTTGATGGACAGAATGTAGAACAATGTCATACATTCACCCCAGTACAAGGATCTGGGCCTAAATCCATCGTTTTTTTGCACTCCACACCACCCTGGTTTAGACACTGGCTATATGCAAATCAGCTCTGACCCTGTGCCTCATGGGAACAGTCCAGTCCGAACTACCAAGCCATGTCTTTCCCAGACCGGAATCAAGCATCCAAGGACCGGTTTCTGGCTATCAGCCTTCATTCAGCCCCAAAAATGCCCTAAGCGCAGAATTTCAGCCAAGGGCAGTGAATGGAAGACCCCCCTTGGATGGGTTGGGCGTGAACACGTTCATTAGGGCCAGCGGTCCATCCCCGATCGACTACATCCTCCTCGACGTGGGGCTTGGGAGGAATGTGATCGATTTGAATGTGGGTGTTACAACAGACAGGGATCATAATTCTCTCTGTCTCATTATGAAGCCCCTGTCGGACAATCTCCCTACCTCTATGAGAGGCGCCCAATTGAGTAACACCAAGGAGTTTCATCAATCCTACTACAGGAGTGCACTAAGATGGCGGAAGGTAGTCTTACAGGAAAATCAGATCAGGAACATACATAACGACTTGGAAGCGGGCACTATTGAGCTTCAATCTCTGGCCACATGTCCAGGTAGCAAGGATGAGATAGTTATGATCCATACACGTATCTTTGCTCACCTCAGCTCCCACTTCATTGATTCAAGAACAGACCGAAGGCCAAGCACTTCAAAAGGGGGAACAGTCTCCTTGTACACAAAGGATTGTAAACGCGCAAGCTCAAATCTAGCTTGTCATCCAAAGTAAAAGATGGTGATTTAATCAAAGCCTTTAGGATGAGCTATAAGTCAACCTTGCATCAGGCGAGATGGGCCTGGGTTGAATCCCAGTGGCAGCAATTAAAGGAAGCGTGCACGGGTAAAGATTCCAAATCTTCCTGGTCCCTGGTTGCCTGGGGTAACCAAGAAGGGGCCCAATCACCACCCACTTATATTACGGGCCAGGCCTGGTTTGATCATTTCTTGAATCTTTTTTCGGCCTCTGGGGAGACGCCCACTATGGAGGAAGCTGGGCCCCTTATCCAGCACTCGACAAACTAGTTCTTTACCCTGAACAAGATCAAGTCCTCTCTAAGGAGAATAATACGATCTAAGGCGGCAGGGCCTGATGGCATACCGGGGGACTTTTTCTTATCAGATATTCCAAGATGGGCTAATTACATCTTACACCTGTCCAATGCTCTGGCCAATGGTGCTCCAGTTCCAGGGCCATCGAAGGGGGCCCAATTTATAAAAAAAAAGGGGACAGAAGCAAACCCTCAAATTACAGGCCTATCAGCTAGCTAGAATCCCTCCAAAAGGTCTTCTGTAGAGCCCTTCTGCACAAAATACAGGCTTGGGAGGAAGAAAATGCAATCTTATCCCAATACCAAGCAGGTTTTAGGGAAATGGCGGGACTATCAACCACGTATTTTGTCTCCTGCTCCTCTACTGGAAAGTGGTTGTGATCGGTCGAGCAGTCTACTCTTTATCTAGCTTTTATCGGTTTAAAGACTGCCTTCTACTTAGTTCCCAGGCATAAGCTATGGCTTGTGCTTAATGACATGGGGATTCCGCCACCTATCCTCAGCTTGCTAGTTTGATTGCATGTGGGGAACCATGCACATGTCAGATGGGGGCCAGAGGAACAACTTACAGAGCATATCCCAGTTAGTAGGGGCGTGCACCAAGGTTGAGTCTTGGCTCCCACCCTTTTGTCACTGTACATGAATGGGGTGGTCAGGTTTCTGTAACAAGAACCTGCAGACGCATCAACCTTGGGGAGAGACAAGGTACCAACCCTATTGTTTGCAGACGATACCCCGCTGATGTCCAAGACTCCGGCGGGACTTCAGCCTCTGCTCAATAGATTTAAATTGTTCTGTGATACCAGGGGTTTGGTCATTAACTCTACCAAAACCAAATTCATGGCCTTTAATCTGCATAAGTCCTTCAAAGGCAGTGTAGTGCTAGATGGGTTCCCCCTTGAAAGAGTCGGTACCTTCGACTACCTGGGTGTCCGCCTCTCAGACAGAATGTCCTGGAATCCTCAGGTAACCAAGATGTTACTGGGCCACAAGCGTGTCACAGGAGTACTAGGGAGAGAACATCGCTCCTCAAATAGTAGACCGGTTACTGCCGCCTCGCAGGTCTATGATTTGAAGGCAGATAGTGCAGCGCTGTATGGCGCAGAGTTGTAGGGCTTTAATAAGATACCCGAGCTTAGTACCTCAGAGAATAAATTTCTCAGGAACCTCGTGATGCTTGCCCAAACTACCCTGCTCACACCACTAATGCTTGCTATGGGCAGACGCACTATTAGTGACAGAGCGAAGCTCAGCCCGCTGCTTTACTGGGCACACAATATGAGGACACCGGAACTACTGCCCTTTGCGGAAGCCCTTGCAGAGGTTGCCCATCTTGACACGCGCAATAAGGTAGGGTGGATTAAAAATGTCAGGAATTTGGTGTCAGATGTCGGGCTCAAGGGTCTTTGGGACAAGCCAAATCCCACCCTGCTACAAAAAGAGGTCCAGAAGCAATACTACTGGAAATGGGTGGAGCAACATGAGCTTCTCAAGCCTACTTTGGGGAAACTTACAGATGAATTTTTTCTCCATAAACAGGTTAGATCATTGGAACCCGATCTACACATAATCCAGGTCCCCCAGGAAAGAACGCTATACATTCACTTCGGGTTTGTTACCCTTCCTGTGGGCGAGGTTTCAGCTAAGTGGCACCCTAACTCGTCAAGTTAAAGCAATTGCCCCGGTTGCAACGCCCCAGTGAAGTCCGTAGCCCATGTGCTGTTTGCATGTTCTGCTTATATGCAGCCCGACTGCGATGCACTTCGCATACTGAAGTCGGATGCCAGGCCCATTTTTGCCTGTGCTATGGCTCAGTTCCTAAACCACATGTAGGCATTAGAAAGAAGGCACTTATGAGATCATCTTAGTAATGACTAGGTTGACCCGTAGTTGGAGTTGCCTTTTGGGTCCCAGTGACTAAACTTAGGTTACCCCCACGTGTTTTAGATGTTGCACAAGCACTTTATTGTAGATTGATTTCATAACCTGATTGCTAGGGTGGGACCTTAAGGTCAACCACGTGACATCCTCTGCTTGATGCTTTTACCATCCTTCACTAGTTTTTATATTCCACACTCGTTTTTAATGATTGAATCTTATTTTTGAATGTACGAAAGATTTTATGATGTATTACTCTCAACTGGCTACTGTCGAACAGATAAGGTATGCATATGCTGGTTGTTACAGGGGTGTGTTTTTTTTAACTGTTGTGAGTAGTTGAACTGAACAACCTATGCAATTTTGATCACATTTGTCTCACATGCTTTAGCCATGCAGGTAATTTGCTGTCAAATCAACATTTTGAGATATACATTTTTGCATGTCTATTGTGGGTTGTCTTGTTTGAATTCTTCTTCTTTTATATTTTTAACAATGTTTTACTGTGTAAGTTTTGTGTAGCTTTTATGACTTGAACATTCGAAATAAAGCTTAATGATGAATCATAACAACATCAACAATCAAGCTCCCTCCTTCACGTACTTACCACCACACTCATTCATGTGTGACAATTGAGATTAATCTAGGTGGCCCAAACCTATACCAATGCTTTGTGCGGCAGGTATCATTAATTTTTATTGTTTATTGAATAGCAAAACAACTGTTGCTGTGCTTAATTCACAATTAGACAGACATCCTCACCATGTGGCAGAGCGCCATAAGTGCCGGTGCTGGTATTAAGTGCAGGTACCGAGCACCCGAAACCACTGGCTCAAATTAAGCACTGGTTTCAACCTTGAAATTATTTAGGTCATTTCTCACCAGATTCAGCCAAACGCGCTGAATTTAGTCCATTAAATCAATACTACAGACGATGTATTTTCAGAGAATAATAAGGGTCATCACTTCCATGCCTGCCCTTCAACATTTACTTGTATTAATTGACACAATACCTGAGGTAACACCAGGTGAACCTGCAAATGCAATCTGATGAAATGCAAATCTACTTTCAGCTAGAAAAAAGGCTGGTGAATCAGGCGGACACACATATAAGACAATGTGAGGTGGCTTGCAATATGTCTAACCACTGCCAATACCTCAGGGAAGCACTTCAACCCATCATTCTTTTGCCCATCATGCCACCTCAGATTAGACACTGCCATATGCAAGTCAGTTTTGACTCTGCTTAACTAGGAATAGTCCAGCCAGAACTGCCAAAGCAGGTCCTCTCTGAACCAGAACACAAGCAACCCAAGACCCTGTTTCACCCTGATTGGGGTTCCTCAGTGGGGTGCACGTTGATTCCAGTGGCACAGTGAGAAAGCACCAATGTTCGGGCATACCCTCAGCCTCCAAGAGCGGAACATGAAACACACCATAGGTGATAGGAATATGCTTTCAGTAAGTCTTATCACTTGTAAATGCTCTTTTTTATAATTTCAGTCCATCGTTCCTTGGTCCAAATTGCCACCTCAGTTAAAACCGATATATCTGCAACTCAGTCTTCACCCATCTCAAATAGGAACTGTCCAGCCCAAACTGGAAACCCAGGTCATCGCTGAACCACAAAACAAGGAATATATGACTTTACCACGAATACAAATACTCCGCATGGCATTACCATGCGAATTTTACTTCGCAAGTGGCTTTACCACGCAGCTTTTTAGAACGCAAGTTCTAACATCGCATTTAAAAAACGTTACGTTCAGCAGCTCTTACTTCCATCCACCATGGAAATATGCGTCAAAACACGTCTACCAAAACTAAAAAAGGACTACAATTATGACGTACACGCCACGTCTTTGGTGCGGCTCTTTTCTTTTACTTTTAAATGACACTGTAGTGCGTTTTTTTTAATGTATGTAGCCTGCTCGTTTTATTTTTTATTTTTTTATGGGGGGGAGACCCCCCCAACCCCCCAAGGCCACGCAGAACTTACAAGCAGGACGACCAAAAGGAATACCACTTGCGTGGTAAAGACGGTCGTGGAAGGCACCCGCGTTGAAGAGACGTTTGCGGGGTAAGTGGATCGTTGATAACGTCATGCGTGGAAAAGACTTCATTGTAAATGATGTTTCCCCAAAACAAGCAACCCAAGACTGGTTTCACCCTGATTAGGACTCTTCAGTCATTGATTTCAGTGGGACAGCGAGTGAGGGACCCACGACTAGGTCTACCTTTGGCCACATAGGGCGATACATTATGATGGAAGGCTGTTTGCTATAAGTCTAACCACTGGCAATTGATTGGGTGGCATTTCAACCCATCGTTCCTTTGGCCACCATGCCACCTCAAATTTGACCCAGCCATATGCAAATCAGTCAAGATCAATAGGAACAATCCAGCTCGAACAGCCAATCTGGGTATACTCTGAACCAGAATATAACCAACCCAAGAACGGTTTTGCCTTGATTGAGGCACTTCAGTGAGGTGTATCTTGGGTCCAGTGGCACAGTAAACATGAAGCCACATCTAGGCATACCCATGGCCACTTAGAGCAGTACATTACACACACAAAAACTGATAGGAATATGCTTAATGTAAGTGTAACCACTTGTAATAGCTCTGGTTAGCATTAAACCCTAAAATGTTTTTGTCCACCATGCCATCTCAGCTTAGACTCAGCCATATGCAAATCAGTCTTGACCAAGCTCCAATAGGAACCGTTCAGTCCAAAGTGCCCAGCCAGGTCTTCTATGGACCAGAATTCAAGCAGCCCAAAACCGGTTTCACCCGAATTGGGGCTCTTCAAACCAGTGTAGCTGGGTTCCAGTGGACTAGAGACCAAGGGACCCATATCTGTGCATACGCATGGCCACTTAGGGCAATACATCACACACATAAAAGGGGATCAAAGGGGATGTTTGCAATAAGTCTCACCACTGGCAAATGATCGGGTAGTATTCCAAGCCTTTGTTCTTTTGCCCAAAATGCCACCTCATATTAGACCCAGCCATATTAAATCAGTCTTCACCCTGTTACAAAAGGAACAGTCTAGCCCAAATTGCCAAGCCAGGTCCTCTCTGAACTACAACACAAGCAACCCAAGACTGGATTTGCCCTGATTGGGGCTGTTCATTCACATGTAGCTTGGTTCTACTAGGACATTGAGCAAGAGACCCATGTCTGGACATACACTCAGCCAATTAGGGTGATACATGAAGCACACAAAAGGTGATTAGAGGATGCTTAATATGAGTCTTACCACTGACATTCACTCCAGTAGCATTCTAACCCATCCTTCTTCTGCCCACCATGCCACCTCAGATTAGACCCAGCCATATGCAAATCTGTCTTAGTTTGATTTCTAGAAAGTGACTAGATATATGCACATCTGATGATAAATGTGTATATCTGTTAATATCGCTGAGAAAGGTGGCTAATTTGTATCATTTATCTTGTGATGTTCTAAGTTTTCTTGGATATTAGAAGCATACACTGACTACATGGAGTATGTTTCTTGTTACATTTCTTACACCCTTAACCCATGCCAACAGCTGTTCTCAACTCTTCAAGCAGTCCTGGCAACTTGTGGCAAACTTGGGAGACATTGTGTAAGGAAAGGCAAAAATCGGAATGCCTGTCATGCTTCTGTGAACTTCTTTTTGGTGCTGAGTCTTCTTACGACTGGCAGGGAGCATGGGTTTTTCATTGAATCTTTTTAACATGGGGCCTGCTCCTTCTTGCACCTGTTACCATCAGTGGTAATTGTAAAAAGCTTTAGAATCTACTGAAGGTTCTGCACTTATAGGGGTCATTTAATGACAAATGATTTGAAAATATCAAAGAATGCAAACATTCTCTAAATAGGGACAACAGGGCATTATATATAGAGAATTCTAGATGGGTAACAGGAAATGATGGGGGTGTTTTTCACAGAGGGGTTCTGAGTGAAAACAACCAAACATCAAGAGTGAAGCTTTACTTGTCTATAGAGTCACTCAAAACTCCAAGGTGAAAAACAACCGTATAATTCGCCTCTTATCCATCTACAATTTTAGAATATGTATGGCCCCCAAATCATCTAAACCTGTTTTCACTTGCTATGTAGGAGAAGAGGATTAATGGATGAACCATAAATCACATGGCCTCTCTGACATGTCTAAAATATGCCTTTTCTTTCAGAAGCTATGCTCTGTGGTTTCCAGCACTGTTTTGACAGGCTCTTAGAGCCCTGCCAGAGCAGCCTAGAATTCCTTTGTAACGTAGTAACAGTGAGTAACAGTTTTTGTTAACAACAGTTTCTAGGTCAGAGCAGTGAGTTACTGTGTTTGAATCCTATTATTCATCTTAGCATTTCTCTAATAGAGCCACGCATCAAAAAGATTTCAGTAGCAATAGATTATAACCCGATGAAAAGGAAGTGCAAATTTCTCCATTAAAGAATTCTGTTGTTGAGAATCTGCCCCCAGAATTAACTTAAGGTAACTATGGCAGAGATAATTATGATGGCACATACTTCAACAATGCAAGACATGGAAATGCAGGATTTATAGCGTACTCCACAAGTCTAAGGATTTCCCTTTAACATATAATTCTACATTTTTCCAATGTGTTGCTCTCTTATAAATATATTTTTACACAACTGTTTGCAAAACAAGGCACACATTCTTTCTCATACAATGGTGTCTCATGTCAAAATCTCTCCATTACCGAAGAAATGTAGATTCTGTTTGCACATTGTATGTTACATGTATTTTTTTTTTATATGCATATTAATAGATTTTTAAAGAATTGCATGTGGAACATGACTAGAACATCTGACAATTAGTTCAGTGACACACCACTACAATTGAATTAACTGGATTAAAGGCTTTTTCACAAATATATTTGGGAAATATACATTTCTATGTACCTAACAGCAATTCAATATGTATTGGAAGACCACAAATTAAGCTTAAAATAAGTGTGAAGTAGGCAGTCTGAAAATTGTTTTGCCATACCATTTAATGTGAAGGAAAAGAAGTTTGGTATGGTTTTACATTTGCTCCAAACCAAGTGAAGGTTTGCTCATTTTTATTTTATTATTTAGGATTTCAAACAGTTGCTTGGCACAAGTTACCCAAAAATGTTGACTGAGAAACCTAGCATGAGCACGGGAAGTGCTCTTGCTGTCCGACCAACACACTGGCCAAACATTAAGGTAAGCAATTCATCCAATATTATGTATATTCTCTGAACATGAGTAGTTTCTCACTAAGACTAGACAACTCACTTGGACCTACATGCATCTGCGGGCCCATGCGCAATTAATTTGTGATAACCTAACAGCGAATGCATGAGGAGGATCTACACAATGAGGGCCTGATTCACAAAGGTAAACTTAGACCTGAAGTATAACTTTAGACCAAAGTCTAACTTTACAACTGAAGTCTAACTTTATGCTTGAAATATAACTTTACACCTTAAGTCTAAGTTTAGACCTTAAGTCTAAGTTTAGACTTAAAGTCTAAGGGCCTGATTCACAAAAGGTAATGTTAGACCAAAAATCGAACTTTACTATTCATAAAAATAAGTTACTACTAGTAATTTTACTAGCACTAAACTTACCGCTAATAACTTTACTATGAGCAAGTTTACTAATAGTAACGCTACTAGTGGGAACTTACCTTTGAGAATACTGAAATGTAGTAAATTAGACTTTTGGTCTAAATTAGACGTTTGGTCTAACTTTACCTTTGTGAATCGAGCTGACAATGTGCATCTTTTAGTACCGTAGACCATAGGTGTCAAACTCACACATATGTCCAGATCATTCATAGACCAAATACTAACACCTGGGCATTTTAACTAGTTGAGCACCTTTAAATTCATGCAAACACAACATGTTTTTGCTCATGCATTGCTTTTCTAAACCTAAAATACGGTGCAAAAAACAGTATTGTTTGCGTAATTAAGAATACATGAGATGTACATTTCTTTCTATAAATTGAAAAAGTAGTTTTCCATCAATGATTTTTCAGACTTTTTTCAAAGTATGACAAGAACTTTTACATGTTACAGAAAGTCTTTTTGAATGTTCAAATTCTCTGAATTATTGTTTGTTCCAATACCAAATTGTTTAAAAGATTTATTCTACATTTTGACTTTTTTGAGGACAACACAGTACCAATTCATGGAACATGTGCCACAGTAGATATGTTTTTATATTTTTTGTAACCTAAAAAACGTTCATCCTAAATCAATCACTTTCGGAAATCCAACAAATGCAAATTTCCTGGCCGGTGATGCAATTTTGAAAACCCATTTGAAGACAGATTTAAAATAAGGTCAAATGAGATCAAATACATTGGAGCAGTCAGTCTTTTATTTTAACCACTTTATGTGGTCTACAGATAAAAAGGTTGGGGCAGATTTACAAGCCCCTTGCGCCACTTTTGCGTCACTTTTCCCATGTTGCAAGTGACGCAAAAGTGGCGCAAAGTGTTTGTAAATCTGCCCCGTAGTGTGGATTTTGGAATGTGTAGCATCAATATGTAAACTCAGGTTTTTAATCTATTTCTATTATATAGGATTTCAAACTGGGGGCTGAGACAGCCAGTACAGCTCATTCATTATTCACGCCTAACATGACAGGTGGAAGGGTCATCATTTTCCAACTCAAGCAGTGGTCATACACCCAGGTACAGAAGAAAACCTTCTTTAGGTGTATTGTTGATTTACAATGGCTTCAATTCTATGGGTTTGCAAGCAAAAATATGTCTTGATTTCCTGATGATGCACTGCTTTAATATCATCTCATCCCAATTCTATAGATATTCTGACAACTTTCTAGAAGCATTTTGAACTTCAAAATAATTAAGTCTTCAGTTTGAAACATATTGTAAATATTTAGTTGATGCACCCTTCCCTACAACCAAAAAAATAGACATAAGCTCTTTAGACAGTCATATACTTGAGACAATGATCAATTTACTTTGTTTCAATTTGCAGTTATGGGTATTTCTGAAAAATGTCTTTGACTTGTCATCACATTTTGACTGTTTACCCAGACCTAGCCGTGGACATAGACTCTCAACCTCAATGATACAGGTCAGTACTGAAAAGCTCTGCCATTTGTTCTATGAATAACGTGATTCACATGATATTATATGGTTTCTGAAAAGCCCTGACTTTGTTTGTAACTAATGGCTAATTACAGTATCTATTGAGATCAGTATGAAAGATGGTTAATGAGCAGGATTTATCTTGTAAAATCAACAATTTTCCATTTTGTACTTTCACTGACCCATTAGTCCACATGTGGGTAAAGTGTTTTGATAAGATCACACTTTATTTCAGAAAATGTTGTATCCCAATGTACAATTTGGGCATTTTCCTACTTGTATATGAGATCTTTAAATTCACACCTGCAAGCCATACTTGTGCTTCTGCATTTCTATTCTAAAACTACCTTAGTGTCTGTGCATCAGTCTCACAGTCTTTTACAAAAATATAACCATAATATAGATGAGGTGTATAGTTTAGATATTTCTTTCTGTTATTTATAAAGTATATATGTTGTTTAATCAATGCATAACAAAGGTTTTACAAAGTAGCACATCAACTCAACCATCCATCACGGAGTCATGAAGATTTTCTTTTAAAGTAATGTGAGTTTCCTCACCAAGCTGTTTAAACCATGTATTATGAGGTTATCTTACTTTCATTTACACATTTTCATAAAACAAAATTGACAAGTTGGTATGGAATTAGTGGAACAGCAAACTTGTTTTACCTGTACAATGTAAAACTCTAGTAAAGTTAGGTCATTTTGAAGACTCATTTTAATATAGGTTTGATAAGGTCCACTATGGTCAATAGACTAGATATTGCTAGTCATTTAAACCTTTGTTACAGTTCAACAATATAATATCCCTGTGGATTATAGAATGTGGAGCAAGAAATGTGAACACAGGTTTTTAATCCTCTGTCAGTTTCATAGGATTTCAGCCTATGGGCTGTCACTCAGCACAGATCTTCTAACAGACCCACCTAAAATGTGTAGTTATTAAAAACCATTTCTATAGCCAATATAAAATGAACAGCTAATTTTCTACGATGATATTACTTGCTTAGCAGCGAGTGGCAATTAAGCATGGGCGGATTTTGCGGATCCACGATTCGCGGATTTAGCGGATCCACGGATCGTGGATCCGCAAAATCCGCCTATTTAGCGGATTCAGCGGATTTGCGGATTGGGGGCGGGGCTTCCTCGAGTGTGTGGGCGGGGCCAAACGGACGGGGCTTCCACGCGAGCGCACATGCCTCTTGTGTGTCTAAAAGGTCAGAGCAGCATCGATGGTATATTTGGGAAGAAGGCACATCTGCCCAGCCTCCCAACGCTCACGATTTTTTTGGGGCTGATGCATGAGTCACTGCATTTGCGCTTCAACTAGTTCCAGCGACCAAGTGTGTGTTACTATGCAATCGCGCCGAAGTGCGCAGGGGTCCCTTTAGTGAAATGTCCATCATAGTGGGTAAATGGCGGGAAGACGGTGCACACCTCGAGTGTGTGAGCGGGGCCAAACGGACGGGGCGTCCATGCGAGCATGCCTCTTGTGTGTCTAAAAGGTCAGAGCAGCATCGATGGTATATTTGGGAAGAAGGCACATCTGCCCAGCCTCCCAACGCTCACGATTTTTTTGGGGCTGATGCATGAGTCACTGCATTTGCGCTTCAACTAGTTCCAGCGACCAAGTGTGTGTTACTATGCAATCGCGCCGAAGTGCGCAGGGGTCCCTTTAGTGAAATGTCCATCATAGTGGGTAAATGGCGGGAAGACGGTGCACACCTCGAGTGTGTGAGCGGGGCCAAACGGACGGGGCGTCCATGCGAGCATGCCTCTTGTGTGTATAAAAGGTCAGAGAAGCATCGATGGTATATTTGGGAAGAAGGCACATCTGCCCAGCCTCCCAACGCTCACGATTTTTTTGGGGCTGATGCATGAGTCACTGCATTTGCGCTTCAACTAGTTCCAGCGACCAAGTGTGTGTTACTATGCAATCGCGCCGAAGTGCGCAGGGGTCCCTTTAGTGAAATGTCCATCATAGTGGGTAAATGGCGGGAAGACGGTGCACACCTCGAGTGTGTGAGCGGGGCCAAACGGACGGGGCGTCCATGCGAGCATGCCTCTTGTGTGTATAAAAGGTCAGAGCAGCATCGATGGTATATTTGGGAAGAAGACACATCTGCCCAGCCTCCCAACGCTCACGATTTTTTTGGGGCTGATGCATGAGTCACTGCATTTGCGCTTCAACTAGTTCCAGCGACCAAGTGTGTGTTACTATGCAATCGCGCCGAAGTGCGCAGGGGTCCCTTTAGTGAAATGTCCATCATAGTGGGTAAATGGCGGGAAGACGGTGCACACCTCGAGTGTGTGAGCGGGGCCAAACGGACGGGGCGTCCATGCGAGCATGCCTCTTGTGTGTATAAAAGGGCAGAGACCGATCAGAGCAGCAGATTAATTTTTGGGCTGATCAATGAGTCACTGAATTAAAGCTTCAACTAGGGCACCGTTGAAATAATTTACCATGGCGCCGGCAAGCTGCCAGCGCCTTCCTGCAATAGTTACTTAATTAGCTTCAACAGGAAGCTCCAACTGTTAAAATAAAGCAGGCGCTCGAGCCCCTGCTGTATCTTATCTATTAGAGCTTCCTGTCGAAGCTAATTAAGTAACCATTTGAGGATGGCGCTGGCAGCTTGCCGGCGCCATCGTAAATTATGCAGGCTTGAACTTTTGACCGCAAAATCCGCTCCGATCGCGGATTGCGGATTCTCGGTAAATCCGCGAGAGTTCGCGGATCGCGGATTTACCGAAAATCCGCAAAATCCGCGATCGGAGCGGATTTTGCGCTCATGCTTAGTGGCAATGGCACTGGGTAGTTGCAAAGCACGCCATTTGTAAGACTAGCTAAAGGATATCACACCTTGTGGAATGGGCTGTGACCCATGCTGACACCCTTCCTATGGTGGCAAAACCAAAAAATGTCTTGGAACCCCTACGCATTTATAAGCCAATCCTCAACACTGTGTAATGTGCTTCAATTTATTTGTTGGGAATTGAGTGATTAGTATAGTGGAAGATGCTGCTGTTATAGGTATTTATGAGTCGGTTAGCCCCCCTGCATTGCTCCAACCACAGTGTGTGATATTTCCCAGCTTATGGACAGGAGGGGTGATTTGGGGTTGGGTTTTATGATGTCCTTGCTGTGTCATTTTGTGGTTACAAAATGTGTTTCTTTTTCATTTCTTGGAGTGATGAATACACCTATTCCCTTTATATACTTACTACTCTCTGCCTGTATATTTCATAAAATGTTATAACTAAAAATCTTTTTAAAATGGCAGCTTTAGGAAAGGTCACTTCAGTTAGATTTTTGCTAACTGCGGAGGATGGCCACCTCTCTTGTGATACCAAACTCCCAAACACTTGTACACAACTGCTCTCACCACTGATTGACCATTCAGATGTCAGATCCCTGTTTTTTTTTAACTTTTATGCCACAGATTATTATATTAGTTTTATCTGAATTTATTCTTATCTTATTGAGATCCCAAGAAGAATGAAGCTCAGATACATTAATTACAATTCTAAACTGGTCTTGCCTAGCAGGACAATATCTGCATATTGAAGAATCAGTTTTAAATGTCCTCCTAAATTTGAGTGGAAAGAGCAGTAGTTGAAAAGTGTGTTTCCCAGATCTGCCACATAGAGTTTGAGTAGAAAATGTATCCATATTGCCAATATTACAATCCCACATCAAGCCTTTAGTAGTATAGATTTTAGGACATGATTTTGCAGTGCTGCTAATTTAAATGTTAACCCTTTTCTGTTCATTCAGTGGAAATGTCTCTATTTTCAAATGTACACAGTCTCCAAAAGCCAAGCTACAGACGCAACCAGTTTTTAGGCACATGTTTGGTGTTTTAATAGCTTTCATTAATTGATTTTGACAAATGAAATGCTGCTTGCTCTACTAATGATGCACTGTTTCAAAATCTCATGTCAAGAAATGCTGAGCACTTTCTAAAATCTACATTTACATAGAAGTAATTGAGCCTGTTTCAGCATATTTATAGCTATGTTTTGTGTAAAAGAATAGTAGTAGTGTAGATTTTAAGTTGAGAAAGAAAACCATTGGCAACATATTTTACCTCTTTTCTTCCTATAGGATTTTGAACTATGGACTGCCACAATTTGCAACAAGATACCTAAAGAGAGGTTTGAGGTCATCCCTGTTGTCATACAGCTACCAGATATCCAGGTACAGTGACTTAGCAATGGAAACAGTTCTGTAAAGTTAAAACTTAGGGCCAGGTTTAGCAGTGGACAGTAATACACCAGCCAACAAGAAACAGATGCCCTTCCTTCATTCAGGTAAATTATTGTGCAGTCAAAGGCATTGTTCCAAGCAGAGGAGTCATTACAAACTCCAAGATGAGGAAGACAAATGAGCAGCAATACAATTGCTGGAAATTGCATTGAGCTGACCCCCAATCTTAGACGGTGGTATGTCACCATGCCCAGTGGTGCCACTTATACATACATTTTGAAAAAGCTTTGTCTGACAAAAAAGCACTAGAAACACCATTCTCTATGTGCAAATATACAGAAACTGAGGGTGTACCAATCACTCATTATTATAATATGTCACTATATAACATTAAACTGAATAACCTTTGATCATAATTGGAGCAGTGATACCATACATCATATTTTATAATTCCATTTTGGAGATACCATATATTGTTACTATTTGGGTCTTTATATTAGCCCAGAAGAAGTTTTTACAGAGATAAAGGAAAGATATGTGTAGGCATAAAACATGATGGAATAAAGCATAAAGTGATTGTAGAATTTATTTTAAACACAAGTGTTTATAGTTGGAATTCATCTATTGAGCGCACCACAGTTTATGATTCAATTCTCCCATGTGAACTATCATTGCCTGATACAGAAAATACTCAAAATGTACATATCTACGTGGCCAGGATATTTTTAATGTGGGTACAGAGAATGTACCTCCTGTTGCAGGGTATAATTTTGGGGACCGCATTAGTGATGACAATTGCACCTTGCAGGAGAGGCAAGGTGGTATTGAATTCAGAGTTTTCAATAGAGACAGCTTCAACCATGCTGGAGGATGAGATGTTTGACTCACTAAGTAGACAACCTAGCAGTCTAACTGAGGACCTCTTAATGAGGCCTTACTGTTTGATCTTCTAAATCATTCAGATGGGTGAGGTGCATTTTGAAAATTATGAAACAGAATATATAATTTATATCCTCAGACGGGCGTGGCCATGACCACCACCAAGATGGCCGCGTTCTTGTGAGACTCTGGCACAGGCAGTCCGTCTTCAGCAGCAAACACCATTGTTAACTATGCACAACTGGTCACAGAATCCAGGAAACCCTACATGGACCTCTGAGAGACAGCGGGATACAGTGAGACGACTTCAGGGTTGAAAACACAGAGGAGAGGGAGCCTCAGAGGCCCCATGGCGACAGTGACCATGGCCGAGCCTGAGGCCGGGACCGCTGGGTCCCGCCAATGTGCACACCAGCTCCCCCTGGTCCCATTCCCCATCCTCGCCCATCTGGCCACTACCCTCCCAGGGACATTCACCGAGGCTGCATCTGGAGCCCTTACAGGAACACAACCATCTCAGGCCTGCCTGTGAAGGAGGACGAACCTATGAGATGCGGACGCATTGATGTTAATCCTGTGCAGTTATGCTATAAATTGTCTTGCGCCATTGCACATGTCTCCAACCACACGTCGCTACGACGCAACTGATATAGAATCAAAATATACCCTTAGGTAGCACTCCCCATGACAAGTCGAAGACAGTAGAACTTACGCTTATATACTGGAATATCCATGGCATTAACAACCCACGGAAGGGGAAGCAAGTGCTCTCCTACCTAGCTAAGCACAATGTTAAAATCACTCTGCTGCAGGAGACCCATCTGTCTCCATGCACTGATCCCCCTTTTGCCAATCAGTGGGAAATCATAGGTACTTCTCCTACTATAGTTCGTACTTCCTGGGGCACCTGCATACTGATCCACAAGAGTGTGCCATTTACCCTCACGGCTCAATACTCTGACCCCAACGGCAGATATCAATATATCCAGGGTACATTGGCAGACTGAAGGATCCAAATAGTCAATATATAGGCCTCCCCAATGTTGATGACCTTGAATTTTTCTAGGAACTATATACTCGCCTAGAAATGACCACTGGATATTGGGAGGTGACCTGAACATGTTACACTGCCCACAGATAGATACAACCAGTATACAGCCAGTTCGCAAGCTTCGCACCTGGGAAGCATTCAGCCAACTTACTAATTTATATTTACTATTAGACACCTGGTGTACCCACTACCGATGTACTCCTGGTTTCACATTCTACTCGTCCCCCCACGCTGTCTGGACTGGACTAGACTACTGGTTTCTTTCATCGCTTGTCCATCAAAGGCTCAGCAGGATCTCCGTCCTTCCCTGAAAACATTCTGGCTATAGCCCAGTCTTGTTATAAATGAGAATCCCATGAACTTGCCCCATGGCCTTCGGCTGGAGATTCAGGGGAGAAGCCCTGCTAGAGCCTGTATTCCACAATGAACTACAGTCCTCTATTACAGAATATTTTGATTTAAACACCGGATCCGTATCCACACAAGTAACCCTGTGGGAAGCCTTCAAGGCCTATATCAGCTAAGTGTGCATTTCCAAACACACAGGCATACTATGTGATGTTCACACTCAAGTGCAGAAAACTGAGAAGGCATTTCATTACACCGACCAGACAGTGGGGGAGGGGGATAAGAACCGGACGCACCAACAAAATATCCTCGTTACGGAGTTCCAGGACTTGGCGGATAGGAAGATTTAATACATGGGCAAACATGCTAGGGCACGACGTTATGGGGAGGGGGAGTGACCTGGTCGCACACTGGCGTGCTTATTACACCCAAACGGACAGCAGAACTACATAGCCAGGATGGGGAACAGCCTTCACGACGCGGCTGTTACACCGCGTGCCGTTACAACGGGGTTTCTTCAACGCAAGTCGTTACCACAACTTGCGCTGGAGGCCGCTGCAGGACAAGGAATTTTTTAATTTACTATCCAACACCTTCCCTACTGTACGTAGGCTGGTGTTAGAATAGTAAATAAAAAAATTCCTAAGTCCGCACCCCTCCAACGCAAGTCGTGGTAACGACTTGTGTTGAAAAAACCGCGTTGTAACGGCACGCGGTGTAAAAGCACGCGTTGAAAAGCCGTACAACCAGCCAGGATATGCTCAGATATGGGAGCCGCTTTCACAGGCAGCGAAAACATCCTGCATGAATTCAAAACATACTATCAAAACCTCTACACCTCCCACAGTGATGACCTCCTACCTCGAGGACTTAGCTATCGCTTGGCTGTCAAACGGGCAGCAGGAGTTCCTTAGTAAACCGTTGATGCTGGAACACAGAACACAAGCAATCACCGCCTTAGGTCCCTCCAAGGTGCCAGGCCTGGGAGGGCTGACTGGTACCTTTTATAAGACACTTAAAGAACTACTCGTCCCACAGCTCCTCACGCTATATAACAAATCTTTAAGCACCGGCGAACTGCTGCTGACACTCCGAGAGGCAATTTTCATGATAATATTAAAACAAGGCAAAGATCCCAGAAAATGCACTTCATATCGCCCATTATCGCTATTTAACCTCTATAATATAATACCTGCCAAAGCACTGGCCAACAGACTGGCATTGCTGATGGAGTAAATCATTTCACCAGCCCAGGCTGATTCGTCCCACACCGCGCAACTTCCCTCAATCTACGGACACTATTTGCAGTGCTCACTAAGGTGGCACCGGACACACCAGCTGCTGTGGCCACGCTGCATGCGGAAAAGGCCTTCGTCTCACTTGAATGGCCAATCTTAAGAGCCGTTCTGAGAAAACCAGGCATTCCCCCACCGTTTCTTGCATTGATTACTATATACCAAACTCACAGCCTGTTTGAGAAAAAGCGGCACGCTCACAGACGCGATCCCAATAATCCGGGGCACTATACAGGGATGTCCACTTTCCCTCCTACTCTTTATAATTGCAATGGATCCACTGGTAAGGGCACTGCAGGACAGACACATACACAGCGGAATGCAACTTACATATGGCCCATTGCTACTATCGCTATACACAGACAAAATGTTCCTGTTTATGCGACACCCCAGGGATAACCTACCCCCGCTCATGCAGGAGATAGCCAGCTATGGTCGACATTCAGGACTCTGCATCAACTGGGCAAAGTCGGAGGTCTTCCCGCTCACGGATGCCACCCAATCCTACCGACGGAATACCCCCTCAGATGGACCACTGACTGCACTAAATATTTTGGTATCCAAATACATAGGGATAGAGATCAGGTCCTCCAGCCCAATTATGGACCGGCATTGGCCACCCTGAACGCACAATTTGAACAATACGTAAAATTGCCTATTTCATTGATGGGACGTGTGGCTATTCTTATAATGGTGGTGCTACCATGCTTTTAATATCTGTTCACTACCACCCCCATCCTGCTCACACATTACTTCTTTGGCAATCTACGTGGCATTCTGCTGTGACTGACCTGGGCGGGTGGCGCCCCTGGGTGTGCTGGGAGTCATGGACACTTTCCAATAAGCATGGAGGTCTTGCGATACCTGACATCTGCCTCTGTATCTACACATATCATTGATACTACCCTGACACGCGCATACCATACATACGCCCAGAACGCGCTCAGCTGGACGGCTTCCTCCACTCACAGATACTGCCGCGGGGCATCCCATTCAAAATGTTGGACATACAGACAGTTTCCACAACCTGCTGGCCTTGGCACAGGTTGCGACATATGCTACAGGGCGGTGTCCCCTGTACTCCGACATCATCCCATCGCAGATAATCCCTGGATACCACCCACAAGGAGACATTGGTCAAAAGTACACTTCACAGGTACTTAATGTCCACCCTTGGCGACCTGTTCCTCAATGGACACGTCATACAATTATCAGGCGACATGTGGCCGCCAAATGCATCATAAATGGACCTCTCTGTCTTTAAAAGGCTCCAGAGCTCCTTTAAATCTCCTATACCCACCTATCCAATCCCTCCAGAAGACTTCACACCCTTGTCTGTAGTGATTGAGGCATCAGATGGCGGACATATGACATCTAGGTTATACCAAGATTCCCTGGTCCTAAAACCAGACGTAACATCCCGGGTGCGGAAGGTCCGGGAGAAGGAACTTGGGGCTCCTATTGCAGACCAAATATGGGGCTACTGCTGCGCACAAATAAAACGCATTTCCATTAACCAAAGACATAAATGGATACACTTTAAATATTTCCACATGTGCTATTTCTCCCAAGCAGATATTGCGAAGTTCGAACCCCCAGACACGATAAATGTCTGAAATGTCATACCCTGGAACCGATTTTTCCCACCTAACATGGACATGTCCGGTGATTGCTCACTATTGGGAAAATGTATATATCCAGCTCTCCAACATGACAGACTACAAGATGGCTCCCAATCCAATGGTTGCTCTGTTAGGTTACACCTATGACATACCCCAGGCAATCTGCTGGCTGGTTTCTGTTGCATTATTACTTGGCATGAGAGAAATATTCCTGAGCTAGGGTGGGCCCAGACCTCCTACTGTTAAAGAGTGACTCAAAAGCATGAGCAGAAGCGAAAACATGCGGGGAGACTATGGCAATCTACAACCCCTTGCATCATGCCCCAGGGATATTTGGTCGTCCTTCCGTGTATACCTACACTCTCTAGACAAAGACGTGACTGAATACCCCCCCACGTCTTCAACACAACCAACATAGAGAGACCTCTTCATACCTCAATGTATTAATTACTGCTGGCTATGTATATTGCACTCTACTTGTCCTTTACAGACTGCACTTGAAGACGAAATAGACGTGTATGGATCTAATTTTTGTAGTCACCATACATATTTCATCATTATGTTACAATACTTGATGCAGCTGTATTGTGTACCTAAAAACCAGTAACGGCAATTAAAAAAAATTATTTATATCATAATTTTTACTTTGGCTTATCAAGAAGATTTTGTTTTGTAAACACATGTCAAATACAATGTGCATGATGCACTTTATGTGTGCATTTGCTTTAATTGCTGAATATGATTGCCATGTGGCTACCACTAGTGATTAGTATATTGCACTGCACTGCATCTACAATGCCAACAATAAATCTGTTGATCAGTTGAGTTGGGGTAGATAATGCTATGTTCCACAATAAATGAAAAACAGATATGAGCTCTGGTGTGCAGCAGAACACATCTTTAACTAAGATCTTTTTTTTTTCTTTTAGACAACATTGAGCTCCTTGGAGAACGTAACCAACTGTCCCTCCCATTTTGACCGTGCACTCTGGACTTGCCTTTGTAACAAATTCATTCTTATAGGATATCTGCAAAATGTAATCAGCTTTCCTTCAAATTTTATCAGTGCCCTCAAAACCAGCCAAAGCCACAAATTAATGCTTCAGGTTAGTATTATAAGGTTCTGCAAATTGTGCAGTAAACAACACATGCTTGCTATGATCTTGCATGATTCTGGAATGACTCTGCTCTCTTTATATTTACTGTATGTCAATCGAGATCCATGATATTTGAAGTTAGCATGCAGTATTTAAGGTGTGAGGTACCGCATTCTTTGGTCCATGGTGTGAATACATAGACTACATCTTCTGTGACATGTATCACACTCTTAGAACAAGATATTACCAATCCTAACTATGTATACTTCTGGTAATCTGTGGCACAACATAAAACTATGCCCCAGGAGTGAAACTGTGTGAATTAAGTAGAAGCACAGAATATGCTGATCGCATTTTTCAAACATCTTGTTGGTACCGGGTCTACTTGCAGGTGGGTTGCAGATTTTTTGTCTTTGGCTCCATGGCTCACATGGTCAGCAGCTTTTCACATCTGTGACTAACACCGTCAATGTCCAATATGAGAATCTCTCATTTTTACTTCTTTTCAAGCAATTGAAATTCAACATCACAGTTTAAGTGAGGCCATGTGGCTCGATTTGAAGTTGCCTGTTATTGAACTGCCCTCAATTTGTGTGGGATTAGCTAACTCTAATGTTAGAGGATACTTCTCTGGTGAACCAGCAGAAAGTCTATGGTGGACACACCACAGCTGGCCCATTACCAGCCACCTCTAAATCAGAGCCAATGTTTTCTTCTCTTATAATATACTGCTCCAAAAATAAAATATATCTTTTAATCTTTTTACATTCAACAGGATGTAATCAGATGGCGTGACACAAGCAACAAAGAAATGCAGACTATGATGCCTAGCATGAGATGCGGGAATGCCCTTGCTGTCCAATCAAAACAGCTGCGAAAGATTGAGGTACACACTCTTTTGTTAGGTACAGGGATATATCATCATATATAAATTGTGATTTCCACTGTATTTTATCCATTGAATGTTATTTGATTAAACTATACAGTCCAAATAAGCAATTGAACAAACATTTCATATGAGATTTCCATTGTATGACTAATATAATTTCCACAACTTTGATCTTATGTCGTAGAAATAAATCAAACTACTTCTGTTTCATTCCTATAGACGTTTTAGCCACTCTGTAACTTCATCAGTTTACTTTTTCCATTATGCAGTTATTGGCAACAACAGACCAAAGATCGTCAAATTTGTCCTGTGCACCAAGTAGCATCTTTGACCACACCTACTTGACCCTGACACCCCAGGTTAGATTGAGAAATTTCAATTTTTTGGTTTTTGAACAATTTATGGAACAAGTAATGTAGTTTGTCTGCTGGAAAGGGATTTCTCTAGCTCAAAAAGATATATTAATGTATATCGAGAATTATGTGCAACTTTGTGAGTGTGCAATTTTTTTTGTGACTTGTTCCATTTCTCTGGCATTAGTATTATACTCTGAGTACATAAAACACATTTTTTGGTAATCTTCTTTTACTCATACTTCATGACCACATTCATTCTCATCTTGTTAAGTATTTTCAGTATCTAGAGATGAACTTGAAGCTTAACACTAACAGTTAAATTATGAAAGCAAAGGACACAATGCACACCCACTATATTACACAATCCAACCTTTCATTTATAAACTACATGACTCTGCTCTTCCACTCACCTAGGTAAATCTGGCATTATGACATAATCTCTCCTTTGTAATAATGTTGTTACTGAGACTTTTTGGAATCACTATTAAGGTGTAGGGATTGTATCTTTGGTTCTTTAGACCAAATGGTCAGCAGCTTCTCACAACTTCTGATCCGCTCATAGAAGTTATAGACTAGCATGCTCATGAATCTCCTCCTTTTTTTCTAATGTAATTTATTGGTATTTTGGTTAAAATAATAACCAACCACTCAAACAATACAAAGATAGCAAAGCAAAGTATGGGACATCAAACTGCCCTCTCAGATTGTCCTTGAACTCCTCTCCTGCACCTCATGTGCCCTCCCCAGCTGTCTTCCCACTAACACTGCCTTAATTTCTTTTAAGGGTTTGTACTTCTGAATTGAAACTGAGATCGATCTGTGTGTATCTTGCGTGTAATTCCTCGATAATGGGCACTCTCTTGTGTGGACTACATATTGTTCTTATGAAAGATAGTTTCTTTTATCTGAAATGCCAAGACAGAAATAGTGATTGTGTGAGGACCAGAAACCCTTCCAATGCATTCAAATATACCATTTGGGAGACATGCCTCATATTCTTCAACAGCGTAGGCCACTGTGGACCATGACATACTGTAAAGCAACCTCGAGGAGTTAGTGTTTCCATCTTGAATTTTTTTGGGTCATTCTCCTTCAGATGCAGCCAAAAGCTTTGGATTGGGTCTATGAAATCAACACCACACATGGTGCCTTTTTGAATATTAATAAGGGTCTTACTTGCCATGCCTCCTCGTCAAAATTTACTTGTATTAATTGACACAGCTCTTGCAGTAACTCCGGGTAAATTTACAGTTGTAAGCAAATGATATTTAAATGTACTTTCAGGTTGGAAAAAGGCTAACTAATCAAGCTATCACAAAAAGGCGATTGGAGGATGCTCGCAATATGTCTAACCACTGCCAATTGCATTTCAACCCACCATTCTTTTGCCCGTCATGCCACCTCAAATTAGACCCAACCATGTACAAATCAGTCTTGTTCCTGCTCCAATACGAACAGTCCTGCCAAGCCACCCCCTCTCTGAAAACAAGCAACCCAAAACTGGTACCACCAATATTAAGGCTCTTCTGTTGGGTGTAGCTTGGTTCATTCGGCACGATGGGCAAAGGACCCAACTCGGAACATGACCATTACCGCTTAGGGCAGTTCATGACCCACACAAAAGGTGATGGGATGATACTTGCAATAAGTCTACCACTGGCAATCGCTCAGAGTAACATTTTAATCCATTGTTCTTTTGCCCAATATACCACCCCAGATTTAAACTAGCCGTATTAAAATCAGACTTTACTCTACTACAATAGAAACAGTCCAGTCCGATCTGCCAAGTTACGTCCTTCCTGACCCAGAACACATGCAATCCAGGACAGGTTTTGCCCTGATTGGTGCCTTTCAGTTGGGTTTGTTTGGTTCCATTGGCACAGTGAGCTAGGGACCCACGTCTGGGCATATCATGGTCTACTTAGGGTAGTACAGGACAAACACGAAAGGTGATAGGAGGATGCTTGCAATAGGTCTAACCACAAGCAATAACTTGGGTAGTGTAGGGGAGTAGGATATGCTTACTATGGTTACCCCCACTTTTTGCTGTGTTTCACTGATTTATCGACATTAGTCTGACTGGGGCCCTGCTAACCAGGACCCCAGCCTAGCTGCATCCTCTCTAAATTGATTGCATGTACATTAGGTACACGCCAGATTGGTTACTGGTTCACCCTTATGAGTCCCTAGTATATGGTACCTTAGGTACCAAGGGCATAGGTACCCCAGAGGCCTACCAGGGGCTGAAGCATGTATTGACAATACTGAAGGCAGAGTGCTTGGTTTGGTGTAAGAGGGTGCCCAAGCATGAGCTGAGCCCTCTGCAGCTTTCGGAATCCCTTCCTTATAGCTGTTCTATGAATCAGCCATACCATATACTCTTAAGTGCATTATAACCTCACGGTAAATGCTAACTTTGGAATGTCAAACACTTTGGAATACTACCCCCTTCTTCTAGAGGGAGAAGACATGTACACACTGGTAAACCCGGTAGAAGTTAAACAGAGCCCCAGCATCACAAAAGAGATGCTGCTTCCACAGACACGAGTCTGACCTCCTGCTGCTGGACGAAACTCCGGCAGGGGAGGCTTGGATTATAGGTTTCCGGTCCAGGGAGGTGGCAGCACCTCCCCAGACAGGCTTTAGTGTATTGGGGCAGGGTGGGTGCATTCAGTGAATGCTTTCCAGACAGTGCCTGTGGCACACAAGGTGTACCCAATGCATTTCCCAGTTCAAACCGGTTTCTGGGGCACTCAGCCCCAGCTCCAGCATGAAACTAGACAAAGTTGAAGGGGTGTAACCACCCCCTCCCCAAGTCCTCCCATAGGTGGGACCCTAGAATTAGTCCAACGCCTAAACTTAGTATAAGTATAGGAACCCAGTCCCTAGGACTTTAGATTACCCTGGACGAAACTCTGAAACATAAATCTTGGACCTTCTGAGTTCCATATCGACTAGAAGAGGGAAGAAATCTCCCTTGGGGTCAAGGAGCGACTCCCCTGTCAAACAAAGCGATACAAAAGGGGGATGATGGACGGAGCGTTTGAACAAATCAAACACTCACCCCCAGTCAACTGATCTGGGATTAATCCATCACCATTCTTTAGCTCACTCGGCCACCCCAGTTCAGACATGGCTATATGCAAATCAGTCTGACCCTGTGCCTCATAGGAACAGTCCAGCCCGAGCTGCCAAGCCATGTCTTCCCTGGACCGGAAACAAGCATCCTGGGACCGGTTTCGGATTCATAATCCTCATCAGCCAGGCTATCTTGAATCCAGTGGCCAAGTGAACAAGGGACTCACGTCTGAGCATACCCCGCCACACCTAGGGCGAACAAAGCGATACAAAAGGGGATGATGGACGGAGCGTTTGAACAAATCAAACACTCACCCCCAGTCAACCGATCTGGGTTTAATACATCACCATTCTTTAGTTCACTCAGCCACCCCAGTTCCGACATGGCTATATGCAAATCAGTCTGACCCTGCGCCTTGTGGGAACAGTCCAGCCCGAACTGCCAAGCCATGTCTTCCCTGGACCGGAAACAAGCATCCTGGGACCGGTTTCGGATTCATAATCCTCATCAGCCAGGCTATCTTGAATCCAGTGGCCAAGTGAACAAGGGACTCACGTCTGAGCATACCCCGCCACACCTAGGGCGAACAAAGCGATACAAAAGGGGATGATGGACGGAGCGTTTGAACAAATCAAACACTCACCCCCCTTTTGTATCCCCTGTCAAACAGGCACCAAAGAAGCATCTTGCCGGTCTGCATTTTCAAGGCTCCCGCCGGATCCCGAAGAATCTGCGACACAGGACATGGACTTCCAGACATCTCCGAGGGTGACATGAGTATCCAGCAGAGTTGAGACCTGTAGCTATCAGGAGAGACGTGGGACCAGAACTCCTGGACATCCAGCACATTTGCTAGTGCATTAACTTCCCAAGTTTTCCCAAAGTTGTGCATTGGGCTACGTGTAGTCCAAGCCCTGAGCACCTTTTGCCCTGAAGCTTAGAGGCCTACACTCCACAAGTGTTCATTGGGCCCGCTTCCTGCATTTCTGCTTGAGGTCCCTTTGTGATCCCTGGTCCGTCGACTGGTGGATCCCCACAAAGGAATCTACTTTGTTTCTTGAGCTTTACTGGTTGCTCAAGACGTGTCTGGACTCCTCCCACCCCCACCCCCCCAAAGGGTGAGTCCCTCAGACCTTGCTGGTCTGCTCTGAAGCCAATCTTTCTATTTTGTGTGGGTTGCTGTTGCCAAGGCTTGTTGGGTCCAATCTGGATACCGACACTGCAGCACTCGACAATCAACGTGGAACAGCTGTAATCCAGCTCCTGTTTGTTGTCGACGCCTCCTGGACCTCATGGCTGAAGAGTCAAGCTTCACCTACATCACCCGAAAGCACCCTACATTGGCTGGCATCTTCTTGTCGCCTTCCTGGTCACTGGCTAGTGACCCAGACTCTGTCCCCTCTGCTTTCAGGTTCTTCAGATCTCCTATCCACCCTTGGATCCATCCGTACACTCTTCACTTGGTCACCTGCAGCACTTCTTTGCAGTTCTCCATTGGAAACGACGAGAAAACCCGACACGAAAAGACACCTATGCACCCGGCTTCCCTGGGTGAGGTAACACGTGTACTTTGGTGCTCCCGTGGGTCTTGACTCCCGAAGTGTCTAGTACTGAAAGGGTTTTTCCAATACATCATTCTTATGTCTATCATGCCAAATCAGATTAGACTTAGCCATATACAAATCAGTCTTGACCCTGCTCTAATAGGAAGCATCTAAATTGAACTGCCCAGCCAGGTCCTCTGTGAACCAGGACAATTTTTTCTTTTAAAAAAAAAAGTTTTATACAGCTCGAACTAGACCCTAGTCATCGGCTATCAGAGCACTTTACATGAGCACCAGTTTTGTTACATGAGAACATATTCATTTTTGTTAGGCACAGGAAGATTAAACTATTTGCCCAGAATTGCAGGATGTTGAGGGTCGTTGCCAAGACTCAAACCCGGTTCCCCAGCTTCGAGGTCGACCACTCTAGCTGTAAGGCCAAATCCTCTCCCCACAATCAATCTAAGACCGGTTTTGCCCTGATTGGGGCTCTTCAGTCCAGTGTCGCTGTGTTCAAGTGAGACTGCAAGCAAGGGACCCCTGTCTGTGCATACCCATGGCCATTTAGTGCAATTGATCTGGTAGCATTCCAACCCTTCGTTCTTTTGCCCAGCATGCCACCTCAGATGAGGACAGCCATTTGCAAATTAGTCTTGACCCTATTCAAAAAGGAAAAGTCCAACCAAACTGTCAAGCCAGGTCCTCTCTGAACTGCAACATGCAACCCAAGACTCGTTTTGCCCTGATTGGGGCTGTTCAGTCATGTGTAGCTTGGTTCTAGTGGGTCAGTGAGCAAGGAACCCATGTCTGAAAATACACTTGTCCAATTAGGTACTGACAATCGTTCAGGTTGCATTCCAACCCATTTTTAACCAGATGGGAAGATGGAAGTGGCCGGCGCGGCAAAAATCCCCTACCTTATCCGGAGCATTCGGCATATCTTAGAGTAACCACCCTCCTTTGGACACAATTTGACAGGCAAAGCACCAGCACTTTCTCCCATGCTTCCCCAAAAATATTTGGTTATATGGCTTGCCACCCTATAGTGGTGCAACATTATCATGGAGTTGCAGGAATGAGCTACATAATTAAGATAGGACGAGATTTGAGGATACAGTGCTATCCTGGTTCAGCTCCTGATGGCAGGATGGTCCAACCTCATCACTGCACTAAAGTGCACTCTGAAGATTGTGGAGTCAAATAAATCTCTGGGTATCATTCTGGACAAAAACCTTAATATGTCGGCACATATCAACACAATGGCAAAAAACGCCAGATTCCACTTCAGTTACTTCCGAAAACTAAAACCTTTTTAAAATAAAGCAGACCTCAAAACAGCAGTTCAAGCATTGGTCATCTCAAGGATTGAATATGGTTGCACAACCTTAGATGGACTCCCTAAGATCTCAACAGCCCCGTTGAAAGCATGTCTTAATGCAGCCACAAGACTCATAGTGGGATTCAAAAAAGTTGACCATATCTCCACCCACTTGAAAGCTCTCAACTGGCTTCCTTTCGAAGCACAAATCCAGTTCAAACTGGCATGCATCACCCACAAAGCAATACACAACAATACTCGAGTCTACCTCGCCCAGAAACTCACGCTGTCGGGAGGGTCACGTTCCTCCAGAAGCAAGGCTGATCTAGTACTGAAACCGGCGCGCTTCCGTAAGAAAAGAACGTATGACCGAGCATTCTCAGGGGCCGCACCGAGAATCTGTAACGCCCTCCCCCCGACTTGAGAAGAATGCTAACCATCGCAAAATTCAAAAAGGAAGCAAAATCGTTTCATATGAGGAAATTTCTCCCATAATTCCTTAAAACTGTTCTTTAATTATTTCATTCTGCCTGGCGGACACAATTTTCACACTACAAGCTCACTGTACAATGTTGGTCTGTTAAACTCGTTTTTATCTCATTGTTTTAAAAAGTTCTAAGACTTTATGGTAATCTATCAGTGAACTTTTTGGTTGCTGCTAGCCCTTCGGAATTGCAATTACTGCAACCACCGATGTCTAGTAATATGTAAAGTTAGGAGTGTTGTTTAAATGCTACTGTAAAGCGCTCTGACGCCCTTTGCTGGGTCATGTTCGCGCTATAGAAAACACTAAAAATAAAATAAATAAAAGAAACAAGATATCATTATAGCAGACCACAATAAACCAACTCTTATAAGATTTTTTTAAGTATTTTCTAAACTGGGACTAAATATCACAACAGAGGCAATGTAATCAGTTATCTGGGCGTCTGTGATGAAAAGAAGGTCTAAAAGAAAATGTTCTCAAGGTTTGTGAGTTACCACTCTCTCTGCTTTTTGGAAATAGTATTTACAAAGTAAAACTGGAAGCTTTTCAGGTATACAGGAGGCAAGGGTGTATAGGTTACCGGCATCTGAAGAAACAGTGTCATCTGCAGACATCTCTAAGGGGAACGCAAATACTACCTAAATCACTTAGTAATGTGACAATATTGATGGGACCATATGGCTTGTAATTCCTTAGAAGAAGGTGTAGAACGGAACCCAGAATTTGGGTTGTATTTCCATGAACATGCATGTCTTTTTGGTCGTTTACTCAGTTTTCTCTCAGTATATCTGTGATGGTGATGTGCCCTATTAGCTTCTAGAAGGCTCTTGATCTGGTGGTATTGCTATTGCCACTTCCACATTGTGTGATCCTGAGCCACGATCAGCTTCTTAGCTATTAGATTTATGAGGGAAATGTGTGGCCCGAAATGTTCAAAACAAGATTCAGTTGAGATAACTAATTTAAAATGTAAATATTTGACTCATGGACTTTGCAGCATGTCCTTTTAACTAGCTATTCAAAATTTAGAAAGTCAGGTTGACATTTTGAAAATAAAATCATCAACCATCAGGCATCAAAAGCAGATAGTCCGTAATTTGGGCATGTTTTTATCTGTACTGTTTCTTTCTTTTCACATACAATGTAATTTTATTTCCAAGAGAGTCTTTTACACTATTTAAGTTCACACAGATTGGAGGTTTGTACCTGCCGCCGTATCACTCTTGGACACTGTACTCTACCCTCTTGTGCGGACCTGTCCATATGCCCCAAGGAGAGTCCAGCGTAGTCAACCTAGCTCTCTTGAACAATAAAAGAAACAAACAAAGGACCAATTGATACAAACAGGGCAAGTCCGAAGGAAACCATTAGAAGTGAAAATAGATCAACAGACCCTTAAGAGAATGCCAACTTTTATAATGGAACTACATTAATAATACACAATGGACTAACAAGGACATGAGTACAGCAAGTCAATAGGATTTAATTAGAAATGGGAAGAGACCATTACACATCACTCATGGATATGCACACAGATTTGGTGAACTGTACAGCTCTTTTTGTGACAAAGCGAAATAAGTTTCGACTTGTTTTAGGCAAAAGTTTGGTACTTGTTGGATGTACCTTTCATTATGTGCTTTGAATATCTATCTAAGATTTAATGTGCTCTGGTCCGTTGATGGAGCCTACAACTAACAATTGGTTGTGTCAGAAAACTTAAGTCATGATTTTTAGACAGTTAAAAAAGGAGATATTGTTATTGTAAAAAGTCCAAATAATCCCAAAACAAATATCTGTAAGAGTGTATTTGGTCTGGAAGGAGACAAATTGTGCCTCACTGGTCCTGCAGATCTTTTGAAAAGGCACAGCTATGTAACCAAAATACATATCTGGTTAGAAGGTGACAATATTATGAATTCCCTAGATTCTCGTGCTCACGGCCCAGTTCTGTATGCACTGATAAAGGGGGTGTATTCTTCTAAAGATCTAAGCTCTCGCTCCGTTTGGCTGTGTACAGGAAAGTCCTAATGGCCGTGTACTTCGAGATAGTTGAGTGATAGGCAATTATTCTGTTAATTTAGCAGTAGTTTTATTAATTGACAATAAAGTATTTTTTCATTAGTGGAAGGTAGTATGTAATTTAGCAAAGATGCAGCATAAATATTATCAGAAGTGCACATGCAAATGTTGCTGATAAATTCATACCTCTCGTTGGAACCTAACTGTGCATGTGACCATTCTCTGTGCGGACCCAGATCCCAGTTCAAGACTGCCAACACCAAAAGTCGTCTGGTAAAACACGTCTTTGGAAGCTCAGCAGCCTAAAACTTTCAAGGTGTTATAGGTTACTCACTCAGCTTAAGAAATTCTTAGCAATTTCCAATGGTGTTCACATTTTTGAAAGCCAGTTTAAAAATGTCATGAACATTAGATAAACAGCGTTTTAGCAAAAGCATAGTCTAACCACTTTCAGAAGTATGAACATAGCATGCCCTGTCCATCCAAAACAATCCTCTGGGAAATAATTATATTTTCTGAACTGGTACCTCACATTCAGAAAGGGATGCTAAATTAGACAAGCAGCATTGTTTCCCCATACTTTTGTAGCATATAATGAGGATGCCTGAGACCTCTTGTGTGAAATCCTCAAACGATTTGTGATGAAACTTTATAAGATGAAACCTTTTTTGTACGAAATTCACATTGTTCAAATATATGTTTTGCGTACAACTGTACTTTGATACATTCTCACATGCCTTAATTGAAATCCTCCATTATTCAGGAAACTATAGGAATGGTCTGTTAACGTACTAGTAGAAAATATGTGTTCTTTATCTAAGAACAGTATTTTGTTTTTCCATTTTTCAGATATCTAACGATGAGCAAGCAAAATCCAAGAATTCGAAGGGTAAAAGACATATAATAACCATCATCCTATACCTTAGGTCAATCCACCCAGTTTCTGAAAATGGAAATGATGAAGCAGGCACTGCTCCTACACATGTGTAGGTGAGTAGCATCATGGTGTGAAAATGTCATGGTTAATAAGGACATCAATCTTACGGGTGTAAAGGTTGTCCTGAGATGATGAGCTTTAGGTTAATTCTTCATCTTATTTTGGATAACTAGAAATAAACTAAATGAGCTCTCAGATATGTTTTAGGCAGTTCTTACTCAGAAACAAAGTGCAAGTGCAGTGCAGTGCGCTTTACAAGTATACCTACAAGGCCCAAAGGTTTCCTTAGTAGCCCACTGATGATAATACCGAATGCCAGAAATGATAAATAGCAAGGCTGCCTAGTCTTGATTCCAACTTAGGCCTATGTCTTCCACCGCACTATATTTCCGTCCTCTTAACCTCACTCTTGCAGGGTTTTTTAATCCCTGCTTACTGCATAGAGGGCTGTTTCTTATCTTCTTCTTCCTCCATCTATCTCTCTTTTCTGTCTTTCTCTGCCTTACTATAGATAGTCAAATGTGAAAAATAAGTCACTAATTCTATAAAAAAAAGTGTGCCATTGGCCACAGCCTGTCCCCACCTGTACAAATTAAGCAGTGGTTTTAGGGCTTCTACTACTTGACAATACTTGCCATATCTTGCATTACATTCCTCTATTATTATAAGACAACTCAATTACCTTATCAAGTCAATAGAAATGCTCTCTCAGCAGTTGCCTCCCTTCTGTTCTCCTAGATTGATGCACAGGATCTCTTTCATAAATTGTCAGGGGGTCCCGTGCTCAGCCCCGGCGGGGCTAACTGATTGTCCGTCTCCTCAACAGGCGGATTACTACGGGCCCTTTAAGGACAGCCTGTGTGCTCGAGAGGACGGCTTCGCATCTGGACCACCTGACTTTGCGGGCCTATCAGGAACGTCCTCTCACCATATGAGAGGAGACCAGGAAGAAGCTGGTTGTCCGTCGTGGGAGGAAGAACTAAAACGCCAGGAGGACCACGCGACCAGGAGAACGGGGAGTACCGGGAAGGCGGAATCCTTGGACGTGGACGACACCAGGAGCAGAGAAGGTGCCGGACCGATACCCGAGGAGGAGTGGACGGAGGTAGCCGTAAAGCCAGGAGGCCAACGACACCGTGTATCGCCCAGCCACGCGAAGGAGGACGCGTGGCTCTCCCAGGTGCGTGCTCGTTTGGGTTCTTTGTTAAACTTCAAGAAAGGGGGGTCGGGATAGGAAACCGAGGAATCACCGGGACACTTTGTTTAGCCAAGTCAAACACAGAGCACTGAATGCGGTGGTGGTTGTTCCTTTCTCCCTCACCCCCTCCCTGTTTCTGAGCATTTTAGTAAGTCGGAGCACGACTCTAAAAGCCGCATATTCTTCTTTTCCTTTTCATGTGCTGGAGACTCCCGGACCTTGACCCGAGACGTGTCCCAGGAAGTACCCCAGGAAGTACACCAGGAAGTGTTCCGAGGACAACGACCTTGCGACTGCTCTTGTATATCACATCACGGACTTTGTGTTGGTGTTTTACAAACTATAACCCCAATAAATTAGAAATAATCGCCCTCTAGCCTTGGCTCCTTCCATTCTTGTAACCGAAAGGTGACAAGTGGCGAGCCAGATAGGAGTCATTCCGTCTGAAAAACAAGATGGAGACCGTACTATCCCAGTTAAGTGAAGGCCAGTCCAAGCTAGAGTGGGCAATTAACCGGTCTAACGAGCAAGCGGACAGTGATAGAGCCACGTTCACCGCGTCTATACAGACACAGGCAGATCACCTTACGAAATTAGCGGAGGGCCAAACTCAATTGTTGGCAGTGTTGGGTCAAAGCAGAGCTGCACACCCACCAGGGGCAGTGGTGCCGCTCCAGAAATACACTCCAGGAGACGATCCCGTTTCATTTTTTTTGAATTTCGAAAGGGCAGCCCGAGCTAGTGCATGGCCAGGTGAGAGATGGCCCTTTTATTTAGCACCTCTCCTTACGGGAGAAGCCCAGGCAGCTTATCAGTTAGCAAACAAGGATGGAACTGCAACTTACGGACATGTGAAACAAATCATCCTTGATAGATTGGGAGTCGATGATGAGACTCATCGGTTAAAGTTTCGACAAGAAAGAGGAACTCCCACTGATGCTCCCAAAACTCTTTTTTTCAAACTGAAAGACGCTGCCGATAGGTGGTTAAAGCCACAGGAAGGAAACATCGAAAATGTGATGAATAAAATCTATTTGGAACAATTTCTTGAAGCATTGCCCTATGGAACACAAAGGTGGCTGCGGCAGCATGCAGGCTTGACCCTGGAACACGCTATTGAAATGGCGAATTCCTATGCGAGAGCTCAAACCAGGCCCGTTTTTCGCGAAACCGAAAAACCTGTTGTGAATAAAAACTTTGTCAAACCAGAGAAAAAAATGTACAAACCGACAAATGAGCCTCCGCCCATAAAGCCTAAACCGTTGAAGCCTGAACCACCGGTCTTTACGAGTCCTCAGTGTTATGAATGCGGCGAATGGGGACATATTGCCAAATACTGTCGGAAAAAAAGAGAGAAGGAGGAAGAGCCCATGGAAGTGGGGTATGCTCCGCGTGCTCTCTTATACGCACAAGAGACTGGTCCCGCATTTTATGTAAGTGTCTTGGTAGACGGTAAGAAAACCCGTGCCCTGTTAGACTCAGGGTGTCGCCATTCGGTAATACGGAAAGACACTCTGAACAGTTCCTCTTTGCTATTGAACCGTAGTGTACGGATAAAGTGTGTGCATGGAGATGTCCGTACTTATTCCCTAGCTAGAGTCATGATTACAACAGAAAAGGGAACCCAGGTACAGTGTGAAGTGGGTATCCTTCCTAGTCTCCCCGAACCACTTATTATAGGCACAGATAATAAGTGGTTTTCTACTTTGATGGCAGAAGTTTTAGAGAAGCAAGGTAGAAGCGGGGTTAGTGAAGGTCTGTTAGCCGAAGAACCTTGGTCCACTGACACTAATTTTCGGGCTGCACAGTTGAACGATGCCTCCTTGGCAACTGCTTGGAAAAACACGCAGAACAATAAGAATCAGAATACTCTTACTTATCCTTGTTTTGTAGAAAAAAATGGTCTTCTGTACAGGATAGGGCAGAGTCAGGCTACCCCACAACTAATCGTCCCTACCATGTTCCGTGAGCAAGTAATGTTTTATGCTCATGCACATCTGTTAGCAGGTCATTCGGGTGCCGAAAAGACCACTAATTCAATAGTTGAGCATTTCTATTGGCCCGGGGTGTATGCACAAGTAAAAAAATACTGTCAAGAATGCCAGATCTGTCAGAAAAGGAACCCGTACATTCCCCCTAAGGTACCCCTTGTTCCACTTCCAATCATTGGTAAGCCCTTTGAAAGGATAGGATTAGACATCATAGGACCCTTACCGAAATCACACCGAGGTTACCAATATGTTATGGTAATAGTTGATTATGCTACTCGTTATCCTGAGGCGTTCCCATTACGAGCCACCACTACTAGTGCCATTTCACAAAAATTGGTAGAGTTGTTCACACGGATGGGGTTTCCTAAAGAACTTCTAACAGACCAGGGGACACCATTCGTGTCTCGCCTCATGAAACAGGTCTGTACTATCCTCAATATCAAACATCTTCGTACATCGGTATACCACCCACAAACCGATGGTCTGGTAGAACGCTACAATGGGTTAATCAAAACCACTCTGAAGAAGCTTTTGACCGGAGATGGTAAACAGTGGGACCAACTTCTACCATTGGCTTTGTATGTGTTAAGAAGCCAGTACCAAAGTAGTTTAGGGACCACCCCCTTCGAGTTACTGTTTGGCAGGAAACCCCGTACGTTGCTCGAAATAACCAAGGACAGTTGGGAAAAAACTAGCTCAAAAGACGCTGAAGAGTTGTTGGATTACTCCCAGCAGTTGAAGTCCCGATTGCACAAGTTGAGGACTCTGTCTTATGAAACTCTAGAAAAAGCGCAAGACAAACAAAAGACCTTTTATGATAAAGGCAAAAAGTGGAGAGAGTTGGACGTAGGAGACTGGGTTTTGGTCCTACTTCCTACATCAACTCACAAACTTAGGAAGGAGTGGCAAGGACCTTTCCAGATAATCAAGAAAATAGGCAAGACAACGTATACGTTGCAGATGTCTCCTTCCCGAACACAGATTTACCACATTAATCTGTTGAAAAAGTGGTTAGGTGCCCCGCCTAAATCTCATGTGACTGTATCCCTCGCAACCCCACCTGTTCATACCATCGAACATGCAGTGGTAAATCCTGACCTTACTGATTCTAAGAAAAAAGGATTGCAGGGGTTAATGTTAAAACACCAGGCTATATTCTCGGATCAGCCAGGTAGAACCACGTTGGCTGAACACCATATTCCGACAGCCCCGGGGGTAGTAGTAAAACAGAAACCCTATAGGGTCCCCGAAGCAAGGAGAACAGTGATAAAAGAGGAGGTACAGAAAATGTTGGAAGCCGGGATCATTGTACCCTCCAAAAGTAACTGGTCTTCCCCAGTAGTTTTGGTGCCTAAGCCTGACGGAAGCAAGAGGTTTTGCATTGACTTTAGGGCAGTGAACAAGGTGTCCAAACAAGACGGGTATCCATTGCCTAGGGTAGATGAATTGATAGAGCGCCTTGGGGAGGCTCAATACATAACAACTATTGACCTCACCAAAGGTTATTGGCAGGTGCCTCTTTCTCCTAAAGATCAGGAAAAGACAGCGTTCACCACCCCTGATGGTCTCTTTCATTTCACTGTCTTACCCTTTGGACTTCATGGAGCCCCTGCTACGTTCCAACGTCTTATGGACACGGTATTGGCCCCCTATGGACATTTTGCGGCTGCATACATTGATGACATCGTTGTCCATAGCCCTGATTGGCAGACTCATTTACAACACTTGAGTCAAATCCTAATGGCTTTAGAAAAAGCAGGGCTCCATATTAACGCCAAAAAGTCACGCTTTGCCTTTTCCCAAGTGAAATACCTTGGATACATGCTAGGTAACGGCCAGTTGTTTCCTCAACAAGAAAAGGTTAAAGCCATCCAACAACAGGAATTTCCTCGTAATAGACGTGACCTCCGAGCTTTTCTTGGGTTAGTTGGTTACTATAGACGGTTTATACCTCATTTTGCCACAATGTCTGCTCCTTTGACCGATATGTTGAAAAAGACTGCCTCTTCTGTTCCATTCAAGCAACCTTCCTCTCAGGCTCAGGCAGCTTTTCAGGCTTTGAAGGATGTTCTTTCCTCGGCTCCGGTCTTGATCACTCCTGACTTCGACAAGCCCTTCTATTTGCAAACAGATGCTTCTGGGGTGGGTCTGGGGGCTGTATTGTCTCAATTAGATCAGGATGGTAGGGAGCGCCCGATACTGTATTTGAGCAGGAAACTTTTCCCCAGAGAATCGGTGTATCCTACCATTGAGAAGGAGTGCCTTGCTGTCAAGTGGAGCATTGAAAAGCTTCATTATTATCTGGACGGTAGGCGCTTTACACTGTACTCTGACCATGCCCCTTTACAGTGGCTCCAGCGAAACAAGGGACGAAATGAGCGCATTCTTCGTTGGTTTTTGTCTCTGCAGCCGTATGACTTTGAAGTGTGTCACCGACAGGGTACGGCTCAAACGAATGCTGACTATTTGTCTCGCTATCCACTTTCCCCCGAACGGGAAAAGTCTGGGGGAGGGGTTTGTCAGGGGGTCCCGTGCTCAGCCCCGGCGGGGCTAACTGATTGTCCGTCTCCTCAACAGGCGGATTACTACGGGCCCTTTAAGGACAGCCTGTGTGCTCGAGAGGACGGCTTCGCATCTGGACCACCTGACTTTGCGGGCCTATCAGGAACGTCCTCTCACCATATGAGAGGAGACCAGGAAGAAGCTGGTTGTCCGTCGTGGGAGGAAGAACTAAAACGCCAGGAGGACCACGCGACCAGGAGAACGGGGAGTACCGGGAAGGCGGAATCCTTGGACGTGGACGACACCAGGAGCAGAGAAGGTGCCGGACCGATACCCGAGGAGGAGTGGACGGAGGTAGCCGTAAAGCCAGGAGGCCAACGACACCGTGTATCGCCCAGCCACGCGAAGGAGGACGCGTGGCTCTCCCAGGTGCGTGCTCGTTTGGGTTCTTTGTTAAACTTCAAGAAAGGGGGGTCGGGATAGGAAACCGAGGAATCACCGGGACACTTTGTTTAGCCAAGTCAAACACAGAGCACTGAATGCGGTGGTGGTTGTTCCTTTCTCCCTCACCCCCTCCCTGTTTCTGAGCATTTTAGTAAGTCGGAGCACGACTCTAAAAGCCGCATATTCTTCTTTTCCTTTTCATGTGCTGGAGACTCCCGGACCTTGACCCGAGACGTGTCCCAGGAAGTACCCCAGGAAGTACACCAGGAAGTGTTCCGAGGACAACGACCTTGCGACTGCTCTTGTATATCACATCACGGACTTTGTGTTGGTGTTTTACAAACTATAACCCCAATAAATTAGAAATAATCGCCCTCTAGCCTTGGCTCCTTCCATTCTTGTAACCGAAAGGTGACATAAATACTGTTGAATTTCAACTACTGGTTGAATGGGGTTACTATTAATACTGGTTTGAAACTCCAGTGAGAAAGTCAGGGCAATAAAAGGGCATGCTTTTTAAAAAATGCACTCAAGGCACTTCATCTTCCCAGGCTTTCTAGCTGGCAAACAAGGACTGACACCAACTAGTCGTGCTACATGCTTTGCCTCCGCTCAGCTCCCTTCATTGCTAAATGCATCAGATGGCTTGGCACCTTCACGTGGAAGAAGAAAGGCAACTGAAAGATACTATGTTGAGATTATGTTATACATTATATATATATATATATATATATATATATATATACATATATATATTTACATACAAATAGATAGATAGATAGATAGATAGATAGATAGATAGATAGATAGATAGATAGATAGATAGATAGATAGATAGATAGATAGATAGATAGATAGATAGATAGATAGATAGATAGTAGGTAGATAGATAGATAGATAGATGGATAGATAGATAGATAGATAGATAGATAGATAGATAGATAGATAGATAGACAGATAGATAGATAGATAGATAGATAGATAGATAGATAGATAGATAGATAGATAGAGATAGACATATATTAGGTTTTGGGTGATGCGCAAATTATGACTTTAAGCTATAACTATAAATGTAGAATTTTGAAGATTTGTGTAGTTTATTTTGGCTTTGTATACAAATAATTAATAGGTCTTTATAACTATAACTTATCTTCAAACTTTGGTTTATTAATTGAATTTCAATTTTTATAGATATTTACAAACAAGTTTAGAAAGATTTACCACAGTTTTTTCCCATTATTGTGCTGATGTTTGCTCTCTAGTTTGGATTCCCATGAAGCCTTCTATATTTTCTTGGTTTTTTGCACCTTTCCTGTTGCCTCCTCTGCCTTTGTGTCCGTGACCTCTGTACCCCCTGTGCACCTTTGTCCGCTTGTGCTATCAGGCTTCCTTATGCCGTATGGTTGAACACCTTTAAAATGTTTGATTTTACTCCTGCCGCTTCTTACTGAACTGATGTATCACTCTCACTTTCAGCTTGCTCTGGATGGCCACTATTCCTGATCATTGACTGTCTTTTTGATTCTGCCAGAGGCTGCTTCCCTTGCATCTTTTCTTGTATATTGTTTCTTAGGTGATCAAATTTTCTACCGGGTGTGAGGATTTGGCCTCTTTCATAGTCCACTTTGTCTCAATGGAATGTGCGTTGTTTTTTAGCCTTGATCTCTTATTCGACTTTCTCCATTCTTCTTCTTCTTCTTCAATTTATTAATATCATTATCAAATTCTTCTTTGATACACTTTCTTTCAACATATTGGTCATTTTTTCGAGCTCTGCTGATAATCTTTCACAGTCTTTGTTGCATATTTTTCAAGGATTTTGAGCATTGTTATTCCGGCAGTCATGATTGCTTGTCACCCACTCCTCAATCATCTCTGGATCTGGGTTGTTGAGGATTGGTGTAATAAAGATTCTTAATTCTCTCTGGACTCTGCCACAGTCCATGTACTTCTGCAAAGTGGTAGCCTTCCTCTACTTCAATTGTTCTTGTTTAGATGCCCTACATAAGTTATCCCACAATTATTTTTTAAGTATGTGTCTCATCCTGCGTTGCATTGCCATTGTTATCATTGGTATTAGTCCTGTCACTGGGTTGAACAAATAGTTTCTCTGCAGCTTGCTGTCTTTTTATATCCCTAGCTGCAGCCATCATAATGTGTTTCCTTTCTGGATTCTGGGTTATCCAGCAATCATATGAATCTCTTGGGTGTTTGGGGCAAATGGGCGCTCATATAGTAAAATTCACTTATTTTCTCTATTTACAAGGCAGATTAGTCTGGTGCATCCAACATTTTGGGAAGAGAACACCCTTACCTCCCTAAACTCAATCACAGATTGAAAACTCAATACAATAGTTTTTGGAGCACGCAAGCACGTATCAATGTCTAGATTACAGAAATAATATAAAGTATCAACACAAATTGTCAATGGGGCTCTTGCTGTTCTTTTCTTTATTTTCATCACACTCCAATCCCCTTGTGCTAACGCGTTTCGCCGTGGTTGGGTTACCCTACGGCTTCAGCAATCCTATGAAGTTAATGAGAAAACATGCTATTGCTGACCAACCTGTAGTCTTGCTTTCATGGCTGTTGTCCAGACTAGATGACAATTGAACTGATACCAGTGTATAAAGATGTTGATGGGTGTGATTTATTTTATGCCACAGATGATATGATGACATGTTGATCACGTTGGATAATCACTATGTTAAAATGGGCGAAAATGTTACATTGACCCAGCGTCAACAGGAGATTCCTTCATTTATGTTAAGTGACTATGAATCACATGGGTGTATTAAAAGTTCGTGATAGTGATCATAACCTGACCATAATCAAGGAGTCAAAGTTCTTCCCAATAGAATGTTGCGGATTTCCTATGGAAAACAATCCTAACTATAACTACCTACTGGCGACCGCCAGTAGGTAATACATATATATATATATATATATTCACTGAAAAAACCATAGGTTATAGACCATATATAGTTAGGAATTAGCATTTACAAAACCTTGAAAATTCACTGAAAAAACCATAGGTTATAGACCATATATAGTTAGGAATTAGCATTTAAAAAAACTTATTTTACTCACACAAAACCATTGAAATTTCATATATAGTTAGTTGTACTAACTACATATCGCGCACCCGCAATCCACTGCTGATGATGTCACATATTACATCATTCATGACATGGTCAGTGACATCACTGATGACATCACTGATGACATCTCAAATGACATCACTGATGACAACATCCAGTGACTGTATGTTTCTGTAAAGTTAAAATATGTCTTATATATTGAAGAATGAGTGGATGTATAAGTGTCTGGATGATGTATTTAGTAGGTGCATGACTGACTGTATAAGTGAGTGATTAAATGTGTCTCACTGAGTGCATGGGTTAGTGACTAAACTGTTTTAAATTGTGCACCATTGTGTCTGTTGTTTTGTAATCTGATGCAATTGTTGATCATTAGCTATATGACTAACTATATGGGTTATTGATTAGTTGGCCAAGTATTTGTATGGGAGACTGAGTGTGTGTGTGGGTGTCTGGGAGGTGTATGACTCTGTGCATAGATGTGTGAGCAGTTGATTCACTAGATGTATGGGTTCAAAAGTGCATGTGGAAACAGCTGTATGGGCGGTTTACTGTGTGCATGAGTGTATTGGTGAGTGAATGGATATCTCAGTGCTACATGTCAAAGTAAGTACATATGTAAAACACAGTACATGTGGTAGTTGACATATATAAATAACTGTGCATAAGAGCCAGTGAATGTGTGAGTGGCTGTATGGATTATTGTGAACTTGTATCAGGGATTGTATAACAGAGTAAATATGTGTTATTATATGTTTCAATAAGTAAGGTGTGTTTAACTATATAGTTGAGGAAATGGAGGTGTGATTGATTCTTTGCAAGACTGATTAGGTGTGTGAGTAACTCCATGGATGAGTGACAGTCTGTGAGTGTCTGTTTACACTGAGTGTATCTAAGGTTATATTAGAGTCTGAAGAGGTTCATCGTATCATCACATGAATGATGTCATGAGTAATGTCAAATGAGATGTCATCAGTGATGTCATCAGTGATGTCATTTGAGATGTCATCAGTGATGTCATCAGTGATGTCACTGACCATGTCATGAATGATGTAATATGTGACATCATCAGCAGTGGATTGCGGGTGCGAGATATGTAGTTAGTACAACTAACTATATATGGAATTTCAATGGTTTTGTGTGAGTAAAATAAGGTTTTTTAAATGCTAATTCCTAACTATATATGGTCTATAACCTATGGTTTTTTCAGTGAATTTTCAAGGTTTTGTAAATGCTAATTCCTAACTATATATGGTCTATAACCTATGGTTTTTTCAGTGAATTTCATAGGTTTTTTAATAGCAAATCTTTATAAAAATAATACATTTTAAATCGAATTTTATATTTTATAATTTTTTTATTTATTTTTTATATTATTTTTGGTGCGCTCCCGGGGCGCGGACAGGTGAACGCACGGGTAAGTGCAATCTTGCGGCGTGCCCCGGAGCGCGTACTGATGCGCGTCCCGGAAGCGCTATTGCCGCGAACGAAAACAACATCGTGACGTATCGCGTAGCCGCCACGCCTTGCGTCATAAGACACGTATCGCGTAGCCGCGAGATGCGTCTTATGACGCACCGCGTAAGCGCACCCGGAAGCGCATACGATCGCGCAACGTAAGCGCCCCGATGCGCTTACGATACACGCCCGGGACGCGCCCCGGGGCGCGTAGCGTAAGCGCGTCAAACCATGTGACTTTAAAATAACACTTTTCATTGGTTCAGAACTTTTTTTTTTCCAAATTGTTTGAAACCCACCCATTTCTCTCACTATTGCTTTGTACTTGGAGAGAGCAAGAGCTGTTCTGTCTACTCTATCTCCTACTTTTCTGATCTCCAGCAATGGCTGCAAGAGAGTCATCCAGCAGTGATTCAGATGGATTTTTAGATGAGGACCCTCCTCAGCAAAAGAAAAAAACCCATTTCATCTGGAAATTTTACGACATCCCTGAAGGACAGAAAAAAGTCAACGCTCCCAAAGTAACCTGCAAAATATGTGGGAGTAGTTTATCCAGAGGCAGTCCTCTGAAAAAATATAGTTTTGGGAATGCTAATTTGATCAGGCATGTGAAAAGAAGACACCCTAACAACTTTGCCAGGGAGAGTGTCAGAGAGCTGGCACGGAATGTACCAACAGATGGCGGCAGCACCTCCACTGGTGGAGCAACACCTTCGGGACCACCCCGTGGAAGAATGGTCCCTAACATTCAGCCGGTGTTTGCAGGCATCACATTTTTTTGCACGGAGTGTGACGAACTGCTCTGCTATGGGGAGCAGAGTGTTGAACTCATTGCCCTAAAGAAACAGCAACACCGCTGCTCTTCCATTCCCTAAATTTTCTAATTTTTTTGCTCCTGTTGAGCAGTTTTGGAATCCTTGTTTTTGTTTTTCCCTTGACAAAAATCCAAAAAAAATATAAAATTGTTTTAAAAAGTCTAAAAAAAATATAAAACAACAAAAACAAAAAAAAAATATAAAACAACAAAATAAAAAAAAGTTCTTTTCAGAACTACCTCCAATTTATAAAAAGAAGCTTTTTTTTTGTTGAAAAAGTCTGTCATGTTTAATCTCAATGGTACGCTCCCCCGTACGCTCCCCGGTGCGCGTACCGGGCGCTCCCCCCCGCGAAAATCGATTTTTTTTTTTATTTTTTTTTTACCCGCGGGAGCCTTTTATGGCCCCCACATCAAAAGTAGGGGGTCAGGGGGGTGTACCCTGCCCCCTTTTGCTCATTTCCCCCCTTTGATTCTTGCCACCTCTTGTGTCTCAATCCTACCGAGAAACAAGATGGCGGCCGCTGCGGACTGTTTCGAATGTTTACAGACACCCGAGAACCAATCAGCTTGCCGTGCGCAAGTCGCGTGGCGCGCCTGGAGCGCTCCCCGGTACGCGTACCGGGCACGGCTCTAGATATATATCTTTTTTTAAACCTAATTTACTCAAAATTCACAGGACCACATATCTTGAGACCTAGCAAAGGCACATCGGGCAAACAATATCTACAATTTTGCCAAGTTTCGTGGAAATCCATTCAGCCGTTCGAGCTAAAAGTGAGGCCAACCGCCCTATGGAAAATTGCATGGCAAAAACACGTTTTGGGACCCCCCTTTTTTCTCGGCCCCCCCTTGACGACCCCCCCCCAAATTTTCAGGGGCTGCTCAGAAACAAAATGTTCAATTTTCCTGAAAATTTCAGCCAATTCCGTCCACAAACGCCAAAGTTATTAGACATAGAATTTTCAAAAATCCCATAGAGAAAAAATCCTAACTATATATACCTACTGGCGACCGCCAGTAGGTAATATATATATATGTATATATATATATTCACAGAAAAAACCATAGGTTATAGACCATATATAGTTAGGAATTAGCATTTACAAAACCTTGAAAATTCACTGAAACAACCATAGGTTATAGACCATATATAGTTAGGAATTAGCATTTAGAAAACCTTATTTTACTCACACAAAACCATTGAAATTCCATATATAGTTAGTTGCACTAACTATATATCGCGCACCCGCAATCCACTGCTGATGATGTCACATATTACATCATTCATGACATGGTCAGTGACATCACTGATGACATCACTGATGACATCTCAAATGACATCACTGATGACATCATCTAGTGTCTGTGTGTTTTTGTAAAGTTTAAATACGTTTTACATATTGAAGAATGAGTGGATGTATGGAAGACTGCGTGTGTGTGTGGCTGGCTGGGAGGTTTAATAACGCTGCCTTTTGCTTTATATAAGTTTTCAAATTGTATGAAATATATACCAATGGGTCGTTATGAACCTTTAGGTAGTGCTTTTCTTCATGAGGTCTGGTCGCTTCCATACACATACAGATGTTTCAAAGATGATCAAGAAGTTTATCTGAATGGAGAGGAATGCACTGAGACGCCAGATCATTCACTAATGTGTAGGCACATACAGTTACACGGTTCATGCAACAAACACCGACCAAATATGGCTTGCGTGTTGCAAGGCACGCCAGTTCCTGCTATCATCCCCACGTTCAAGTTGTTGGAAAATGGTAGTTATTTGATGCTCAATAATGAAGATTGTTCTGAGTTAATTAAAAGTATTCCTTTTATCGTAACAGTAAGTGAACGGGTTATTTGCTGCAGAAATGTTCTATTTCCTCCCACACATGAACACAGGGAGTTTTCAATCTGGCCACAAATACCAACCTTGGGACAGATTTCAACGGCATGGCAAGAATAAGAGCTCTTTTGTCTCAGAGAGAGGTGGCCTTGAGTTCGGCCGGTGAAACTTTCGTGCTTCACATAGCGAACACCCGTACAGAGGTGCAGACCCTTTTCAATTCAGATTTGCCTTTCAATTTCAGCAAGATGGTTCCGACTATCTTTAACGCATCCTCCACAAAGGCCCTGGCGCACTTTTTTAAAGTTGTTACCAGTGGTCTCGTGACTTCATTTGAGAAAATCTTTGGAGTCATCCCTGCTTCCTTTCATTCTATTTTCTCCACTCTGGTTCGTGGATTGGCATTTTTACTTGCATTACCAGCGGACGCTCTTGTGCTTTTTTACATTTTTAAATATGGATGTCCCTCCTATGCAACCTCCCACCCTGCAGCTGCTGACACTGTTCCGCAATCGCATGCTAGAATATTATGGCACAATGCCGTTGGCGATATTAAGCACGGCATATGGATTATCTTTTCGATTCTCCTACTTCACCTGTGTCCAGCCTGTATTTCACTGCCTGACCTGTGATTTCGATTGGGCCATTGATTTGTGTCTCTGCGGACCGGTTTCTCCTGACGTCGACTTTAATCAGCTGATGACTCCTATCATTACTCACGAGTTGGTTTGTCCTGGCGAAAGGATTATGGCTGTGGCATTGATGCATGGACTACTTGGTCCCTGGAATTTACTGGCGGCAGCACAGTCTTTCTTGGAACAGAGCTTTCTTGAAAACCCACCGAGCTGTCCTCCGATGGTGATAGAGGATCCGGTGCTGGGAGAGCACGTATGTTCTTTTCCGCTTTTAAATTGGATGGCTGAACTGTTTTCGGATGAAGACGGTGACTTCCTATTGGAGGCTGTTGCAGCTTATTTTGCATACACAGTTATGTCATAGACCTTTTTCATGTTTGATATGCTGAGTACTAGCATTTCATTGACAATTCATTGACTTATTTGTCAAGTTTTTATTATTTACCTTGCCTATTGGCTTAAGACTCGATAAAGTACTTGGCTGTTTTATTTTTCTTTAGCATTAAATTTTCCTAGTTTTTAATGCTTTACCTTGCGGACCGTCCACATATAAACTTGCAATCTGCTCTCATGAGATGGCACTTCTATTATCTTATTCAGTTCGTTTCCGGATCATGGGGAGGTGTCATCTAGGTCCTGGATATCTTTACACCGTGTTAAGTTAGCATGGGCTCATTACCGGTTTAAACGCCATTTTTCCTTTTTTGCAACTTCTGCACACGACACTTAGTTGTTGCTTTAGCTTTCCACCTAGTAGTTCATCGTGGTTTACATGAGAATAATATGTTATTGCTCTACTATCTGCTTTGCTTGTTAAACTATATCTGTACAGCGAGTGCTAAAGTTTCAAGAACAACACGATACAGAATTGTTATGAGGTCTGATCTCCACGACTTCATACTCATAACATAAGTGCAACTTCTGCCAATTCTGGGCATGAGGCGGGTTTTATATTGCTTTGCCGAACACACATACACAACAGTTGATGCGGTTCACATGAAGAGAGAGCTGGTGTATGCTGATGTGATTCCTTCAAATCTAAGACACTAAAGTATGGGCACGCCCTAAACCAACACAAAGAGACCTTCTTAGCAAATAATATAATATGTGTATTAGGGAGGGTGAGATATAAGCAGCCGCGGGCCGTGGAGGGAGTTACGGTGAGGCAGGGAGGCGGGGAGGGGGAGAAGCAGGGTGGAGCCCTCTCTACCTTGCCCCTCCCCCTCCCCGCCTCCCTGCCCCACCGTAACTCCCTCCACGGCCCGCGGCTGCTTATAAGTGTTGCTAACTCTTATTCATTTACAGCATGTTAACATACTGTCACCATTCGCTTTTTATGTACTAGTAACTATGCTGGTAATTTTGCTACTGATAATATGTGTACTTGTATTCTCCACCCTGCTTCTCCCCCTCCCCGCCTCCCTGCCTCACCGTAACTCCCTCCACGGCCCGCGGCTGCTTATAAGTGTTGCTAACTCTTATTCATTTACAGCATGTTAACATACTATCACCATTCGCTTTTTATGTACTAGTAACTATGCTGGTAATTTTGCTACTGATAATATGTGTACTTGTATTATCTAAGATACTACGCCTGAGAAGACGGCATTAGTAAATAAACATTTCAAATACACATGTGTTCTTCTTAACTCCATGTTCTGGTTTCTAAGAAATATATAACGACCGACTGTTCATGAGTTCCACGTATCCTGAAGTACTATAAGTTCATATTCTGGATTGTCTAAACATTGAGAGTTTGTTATATCCAATGTGACACTGTACCTAGCTTACTAAGGAGTTTTTGATTACTAACGTGAGTTTTGGGACACCCTAATTCGCCGAGGTTCCAATCCTCTGTCCACAGTTCTGTGTGAGAACAGAAACCCTGCGACAGGGGCACCCCCGACCCTTGCTGGAGCTTCATCACACTTGCGATACAACTCCAGCAATGCGCCACCTTTACGGCACAGATACATCACGCATCTGTGCTGTTTTTGCCCCATGATGCGCCGCATTGTAAATGCAGCACACCATAGGTGACGGAACAGCGGCACAGAATGACTAACACATCCCTGGTGATGCGCCAGTCATCATAAATGTATCCCTATGCTTCTTATCTTGTTAGAGATGAACCGCCATATGTATCATCAAAGTTTTTTGCATTTCCTAAATAGCGAACTTTAAGGAATAAATAGCGATTCTTTACCATTCCTAGTTTGCGATTAGCTATTTGCTAATTACAAATTACCCATTCATTTCCTTCATTTCCATAGGGCGGTTGGACTCACTTTTAGCTCGAACGGCTGAATGGATTTCCACGAAACTTGGCAAAATTGTAGGGACTGGTAGCCCGATGTGCCTTTGCTATGTCTCAAGATATATGCTCCAGTGGTTTTTACGAAAATTAACTTTGAAAAATATATATTGGGCTACATTGGCCTATATATATGTCGGAGCCCAAATGTAGCCCAATGTAGCCCAATGAAGCCCAATGTAGCCCAATGTAGCCCAAAGATGGCCGCCAGACACACAAAAAAACAAATGTAGCCCAAATATCAGCCAGATGTAGCCCAACTATAGCCCAGTGACAGAATGACCAATCAGTTTCGCAAACCTCCGTTACGCGAAGCGGAGCGCTGTTACAGATATATATCTTTTTTTGAACGTTAATTTCTCAAAATCCACTGGAGCACATATATTGAGACCTAGCAAAGGCACATCGGGCTACCAGTCCCTAATATTTTGCCAAGTTTCGTGCAAATCCATTCAGCCGTTCGATTATTATTATTATTATTATTTTTTGCCCCGCGGGGCCCTTTTAAAACCTCCACATCAAACCTAGGGGGTCAGCGAGGATCTACTATGCCCCCTTATAGTTATTTCCCCCTTTGTTTTGACCTCCTCTTCTCTCTCGATCCTACCGAGAGACAAGATGGCGGCCGCTACGGACTTTTTGGAATGTTGACAGACGCCGGAGAACCAATCAGCTTCGCTTCACAAAGCTCCGTTGCGCGAAAAGTACGCGTCCTGGGACGCTGCCAGGTCCGCTGTTACAGATATATATCTTTTTTTAAACGTTAATTTCTCAAAATCCACTGGAGCACATATATTGAGACCTACAAAAGGCACATCGGGCTACCAGTCCCTACAATTTTGCCAAGTTTCGTGCAAATCCATTCAGCCGTTCGGGCTAAAAGTGAGGCCATCCGCCCTATGGAAAACTCAATGTTAAAAACACGTTTTGGGACCCCCCTTTTTACTCGGCCCCCCCTTGACGAACCCCCCCCAAATTTTCAAGGGCTGCTCAGAAACAAAATGTGCCATTTTCCTGAAAATTTCAGCCAATTCCGTCCACAAACGCCAAAGTTATTAGACATAGAATTTTCAAAAATCCCATAGAGAAAAAATCCTAACTATATATACCTACTGGCGACCGCCAGTAGGTAATTAATAGTATGTATATATATATATATGTACATATATATATATATATATATATATATATATATATATATATATATATATATATATATATATATATATATATATATATTACCTACTGGCAGTCGCCAGTAGGTAGTTATAGTTAGGATTGTTTTCTATAGGAAATCCGCAACATTCTATTGGGAATAACTTTGGCGCCGGTTGAGTTGTCTGCCTGTAATTTTCCTTAAATTTGCCTCGCTGCGCTCCGCTCCTTCCCTGAAAGTTTGGGGGGATTTGTCAAGCGGGGGCCGAGATAAAAGGGGGGTCCCAAAACGTGTTTTCCCCATGTTAATTTCCAATGGGGCTGTTGGACTCACTTTTAGCCCGAACGGCTGAATGGATTTCCACAAAACTTGGCAAAATTGTAGGGACTGGTAGCCCGATGTGCCTTTGCTATGTCTCAAGATATGTGCTCCAGTGGATTTTGAGTAATTTAGGTTCAAAAAAATATATATATCTGGGCGGAGCCTAACCACACATCTGATCTGATTGGCTGTCAGCACCGCATCCAAGAAGTGTTGGCAGCCATCTTGGGACCAATATACATGATAGCACCTCATTAAAAAGCATTGTAGTTAATAGAGGGTTTTAGGACTTTAGTTACATTATAAATCATTTGTTGATGGTACCATACTCATTTTAGGAATTGTGGTGTGTTCTAAGGTGATTTTACCATGTGAAAAAGCCTTCTGCTGTGATATCATGAATCATGTTTGAAAGAAAACTAATATCTCATGATTTTCCCACAGTGGTTTGGAAGGGGATCTATAAGCTAAACTGAAAGCATATTTTCTGTAAATTCACATTATCTTTCTCAGTCATGTGAGAATGAAGTCTGACATTCTCAGTAAAACATGTACATCCAACAAGGACAGAGACTGTCAGTTGATTCCTTTGTGTTCTACTGCAGCCTCCTAGAGTGTTCTAAAGAACAACTAGAGCGCTAACAGTCCTACTTATTACAAAGGTATAGCACACCTGAAGCCATCTTGATTGGAATAAAGTGGTAACTCTTAAAACATTTAATTTAAAAAGGAACAAAATGAGGGGGTATATTTTGCCATAGAAAGTATGATTAGTGCTGCAGAAAGAAAAATTAGGGCACATTTTGAGTGACTTCTCAAATCCTCTTCAATTTCATTAAACAATTCTGACATGCAGTCTCCCAAGATGGCCACCAGAGACAAAAGAGCCTAAATGTAGCCCAAATATCACCCAGATGTAGCCCAATTATGGCCCAATGACAGAATGTCCCAGAGTGTTCTAAAGAACAACTAGAGCGCTAACAGTCTTACTTATGACAAAAGTATGGCACACCAGAAGCCATCTTGATTGGAATGAAGTGGTAAGTCTGAAAACATTTAATTTAAAAAGGAACAAAATGAGGGGGTTCATTTTGCCATAGAAAGTGTGATTAGTGCTTCAGAAAGAAAAATTAGGGATCATTTTGAGTGACTTCTCAAATCCTCTTCTATTTCATTAAAAAAATTCTGACATGCAGACTGAAACATGCACTTTGAATACCAGTAGCAGACTTCCCTGATGAGCAGTACTTTACTACAGTGATCTAATGAGCAACTAGAGTGCTAACATTCAGAATGTATGGCAAATGTGTGACACATCTGAATGCCTTCTTGATGGAACCAAAGTAAACAAGCATTGAAAATGCAATAGATCTCGCCCTCGTTTAAGTTAAAGCCATTCTGTTTGTAATGAGGTTGCTTTTTAGCTTTGCTTTTATTAGTGTTTTTTAAACTTTCATGTAAATAACATGCATCTGTATGCATATATGTATATGTATGCATGCATTTATATTTGTATTTATATAGATATACAGATTATATATGTTTATATATGTATGTATATATATATATACATACACATACATATATATAAATGCATATGCATTTATATGCATATATATATGTGTATATGTGTGCGTGTAGAGAGAGGTAGAGAGGTAGAGGTGTAGAGGTAGAGAGGAAGAGGTAGAGAGGTAGCGGTAGAGAGGTAGAGACTAGTAGAGAGAGAAGTAGAGAGAGGTAGAGAGGTAGAGAGTAGAGAGTGAGTAATAGAGAGTAGAGAGTGAGTAGTAGAGAGTAGTAGAGGGCAGTAGAGAGAGTAGCAGTGAGTGAGTAGTAGAGAGTAGTAGAGTGAATAGTAGAGTGAGTAGTAGAGAGTAGTAGAGTAAGTAGTAGAGTAAGTAGTAGAGACAAGTAGAGAGTGAGTAGTATAGAGTAGTAAAGAGTGAGTAGTAGAGAGTAGTAGAGAGTGAGTAGTAGAGAGTGAGTAGTAGAGAGTAGTAGAGAGTGAGTAGCAGAGAGAGAGAATAGTAGAGAGTAGTGGAGAGTGAGTAGTAGAGTGAGTAGTAGAGACTAGTAGAGAGAGAGTAGTAGAGAGTGAGTAGTAGAGAGTAGTAGAGAGTGAGTAGTAGAGTGAGTAGTAGAGAGTGAGTAGTAGAGAGAGAGTAGTAGAGAGTGAGTAGTAGAGAGTAGTAGAGAGTGAGAAGTAGAGAGTGAGTAGTAGAGAGTAGTAGAGAGTGAGTAGTAAAGAGTGAGTAGTAGAGAGAGAGTAGTAGAGAGTGGGTAGTAGAGAGTGAGTAGTAGAGAGTAGTAGATAGTGAGTAGTAGGGAGTGAGTAGTAGAGAGAGAGTAGTAGAGAGTAGTAGAGTAGTAGAGAATGAGTAGTAGAGAGTGAGTATTTGAGAGTAGTGGAGTAGGAGAGAGTAAGTAGTAGAGAGTAGTGGAGAATATTCCAAAGTTTGGCACAGCACCACTTGCACAATAAGTCCAATCAAATCATATCACTTAGAGTCCTTATTGAAGTGCTGAATCTTGGTGTATATTCAAATGCTTTTATTTTCCTTAAGTTTATGTACCACAGCCAGCCGAAACGTTTCGTTCTGTACAACAGAACTTCTTCAGGGCGTTCTTATTTCCTTCAAGTTATGTCGGTATCCTGTTGTCATATAACTAGATATTTCTTCCAAATGTTAGACGAGACGTAAGTACATTCTTATTCAAAGTGACTAGGTATCAATTTTACCCACACAATTCGGGCAGACTTGAGTAATTTATAGCATCCTCAAAGTCAGTCTTTCAAAAATTCCAAAGTATAGGACATGATAATCCTTTTTTTTTTTTTTTTATTTGCAAGCTGATGAGGAAGAGATAACAAAATACATAAAATAGAATACAAAGTATAGGTAGCACGATCATAACAAAAGCTAATTTCAGTTTCCACTTGAAACACATTACAAAGCAATTCATTTTGTACATACATGAGTAATGTCGGAGCCACGAAAAAAATATGAATCAATACATCAGCAAAATAATTATCCACTGAAGAAAGAGAGAAAAGAGCTATGTACATACCTTTTCTCCTTTTCTCCCCCTTTAAGCAGACACAGGGCCATCGATAAAGTCACCCCATATTTTCTCAATTTTTTTTAGTGAGCGAGCTCCTCTAAGATTAGCTAACCCGAATTCCATAGAACGAATTTCATTAACTAATGACCACCATTCCCAGATGTTAGGAGGTTTGGGACAAATCCATGCTCTGGCCAATGTAAGTTTAGCACAGGATATAAGAATCGTTATCAGGGCGGGTTGAGGTAGGGAAATAGGATATAAATCAAGTAGTACAATTGATGCGGTAAGAGTGGGTAGAAATATCTTTTTGATTTTCAGAACTTTGATTATTTCCTCCCAAATGTCCTTTAGCGTTGGACAGGAAAACAGCATATGTTCTAGGTCTGCTGCATAAGTAAGGCATTTGGGACATTTGGTGCGGTCCCCTTGAATGTTATTGTGGGACCACTTTGAAATCTTTTCTGGTGTATAATATAGCATACAAACTGTGCGAAACTGTTGTAGTCTTAAGCTAGATGAACGTACAGCATTGTTGATGTTAGCTAAAGAGCATATAATTTGCTTAGACGTTATGTTTAAACCAGTCTTACTGCTCCATTTTTGAGCTAATTTTGAGCAGTCATCAACTTTAACAGCACAGAAGTATTTGTATGCCTCGCTTATCACTGATTTGTTTTTAGTGGAGTATAGACAATTCCAAATATCAGAATCTAGGATATTAAGTAGCTGTTTCTTTCTGATTAGGAAATCGTGTATTTGTATGTATTTAAACCTCATGGTTTCTGTCAGATTGTAAAGAGTTTGTAGAGTGTGAAAGTCTAAAAACCCTTGTACGCCATATAGGTCCCCCAAAGTATTAATACCAAGGGTTGACCATCTGCGGGCCATTCCGTCGTTGAATATTCCCGGAAGACCAGGGTTGCCCTAAAGCTGTAGTTTCGGGTGGTAAAACGAGGTTTTGCAATAGACCAGAATGTTAGACCATATCCTGATAATGTCTTTGGCGGTCTTGAATTTCACCCTTTTGTAATAATTAGGGTCGTTAGCTCGTAGTAAAAACATGTTAGATTCAGATTTTAACATAAATACATGAAAAAAGAAGGTGTCTTCCCTATATAGCAGAGATCGAAGGCACCTGATAAATGAGGACCAAAAGTATAACTTAACATCTGGAAAGTTTAAGCCACCCTTGTCTGTACAATTTTTAAGAAGCTTCAGCGATCTTCTGGCTTTTTTGTATCCCCAAATGAAGCTACTAAAATCCCGTCAAGCTGTTTAAAAAAGGAGTTGTTTAGAGCAAGTGGGATAGAGCGGAATAGGTATAAGAATTTAGGAAGTATCTTCATTTTAATGAGGTTGATTCTGCCGATTAAGTTCAGAGGTAGTCTAGGCCACTTTTTTAATGTGGCGATGGTAGATTTAGTTAGTTCATTGTAATTAAGATTGTTTATTTCTCGTATTTTTGAAGTAATTTTTACACCTAAATAAGTAGCAGTCTTACATATCTCAGGGACATTTGCCGCTGGTGAATAATTAGCTATAATTTGTGTTTTATTTGAGTTTAGTTTATAGCCAGATACTTTGCCAAATTTAAGAGCCTCTGTGTTAATTCCTTCTAGGGTCTGGATAATATCAGAAGAGTAAATGGCAATGTCGTCAGCATATGCCGTAATTTTCAACACCTGTTCGCTAGACTTAAACGGTATAATTTTGGGTTGTGTTTGAAGGGAGTGTAAAAATGGTTCAAGTGAAAAAGCAAATAATAACGGTGATAGAGGACAGCCTTGACGGGTGCCCGCGATATCGGAAAATCTGTAGAAGTCAATCCCCCATAGCTAATGCAGGCTGAGGGGTTATCATATAGCGCTTTTATCCACTTTAAGAAATATCCGTTAAACCCCATTTTACTCATAACACGCCATAAGTAGTCCCACCCCACTCGGTCAAAAAGGCCTTCTCGGCATCAAGTAATATCATACCGAGTGGGGTGGACTCAATCTCAGCCACGTCAAACGCTGTGTTAGCCATATTGACGTGTGTGGTAGTGTCCCTACCAGTAACAAACCCGTGTTGCCGAGGGTTAACCATTTTGGGCATAAGGGGAGAGCCAGCCTGGTAGCTAAGATTTTAGCAAATATTTTTGCGTCTGTGTTGATCAAGGAGATGGGTCTATATGACCCTCTTTCCTCTTTAGGTTTGCCTTTTTTAAGAAAAAATATTATCTTAGCTCTGTTCCAAGACTTGGGGGCCTTTCCGGTCTCCCCAGTCAATTGCATTACCCGTAATAATAGAGGTGCGAGTTCCTCTAAACACATTTTATAAATCTCCAGGGGGATGGTGTCTTCTCCTGAGGCCTTTCCTGAGGGTAAAGCAACGATAGCTTGGTGTAGTTCTTGCCCAGTAATGTTTTCCGACAAAAGATCTGTTTCTAATTGACTAAGTAGGGCTAAAGGAAGCTCATCTAGGTAATTCTGTATTATAATTTCGTTTGGAGTGGATTCTGGAGTATATAAGGTCTTATAAAAATCTGCGAATTGTTCCAGTATGTCATAAGGTTGATCGTGTAGTAGATTGTCGGAACCCCGAATGTTAGCGATTATGGTACAAGCTCTATCCTCCGCTGCTTTATACGCCAAGATTTTCCCAATTTTATCCCCGCCCTCGTATTGTTCAATCTTATATTTGTGTATGTTAATACTGTTTTTTTTAATAAGTTTTGCTTTTATTTCTGATTTCAGTTGACTTAATTTAAGGCCTATTTCTACTACTGTTGGCAGGTTTGACCGTAGTGCAGTAGATAACTGTGCTTCTTGAGCTGAGATACTAAAGATCAGAGATTCGTTAAGTTTTTGACGTTCAAAGTTTTGTCTGATCACATACCCCTGTGTGAATCCCCGGATGCTTGCCTTACAGGCGTCCCAAACTGTATTACAAGTGGCAGAATCTTGGTTGATTTCTATAAAATCAATGATATGGGTTTTTAGCTGTGAGATATAAGCAAGATCTGTTATCAGATGTCTAGGAAAAGAAAATGGTCTGGGGCAAGTGTTTATATGTGAAGTGTCAAAAGTCAGCATTATAGGATTGTGGTCGGATAAGATTCGGGGGCAGACCTCCATTAGACAAGTGTTTAAAAAATTAGAGTTAGCGAAAGCCATGTCCAACCGGGAGCAGAGTTTATGAGGTGCGGAGTAATATGTGTAGCCTGGAGAATTTGAGTGTAGATATAGCCATGCATCTTTAATATTATGAGTGCGGCATAGATCTAAAATTGAGGCTCTGGTTTTGCGCATCCGTTGAAAACTCCCTGGCCTAGTAGTGTCTAATTGGTAATCCATAATGCAATTAAAATCCCCCATTATAATAAGTTCCCCATCCCAGTCCAAGAGTTTTATATTCAAGTCGTCAAAAATCCTAGGTTCATCTTGGTTCGAGGCAAATACAGCGCAAATGACATATTTATGGTTTTCAATAATCATTTGAGCTATTACCCATCTACCATCTTTATCATAAGCAGTTTGTAGGATTTCGGCTCTAAATCGTTTATCTTTGAGAATCGCAACCCCTCTTATTGATGCCCCAAGTGTAGTACAACTAACTATGTCATAGCCTAATTGACAAAGTAGTTTTTTATCTTTGCCAGCTAGGTGCGTTTCAGAAAGCAATATGAGATGGGGATTGTGTAGTCTTAGTTCTTCAGACACAAGGCGTTGCTTATTTTTGCTATTTAGCCCCGCAACATTCCAGGCAAGACATTTTATTTTATACATTTACTAACAAAACAACCAACATAATAATAAATCAAGTGGTATTTTCCAGTTCTAAAGTCGTGCATAAGTGAAACTTTACTTATATTTTTGTTGTTGTGGCAGTTCTCCCTCTCAGGTTGCAAACACATTTTTTCAGTTTTTTATCCCCCCACCCCGCGGAGAGTCGGAGAATCCCTCCCTCCACCCCTCTGTCACCCACCCGCAATGGGAAGGGACCACCCTTCAGGTTCTGCTGCCGTTGGAGAGGCAGCTTCTGCAGCAGACTGCCTGAAGAGCCCTGCCACCACCCCCTCCGAAAAACATTGCATCTCCTAGAGCTTAATTTCTTTAGCTATAGCCTATTAAATCAACAGTCAAAACAAGAAAAACATGGTACTTTTAGCTGAGTAATTAAATCTCTAAAGTTTAGCTTTTACTTAGTCCAGAAAGATAATTTTCAGCTTCTCTAGGATCGTTAAAGAAATGAGTAAGCCCGCCTTTGATGACTTTCAGGTGCGCTGGTTCTTGAAGAAAGACTTGCCCCCCCCACAGATTTGATTGGGTCAATCAATTTGCGCAGTTCCCAACGTCTATCCATCGTCGCTTTGCTAAGATCAGACCTGACAAATAAGGATAAATTCCCTATGGTTATAGGAGTATTAGGTCGAGCTTTCTGCCATATGGCCTGTCTCAGCAAGAAGTTACCAAAAAAATAAGAAAAGGACGTGGGAATTTGCTCTCTTTGTTCTTTTGAATTAGGGGTAAACTGTGTGCTCATTGGATTTGGGAATCCCAGTCCCAATCTGCTAAGTCCGGGAAAGCTTTTTGTAGTAGGCCAACAAGAAACGCTCTCGGGTCTGACCCCTCTGATCCTTCCGGTACCCCAAAGAGTCTCAGATTTGATCTTCTCTGCCTATTTTCTAAATCCTCAACTTTAAGTTGAAGTGCAATTATCTGAGTGTCATGCTGGTTTACTACTAAGTGTGTGCATGTTGTTACTTCTTCCACCCCTACTACTCGGTGCTGCAGCTCTTTAATATCCTGCGAGACCCCACAAAAATTAGAGGTTAATTCTGATAAAGAGGACTGGAGTTGTTGTTATCTTCACGCAATTGTAAATAATGTTCTTGTGCTTCAGCACGTTGATTAGTTAGTATTTGAAGTATTATGTCAAGTTGGGTAGAATTAGGTTCTTGCTTGTCTTCCTCTTCTGGGTTTTGAGAGGGGATATTGTTCGTAGTCGTGGAAAGGGATGCAGCAACCGAGGTTGGGGCGGTAAGCAGAGCTAAGGTGTTATCGTTGACAGTTGAGTCTGTAGTGCTAACTCTCCTCTCTCCATCTATAGCTGGCAGCCTTGCCTTGGTTGATGTCGAAGAGCCACTAGCTAGTATAGTTACTGAGGTAGGTTGTAACGAAGGTGGAGACGTATCTTGTTCAGCTATGACCTTAGCTGATGCGTTAAGTGGTTCACTTATAATATTGTTATCTAAGAGAGTTGAGCTGCCTAACAGACCGGCGGTTGGATCAGGATCCGTAGGACTAGTCCCAGATAGCCTTAATGTCATATTTTTAACCAACCCCTTAGCCTCTATCCATTTCCTAAGAGGGCTTTTGTCGACCAAAATGTTCTTAGTGGTCGCAATATTGTTGGTAATGGTTCGGTTTAAGGTGAGGTTAGCTTTCACCCCTTTTTTGGTCTTGGTCTTGAATTTGCTTTTTGTTTTGCGTCTTCTAGTCGCCAAGGGTTTTGTTAAGTTTTCAGATGGGTCAGCCGATTCTTCTTCCGTCTCCATTTCATACTCATCATGGGAGCCCATGTCTGCACTTTCCTCACCTGTCGCCACTAAAGCATTATTATTCTCCTTTTGTTGTGATCGAATACTGCTGAGTCCTGCATCAGCTAAGCCAGGTGTTGGCCCGGAATCAAAAGTTGGTGGTAATTCAATGATTTGCGTGAAGTTAGGGTTGAGTACCCTAGCCTCATCAGTAGCTTGTATATTTAAGTTTGTATTTTCATTTGTATTTTCCTTTGGTGGTTTGTTTGTTGCCTCTTGATCTTTTGATGAAGTAGCGTTTAGGCCACCATTTATATCTATGACTTCCGGGGTTACTTTTCCAGACACAACAGACACATCAATTGGGCTAGCGGGGGTGTTTGCACAATTGAGTACATCAGTTTTGGCCTCATCGCTTCCTATCAAAGACCCCACTAGAGCCCCCATCTTAGCTTTTTGTTTGGCAGCATTTTTAGAGGTTTTTTTTAGTGAGGAAGTGTTCATACCAGTCATGTCAGTCAGCACTGGGGGACATATTAAAGGCTTACCGGGAGCTGGTTTTTCAGTGCCTTTACCCGTATTCTTATCAGCCAGCGCCGCCGTCACCGTAGTAAAGAGATTTTCTTTGAGGCTACGGAACCCTGTCTCTCCCCCTGAAACCTCAGAGACCAGGAGAGCTGCAGAATCCGAAGGCTTGGTTACAGGGTCCGTGGCTCCCTTTGTCAGTGTGAGGTTGGAGATTGAAGGCGCCGAAGCTACGTTTGTTGCAGTTGCTGTAATGGAGATCCCCGCCCCCGTACCTGTTGAGGGTAGGGAAGGTGCTGCCGTGGCTGCCGAGGTTGTTGTGCTTGCGGTCCCTGTATCCGTGGAAGAAGGAGCGGCGGTAGCTTTGGTGTCCCGCGTGATACGCGGCGGGTTCTTGGGAGACATTACGTGTGACCACCAGGTGCGGACAGGTTGAAGACCTATCCAGCCGACCTCCGATCCAGAGAACAGGCAGTGGATCTGTCGGATTGAGTACCTAACGGTCCGGGAGAGATCCAAGAGCCAGAGCATCGGTGAGCGTTTTTGAAAGGTCGGTTTACAATCCGCTGTGCAATCTGTGTTTCTTACTCATACTCGGTTAGTTCAGAAACTGCTGCTTTTTCATCTCATTTTGGAGGGGGTGAGGAGCTCCAGGGTTAGCTGCCGCCGGCTCGCGCCCTCACTCCGCCATCTTGACGCAAGACCCCCCTGAGGACGTGATAATCCAAATCCAAATGTTTCTCAAGAAAAGTCATTTTCAATCGTTCGGAATATCGGTGTTTGGGCAGATATGACCCAGGGACCCCCAGTATGCAAGGGGAATTAGTCTCCCCTCTGCAAACACGCCAGTGGCCTGCGTTGCAGAGAGGTGTAAAAAGGGGCATAGCCTCATACACCTCTGTGCAATGCAGCCCCCTGGGGCATACTGGAGGTTCCAGGTGGGCTAGTTGGCCCCCAGGGAACCCTAGTATGCAAGGGGAATTAGTTCCCCCTCTTCAAACATGCACGGGGGCTGCGTTGCAGAGAGGTGTAAAAAAGGGTGTGGCCTCATTACACCTCTCTGCAATGCAGCCCCCTGGCGCATACTGGAGGCTCCTGGTGGGCTAGTTGGCCCCCAGGGACCCCCAGTATGCAAGGGGAATTAGTTCCCCCTCTGCAAACGCGGCAGGGGGCTGCGTTGCAGAGAGGTGTAACAAGGGGCATAGCCTCATTACACCTCTGCAATGCAGCCCCCTGGCGCATACTGGAGGTTCCAGGTGGGCTAGTTGGCCCCCAGGGGCCCCCAGTATGCAAGGGGAATTAGTTCCCCCTCTTCAAACATGCACGGGGGCTGCGTTGCAGAGAGGTGTAAAAAGGGGCGTGGCTTCATTACACCTCTCTGCAATGCAGTCCCCTGGCGCATACTGGAGATTCCTGGTGGGCTTTCAGGTCTTATATAGTTAGGAATTAGCATTAAAAAAACTTTGAAATTCACTGAAAAAAACATAGGTTTCAGGCCTTATATAGTTAGGAATTAGCATTTAAAAAACCTATGAAATTCACTGAAAAAAACATAGGTTTCACACCAGTTATAATTAGGAATTAGCATTTAAAAAACCTATTAAATTCACTGAAAAACCCATAGGTTTGACACCAGTTATAGTTAGCTGGAAATTTTACTGACTTAAAACCATTGAAATTCCCACGTTATAGTTAGTTGGACTCACTATAACTTGCGCGCCTGCAATGCACTGCTGATGACGTCACATATTACATCACTCATGACATGGTCAGTGACATCACTCATGACATCACTCATGACACCATCCTTGTGACAGAGTGACAGACCTCCTTTCAGTGTAATGTACCCCTTGAAACACATATTCAAAAATAGAAACTAAAATTTTCAAAAAAATAGAGATACCCATACCAGTTACAACAACCAATTCAGTAATACCACCATCTATATACACATCCACTCATTCACCAACAGTTCTATATAGTCACTCATACATATATTCACTCATCATATGTAGTGAAACACCTATACATCCTGTTACACACCGACAGTCATCCAAAAGTTACTCACACACATAATCACACATGCAAATAAACTATTGAACATCCATTTATTTGCATATACAGCTATACACACACTACCACCTTACTTCTAAGGAAACTTACACATACTTACTCTCTTAAACAATCACTTATAGAAACACATACTTATTTAAACAAGAACTCTTTCAATCTCTCACTCTCACATATACTCACTTATATACATCAATACTCACATATACTAGATTAAAACATATGTAGTTACTGATAAAGACACTAGTGAGACAGTCATTCACTCACTAACACACACATATACACACTCATCCACCCATACAGTCCTGCACATATGCTGTCTTCAAAACACATACAAACAGTGAGTCAGTCATTGATGCATCTATGTGCTAAGTAACACCCCATCAAACCATACAGACACTCATACTGATACTAAACAAAATCTAATAACCCATATACACACACATGTAGCTACTCACCAACCCTTGCAGCCACTTATACACAAAGTGAAACACTGATACAAACATTTAAATATTTAAACAATACTCGCTAACATATGTATTCACTAAGATACACTTAATAAGCCTCTTAACCAATCAATTAAAAAAAAAAACATCCATTAAGACACTTATTTAAACATTTATTCTTCCATCGACCTTTACATATACATATATAAAACATATTTATTTTTCAGAAAGACACACATTCACTGGATGATGTCATCAGTGATGTCATGAGTGATGTCACTGACCATGTCATGAGTGATGTAACATGTGACGTCATCAGCAGTGCATTGCAGGCGCGCAAGTTATAGTGAGTCCAACTAACTATAACGTGGGAATTTCAATGGTTTTATGTCAGTAAAATTTCCAGCTAACTATAACTGGTGTCAAACCTATGGTTTTTTCAGTGAATTTAATAGGTTTTTTAAATGCTAATTCCTAACTATAACTGGTGTGAAACCTATGTTTTTTTCAGTGAATATATATATATATATCCTCAAACCTTTCTCCCAGCTGGGAAAGACGGGTCGCACAGCCAACTTTGGATTTTAAACAGCAATCCTTTTTATTTTGCTCATTTCCAAGGGCAACTGTGCCTGTTGCCCTTGGAAATGAGCAAAATAAAAAGGATTGCTGTTTAAAATCCAAAGTTGGCTGTGCGACCCGTCTTTCCCAGCTGGGAGAAAGGTTTGAGGATAATAGCGGCTTGGTTCTGCCGCAGGATACCGCACATGCGTGAGCGCTGCATAATCTCCCGCAGAGGAACTGTTTTGGAGGTATATATATATATATATATATATATATGCGAACGCTTCTCTCTCCTTCGAAAAAGAAAATAGGCACAGCATATATCAATATATATATATATATATATATATATATATATATATATATATATATATATATATATTACCTACTGGCGGTCGCCAGTAGGTATATATAGTTAGGATTTTTTCCCTATGGGATTTTTGAAAAATCTATGTCTAATAACTTTGGCGTTTGTGGACGGAATTGGCTGAAATTTTCAGCAAAATGGAACATTTTGTTTCTGAGCAGCCCCTGGAAATTTGGGGGGAGTTGGTCCAGGGGGGGCCGAGAAAAAAGGGGGGTCCCAAAACGTGTTTTTAACATTGAGTTTTCCATAGGGCGGTTAGCCTCACTTTTAGCCAGAACGGCTGAATGGATTTGCATGAAACTTGGCAAAATTGTAGGGACTGGTAGCCCGATGTGCCTTTTGTAGGTCTCAATATATGTGCTACAGTGGATTTTGAGAAATTAACGTTCAAAAAAAGATATATATCTAGAGCCGCGCCTGGAGCGCTCCTCCGTACGCGTACCGGGGAGCGCTACAGGCGCGCAACGCGACTTGCGCACGGCAAGCTGATTGGTTCTCGGGTGTCTATAAACATTCGAAACAGTCCGCAGCGGCCGCCATCTTGTGTCTCGGTAGGATTGAGACACAAGAGGTGGCAAAAATCAAAGGGGGAAATGAGCAAGAGGGAGCAGGGTACACACCCCCTGACCCCCTAGGTTTCATGTGGGGGCCATAAAAGGCTCCCGCGGGTGAAAAAAAAAAATAAAAAAAAAATCGATTTTCGCGGGGGTGAGCGCCCGGTACGCGCACCGGGGAGCGTACGGGGGAGCGTACCATGGAGATTAAAAATGACAGACTTTTAAAAAAATAAAGCTTCTTTTTAAAAATTGGAGGTAGTTCTGAAAAGAACTTTTTTTTTCATTTTGTTGTTTTATATATTTTTTTAGACTTTTTAAAACAATTTTATATTTTTTTTGGATTTTTTTCAAGGGAAAAACAAAAACAAGGATTCCAAAACTGCTCAACAGGAGCAAAAAAAATTGAAAATTTAGGGACTGGAAGAGCAGCGGTGTTGCTGTTTCTTTAGGGCAATCAGTTCAACACTCTGCTCCCCATAGCAGAGCAGTTCGTCACACTCTGCGCACAAAAATTTGATGCCCGCAAACACCGGCTGAATGTTAGGGATCATTCTTCCACGGGGTGGTCCCGAAGGTGTTGCTCCACCAGTGGAGGTGCTGCCGCCATCTGTTGGTACATTCCGTGCCAGCTCTCTGACACTCTCCCTGGCAAAGTTGTTAGGGTGTCTTCTTTTGACATGCCGGATCAAATTGGCATTGCCAAAACTATATTTTTTCAGAGGATTGCCTCTGGATAAACTACTCCCACATATTTTGCATGTTACTTTGGGAGCGTTGACTTTTTTCTGTCCTTCTGGGATGTCGTAAAATTTCCAGATGAAATGGGTTTTTTTCTTTTGCTGAGGAGGGTCCTCATCTAAAAATCCCTCTGAATCACTGCTGGATGACTCTCTTGCAGCCATTGCTGGAGATCAGAAAAGTAGGAGATAGAGTAGACACAACAGCTCTTGCTCTCTCCAAGTACAAAGCAATAGTGAGAGAATTGGGTGGGTTTCACACAATTTGGAAAAAAAAAAGTTCTGAACCAATGAAAAGTGTTATTTTAAAGTCACATGGTTTGACGCGCTTACGCTACGCGCCCGGGGCGCGCCCCGGGCGTGTATCGTAAGCGCATCGGGGCGCTTACGTTGCGCGATCGTATGCGCTTCCGGGTGCGCTTACGCGGTGCGTCATAAGACGCATCTCGCGATACGTGTCTTATGACGCAAGGCGTGGCGGCTACGCAATATGTCACGATGTTGTTTTCGTTCTCGGCAATAGCGCTTCCGGGACGCGCATTAGTACGCGCCCCGGGGCGCGCCGCAAGATTGCGCTTACCCGTGCGTTCACCTGTCCGCGCCCCGGGAGCGCACTAAAAATAATATTAAAAAAAAATAAAAAAATTATAAAATATAAAATTAGATTTAAAATGTATTATTTTTATAAAGATTTGCTATTAAAAAACCTATGAAATTCACTGAAAAAACCATAGGTTATAGACCATATATAGTTAGGAATTAGCATTTACAAAACCTTGAAAATTCACTGAAAAAACCATAGGTTATAGACCATATATAGTTAGGAATTAGCATTTAAAAAACCTTATTTTACTCACACAAAACCATTGAAATTCCATATATAGTTAGTTGCACTAACTATATATCGCGCACCCGCAATCCACTGCTGATCATGTCACATATTACATCATTCATGACATGGTCAGTGACATCACTCATGACATCACTGATGACATCTCAAATGACATCACTGATGACATCACTGATGACATCTCAAATGACATCACTGATGACATCATGATACAGCAATACCAGTTACTACATACGCACTCACTGATTCCTACGTCTACACACACATTCACTCATTCACCCATACAATCACTCATACATACAGTCACTCATTATTACAACACTATCATATGCACTCATACAGCTATGCAGACACTCACACACTGCCACTCATCCATGGAGTTACTCACACACCTAGTCAGTCCTGTAAAGAATCAATCACACTTCCATTTCCTCATCTATACAGTTAAACACAGAACACCATACTTCAGTGACATCACTGATGACATCACTGATGACATCTCAAATAACATCACTGATGACATCTCAAATGACATCACTGATGACATCATGACACACCAATACCAGTTACTACATACGCACTCACTGATTCCTACGTCTACACACACATTCACTCATTCACCCATACAATCACTCATACATACAGTCACTCATTATTACAACACTATCATATGCACTCATACACCTAGTCAGTCCTGTGAAGAATCAATCACACTTCGATTTCCTCATCTATACAGTTAAACACAGAACACCATACTTTTCACACATATACTAACACATACTTACTCTCTTATACAATCACTGATACAAGTACACATTGATATGCACAGTCACACACCTCCCAGCCAGCCACACACACACTCAGTCTTCCATACATCCACTCATTCTTCAATATGTAAAACATATTTAAACTTTACAAAAACACACAGACACTAGATGATGTCATCAGTGATGTCATCAGTGATGTCACTGACCATGTCATGAATGATGTAATATGTGACATGATCAGCAGTGGATTGCGGGTGCGCGATATATAGTTAGTGCAACTAACTATATATGGAATTTCAATGGTTTTGTGTGAGTAAAATAAGGTTTTTTAAATGCTAATTCCTAACTATATATGGTCTATAACCTATGGTTTTTTCAGTGAATTTTCAAGGTTTTGTAAATGCTAATTCCTAACTATATATGGTCTATAACCTATGGTTTTTTCAGTGAATATATATATATATATATATATATTATGGTTTAGCAATGTTAAGAGGTAGTGAGGTAAATGTAGGCTTTTATATATATTATACCTGAGGATTGGATTGTAGCTCAAACAAACTCGGCATGAAATGGTGTCTCATGCAGTGTCCAGAGAGCAATGTAGACTAGAAAACTTTAAAAATATCATTAAACAGACTGCTAAAAGCACCAACGCAAAGTCTGGGGGAAGTTTACAGACACTTTTCTTGTTATTTGGATTGGTGTGCAAGCTCTTCATTGCTTACATATAATATCTATAGTTCAACTGTTCATGTCTTAGATGTCTGGCTTCATTTCTGTAAAGTGTTAAAAGCTCATATGTGTACCCAGTTTCCATGTTTGTAAGCAAAACTCCGGCATGACTGGCAAGATAATTCTGTTTGATAGGGTGTTGATTCAACCAATTAATTATTAGCATAAATGATACTGACGTGATTTAAAGAAGCAAAGTTGATCTGAAAGCACTCAAACCTCTGATCTAATAAAAAAAACATTTTATTTGGGGGCATGTTTCAAATTAGTTTTAGGCATGTAATAAAACATATTATCTTGGTTTTACATTGCTTTTTCCATGTTTCATCTCTATAATTACGTATATGAATCAATCAACCTGTGTTTATGCTATACCAACCAAACAGATTTTTATGTTACTTGTTCTAAATTCTGCAGGTTTTCAAATTTGGCACAGCAGATGGTGTGGTAACAACTGCCTTGAGTTCCAATAATGAATTCAGAGGAAGAAAGATAATTTCCAAATCAACTCATTTTCCATTTAGAAATAGTTTTTGTTATAAATGATTCATTTGTCCTTTTGTGCAGTATTTGTTCACAAAATAAACGTTATTTATCTTATTTGAACATTGTCTTGGCATCAATTATTTAAAAAGTCTCTGAAACTATCCTCTTTCTGGAGGTTTGTAAAGCAATTTTATAAGATATAAATCATCTCACTTTTGATTCCCCTTTTTGTCTAAAGGTAGATTAATGAAAATATAGCACATAATGCATGACACACCTCTTTTTTTAGATAAGAACTTGTGTCATTCTGGGAAAGCCTAAAACCTCAATGGAGGTATCTCTGTGAAATTTGACTAAAAGGTGTCATCAACCCTAGGGTGATAAGGTTTTTTTTTTATTTTGCAGTAGGTGCAAGTTGATTGCATTGCTAATATGTAAACCTTTGTAATCTGCTTCCAGCTGTCACAGATGAAAAACAGGAAGGAAGGCAGACAGTAATCCTGAGATGAAGTGCAAATTGCAGATACATTGTGATTTGATTTGGACTCTCTGGGCCATGTTTACCAGGGAGAACCACACAAGATTCAAACATACAGAAAATCCGCAAAATCTACATTTATTTACTTATTTATTTTTTAGATTTATACAGCGCGTACAATTGCCCGTAGGCGTCTCAGCGCTAGAAACTTTGCATGTATTCCAGAGGTTAGGCCGGTAACTATTCTTGATCAAACAGCCAGGTCTTTATCTTTCTGCGGAAATGCATCAGGGATGGGCTGTCTTTGATGGAAGCTGGCAGGGAATTCCATAATCTGGGAGCTGCCACAAGGAAGCGTCTATCGCCCCAGTTAACTGTTTTTGTTCGTGGTATTTGTAGGATTTTAAGGTGGTTAGATCGGAGTGATCTTATGGAGGACTGGTATCTGAGTTGGGATTTCAGGAAATGTGGGCCACAGTTGTGCAATGCTTTATAGAGTATGCACAGCGCTTTAAACTTGATCCTGTTTCGAATCTTGAGCCAATGCAGGTCCCTTATAGTCTCAGAGATTGGTGAGAACTTTGGGATTCCAGACAGGAGACGGGCTGCAGCATTCTGGATGGTCTGCATTTTGTTGGTCACTCTTGCTTGGGCGTTGATGAATAAGCCGTTACAGTAGTCAAGAGATGACAACACGAGGGCGCTTACCAGCGTCTTACCTGCTGAGGTTGGTAGAAACGGCATGATTTTCTTGATCAGCCTGAGTTTATGATGGGCTGTTGCTGCTATTTTATTTGAGTGGGCCATGAAATTTAATTTATCGTCAAAAATCACCCCCAGATTTCTGACGGTGATGGCTGGTGTAGGTGGTGTTCCGTGCGTAGGGGGCCACCAGGTGTTTGACCATCCGGGGGAGAGATGTCCAAATATGACGACCTCCGGTTTTTCAGCATTTAACTTTAGGCAGTTAGAGGCCATCCACTCACCGATCGCCCGCATGCCCTCTTGGAAGTTTTCGGCTACCTTGTCTCCATTCCCGTTGATGGCCAACACAAGCTGGGTGTCATCCGCGTATGAGGTAGAGCTCATCCCATAGGCCTTGATGACAGAGGCCAGGTCCGACACGTAGATATTGAATAGTGTCGGACTGAGGGATGAGCCTTGAGGAACCCCACACGGTAGTGACAGCTTGTGCGATTGGAAGGGCCCCAGTGTGACCACCTGTGATCTACCAGCCAGGAAGGAGGAAAGCAGATTTCTAGCCATGTGGCGGATGCCCAGGTTTTCGGCACTGTCGACCAAGATCTTGTGGTCGACCGTGTCGAAGGCTGCCGACAGATCGAGCAATACGAGTATTGCTGTACCTCCTTGGTCCCGTATCACTCTTATGTCCTCTGTAGCTTTTATTAAGGCAGTTTCGGTTCCATGGAACTTGCGGAAACCAAATTGAGTGTTGTCCAGTAGTTGATGTTTTACTATGAATTCCGAGAGTTGTAAGTTCATAGCCTTTTCCACTACCTTGGCTAAAAAAGGGAAGACTGGCTATGGGGCGGTAGTTTTTTGGTTGGTCCTTGTCCAGATTAGCTTTCTTAAGTAAGGGTTTGACCAAGGTGTTTTTAAGGGAGTCTGGGTATATCCCAGTTCTGAACATTGTGTTGCAGATTGATACAATGTCAGGGGAGAGATAGTCCATGATCGGACGAATGACTTTTAGAGGACAGGGATCTAATGCTGAGCCTGATTTAATTGTGCCCGTTGTTTCCTTGATTTGTGTTTCTCCAAGGTCTGAGAACTGAGATAGTTCGATATTATTGATCCCGTTGTTAGATGTGGGGGAGCTGAATACTGTTTTTGTGGCGAATGCTTGCTATATATCATTCACCTTTGTAAAAAAGAAATCAGCCAGAGAATCACAAAAGACTTGGGATTGTGGAGGATTCAGGTCCGGTGTGTTACCCGTTAAGACCTTAGTTATCTCAAAAAGTTTTTTACTTGAGTTTTTAGCAGAATTGGTTTGTTCAGTGAAATAGGATTTTTTTGTCTCGACAAAAAGGGCTTTGTATTGTCTTCTCTGGTTCACCTGCAGAGCAGACATAGCCTGATTATGCTTTGCAAGTGGATTGAAAAAGTTTGTATTCTGTTTATATTTTTTGCTCATTATTATTTTTAATCACCTCTGTGGACTAATTAGAGTAAGGGTGGGATTTATGCAAATTTCCCATGGATTCGATTGCTATGTATGAGTGAAATAGAATGGGAATTTGTGATTTCAGGCAAACATTTAAAAGAGTACAACATGCATACTTCAAAATTAATCACAGTATTTTAATCCATACTTTTTCATTGCTTAGAATAACAGATTACCAAAAACATACCAATCCCCTGTGACTCTAGTCTCTACAGATTTGCGCTGTGTACATTTTTACATTAACTCAGTATCATCATCAACAATTCATGTGGAACTGCCTGGCAAAAATTAAACCAAAACAAATAAAAAAGTGTTTCTCCCTCTAAGTAATAGTGGCATTGTATGAATGTGCCACTATATGAATGGGTATGTAGTGAATTTTAATATTCAGGTTAATGACTTCTATGATACACAAAGAGGATTGCAACTACTGCATCTATTTCCTAATTGTCTTGCCTATTGCCTTGTCTAGAGGTCTGGGAAAAGGTTTAAAATAATACTATATAGCAGAAGTGAGGTTACGTCTCTGCATTACTTCCAGAGACAGGTATTTGCAGAACTACCTGTAAAATTACCTGCAGTATCAATGTTACTGCTGGTCTCTGTATATGTTTTTTGAATTTTTGTTTCAATAAGCCATTGGTGGGCCAAGGCTATTAATAGTATATCTATGAAACAATAACATCTGCAACCCTTGGCTTGCCCATTGGTACACCAAAAACTCCACTTACGACCCTTGTTTACAGAAATCATGAAGGCAGCGGCTGGGACATTAAGTTAATAGGGTTCTGAGAGACCTGTTTTTAGCCTGCTGTTTTCACTTCGTGTCCTTAGTGTAGTGCCTGAGCAGAAAATAAGAGGATGTTAACGGCCAAGTGTGGAAGAAGGCGTAAATCATGTGCTGTTATTTGTGATGTTGAGTGTGGTGTCCTACCTGCGACCCCAACCATTTTAGTGAACAGATATCCATGTTTAGCTCTTTGGAAAATTTACAATTTGGATAATTGTTTATTATGGATCTTCTTCTCAGTTCTAAACATTAGAAATTCTTCCATGCAGTAAGAGTAAACCCACAGCATATGTAGGGGCATATTCTCAAGGACGTATCGCCAAGTTAGCAGCAATTTATTGCAGCCAAAGTCACAATAAATGTATTGTCCCATTCTCAAGCTGGTGCTAACATCTGATATCACCAGTTTCCCTGCGATAGCAGCCGCAAAAAACATCGCCACAGATGACACTGGCAACTATCGCTAATAAGATGTAGAGTAGGCGTTCCCGTGCAAAAAGCAGCGACAGCACCACTTCACAACATTCTCAACGACCAGCCAGATCGGCGATAAGATCACAAAACAGGCGATAAGGCACGTTAGCAGCAGGAATTTAACAACCTGCTCTTACCTGGTGTAAAGTCAGACAAGAACCTGCACTATAACAAGCATTTGCAATGCAATAGGTCTCGCAGTTGTTAGAGTTTGAGCCATTGCCATTGTAAATGGCAATGCCTTTTATTTATGTATTGGTTTATAAAACGTAAATAAAAGGCATTGCCAATTACAATGCCAATGGCTCAAACTCTAACAACTGTGAGACCTATTGCATTGCAAATGCTTGTTTTATAGTGTTTTGTGGTCTGCTAGCCACCTATAAAAACACATGTGTGTGTTCAAGGCGCGCTGTCCCCATCTTGTCTCTGCTGTGGCAGACAAAAAGGTGCCAGGAGCGTCCATTTTACTGTGCGACGATTCTGTCTATTTTCCCTCTTTTGTTGTAAACTTTATTTACAGCCTGTGCAAATAGAGTGCATCTGGAGTGATCACCTTTGGGCAGCAGTGCACATTTGCCATTAAGTTAGCCACGCTAGACACAAGTCCGGGCGCACGTCCTCTGAGCATCTTACAAATCCTGTCCGTGCGGGTCTGGTGGTGGCTTTCCATGGATTGTAGACCTGAGATAAAGGCTGCTTTCTATCCTGATCTACTCACAGGAGCGCAGCTTCACAGGGGTGTTACACCCTCGTAAAAACGTCTTGTGTGGTAAATAGCTGTGTACAAGTGCTTTCATTCTGGTTCTGTGAAGTCTGTCGGATATCACCTGGATTTTGACATGCCCACGCAAACAAAAACACTGTCTCGTCTGTGTTTGAGGTCTTCACAAATGTTTATTGGTTGGCAAAATATTGTGTTTTAAGTGCCCATAAGACTCCACACTCCTGCCCTTAAGCCCCACTCATGTCCTGCTTCTTATTTGATGTATATTTTAAAGATATGCCCGCGTCATCTCTGCCCCTCGAGCTCCTGTGCACATTCCATCTCCCGGGCCTGCCCCGTCATAACTTTTAAGTTCCAGCAAAGCTGCTCCCTGGAAAGATGGGATAAATTACCTGGCTTGTACCAGCGAGTATATTATCAGTCCACAAGTGACGACGCATCGGTCGGCGGTAGCTCACGTTCTGAAAGCACGTCCATGGTGACTGCTAAGTGCTAATCGCCAGAGTGCGAGAGACCCTCCTGATTATTGTACAGCCGATTTTGCATTTTTAAATAGTGTCCGCATGAGTCTTTCTTTCTGGATTTAGACCAGTTAAGATATTTTCAATAAAGTTTAAAAAAAAAAAGTCTGAAGTTAAGTTTTTGTTTTGTCTTTATGTGGAACTAAACGTACGTACCCAATCGGAACTAATCGTTCGAAAAGCACGTCATTTATTGTGTTGTGTGTACGTTATGCCAGTAGGTTAAAGTATATGTCCTAACATGTACCAGCCCAAGGTTTACTATAATTTTCCTTAAAGGGTATCAGCCCCAAGGTTTGACGGCCAGTACGAGAGAGCGTATTTCGGCACTGCGTGCTAGATTTTTCACTTTTTTATAGGTTTACATTGTTAAACCTATAAATAAGTTCCTCATGCTGCAGTTGCTGTGTTTACTCGACAGATTCTTAACGATGAGAACCTGGCAACCCACATTTTCCAGACGGATGGCTCTTTGTGTTCAACAGGAAGCCAGGCAATCTGTGTTGGGATGGGGGCGGGGCCGCAAAAATACAGGAAGCTGACGGGAGCGCTCCTGTGCCCGTCGTTAGATTTGCGTATGGAGAGCCCCGCCTGTTGGCGACCGCTGGCTGCCGAGGGAGAGAGGGACACGGGAAAACAACCTGGTGAGTGGGGGGGGGGAATGTGTGTGCGCGTGTGTATGCGTGTGTAAAAAGAGCCCGATGACTGGGGGGGGGAGAGAGGGGATGTGTGCGCGAATGTCTGTGTGTGTGCGTGCGCGTGTGTCTCTGTGTGCTGTACGAGCTAGGGGAGACAGGAGATGGTGAACGCGCACGCGACCTGATCCGATTACGGCAGGTTGCGCGTTCACATCTCTTGTCTCCCGTACCTCGTTGAAAGCAGAAACGATTGCAATAGGGTCTTGCAGCGACGATCGCTTCGCGATCGGTTCGCAGGTGCGAGACCTAAAAAAAGATTATCATGAGTGATGCCTGCCCCAAGGCCCTGACTCTCCAGGAGATAGGTGAAGCCACCAAGAATGACAGAAGCCTGACACGAGCGAAAGAAGCCCTAGCCAACAGGTAATGGCAAAGCTTCCTAGATGGGATTCGGACCCTGACACCGGACTAGCGAGTTTCCCAGCAGTAGCTGTTGAGAGGCAGGAGTGAACTCAGTGAAAGGCAAGATGGCCGGCTGCTGTGTGGGCAGCCGACTGTGATACCAAAGTGCCTATGGGTCTGTGTGGTTGACCTGGCGCACCAAGAAACAGCAAAAACGAAGTGCCGCTTGGGAGGTAAGGTGGTGGGTCCCAGGCATGGATGCGAAGGTTAATAACAAGGTACGCAACTAACACTCATGTACCATCAAGGCTCCGGTTCCGACAGAGAAACCCAGCCACCAGTCCTAGTCGAAGGTCAATATTGGCTTTGGGAACTTTCTGGATGGACGGATCATGGTAGTGATAGTGGACTCGCACACAAAGTTCCCAGTGGTAGAGGTGGTGTCGTCCACAGCATTTTCCCAAGTCAAGCTAGTCCTGAAGAAAATATTTACAATGACGGGCCTTCCTGACAAAGTGAAGTCGGACAACAGGCCACCATTACAGGGACATGACATTATAGAATAATTAGTAGAATAATACATTACAAACATGTACATCGCCTGTACTACACACCAGCGCGTATGTTCCGACTAAAACTTCGAGACAATGACCATTGTAATCGCTGCAGCAGCAAAGGGGCCGACTTCAAACACGTGGCTTGGGAGTGTCACCCCATACAGATCTTCTGGGCGGAGGTTCTGGGTGCTCTAGATCTTATGACGGGCCTGCACATTACTATGGATCCCCTCACAGCATTATTGGGATAAGCCCAACCCCTCACTGCTAAAATGCGTAAATACATTTCCCTTGCGCTCCTTCTTGCAAAGAGGAGAATTGCCAGTAGATGGGGCAGAGGACGGGCGTCGAAGTTCAAGGACTGGCTCCAAGACCTTGTCTACTGCCAAGAACATTTGCAAACATATGCTGAACTTCAGCCCCCCTCATCACGGCCGAAAGACATTTGGGGTCCCCTCCAAACCTATTTACTGGAGCACGCTACTGACACACACGCAGAGGCACCATAATGAATGACTACCACCCTCGCCAATATGCCTCGCTCATTGGAGAACATAGGACACCTTGTCAAGCTACTCCATGTTCACTTGACTGGACTGCACCAGCACTTTGAATACACACAATTTACTCGCAATACGTTTGTGGTCATGACCGTTGTACATTACATCATTGTCGTTGTTTGTTAATGTGACACTGCAATGATATTACTGCCCTTACAACCTGATATTCAAACTGACGCGGCCTGCCTGGAAGGTTGTAGGTGGCCTGCTGTGTACTCCCCTACCCCATCACTAGATCAGTTAAACGTTTGATGCATCGCAATGCTGGCCCTACTGCGGATGTAGGCAGTATGTTGACTACCACCCTCGCCAATATGCCTCGCTCATTGGAGAATATAGGACACCTTGTCAAGCTACTCCATGTTCACTTGACTGGACTGCACCAGCACTTTGAATACACACAATTTACTCGCAATACGTTAGTGGTCATGCCGTGTAGGCGGCCTGCTGTGTACTCCCCTACCCCATCACTAGATCAGTTAAACGTTTGATGCATCGCAATGCTGGCCCTACTGCGGATGTAGGCAGTATGCTGTGTTTCCTATCCTTTTTTCACTAATAAAGGTTTAAAAAAGAAAAAAAAAACTTGAACAAAGAAAAAATAATTAAAAGAATAATTAGAATCTCTGGTCATTCGCCACTGGAAAATCACCATGCAGTGGCCTCAGGCGAACGGGGAGGCAGAGAGATTCATGAGAACACTCAACCGGGCTCTGAAGATTGGGCTGGAACTTGGTGAGGATGCTGAATGCTGCCTGCACAAGTTCCTACCAGCGTACCAGCAAACCCCCCACAGCACAATGAACTGGGATCCAGAAAATCTACTGTTTAGGAAGCAGACACGGGATAGCATCCTGGCTGACACTGAGTGGCGACCGGCAGACATGGATGTTGAAGCTACACAATCCCGGAGAAAAGCCACCAATGAGAAGGCCAGCCAGTGTCGCCGGGCAAACCCACTCTACAAATCGGAGCATTGGTTCTCATGAAGGACAGACATCCTGTGTAAAGTTTTGAACCCCTTACGAGACTGAAGCATGGGAAGTGATTAAGATCAACAGAACCATGGTCACAGAGCAAGGAGGTGATCACCAGAAACATCTCATGGTTAAAACAGGTGACAGGTGACACTTGTGGGACACCCCTGCGCCGCACGGCCACCAGCTGCTGCGTGTGCCCCTCAGCCCGTCCCTGCCTCGCTGCCTGCCTCGCTGCCGGCCGACTCGGTTGTCATTTGTTTTGTTTTTGTTTTGACCGTCATTTGTGCTTGCTAAATTGTTTCCTTGGTTCCTTGCCCGTGTTAGCGTTTTCTTCTGTTTTTTCTGTATTTTTCTTTTTCTCAGCTTGTGTCCTTCCTGATTGCCCGCCTACCCTCGCCGCCCTCCGTCTTCCCTCCCCGCTTCCCGCCACCACCGCAAGCCCCGCCCCTTTTTTCTTTCTGTTCCCTCCCCGCTCCCGCCTCCCAGCTGCTCCGCCCACCCGCGCACTTGGCCTTTATATGGCGACCGTGCGACACAGGTGAGTGTGACCCACTTGTGGGACACCCCTGCGCCGCACGGCCACCAGCTGCTGCGTGTGCCCCTCAGCCCGTCCCTGCCTCGCTGCCTGCCTCGCTGCCGGCCGACTCGGTTGTCATTTGTTTTGTTTTTGTTTTGACCGTCATTTGTGCTTGCTAAATTGTTTCCTTGTTTCCTTGCCCGTGTTAGCGTTTTCTTCTGTTTTTTCTGTATTTTTCTTTTTCTCAGCTTGTGTCCTTCCTGATTGCCCGCCTACCCTCGCCGCCCTCCGTCTTCCCTCCCCGCTTCCCGCCACCACCGCAAGCCCCGCCCCTTTTTTCTTTCTATTCCCTCCCCGCTCCCGCCTCCCAGCTGCTCCGCCCACCCGCGCACTTGGCCTTTATATGGCGACCGTGCGACACAGGTGAGTGTGACCCACTTGTGGGACACCCCTGCGCCGCACGGCCACCAGCTGCTGCGTGTGCCCCTCAGCCCGTCCCTGCCTCGCTGCCTGCCTCGCTGCCGGCCGACTCGGTTGTCATTTGTTTTGTTTTTGTTTTGACCGTCATTTGTGCTTGCTAAATTGTTTCCTTGTTTCCTTGCCCGTGTTAGCGTTTTCTTCTGTTTTTTCTGTATTTTTCTTTTTCTCAGCTTGTGTCCTTCCTGATTGCCCGCCTACCCTCGCCGCCCTCCGTCTTCCCTCCCCGCTTCCCGCCACCACCGCAAGCCCCGCCCCTTTTTTCTTTCTGTTCCCTCCCCGCTCCCGCCTCCCAGCTGCTCCGCCCACCCGCGCACTTCGCCTTTATATGGCGACCGTGCGACACAGGTGAGTGTGACCCACTTGTGGGACACCCCTGCGCCGCACGGCCACCAGCTGCTGCGTGTGCCCCTCAGCCCGTCCCTGCCTCGCTGCCTGCCTCGCTGCCGGCCGACTCGGTTGTCATTTGTTTTGTTTTTGTTTTGACCGTCATTTGTGCTTGCTAAATTGTTTCCTTGTTTCCTTGCCCGTGTTAGCGTTTTCTTCTGTTTTTTCTGTATTTTTCTTTTTCTCAGCTTGTGTCCTTCCTGATTGCCCGCCTACCCTCGCCGCCCTCCGTCTTCCCTCCCCGCTTCCCGCCACCACCGCAAGCCCCGCCCCTTTTTTCTTTCTGTTCCCTCCCCGCTCCCGCCTCCCAGCTGCTCCGCCCACCCGCGCACTTGGCCTTTATATGGCGACCGTGCGACACAGGTGAGTGTGACCCACTTGTGGGACACCCCTGCGCCGCACGGCCACCAGCTGCTGCGTGTGCCCCTCAGCCCGTCCCTGCCTCGCTGCCTGCCTCGCTGCCGGCCGACTCGGTTGTCATTTGTTTTGTTTTTGTTTTGACCGTCATTTGTGCTTGCTAAATTGTTTCCTTGTTTCCTTGCCCTTGTTAGCGTTTTCTTCTGTTTTTTCTGTATTTTTCTTTTTCTCAGCTTGTGTCCTTCCTGATTGCCCGCCTACCCTCGCCGCCCTCCGTCTTCCCTCCCCGCTTCCCACCACCACCGCAAGCCCCGCCCCTTTTTTCTTTCTGTTCCCTCCCCGCTCCCGCCTCCCAGCTGCTCCGCCCACCCGCGCACTTGGCCTTTATATGGCGACCGTGCGACACAGGTGAGTGTGACCCACTTGTGGGACACCCCTGCGCCGCACGGCCACCAGCTGCTGCGTGTGCCCCTCAGCCCGTCCCTGCCTCGCTGCCTGCCTCGCTGCCGGCCGACTCGGTTGTCATTTGTTTTGTTTTTGTTTTGACCGTCATTTGTGCTTGCTAAATTGTTTCCTTGTTTCCTTGCCCGTGTTAGCGTTTTCTTCTGTTTTTTCTGTATTTTTCTTTTTCTCAGCTTGTGTCCTTCCTGATTGCCCGCCTACCCTCGCCGCCCTCCGTCTTCCCTCCCCGCTTCCCGCCACCACCGCAAGCCCCACCCCTTTTTTCTTTCTGTTCCCTCCCCACTCCCGCCTCCCAGCTGCTCCGCCTACCCGCGCACTTGGCCTTTATATGGCGACCGTGCGACACAGGTGAGTGTGACCCACTTGTGGGACACCCCTGCGCCGCACGGCCACCAGCTGCTGCGTGTGCCCCTCAGCCCGTCCCTGCCTCGCTGCCTGCCTCGCTGCCGGCCGACTCGGTTGTCATTTGTTTTGTTTTTGTTTTGACCGTCATTTGTGCTTGCTAAATTGTTTCCTTGTTTCCTTGCCCGTGTTAGCGTTTTCTTCTGTTTTTTCTGTATTTTTCTTTTTCTCAGCTTGTGTCCTTCCTGATTGCCCGCCTACCCTCGCCGCCCTCCGTCTTCCCTCCCCGCTTCCCGCCACCACCGCAAGCCCCGCCCCTTTTTTCTTTCTGTTCCCTCCCCGCTCCCGCCTCCCAGCTGCTCCGCCCACCCGCGCACTTGGCCTTTATATGGCGACCGTGCGACACAGGTGAGTGTGACCCACTTGTGGGACACCCCTGCGCCGCACGGCCACCAGCTGCTGCGTGTGCCCCTCAGCCCGTCCCTGCCTCGCTGCCTGCCTCGCTGCCGGCCGACTCGGTTGTCATTTGTTTTGTTTTTGTTTTGACCGTCATTTGTGCTTGCTAAATTGTTTCCTTGTTTCCTTGCCCGTGTTAGCGTTTTCTTCTGTTTTTTCTGTATTTTTCTTTTTCTCAGCTTGTGTCCTTCCTGATTGCCCGCCTACCCTCGCCGCCCTCCGTCTTCCCTCCCCGCTTCCCGCCACCACCGCAAGCCCCGCCCCTTTTTTCTTTCTGTTCCCTCCCCGCTCCCGCCTCCCAGCTGCTCCGCCCACCCGCGCACTTCGCCTTTATATGGCGACCGTGCGAACGCGCAGCGGTCACGCGCAGCGGGCGCGCCGATTGTGCGCCGAAGGCGCGCCAAAGGTAAGCCCGTCTGCGCCCGTCCGCGACCGGATCGCGACCAGCGCCAGGACCCCTGGCCCCCGAAGACCCCGACCGACCCGCCTGACGTACTCCGCCGCCACCCTCATCGCTCTCAACTCCGGCCGACTCCCAGAATGCCATCAAGCCACCCCAAGACGTACCCACGGACCCTTCAGCTGCCACGCCTGCAAGTTCTCCTGCATCCGGACCTGCCCCGCACCAGCACCCGCCAAGTCGAACACCAGCAGCACCCACCTCAAGTGCATCCTGCTCAACACCCGCTCCGTCCACAGACACGCCATCGAACTCTGGAACCTCCTAGACGCCACAGCCCCTGACGTTGCCTTCCTCACGGAGACCTGGATGAACGCCTCCTCAGCGCCCGACATCGCCATCGCCATCCCAGAGGGCTACAAGATCGTCCGGAGGGACCGAAACGCCAACCAGATGGGAGGAGGCATCGCCATCATCCACAGAAGCACCATCCGTCTCACGACCAGCACCGACAACACCCTGACCAGCGCCGAACACCTGCATTTCCAGATCCACACCAACCCGAACACCACCCTCAGAGGCACCCTGATCTACCGACCCCCTGGACCACGCACGCAATTCAGCGAGGACATCGCCGACTTCGTCAGCCCGCATGCCCTCCCCTCCGCTGACTACATCCTCCTGGGAGACCTCAACTTCCATCTGGAGAACAACAACGACCGCAACACCAGCACCCTGCTCGACAACCTCGCCAACCTGGGACTCAAGCAACTGGTGTCCACCCCCACCCACCGCGCCGGACACACACTCGACGCCGTCTTCTCATCCAGCACAGACATCGACTTCAGCCACGCCACAGAGCTTCAATGGACGGACCACAGCTGCGTCCACTTCACCTTCAAGAGAACGACGACCCACCAACACCAGCAACAGGCGGCCCGCAGAAGCTGGAACAAGATCACAACAGACCAGCTCGCCACCTCCCTGAGCCAGCACCCCCCTGCCAGCTCAGCGAACCCCAGCCAGGCCGCCGACAACCTCACGAAGTGGATCAGCAACTGCGCGGACGAACTCGCCCCACTGAGGACCCCGCCTAGCAGACACAGCAGCAAGAAGGCCCCATGGTTCACCGACGAACTCAAGAGCTCCAAGAAGAACTGCCGAGCCCTGGAGAAAGTCTGGAAAAGGGAACCGACACCGAACAACAGGACCTCCTACAAACTTGCCACCCGGAAACACCACCAGCTGATCCGCGCCGCCAAGAAAACAGCATTCAAGGACCGGCTGGACAACAACGCACACAACTGCAAGGAACTCTTCAACATCGTGAAAGAGCTTTCCAACCCCAGCGCAGGAAACAACGACATCACCCCATCGCAAGACCTCTGCAACTCCCTCGCTTCATACTTCCACAACAAGATCACGGACATACACAGCAGCTTCAACAACCAACCAACGCACACCATGACCGAACAACCACCCCCCACCACCACCCTCCACGCCTGGACCCCGATCAGCACCGAAGACACCATCCGCACGATGAACTCCATCCACTCCGGATCACCGGCCGACCCCTGCCCTCACCACGTCTTCAACAAGGCCGACGCTGTCATCGCACCCCACCTGCGAGACATCATCAACACATCCTTCGACACCGCCACCTTCCCTGAGAGCTGGAAGCACGCCGAACTCAGCGCCCTATTCAAGAAACCGACAGCGGACCCCACCGACCTCAAGAATTACCGCCCCATCTCGCTCCTCCCGTTTCCAGCCAAAGTCATCGAGAAGACCGTCAACAAGCAGATGGCCGCCTTCCTCGAGACGAACGGATCCCTCGACCCCTCACAGTCCGGCTTCCGAGCCAACCACAGCACCGAGACCGCCCTCATCGCCGCCACCGATGACATCCGAGCCCTGATGGACAATGGAGAAACAGCGGCCCTCATCCTCCTAGACCTCTCCGCGGCATTCGACACTGTCTGCCACCGCACCCTAGTGCAGCGCCTCAGCGACGTCGGAATTCAGGAGAAGGCACTGGAATGGATCATCTCCTTCCTCGACGGAAGAACACAGAGAGTCCGCCTGCCACCGTACAAGTCAGAGGCCTCCGAAGTCATCTGCGGCGTCCCCCAAGGATCATCTCTGAGCCCCACCCTCTTCAACGTCTACATGAGCCCCCTCGCGGCCATCGTACGCAAACACAACCTCAGCATAATCTCCTACGCCGACGACACCCAGCTGATCCTCTCCCTGACCAACGACCCCGCCGCCGCCAGAGCCAACCTGCACGAAGGGATGAAAGAGGTAGCCGAGTGGATGACGACCAGCCGCCTGAAACTGAACTCAGACAAGACGGAGGTCCTCATCCTGGGCTCTTCACCCTCCGCCTGGGACGACTCCTGGTGGCCACCCGCCCTGGGCACCGCACCCAAACCGACAGACCACGCACGCAACCTGGGATTCATCCTGGACTCCTCCCTCTCCATGACCAGACAAGTCAACGCCGTCTCCTCGTCGTGCTTCAACATCCTGCGCATGCTACGAAAGATCTTCTGGTGGATCCCCACCGAGACCAGGAAGACCGTCACCCAGGCCCTCGTCACCAGCCGTCTGGACTACGGCAACGCCCTATACGCCGGTACCACCGCCAAGCTCCAGAAGAGACTCCAGCGGATCCAGAACGCCTCAGCCAGACTCATCCTCGACATCCCACGAACCAGCCACATCTCCGGACATCTGAGAGACCTTCACTGGCTCCCCGTCAACAAAAGAATCACCTTCCGCCTCCTCACCCACGCACACAAAGCTCTACACGATCAAGGCCCGAGCTACCTCAACAGCCGAGTCAACTTCTACGCTCCCAAACGCCACCTCCGATCAGCCAACCACGCCCTCGCCGCCGTCCCCCGCATCCGAAGAGCGACTACAGGAGGAAGGTCCTTCTCCTACCTGGCCGCCAAGACCTGGAACTCCCTCCCGACCGACCTGCGCCTGACCCAAGACCACCTCTCCTTCAGGAAGAAGCTGAAGACCTGGCTGTTCGAGCAGTAGCGGCACCCCCCCCCCCCCCCCCCCAGCGCCTTGAGACCCTACGGGTATGTAGCGCGCTTTATAAGTGTCACTGATTGATTGATTGATTGATTGATTGACAACTTCCATAGACCGCTCAGAGAATGCTGCTGAAGAGAATGCTGAAGCCGAGGGAGAGTATCACCTGACCTCCACCTCCCAGCAGAGGTGTAAAACTCAATGAGCATCTGAAAGGGCAAGCACTAGAAATACCCCCACGTTCCCCTCACATGGACATGTGCAACTAAGAAGGTCCCCGGCTTAATGGGCATGAGACTGATAACATCTCCCGGAGCCTGAAGTATGGTCTTCAGCCACACCTGGTCCCCAGTCAGACACTGAAAGACTTTATGAGTCCGGCTCAAGTGTCCAGATTTTCTTTCATGCAAGAACATTTGAAAAGATGGGAGAGATGTAGAGTGCACCTTGCCTCTACATTGCAAAGTATCAATTTCCTCACGCAGAGGGTCAGGCTCGGTCCGAGATGATAAATAAATGGGCAGATCGTTGCTCTGGGCCATTGCCAATAGTATAACCACAATGTGTGCGTGTATTCTGTTGGGGGTCCTGTGTGGTGAGGCTAAACCACATGGCCAACACCTACCCGACCTGCTACAGATGGAATCCGGCACTGGTCGGCTAAACATACATAAACAAACACTAAGCGCCTGGACCGGCATCAAGTGGACTTGGTGCCTATTGTTTTCTTGGCACCGGTTGCAAATCTTTAGTCCCAACAATATCTCCAAAAAGGTAAATTTCATTAAGGGCTGATTACAAAATCTTTAATGGGACCAGATTGACACCAAGTGGAATGGACAGGCTGCTGCTTGCATGACATTAAGTCAGGCAACTCCCTGCTGCGCTCAGATCACCCATGCCCAAGGCCGGCCCTAAATTTAACCCCTTCGACGCTCATGACGAGCTCAGCTCGTCATGAGGTACACCTCTCGTACATTCATGACAAGCTGAGCTCGTCATGAACCGCGGGTTTTTTAAAACTTCAGCGTACGGCAGGAAAATGCGCCGCACGCATGGAGATAAGATTAGTGTGTTAAATAGACCGGAACCCATAGTTACTGAGTCGCAGCACTTAACTCCTCTCTCACCATAAGCCGACAGTGCAACACCATATCCTCCGCATGCTTCAACACCCTCGGCATACTCCACAAGACCTTCAAATGGTTGAAAGCTAAGGGGGTGAATGGGGTAATCAGGCGCACAAGGCTATGTGCCCCTAAGTTTATAAATCCAATCGTACGTAGTGCTCTAAGGGTAAGGGTGTAAACCCAGCATCCTCAAAACATTCAAACGTTAAGCTGTGCCCTGAGCACATACACAAATAGTGTCCCAAAAGAAGTAAAGTAATAGTCGTCAGATTGTTGTCCACTTTTCATCAAGTCTTCACTTTATTCTGGGATATAAATCAGCCTCACATCTGCCGATATCATACTTATAATCAGTCTTATATTAACAAGTAAGCATATTTCTTCTTGTGTCACCTCCCGAGTATGGCCAGGCTTCATCATCTCAGTGTTTCCCACGCACTCATCACAAGCAGACTGGATACGGACACGCCCTTTATGCCGGACTCAACAAAATCTCTCCTTCCCAAACTTCATACTGTCCAGAACACAGGAGTAAGACTCATCCTCACCATCCAACAACACAACCACATCACCCAGCACCTCCACTCGCTCCCCGGCGAAAAAAGAGTGACCTTCAAGCTGCTCACACACGCCTACAAAGCCCTTCACAACACTAGACTCCAGTAACTCAACGAAAGAATCTCCTCCACGCCCCCAAGATACCTCCGGTCCGCTGACCTAATCCCTGTTTGAAATCCCCTGCGTACACAAAGCCAGATGGGAAGCAGATCCTTCTTCTACATCGCAGCCCAAACCTGGAACAAACTCCCCCTCAGCATCAGACGAAGCCCTACTCTGCACATCTTCAGAAAAGACCTCAAGACCTGGTGCTTCGGATGACCTCAGAGGAGCCCAAAACCCCTGCGCCTCATCACTTTGAGACCCTCATGGGTAAGTAGTGCGCTCTACAAACCCCTGAATGATTCTCCCCTCCACCTCACTCCCTAGTAACATCTTCTACTTGGTCAAAAAGAGGACCGGTGCAGGTGCCACCCTCATGCTAATACCTAACATTGCAGGACAGGTGCTGATCCGCTGCTGATGGACTACCAATGAAAAGAATGTGTACTACTGACAACGAGGGTTACCATGTGTGCGTGCAACCAAAGAGAAACCGAACTGAATCCTGGCTTGCACAGTGAGGAATAGTTACTTGCTTATTGATATTGCTAGGAGGTCGCAGCCTACGGCTGAGAAAACACTGCGACTAATAAAGTCATATTAAAACTGCATTACAAACAGTATGTGTGTCATTCAAACTGTCTCCATTTTTCTGTACGGAGTCACTCATAAGTACACTAAGCACATGAAAATGTCACACATAAACTATCTGAAAACTTGGCAGCTATACTAGGAGTTGACAACCTCGCCAGAAAAGTCAAGGATTTCTGCTGCGTGCAATTTCCGCATTACAAACTCAATATGGACCAGGACTGCATGTTCGAGGCGCCTTCTGTTCAGCTTATACCTGAGGTCGTACTGTTCTGGTAAAGTCTAGAAGAGGCCGGCGCTGCAGCACCGGAACACGGGCCGACACTCGCTGCCACCTTCCTGAGTCTCCAAATGTTTCTTTGAAGCGGCGGTCTGAGAAACAAACCCAGGTGACAGGGGAGAATGGGCGGGGACCATCTTATCACGTGAGGGGGAGAAACGGAAGGAACCTCATTGTTGTGAGCCACGGTGGTTGAGAAAGGGGAGGGGAAAGAAAGTGACAGAGATGACATATGAAGAGGCGGTGTCAATGACGTCAATCGTAATGACATAATGACAACGTGGATAATAGGCTTGGGCTGAGAAATACAAATTTATCTTGTAGCATCCATGTTGGAATGGGAAGGGTGTCCCATTCTTACGTAGCGGTTGTTTCGTCGATTTGCAAAATGTAGAAAACCGCACTATTAATTTCCGTAAAATAGGTTAAGGTAAACTTTTAATGCATGTATTGTATAATTTATCGTATACCGTTTTTTTCAAAGACACAATCTGCTGTACATGAAAAGCCAGGACTCTAAAGTTCCGTTTTGGCAGCCTGACAGCACTAAAGGGTAAGAGCACTAGGCCACCTCTTTCGTTCTATCAGTAGAACTACACGAGTTGACACGCAGCTGCCAGAAAGCCAGCCAAGGCGTGTTGAGGCACCCAGAGATGATGTCACAAGCCCTGCTTCTGCTTGGGCATCTGCAGGCTGCATCTGTAGAAAGCTGTCTGTTTCTACGTCATCTGCCTGCGACACGGTGTGTACTTGGACACCGGTTCTTTCTGAGGCTCTGAGAGTGTGTGAAAGGGGCAGAGGAAGGCGCTACTACCATGAGCCGCAGCCACAATGACGAGCTCCAGTATCTGGACAAGATACACAAGAACTGCTGGAGGATCAACAAGCCGTGAGCGTGCCCGTTCCCGAACTTCCGGTTTCGGGATGTGCACGCTCACGGCTGTCGTGGATGGGACTTCCGTCTTTGCGAGAAGCCCGCGCCCACGGAGTGGATGGCCCAGAGGAGCAGTGGCAGCAGAAGTCAGGAGTGGCGGCTGAGGCCGCTGATGCAGTAAGTGGGGCTTGCGGGGCTTGGCACGTGTGTGTGTGTGTGTGTGTCTGCGTGTGTGTGTGTGTGTGTGCATGAATGTCTCATTGGGTCTGAGTTTGGGGTGTCATTGTCTGAGTGGATCTGGGAGTGAGTGCATAAGTGTCTCAGTAGGTCTGGAACTGGGTGCATAGTGTCTCAGTGGGTCTGTGACTGGGTGCGTGAGTGTCCAAGTGGCTCTGTGAGTGGATGCATCAGTGACTTAGTGGATCTCTAAATGGGTACATGCCTGTCTGAGTGGGTCTGTTAGTGGGTGTCAAAGGATCTGAGTGGGTCTGTGAGTGTCTGCAGGAGCCTCTCAGTGGGTGAGTGGGTGCATGAATGTCTGAATGGGTCTGTGACTGATTGCATACATGTCTAAGTTGGCCAATGAGCGGATGCATATGTGTCTGAATAGGTCTGTCAGTGGTGCACAAAACTATGAGTGGCTCTGTGAGTGAGTAAGGGAGTGTCAAAGGGGGTCTGTGAGTGGGTATGTGAATGTCTGAGTGGGTCTGTGAGTGGGTGTATAAGTCTCTGACCGGGCCTGTGAGTGGGTACATGAGTGCCTTAGTGGGTCTGTGAGTAGATGAGTGTCTATATGGGACTCCAAGTGAGTACATCAAGGTCTATTAGTGTTTGCATGAGCCTCTCAGTGGGTGAGTGGTTGGGTGCATGAATGTCTGAGTTGATCTATAAGTGGGTGCATGAGTGACTGGGGTGGGTCTCTGAGTGGGTAATCGAGTCTCTTAGTGAGTCTATGAATGGTATGCAAGTGTCTGAGTGGGTCTATGAATGGGTGTGTGAGTGTCTGAGTAGGTCTGTGAGTGAGTGATGAGTGTCTGAGTGGGTCTGAGAATGGGTGTGTGAGTATCTGAGTGGATCTTTGAGTTGGTGCATGAGTCTCTGAGTGGGTCTGTGAGTGAGTGTGTAAGTGTCTGAGGAGGTCTGTGAGTGGCTGTGTGAGCCTCTCAGTAGGTAAATGAGTGTGTGCCTGTATGTCTGACTGGGCCTGTACATGGGTGCATAACTCCCTTTGTGGGTCAGTGAGTGGGTGAATAAGTGTCTCAGTGGGTCTGTGAATGACTGTATGAGCCTTTGAGTAGATGAGTGAGTGGGTGCATGAGAGTTTGAGTGGGTCTCTGAGTAGGTGCATTAGTCTCTGAGTGGTTATGTGAGTGGGTGCTTGAGAGTCTGAGTGGGTCTGTCAATGGGTATGTGAGTGTCTGAGTGTGTTTCTGAGTAGCTATGTACATGTCAATTGGGCCTGTAACTGGATGCATGTGTCTAAGTATGCCAAGAGAATGGGTGTGTTAATCTGTAGGTGGATCTGTGAGTGGGTGTATGAGTGTTTGACTGGGTCTGTGATTGTGTGCCTGAATGTCTCAGTGGGTCTGTGAGTGGACATGTGAGAATATGAGTGGGTCTGTGAGTGGGTGCAATAGTGTCTAAATGGGTCTTTGCTTGGGTGTGTGAGTGTCTCAGTAGGTCGATGAGTGGGTGAATGAGTGTCTCAGTAGGTCTGGGAGTGGATGCATGAGCCTCTCAGTGGATGTGTGAGTGAGTGTATGAGTGTCTGACTGGGTCTGTACATGGCTACATAACTTTCTGAGTCGGTCTATGAGTGGTTACATCAGTGTCTCAGTGGGTCTGTGAGCCGGTTTGGGAGCCTGTGAGTATGTGAGTGAGTAGATGTATGAGTGTTTGAGTGGGTCTCCGAGTTGCTGCATGAGTCTCTCAGTGGGCTTATAAGTGGTTGAATGAGAGTCTGAGTGGGTCTGTCAATGGGTATGTGAGTGTCTGAGTGTGTCTCTGAGTGGGTATGTCACTGTATGCATTAGTGTGCAAGTAAGTATGTGAATATTTATTTGTGAAAATGTATTTCGGCTAGGCTCACGACTCTGCAGCTACACGGAGGGCCGCGCTGAGCATCACAATGGGTCTACGACTCCAACCATGTGGAAGAAAAAACAGTTTGAACCATTTTCATACTCATAATGGGTCCCTCAGAGACCCCTACAATGCCTGTGGATTCAGGGTAACCCCGTCCTGAACTCTTCTATAGTTTCCAATATTTATGTTCGTCCAGTGGGACATTGTCCCGGTTTACACGTTGGCAGCCACAACTTTCTACACAGATTGTGGACAGTCAATCACAGCACTTCTCCTGGCATGAGGTATTGCAAAGCTTCACGTAGGCATCGTGAAGGATCCACATCATTAGTTATACAAATTTTGACTTCTTTGAATATCTAAAAAACTACAGACGGGTTCACACCAATTCACAAAAGGTTGCTTTTTGAACCAAGAGCCACCTTTCTGCCACATTTTGTTTAATTCCATCCCGCATTTCAGGCTGTAGCTGTGTCTAAAATTTCCATTTACCCTCCTTTTCCTCGCCCCCACTTCATGAATCACCCCAAAACTTTCCATGCTCAACTATAATGACCGGTGCACTTTTATGGAATATATATGTATATTTCCAACAATAGCCCAATGCTGTGAAGACACACTCACAGCAGATGTAAAGCAAGCAGCTTTAATAACACAGAGATCCAGCATCTTCGTTTGAGGTGAGCATTCTTTGCCGATGCGTTTCAGACTAAATGTCTTTTCTCAAAGGGAGCATGCAAGCAATGTTCTTTCCGTCGCTCCAATTTCAATTACCCAATTAAATATTCACTGCCGAGATGGGCCTCCGAGTCATTTGCATCTCGGGAATTGGAGTCCACATTTCACCCTTGTGGGTCATAAAATAATGAACATGCTCTGTTTTTAAGTTGCATACTTTCTCTCTTCTCTCCGATGTTCAATAGCTAGAAATTGTTCCAAAACTAGAAATAAAACCAAACTTGTTGCTCCTTATGTGGCTGCCTCCAGGCACAGTATTGTAGCTTTGGGTTGGTAAACACCATCCAAACCAGTATTTACCATTCCAAAGCTGTAATACTGTGCCTGCAGTGGTGAAAGGCTTTGACCATTTTACAGCTCAGCAAGGATTACACTGTGCTAATCCTATGCTTAAAAACTTTGCTGTAGAAATGGTAAAAGACTTTGTCCCTTGCTATCCTGGCATGGATGGCACTGTCCTAATCATATGCTAAAAGACTTCGATAGAAAAGCAGATATTTGAGTTGAGCAAATTTAGAGTGTTGCTGGTGTTGAAAGTGCTCTATACTGGAGCTGATTTACACCTAAACTTGAGAACTACCCAGAGTTCTCTGTTTTTTTTTTCAGAATTTATGTGTAACTTTATGCTTGAAAGGGAATAGTTTTGACTTATATGGGGTGCTCCCTTGTGCACCCATTAACACAAAGCTATACCTCTCTAAAGAGCTCTAATAAGAGCAAACACAAGTCAGTGTTTGCTTTTATTCATTTCAGCTTGGCTTGGATGGTATTTACCAATCCAAAGCTGTAATACTCTCCCTGGAGTGGTAAAAGGCTTTGGCCATTTTAAAGCTTGGCAAGGATAACACTGTGCTAATCCTATGCTTAAAAACTTTGCTGTAGAAATAGTAAAATACTTTTTCTCTTTCTATCTCTGCGTGGATGGCACTGTCCTAATCCTACGCTTAAAGACTTTGATAGAAAAGCAGACATTTGAGGTGAGCAAATTTAGATTGTCACTGGTGTTGAGAGTGCTCTATGTTGAAGCTGCTTTCCACCTAAACTTGAGAACTACCCAGAGTTCTCTGCTTCTCTTTTTTTGCATAATTTATGCATCATTCTATGCCTGGAAGGGAATTGTTTTGAATTATCCTGGGTGCTCCCTTGTGTCTAGACAAAGCTAAACTTCTCTGAAGAGCTCTAATGAGGCAAAACACTTGTCAGGGGTTGCTTTTATTCATTTGAGGTTGGCTTGGATGGCATTTACCATTCCAAAGCTGTAATACTGTCCCTGGAGTGGTAAAAGGCTTTGACCATTTTACAGCTCGGGAAGGATAGAACTGTGCTAATCCTATGCTTAAAAACTTTGCTGTAGAAATGGTAAAAGACGTTGTCCCTTTCTATCTCAGTGTGTATGGAACTGTCCTAATCATATGCTTAAAGACTTTGATAGAAAAGCAAGCATTTGAGGTGAGCAAATTTAGAGTGTCGCTGGTGTTGGACGCTGGTTGATGTAGTTCCCAATTTTTTGCATACGTTCCGCCCTCCAGTGGGCTTAAGTGCTCGCATTTAGTACAAGACAGTTCACGGCCCTCTATTGAGCCCCCGGATGGGACTCTGCCTGTCAAATTTATCTTGCCTGCCACGCCATCAACGAGGCGAGTTTCCCCTCGTCGGACCCTTCGTTGGTTTGGAGGTAGTGCGCTCGCTTCTGGGACCTGAAGCCGTCGCATACATATCACCATAAGCTTGCTCAGCAGTTCGAAGCCGAACTCCCAAGCAGGTTAGGAACATCTTTTGTTAAAAGAAAGACTGCCAGCTTTGCATCCAGTGTTGAAGTCCTTTGGCCGATGCGTATTTGAGAATAGCACGCAGGGTTCGCAGTTCCAGCAGTGAAAGTTTTTGAAGTGCTCGCATTGGCCCAGGAAGAAGGAGAGAGAATTCTTCGAAACACGTCGGCCAAAGGACTTCAACACGGGATGCGAAGCTGGCTGTCTTTCTTTTAATAAAGGATGTTCCTAACCTGCTTGGGAGTGCGGCTTCGTACTGCTGAGCAAGCTTTTAGTGATATATATATATATATATATCTATATATATATATATATATATATATATATATAGATATATATATATATATATATTATTTTTTTTTTTTTGCAGTATTTCATCCGATATCATTCCAATCCAAAAGGAAAGATGAAGCGCGGACCCGAAGTTCTTTGTGCCAATTATTTTATTTTTAAGCACCCTGCATCGCCGCCACGATGTGTTTCAGCCCCACCTGGGCCTTGATCACATGACGCGTTGCGATAGTGGAAAAGAACATTTAAAGTGCAAGTGCAACCAATCATAATCAGCTGATCTGTACGAAAATAGATACGGAAGACAGACTTTTGTGATTCCAATACCGGCTTAATACCCTGGTAAACAGACTTCAGTATAAACTGCACACATAAATAACCGAATAAATGCATAGCTATCTGCAACAAGGACATAAAATTATACATATAAATAGCTATCCAACACAGCAGGATACCCAAACGCACTACAAGATCCATGAGGCCGTGTTTCTGGCCACGCCCACTGTGGCAGGTGCTTGAAAATGGCCCGTGCGCAAATGACAGTGCTTTCATTTTCCGAGACTCACACGCCACAGAAGAAGGGGCTATGAAATCCCCGAAACGCGTCTGCCGTAAGGAAGGAACTTTGATGTGTGGTTTTGGCAGATCACCTGCATGCAAGCGGTCATTAAATTACGTGAAATACTTAATCTTCCTGTGGCCTTATTCATTTGGGTATCCTGCTGTGTTGGATTAATTACGGCTGTTCCTGCCGTGAAGTCAGGCCCACCGCTTGTTTGCGGGTCCAATCTGGCACAAATCAGGTGCTGGAACTAAGTGGAAGGAAGGCAGAGCTGGCGCCATTGCAGTGTTGTGCCAGCTCAGTCTTGGTGACAGCCTGAAAGCGGAGCAAGTGACTGCCAATACCTGCATCTACCCACTTGGTGAAAAACTTTTGTCTAATTTCAGAAACTGAACAGCAAGCCCACTGGGGATGTAATACAGCGCACTACAATATCCATGAGGCCGTGTTTCTGGCCACGCCCACTGTGGCAGGTGCTTGAAATTGACCCGTGCGCAAATGACAGTGCTTTCATTTTCCGAGACTCACACGCCATAGAAGAAGGGGCTATGAAATCCCCGAAACGCGTCTGGCGTAAGGAAGGAACTTTGATGTGTGGTTTTGGCAGGTCACCTGCATGCAAGCGGTCATTAAATTACGTGAAATACTTCATCTTCCTGTGGCCCTATTCGTTTGAGTATTCTGCTGTGTTGGATTCATTACGGCTGTCCTGGCCGTGAAGTCAGGCCCACCGCTTGCTTGCGGGTCCAATCTGGCACCAATCCGGTGCTGGAACTAAGTGGAAGGAAGGCAGAGCTGGCGCCATTGCAGGGTTGTGCCAGCTCAGTCGTAGTGACAGCCTGAAAGCGGAGCAAGTGACTGCCAATACCTGCATCTACCCACTTGGTGAAAAACTTTTGTCTAATTTCAGAAACTGAACAGCACGCCCACTGGGGAGGTAATACAGCGCACTACAAGATCCATGAGGCCGTGTTTCTTGCCACGCCCACTGTGGCAGGTGCTTGAAATTGACCCGTGCGCAAATGACAGTGCTTTCATTTTCCGAGACTATGAAATCACCGAAACCCGTCTGGAAGGAACTTTGATGTGTGGTTTTGGCAGGTCACCTGCGTGCAAGCGGTCATTAAATTACGTGAAATACTTCATCTTTCTGTGGTCTTATTCGTTTGGGGATCCTGCTGTGTTGGATATAAATAGCTATGTATAAATATAAAATGTGATCAAGTAGGGAAAAACGGTGGCATTTAAAATTCATGAAAACATTTAGTACAATTTTAAAATGCTAAAAAATGGCAAAATAAATACCATGATAGTATAAATAAAGTTTTTGTACCCCAAATGTCCTTAACAATTCATCAATCTTGAGTGCAAAATAGCAGATAAAGTGCAAATACAACATCTGTATACCGGTAATTGAAAAAAGGGAATCAGCATTTCCTCCTAGAGACTATAGCTCATGTGGGCATGTACAGATATTCTTGTTTGTACCACTGATTTTTCCCAAAAAACAAACCAACCATTATATAATCTCTAAACCAGCCGGTAAAAAGAGTATACAGGTATGTGAAATATTAGTGAGATAAAACACCGTGTACCTTGACCCTGATGATATTAAAATACATAATTAAAACAATTTAATTTACAGCAAATTTGATACAGAGGTCATGGAATGCTCAGTGTCATCATAATAGCAAATGTAATATTGAGTGTTAATATGGATGTTTCACCAACCCACTAAAATCCAGGGGCAAACCTAATATGTTTTCTTAAAGGCAAGTATATAGGTCTTCATTCCGTTAAGCCCTAATGGGACTTGGTATTTAATTCCAATATGTATCGGGTTTCCAAGAGGCGAAGGGCACCTTCACGGTTACCACCTCTACGTAATGGCGGTACACAATCAATTGCAAAGTAACTAAGATGTATTGGGTTACCTGCATGGGCCACCTCAAAATGCCTCACCACATGATAGATCTGATCTTTATTGGAAATTGCACGTATATGTTGGAGTATTCTTTTGTGCTCGGCAGTTTGGTACTGCCTACATATCTCAATGCACAAGGGCACTCCAATACGTACACGGCATGATCTGTTTTGCAATTGATTCTTTTGTTGATACAAACTGGCTGTGGCTTAAAAGGTGTGGTATAGTCCTTTCTGTTTTTGGCGAATTTACATGCCTTACATGTTATGCACTTGAAGAAGCCCTTCTGTGTTGATAGCCAGTTTGAAGGTGCTTTTATTTCCGGGCTATTTTTTACTAGGCAATTGCCCATAGAAGTGGCTTTTCTAAAAGTCAGTTGAGGAGTATGACTTTGTTGTGCCAGATCTGCACCGAATACAGGGTCATTTAGTACCAGGTTCCAGTTTCTTTTTAAAATTCTCCTGATAGCTTTATGTTGTTTGTTATATGTAAGAATGACCCTGCTGTTAGATTTAAAATTTTTTGATGGAATCTGTATATCATTCTTAGGGGCAAGTGCTTGGTCCCTTTTGAGCAATTTTGTTTTGTTTATAGCTCTTTACACAACTAATGGAGTATATCCACGTGCTAGAAACCTTTGTTTACTGTTTTCTTGAGCTGTGTGGCAGTCTGATTATCTGCTGCATATGCGTCTTACACACAGCATCTCCCCATAGGGGATAATCTGGATAAGATGCTGTGGGTGATGGCTTGATGCATGCAGCAGTGAGTTGCCTGCAGTTGGCTTTCGGTATAACTTTGTGGATATAGCATTATCCTTTATAAATACTTCCACATCTAGAAATACCACCAAGGATTTGCTCATGTTTGCAGTAAACTCAAGATTAAGGTGGTTTCTATTGACTGATCAACAAAATCTTTGGCTAGTGATTCAGGACCCTTCCAGATTATAAAGAGGTCGTCTTATATACTATACCAAATGGGTATATGTTGGTCTAAAATTTGTTTAAAGTGCCCCATGAGGACCTGTTCCTCCCACAGCCCCACATGCAAACAAGCATAGCTGGGTGAGAAGCAGGCCCCCATCGCAACTCCCCTGATTGGCTGATAGATGTTATTGTTGAATGTTAAGAAATTTTGCTCTAGACATGTAGTGATCATATTTATTAGCATTCTATTGTGCATTGAGAGATATGCCGTCCTACGATTTAAGTAGTGTTGAACTGCCTTTATACCATCTTGATGGCAAATAGAGGTATACAATGCTGTTACATCCATAGTTATTAAAATCAAATCATCACTCCATTGTATTCCCTGAATTTTTCTGAGGAAAGCAGAAGTGTCTTGGAGATAGGGTCGTAAACTGGTGACCCATTCTTACAGAAAGTAGTCTATATATTTAGTGGTGTTCCTCATAATACTACCAATTTCACAGATAATGGGCCTGCCGGGCGGCTTAGTTTTGTTTTTGTGTATTTTAGGTATGAAATATAGTTGAGGAATTATTGGATGATCATTTTAAAAAAAATGATATTCATCTTCACATATTAACCCCCCACTTTTCCAAGCAATCAATTTACCATAGTAATCCTTCCAAGAAGCCTTGACCATATTGATGTTACTTTGTTTATAGCATGCAATTTCATTCAATTGGAGGCGAGCCTCCTCCATGTACAGTGTGCGTGGCCACAGGACGTTTCCCCCTTTATCAGATTGCCTCACAATCAGGTTATCATTGTCCTGCAACTTTTTCATAAGCTGTACATAACAACGTTGTTGGTGACTGTATTTATGCCCTGCAAAATTCGTAGATTTATACAATTCCTTTAGGTCTGACGTAACCTGTTCATGATAGAGGTCGAGATTGTCATGGAGCATGATCGGTTGAAACACCGAGTTTGGCTTGAATGGTGTTTTCACTGTTCCACTCACATCTATATTTTCCAACCCCAAATCGCTTGTGGTGGCAGTTTGTTCTTTTTGCAATGCCGCCACATCCTGAAACAGGTTTATATATATTTATATATATATATATGTAGTTATAGTTAGGACCCAGTTTCCATAGGAAGAGTATTTTTTGTTTTGCTTATAACTTTCGCGTCGTTTGATGAATCTTCATGAAATGTTCCAAACTAATTCCTTGTTCTTATCAGCTCCCATGTTGAAAGTTTGGGGGTGATTAATCAAAGGTGGCTGAGAAAAAAGGGGGGTCCCAAAACATGTTTTCTCCATGTTAATTTCCATAGGAAACTTTAGAGAAGGCTACAGGTCGAACGGGAGAACGGAATTACCCCAAATTTGGCAGAGAGAAGGGTCTTGGTCTAGAAATCACACCTTTGTTTACTTGGTGTAAATCCATTCAGTAGTTTTTTTAAAATATCAAAATTTACAGATATCGATATTTGGGAATTCTGCCATGTGATTGGCTGAAGCGTTACGAGAACGAGCTTGCTGCTTATTGGTTGCGAGCGCTGCGAGCGGTTGCAACTAGGAAGTGTTGCCTGCCATTTTGTGATTCTGTTGAAGCGAGTAAGGGGAAAAAAGGGCGAAAAAAGTACGAAAAGAGGGTAGGAGCACTGTAAGCTCTGTGGGGGAGTGTGAAGAGAAGTAGTCACTCCTACCGGTCTGAAAGTGCGGTGTTGCTCAGAGTGACATGGCGCTGAGATGATATGCTGCTATACTCGGGTATGAAACTGAGAGCCTAAACTGTGAGCTCATTGTTGTAAAGTGATGTGCTCTGGTCTTTGTAGCATACATGTGCAAGTAGTGTTAGTACGTGTTTATACCATACAGGTTGTGGGAAGCAAACTACTGACTGCTACCGTGTCTTTATACTTTGCCGTAAGCGAAGTACTCACGCCTACTGGTATGAAGACTTGGGGATCAAACCGAGCTGATTGCAGTAAAGTGATGGGCTCTGGGTGCTGTAGGATATTAGCCACTGTAGTATAACTGTGTAAGTAGTGTTAGTATGCGTTTATAGTATATAGGGAGTGAGTAGCAAACTACTTTCTCCTACTAGTCTGAAGACTCGGGGATTAAACTGTGAGCCTAAATCAGGAGCTGATTGCTGTAAAGTGATGTGCTCTGGTCGCTGTAGTATACCTGTGGAAGTGTTTTATTTTGCGTTTATATAATACAGGGAGTGGGAAGCGAACTACTCACCCCTAGCGGTCTTAAGACTCCTGGATGAAACCATGAGCTCATGTGCTCTGTGGAGTATTCCAATGTAAGACATAGTAGAATGTTAGTATGTAATTCTACTAGAATGTAAGTATGTAATGTTAGAATGTAGGACTATCATAAGGGGAACCTTGGCGTGTTTGTACACAGTGCTGGAGAATACGGTTGCCTTGCTGTCTGCTACTGTTGTTGGTTGTTTAAGGTGTTTTGTTTTCCAGCAATAAATCTACTTATCGGATCCACTGCTGTCTGCCTCTTCACTACATAAATTTGGTGACTAGCGGGAGAAGGTAAAAAGAAGGCAGCTCTCACCCATACTTCAAAGTTGCTTGCGTTGTGCGCTGAAGACCCATTTTCTTTGTGTAGCTGTTTCTACTCATCCCAGGGTCGTTTGCTCATTGAACTATGTCCTCCGACCTCTGGTAGGATTTATATTTTTAGATTTTGCACTTTCTCTGCCTCTTCACTACACTTTGGTCGCTGTACTACACCTGTGTGAGTAGTGTTAGCATGCATTTATACTAACCAATGCATCATGGTCCTAGGGAGCGCAACCTCCCAGGCGCAGGTCATATAATGTCTGTTATTAGAGGGCCGGTGCATGGCTTCCAACCTGTTATAGCAAATACTTGTTTGACTAGTTAAAGGGAGAGGAGGAAAACCTTGTATAGCTTTAATAGAGCGGATCCAGATGGTAAAAATGGAGAAAAAAAAAGCGGAGTCTCACTCGTTGATTTAAATTAGACTCCTGGTGGGTAATGTTCCGGGGCTAATCCTACTATTATATTGCAGAGTCCCTGTAGGACTGGGGAGCTTAATGTCATTTGTAAATTAGGGACGGAAGGGCACTGAGACGTTTCATAGCCTAGGGGATCTCCACCTTCGCGGGTATTGTTTACTAATTGTTCGGGAGGTTCGAGGCCAATTGAAGTCAGGGGATCAGCACCCTCTGGGGCTGGTGGAACTCAGCAGTCCCTGAAGTCGCGGTGGTCCTAGGTTGTGCCTTATTGGTACTGTAATCACACGGGCAGTACTCATGGTGTTATAAAGTGATGCATGCATTGAACCCTTGCTGTTGTAGAATTACGCAGGCTTCATTTATGTAATAGTATATTGGTTTATATTTGGTCGGAGCACAGCAAAATTATGAATGTTTTCTCTCAAAACCACCTATAAACAGACGATTTTCACAATAAACTACAGTCAAGTGTTGTCAGAAGAAGACCTATACACTCACTTATTTATTGGAAAAAAATTATCTTTATTAAAACAACACAAATAAATGGAAACGCAAGTTTATTAGAACAAACAACAGTATAACATGAAATACGTGAGTGGGACTCCTCCGGAAGCAGTGTACAAAACCTGACAGACAAAAATGAAACATAAGTATGTGTGCCAATTGGAAGAGGAAAAGGAAGGTAGTCCGAATGAAAGGAAGATAGTGAGAATGGGAGGGAGAGGGAGTGGGTGGAAGTGAGAACGGGAGGGAGAGTCAAAAGAACAGAGGGAGGAGGAGGCAGAGCATCGGCCTATTGCACCCAGCCCTCAGTGTTAACATCCCGTCACCCATTTGTCTAGGACGCTGGTGTCCGCGAGAAGGAGTGTGGTCAAGCAAGTCCTTAAAATAAAGCATATGAATGAGGCCAGAGATTACATTATTATCTACGGGGACATTGCTTGCTTGCACCTGTGCACCCAGTGTGCTGCACCCTGAGTCAGGGCTACCTTTGTAGGGTGGAAGAGCAGGTCTCCGGTCGTGGACGGTGCCTTGATACCACAATGGAAGGCGTCAGAATGCCGAGGGCATCATGACGGGGTGAGCACCCGCTCCGCCCATTTTTGGTGAATTCAGTGTCTGAAAAGGGAGAAATAATTTAATGATGGAAACGTCTGGAGGTAAATGAAGGTTTATTTCAAGCTTAATAGAAAACACCAGTTGAGTGCATCCTTCATTTTTGAAGTACAATCTACCAACTGTTAGTGGTAATCGTGGTTCAAAGAGGAGTTGAAGTGCACGAGAATACACAAGGTTAAATAATAATATGTTATGTTAACGTTTACATACAAAGGAACAGAGTTCATGCTAGAAGCATAATGTACGCTTGTAATGTGGTGGTGGCAGCCTGTGTGCATGTACACTTAGTAATGTGCTCACTACAGTGCCCTAAAGGCCAACACCACATGTCTGTAGGGCAGCGCTGCCCTCTGGCTCAGGCCTACGGTGCGGTCAGGCAGGTCCTTAATATGAGACAGAAATGATACTGAATCAGGTCAGAGATCACATCATTACGCACAGCAACATCACTTGTTTGGACCTGCGCAGCCAGGCTGATGCACCCTACCCCTCCCGCAGCACCGCCCTCTACATGTATCTGTAGGGTTGCACTGCCCGCTTGTTCTGGCCTGCAGTACGGTCCAGCAGCTCATTAAAATGAGACAGAGATGTGACTGAATGAGGTCAGATCACATCATTACAGACGCCCACATCGCTTGTTCGCACTTGCGCACCCAGGCTGATGCACTCCTGCCCCTTCCCCCGCACTATGCTCAATTGTAGGTCCCCCGCACCGAGGCTTCACTGCTCACCTGCCACCATTGGTGTGTCTAACAATGTGCCGGTGCAAGCTCCGAGTCCGGAGTACTTTTGTAGGGTGAGAGAGCAGGTCTCCGGTCAGGGACGGTGTCTTGATACCATGATGGAAGGCGTCAGAATGCCAAGGGCATCATCACGGGGTGAGCACCCGCTCAGCCCATTTTCGGTCAATTTAGTGTCTGAAAAGGGGGAAATAATTTAATGGTGGAAAGGTCTGGAGGTAAATGAAGGTTTATTTTAAGCTTAATAGAAAACACCAGTTGAGTGCATCCTTCGTTTTTGAAGTATGATCTATCAACAGTTAGTGATAATCGTGGTACAAAGAGGAGTTGGAGTGTGCAAGAATACACAAGGTTAAAAAATAATATGTTATAACAAGAATTCACATACAAAGGAACAGAGCACATGCTAGAAGCATAATGTGCACGTGTAATGCAGTGGCAGAAGCCTGTGTGCATGTACGTGGCGATGGAGCTTGGTATGCTACTGGTGTGGGAGTGCAATTTTCTCAACAAAAAAAGAGATACATATTTTTGAGGGACGATATAAAACCTTACAGAAAAAATATAGGTTTTATAAACATTAAAATATGAAATTAACATTTAAAAACCTTGGAAATTCACTGAAAAAAACATAGGTTTTACAGGCGTTATAGTTAGGAATCAGCATTTAAAAAACTTTAGAAATTCACTAAAAAAACATAGGTTTTTTGACTGATGTCATGAGTGATGTCACTGACCATGTCATGAGTGATGTAATATGTGATGTCATCATCGGTGTATTGCGGACGCGCAAGTTATAGTTAGCTCAACTAAGTATAACAGGTGAATTTCTCAGGTTTTATATGACTCAAATGTTCAACTAACTATAACGTCCCTGAAACCTATGTTTCTTTAGTGAATTTCTAAGGTTTTTAAATGCTAATTCCTAACTATAACATCTGTAAAACCTATGTTTTTTCAGTGAATACACACACACACACACACACACACACACACATATATATATATATATATATATATATATATATATATATATATATATATATATATATATATACACATATATATATATATTATATATATGAAATGTCACTGCTCTCTCTCCTGACTTCACTTGAAAAACATAATTTTTCAAGTGAGGGTCCATACCTCATTCACTACATTTAAATAACTAAATAAAGAAGAAAAAGTGATCAAGAAGCCCCCACAGTGTTTTCTCCTCAGGTTACTAAGACATATACAAAATGCACCATGGTTTCAGATAGACATGTTTTGCCACTGCTTAATCTTCATTTTCCACTTTATTACAAAATATGTTGCTCTAAATCCTCTCGGCCTATCCACCAAAAGCCCTGCACGCAGTTTCTACAATAATGTCTGTTTGCCTGTTGAGAAACGACATAGAAACTTGAAGTATAATGTGTGTTTGTTGAAACACTTCTAATGACTTTTCTTTCTTGCAGGTAAACTCAGAGGCTTCAAGAGAAAGCAGCCACTTTTTACATCACATTTGAAGATTAATTGCAAATCAATATCGCAGACAAGAACTAATAGCAGGCCCTCCGTGCAATGGCTTCTTTTAATGATGTTTATTCAGGTAAACAATCAGATTACAAGGTTTATTATCTTTCTTCTTCATTACCTCTCTCTCTCAGTATCACAGGCTATTTTCTAACAGCATCTTAGAAATAAATTTATTGTAGGAAAGTAAACAATGAACTACAAGCATCTGTAGCTCCAGCAAACTTTATATTCAGAGATCACTGTATGTACTGTTAATATAAAACACTTCAAGAAAGGTATGCCTGTTGTGTTCTGTGCCATAAGAAGGAAACTAGTGTTTCAAATATGCAATCCTTAAATTTAGGCACTGTAAAAGAGAGCTGGGAAAATATTACATGAAACTTATAGGAGTTTTGTTGTCTCTAAACCTATGATTCGAAATACCACAAAATCTTTTGACCGCACAAATCTAAGTAACAGTATACACAAGGCAAACTGCAATTTGTGAATGCTTTAGAGATTTGCAAGGTACACATTGCCACTTCCTGGGATTTGGAGCAGGAATTGAGGGGGTGGGGGTGTACTCCTTCCTATCAACTGGAAAGACAGGTACTAATGTTTTGTGAACGCAAATGAGGGTGCAAGCCAATGATACAATACTGAAACCTTAAATTGGGTAGTATTGGATTTGCAAATTGGATGCTGTTCATGAGACACAGCTTCCATTTTGTGCATTTGGGTTCAGGTGTAAGAGAATATACACTTTTCCAGTGGACTGCTGCATTCTCTCCCCAAATCCCTTTGAATCACGTCTCAGCTTTTTATTCCAGTCCCTACACAATGATGCAAAATGTGAGGACACAAGCAGTGCATTGAGGGGGCGTGAGTTAAAGTTAGGGCAGGTATGATGTCACGGACCATGTTATGAGTGATGTAATGTGTGAGGTCATAAGCAGTGCATTGCGGGGGCGTAAGTTATAGTTAGTTCAGATGACTATAAACTGCTAGATTTCTTTGGTTTTGTATGAGTGAAATCTGGATCTAACTATAACATCCCTGTAACTTTTGTTTAAAATAAATATTTTTGTATTCTATTTCCTAACTCTAATGTCCCTTTAGCCTTTGTTTATTTCAGTAAATTGCTAAGGTTTCCTAACTATAATGTCCCTATTATATTTTTGTGTGAATTTCTAAGGTTTTTAAAATTGTATTTCCTAATTGTAACCACTAACCTTTGACAATGAGTGTGGGAGTGAGTGCATGATTGTCTCAGTAGGGCTCTGGGTATGAGAGTGTCTGAGTTAGTCCGTCAGTGTATGTGTCAGTGTCTGGGTAGGTCTTTGGGTGGTTGCATGAGTATCTAATTGGGTCTGTGAGTAGGTGAGTGAGTGTCTGAGTGGGTGTGTCAGAAAGTAATAGAGTCTTTTAGTGGGTCTGTGATGAATGCATGAGTCTCTGTGTGGGTCTGTGAGTGGTGCACAAGCCTGAGTGGGTCTGTGCATCGATACATGAGTCTCTGAGTAGGTCTGTGAGTGGGTGAATGAGTGTCTGAGTGGGTGTGTGAGTGTCTGAGTTGGTCTATGATCTGAGCATGTGGGTCTGTGATTAGGTCTGTGAGTGGGTGTGTGAATGTCTGAATGTACTCTGTTTTGCCCATTTCTGCTCTGTTTGCCTTTCTTGCTTTTTTTCTGCCCTCTGATTTGCCTTTCATGCTTGTTTTTATGGCCTATGTTTTGCCTTTTCTGCTAGTTTGCATTACCTATGTTTTCCATTTATTCTCTTTACTTTTAACCCTCTAAAATGTGGGAGGGGCTGCCGTAATTTCAATGGTGAAGCCAATTTTAACTCCAGGGACCTCATCCCTGGAGCCCAGCCACATTTGAATGGGGGAGGGGGCCCGCACAACCCCCGTTTACTTGGCCAATTTTGCCCCAGAGGACTCCATCCCTTGGGACCCAGCTATTAATAAATGGGGGAGAGGGCCATATGGCACCCTCCCTGGCGGATTTCAGCCCAGGGGCCCCCATCCCCCAGGGCCCAGCCATGCTTCCCAGGGTGCCCAGTGTGCTATGGAACTGTGGGGAGCCTCGAAGCTCCCACAGTCCTAGTCAGCTCCCTGCCTCCTGCAGGAGCCAGCATTGCTATTGTACACAGGGAGCTTCTGGACATGCAGCTACCCGTGTGCAAAGCAACAGTTTGATCTCTTTCAATGCCTGCATGTCTACTGGCAGGGAACAAGATGAAATCTCCACTTCCAGCAGACTGGAGCACTTTGACAGCTCTCGCCCACTGTGACCAGAATGTTTACTGTTGCTTGGCGGGAGCTGTCAGCTTCCACTAAGCAAAAGCAAACAGCTATGTACAGGGGTGGGTACCCTGAGACATAGCAGGAGCTCCCGCCTTCTCTGTGCACAGGCCATCCCCAGGGAGGTGGTGGTCCCCTGGACCGTATATGGCCCTGGGAGGGGGGTGTACCACCCCCTCTTCAATCTTTATTTTATCCCCAGGGAGGTGGTGGTCCTCAGGGCCTGGGGAGTTCTGCACAGTCCCCTATAACATTTTAAATTATTAGCCCCGGGAAGGAAGAGGTCCCCACGCTCCAGAGGTGTCTGTGTGGCCCCTGGCTATTATTAAAATTAGCCCGGGGAGGTGGTGGTACCTAGAGTATTTTTAAGAACTTGGAGGGGGGCCTGTGTGCCCTCTCCATTTTTATTAAAAACCACAGGCCCTCGGGGCATGGCTCACTTGGGGTTTACAATTAAAACAAGCATGGGATACTGTGCCTATTTTATTTTGAGTCCACAGCAATATTCGCAAATATTTCACAAAAATCTCAGTGAATAAAAAAAAACATTTTTTGCACTGCTGGAGTCCGGGACTGCACAACCAGTTCTTGGGGATCAGGGCCTTCCTACCCTGACCCCTTTTCATTTTTTTGGGGACTCAGCTAAAGCCATATCCGAAGATGGCTGCCAATACTTACTGATTGAAGTGTTACCAGCCAATCAGAGCTCTGCAGATCTCTGCACAAGCTTGTTATAATTACAAAGGCTTTGCAACAGTAGATACACATATTTTGATTTCTCACAAACTACTGAACAGATTTGCACCAAATCACAGATAGCATGAGCTGCATAACCAAATGTATCTTTCTGCCAAATTTGGTGTAATTCCGTCCAGCAGTTCGGGATCCAGGCGTGTCTAAAGACTCCATGGGAAACTGTTTTTAGACACCCCATTTTTCATGGCCTCCACTTAACTGATCACCCTGAAACTTTCCGTGCACAACAAGAATCACCGGCACACTTTTTTGTATAAAAGTTTGTGAAAATTCATCTAACTGCACCAAAGTTATTAACAAAACAAAAGGCGCTTTTCCTATGGAAACATGGCCCCAACTATAACTACATACAGGTGACTGCCGCCTGTAGGGTATATATATATATATATATATTCACAGAAAAAACCATAGGTTTCAGACCATATATAGTTAGGTATTTGCATTTAGAAAACCTTGAAAATTCAATGAAAAAACCATAGGTTTGAGACCATATATAGTTAGGTGAATATTTTAATCATACAAAACCAATGAAATTCCATATATAGTTAGTTGCACTAACTATATATTTCGCGCACCTGCAATCCACTGCTGATGATGTCACATATTACATCATTCATGACATGGTCAGTGACATCACTGATGACATCACTGATGACATCATCCAGTGACTGTGTGTTTCTGTAAAGTTTAAATATGTTTTACATATTGAAGAATGAGTGGATGTATAAGTGTCTGGATGAAGGATTTAGTAGGTGCTTGACTGACTGTATGAGTGAGTGAATAAATGTGTCGTACTAAATGCATGGGTTAGTGACTAAACTGTCTGAATGTGTGCATCAGTATGTCTGTTGTGCTGTAAACTGCTGCATGTGTTGATCATTAGCTATACGAGAGGCTATATGTGTTATTGATTGGTTGCCCAAGTATTTGTATGGGAGATTGAGTTTGTGTGGGGGTGGCTGGGAGGTGTGTGACTCTGTGCATAGATGTGTGAGCAGTTGATTCACTAGGTGTATGAGTTCAAGAGTGCATGTGGAAACAGCTACATGGGCGGTGACTGTGTGCATGAGTGTATTGATGAGTGAATGGATATCTCAATGCTACATGTCATAGTAAGTACATATGTAAAACACAGTACATGTGAGAGTTGGCATATATAAATAACTGTGCATGAGAGCCAGTGAATGTGTGAGTGGCTGTATGGATCATTGTGAACTTGTATCAGGGATTGTATAAGAGAGTAAATATGTGTTAGTATATGTTTGAATAAGTAAGGTGTGTATAACTGTATAGTTGAGGAAATGGAGGTGAGATTGATTCTTTGCATGACTGACTAGGTGTGTGAGTAACTCCATGGATGAGTGACAGTGTGTGAGTGTCTGTATACACTGAGTGTATCTAAGGTTATATTAGAGTCTGAAGAGGTTCATCGTATTAGCACATGAATGATGTCATCAGTGATGTGATCAATGATGTCAAATGAGATGTGATCAGTGATGTCATCAGTGATGTCATTTGAGATGTCATCAGTGATGTCATCAGTGATGTCATTTGAGATGTCATCAGTGATGTCATCAGTGATGTCACTGACCATGTCATGAATGATGTAATATGTGACATCATCAGCAGTGGATTGCAGGTGCGCGAAATATATAGTTAGTGCAACTAACTATATATGGAATTTCATTGGTTTTGTATGATTAAAATATTCACCTAACTATATATGGTCTCAAACCTATGGTTTTTTCATTGAATTTTCAAGGTTTTCTAAATGCAAATACCTAACTATATATGGTCTGAAACCTATGTTTTTTTCTGTGAATTTCAAAGGTTTTTTGAATGCTAATTCCTAACTATATACGGTCTGAAACCTATGGTTTTTTCAGTGAATTTGCAAGGTTTTTTAAATGCTAATTCTATTAGCGGATAACGTTTTTATATATTCAAACGTTTTTTTAATGCTAATTCCTAACTATATAAGGCCTGAAACCTATGGTTTTTTCAGTGAATTTCAAAGGTTTTTTAAATGCTAATTCCTAACTATATAAGGCCTGAAACCTATGTTTTTTTTAGTGAATTCGCAAGGTTTTTTAAATACTAATTCCTAACTATATAAGGCTTGAAACCTATGTTTTTTTCTTTGAATTTCAAAGGTTTGTTAAATGCTAATTCCATTAGAGGATAACGTTTAAATATATTAATATCCTAGTGGGACCACCTGAGCATCCCTAAGGGGTCAGGGTGTTTCTACCCTGCCCCCTTTTTGTGTTCTACACATTTTTTTTCTGCTTTCTTGTGCCTCAGTCTACTAAGACCCAAGATGGATGCCAACACTTCCTGGTTAGAAGTGTTGACAGCCAATGAGCATGCAGCTTTCTCGGGAAGGCATGCTGATTGGCTGTCACTGTCTGTCAACACTAGCACAAGATAGATGCCAACACCTCCTGGTTAGAAGTGTTGACAGCCAATGACCATGCAGCTTTCTCGGGAAGGCATGCTGATTGGCTGCCACTGTCTGTCAACACTCAAAACCAGGAAGTGTTGGCAGCCATCTTGTGCCTTGTTAGAACCAAGGCACAAGAAAGCAGTGAAACAAAGGTGTGAAACTCGCAAAGGGACCAGAGTAGAATCACCCTGACCCCCTAGGCCTGCTCAGGGGGTCCCACAAAGACCCTAAAGACAAAAAAAAATGTATTTTATTTTTTTTGTAAAAATTGGGGTACGCGTACCATGCGCGTACGGTACGCGTACCCCGCGACTTAAAAAAAATATATATCTTTTTGCCTTCGGGGTCCTTGTGGGACCCCCTGAGCAGGTCTAGGGGGTCAGGGTGCTTCTACCCTGCTCCCTTTTTGAGTTCTACACGTTTGTTTTTCTGCTTTCCTGTGCCTCAGTCTACCGAGGCACAAGATAGCTGTCAACAGTTTCTGTTTTGGAGTGTTGACAGACATTGGCAGCCAATCAGCATGCAGCTCGTGCACTTGAGGTACGCTTACCGTACGCATACGTGCGCGTACCGTAAGCGCACCGGTAAGCTCACGGGTAAGCTGCTATAGATAGATATATTTTTTTGAACCTTAATTTCTCAAAATCCACTGGACCGCATATCTTGAGACCTAGCAAAGGCACATCGGGCTAACAGTCCCTACAATTTTGCCAAGTTTGGTGGAAATCCATTCAGCCGTTCGGGCTAAAAGTGAGTCCAACCGCCCTATGGAAAATTGCATGGGGAAAACACGTTTTGGGACCCCCCTTTTTTCTCAGCCCCCACTTGACGAATCCCCCCCACACTTTCAGGGAAGGACCGGAGAGTAAATGTGCCATTTTCAGGAAAATTTCAGCCAATTCCGTCCATCAACGCCAAAGTTATTCAACATAGAATTTTGAAAAATCCCATAGGAAAAAAATCCTAACTATATATACCTACTGGCGACCGCCAGTAGGTAATATATATATATATATATATATATATATTTTCAAATGGCAAAATGAAACCCCTCATTTTGTTCCTTTTCAAATTAAATGTATTAAGTGTTACCACTTTATTCCAATCAAGATGACTTCAGGTGTGCCATACTTTTGTCATAAGTAAGACTGTTAGCGTTCTAGTTGTTCTTTAGAACACTCTGGGACATTATGTCATTGGGCAATAGTTGGGCTACATCTGGCTGATATTTGGGCTACATTTGGGCTCTTTTGTCTCTGGTGGCCATCTTGGGAGACTGCATATCAGAATTTTTTTTATGAAATATAAGAGGATTTGAGAAGTCACTCAAAATGTGCCCTAATTTTTCTTTCTTCAGCACTAATCATAATTTCTATGGCAAAATGAACCCCCTCATTTTTTTCCTTTGCAAATTAAATGTTTTAAGTGTTAACACTTTATTCCAATCAAGATAACTTCAGGTGTGCCATACTTTTGTCATAAGTAAGACTGTTAGCGCTCTAGTTGTTCTTTAGAACACTCTGGGCCATTCTGTCATTGGGCTATAGTTGGGCTACATCTGGCTGATATTTGGGCTACATTTGTTTTTTTTTGTCTCTGGTGGCCATCTTTGGGCTACATTGGGCTACATTGGGCTACATTGGGCTACATTTGGGCTCCAACATATATATAGCCCAATGTAGCCCAATATATGTTTTTCAAAGTTAATTTTCGTAAAAACCACTGGAGCATATATCTTGAGACATAGCAAAGGCACATCGGGGTACCAGTCCCTACAATTTTGCCAAGTTTGGTGGAAATCCATTCAGCCGTTCGGGCTAAAAGTGAGTCCAACCACCCTATGGAAAACTCAATGTTAAAAACATGTTTTGGGACCCCCCTTTTTTCTCGGCCCCCACTTGACGAAACCCCCCCAAACTTTCAGGGGACGGTCAGAGACAAAATCTGCCATTTTCCTGAAAATTTCAGCCAATTCCGTCCATCAACGCCAAAGTTATTCAACATAGAATTTTCAGAAATCCCTATTCAAAAAAATCCTAACTATATATACCTACTGGCAAAGTAAGACTGTTAGCTCTCTAGTTGTTCTTTAGAACACTCTGGGACATTCTGTCATTGGGCTATAGTTGGGCTACATCTGGCTGATATTTGGGCTACATTTGTTTTTTTTGTCTCTGGTGGCCATCTTTGGGCTACATTGGGCTACATTGGGCTACATTGGGCTACATTTGGGCTCCAACATATATATAGCCCAATGTAGCCCAATATATGTTTTTCAAAGTTAATTTTCGTAAAAACCACTGGAGCATATATCTTGAGACATAGCAAAGGCACAGCGGGGTACCAGTCCCTACAATTTTGCCAAGTTTGGTGGAAATCCATTCAGCCGTTCGGGCTAAAAGTGAGTCCAACCACCCTATGGAAAACTCAATGTTAAAAACACGTTTTGGGACCCCCCTTTTTTCTCGGCCCCCACTTGACGAAACCCCCCCAAACTTGCAGGGGACTGTCAGAGACAAAATGTGCCATTTTCCTGAAAATTTCAGCCAATTCCGTCCATCAACGCCAAAGTTATTCAACATAGAATTTTGAAAAATCCCATAGGAAAAAAATCCTAACTATATATACCTACTGGCGACCGCCAGTAGGTAATATATATATATATATATATATTACCTACTGGCGGTCGCCAGTAGGTATATATAGTTAGGATTTTTTCCCTATGGGATTTTTGAAAATTCTATGTCTAATAACTTTGGCGTTTGTGGACGGAATTGGCTGAAATTTTCTGGAAAATGGAACATTTTGTTTCTGAGCAGCCCTTGGAAATTTGGGGGGGTTTCGTCAAGGGGGGGCCGAGAAAAAAGGGGGGTCCCAAAACGTGTTTTTAACATTGAGTTTTCCATAGGGCGGTTGGCCTCACTTTTAGCCCGAACGGCTGAATGGATTTGCATGAAACTTGGCAAAATTGTAGGGACTGGTAGCCCGATGTGCCTTTTCTAGGTCTCAATATATGTGCTCCAGTGGATTTTGAGAAATTAACGTTTAAAAAAAGATATATATCTGTAAGCGCGCTCCGGGCAGCGCTCCGGTCCGCGGACCTTAAGCGTACTGGAACTTCGCGTAGCTAAGCTGATTGGCTCTCCGGTGTCTGTCAACATTCTAAACAGTCCGGAGCGGCCGCCATCTTGTCTCTCGGTAGGATTGAGAGACAAGAGGAGGCCAAAACAAAGGTGAAAATGACCATAAGGGGGCATACTAGATCCTCCCTGACCCCCTAGGTTTAATGTGGAGGTTTTAAAAGGGCCCCTCGGGGCAAAAAAAACAAAAAAATTGTTTTGTTTTTTTTGCGTGGGGAGCGCCCGGTCCGCGAACCGGGAAGCGTTCTGGGCAGCGTACTGCAATGAAAAATGAATGATAGACTTTTCAAATGCTGTATGTTAATTGATTGTTGTTTTTGTTGATTATTTTTTATTTTCTTTATTTTTTAAGCATTTTTTTTTATTGTGATTGTGTTTCATAATTTATTAAACTTTCTAACATTTCATTGTCAGAAATTTCATAATTATCATGGAATATACATTGTAGTCTCTGAGGGTGTAAAATGTCCTCATTTGCAAGGAGGTTATCTACTGCTTGTACACATTGCAGTAGTTCATTGTCCCAAGTTTCATCGAAAAATTCAATGTCAATTTGATCAATTGTATCAATCAATTCTTGGCTGCTCTCTTGCAGGTCCATTTCAAAAGAAACTTGGTTTTCGCCTTCCATTTTGCCTGAAATTTGGATTAAAAAAATATATATTAGTAGAGATAGGGCAATGTTGGGAATAATTTTAGATAGGCATTTTTTATCAGTGAATTTATCTTTGGGCAGTGTATAGTATCAGAGTGGAAGTAGGAATATAAAAAAGTGTATGTGATTTAACGTAAGTAAATTCATAATTATACAAGAGAAGCCTAACTCCATCCATAACTATAACAGAGAAGTCTCTCTAAATCTATAACTACTACAGAGGGATAGTATATATCTATCAGAAAAAGTTTACCATATTAACTTATAGTGCACAATATACTTCAGTTTTAAAAATAAAAACTTACCTTTAGAAAGAAGTTGAAGGAATTAGTGAAAATACTATTGAAATGTACAGCAAGAAGTAGTAGTCAAAATGGCGGTGTTTTCTTCTCTTCCTTTATATATATTCAGGTATATAACCAATGAAATGTCAGGTAAAAAAAGTAGAAAATGAAAGTAACATTTTCATTGGTTGTCAATTGCAACACTTCAGATGTGTTTTGTGAAGTAATTTACCTCACGGTATTTAGAGAGGTCTACAGGCTAAATGACTAAATGGAATTCCAATCAAATTTGTGAAAATGGTAGGGATTGGTATGTAGTATGAGCTAATCTATATTTGGTGAAATTGTCTCCAGTGGCTTTTCTGTGAACTACTTTCCCACCTTTTTTGATGGTGCGTTTCCCAGAGAGCGACCCGGTACGCGAACCGTTGAGCGCCCCGGTTCGCGAACCTTAAGAGTTCCGGGAGTCCACCATTTTGTGTTTCGGTCGAATTAAGATACAAGATGGAGGGCAAATAATGTTCAGAATGGGTAGAAGGGGGCACGGTAGAGTTATCTTGACCCCCTAGGTTTTCTGAGGGTGGCTGAGGAGGCTTATATGTGCGAAAAAAAACATTTAAAAAAAAAAATTCGCGAGGTTAGCTCCCGGTTCGCGTACCGGGTAGCGCCCCAGGGAGCGTACTTTGTTGGAAATTAGTGAAAAATGTTAGAGTAAAATAATAATTGTGAGTGATCAGATGTAGGGTAGCTCTGAGAAGAGCTTTTGGGTTTATGGTACATTTAGGTACTTATAAGTAGGTACCAATGCACATTCTTAAATTCAGAGTGAAAACTCTGTTGCCCTCATCTGAGAAGTGAACTCCATCTCCTCTGTAGATATCTTGCATGTAGTAACGCAAGTTATTGTTGTACAGGGAGCCCATTCCATGGTCTCTCATGTAAGCTGAAACAGATTTGTTTACATGCTTCCTCGACTTCTCAATTTGTGGACAAAATTGGTTTGACCACCTCCATTTCTGTCTTTGGCATATATTTGAATATACCAAGGCAGTCTGAGGAAAAAGTGCCATTAATTGCTCAAAGGTGTCCTTTAAAAGCATTTCCAGACCTACACCAGTCAAAGTGCCCAAGTCATTACCTCCACAGTGCACAATTAACAGGTCAGGTTTGGGCAAATGCATAAAGGTTTTCACCAATGGTATCAATTGGTGACATTTTAATCCTCTGTGGCCAAACCACTTAATTTCCACATCTTGTAAATTGAGGTTAGGTAATTTCCTGTTTTCAACGTACCTTTGAGCCCAGTGAATATAACTATGTCCAACAATCCAGACAGAAAACATGGTGAGAGAAGGTTCTCCTGCAGTCAGATGAAGTGTGGCAATGAAATGGCAGTTGAAAAAATGAGAGTTTAAAATGAAAAAAACTGTGGAGTTTCTGTGTTCATGAAGCAGTAACAGTGATTGGTGGATTTTGATTGCTGAAAACAGAAAGTTAGGGTGCACGGATGTGTTCTTTGAAAGATGTATTTTGAATGGTCAATAAAAAATCATTAAATGAAAGAATGCACTGGATATGCAGGTGCACTGAGAGTTCAGAGTTCAATTGCAACAAAGTTGTGTGAACTTGCAAACACCAGAAGTCTTCCAAGAGGTGGTTGCCATGCAGAAAAGGCAGAAAGGGCAGAGGGGGGAAGGGTTTTCATTTGAAAAAAAGTGAGGGAAGAGTTTTGATTGGGTGACATGAGAGATATGTGTGAAGAATTACAGCATTTCTGTGCTTTTGATAGCTGCAGACTCTGGAGTGCATACCTTTTGCTCTGCTGAAGACAAATTGGTGTGTTTCTGAGACTGTTTTCAAACTCAAAGTATTTGCTAAGGTGAGAAAATATTTCTTTAATTTAGATAGAGAATAGTGTGCTTTTAGGAGAAAATTATGAATTATGTGGCGCAAATTGCTTGTAAATATGCTCCCACATGTGCATGGAAAATTTAGATTTTGAATGTTTGTGTTACATAGCCATGTTAAAAGTGATACAAACATGCTGCAAAGGCAATCAAAAAACGCTTTTATGTGTCTTAAGGACATTTTAAGTAATTTTCCCATGTGCAGTGTTTTGAAATTATGATTTGAAAATCGTTTTTGGGGAAAAGGAATTGTTTTTAAATTTATGACAAGGACATAATGGTGTATGCTTCTTTATACGGCAATTGACTGTCCCTGATGTTATTTTTCCCATTTTAATGTAAGACCTTTCTCTGTGGCGCAAGTTGCTTGTAAATATGCTCCGACCTGTGCATGGGAAATTTAGATTTTAAATGTTTGTGTTACATAGCCATGTTAAAAGTGACCCAACCATGCTGGAAAGGCAATAAAAAAACACTTTCATGTGTCTTAAGGACATTTTAAGTAATTTCCCTGTGGGCAGTGTTTTCAAATTATGAATTGAAAATCGTTTTTGAGGTAAAGGAATGTTGTTAAAATTTATGTGCGCCATATGTCCACAAATTTCGTTTTCAGGGGTGCAGCAGGGTGTTCTTGAGACACCCCTGCACCTTTGGAAAAATTCCTAATTTGCGATGAGCTAATTGCTAATCGCAAATTGCACCTTCATTCCTATGGGCCTCCTGCTCCATGGAAATGAATGGGTAATTTGCAATTAGCAATTTGCTCATCGCAAATTAGGAATGGTAAAGAATCGCTATTTATTCCTTAAAATTCGCTATTTTGGAAATGCAAAATAGTTATATGATACATATGGCGGTTGATGTCTAACAAGATAAGAAGCTTAGGGATACATTTATGATGACTGGCGCAATGAAGTGGACATCACTTACTTCATTGGTAGAGCTTTACATGTATTATGTCCTCTGTATTCTTCATCAAGCGTAACTTTAATCTGCAATCCTGAGTAGGCCTCACCTTAAACAAACCTCTGGATAGGCCACACCTTATCGTCATCCTGAATTAATCATTTAAAATGCTAGGGACAGATTTATGATAGGTGTATGCCTCTTTTGCGCCACTTACAAAACACTGTCCACGGGGAAATGACTTAAAATGTCCTTAAGACACATGAATGTGTTTTTTTAAAGCGTTTGCAATTTTTTGGGGTGACTTTTAACATGGGTATGTGACTCAAACAGTCAAAATCTAAATTCACCATGCACAGGTGGGAGCATATTTACAAGGAATGTGCTCCATGGGGAAAGGTCTTATAATGTAATATGGGAAAAATGACATCAGAGACACTGAAATGCCTTATAGAGAAGCATACACCATTATGTCCTTGTCATACATTTGCAAACCATTACTTTTCCCCAAAAACGATTTTCAAATCATAATTTGAAAACACTGCACATGTGGAAATTACTTAAAATGTCCTTAATTCAAAATTTGCTATTCCTTATTTTGCGATTGCACTGAAGGATTTGCAAATTCTGCGATTCCTTAAATGCAATGTATCAAACAAAAAATATGTAAAAAATGATATTAAGGATTTGGAAACTACCACCAACTTCTAGTTTGTGGTAATTTGCGAATTCTTTTCAAAAAGCATTTTTTTCCAAAAAACAAAAGGTGCCATATGACGCCTATACATGTCCTTAGGGCATGTATGTGTGCCATATGCCCCCAAATTTCTTTTTCAGGGGTGTAGCAGGGTGTTCTTGAGATACCCCTGCACGCTTGAAAAAATTCCTATTTTGTGATGAGCTAATTGCTAATCGCAAATTGCAACCTTCATTCCTATGAGCCTCCTAGCCCATGGAAGTGAATGGGTAACTTGCAATTAGCAATTTGCTCATTGCAAATTAGGAATGGTAAAGAATTGCTATTTATTCCTTAAAATTTGCTATTTAGGAAATGCAAAATAGTTTGATGGTACATATGGTGGTTCATCTGTAACAAGATAAGAAGCTTAGGGATACATTTATGATGACTGGCGCAATAAAGTGGACATTACTTACTTCATTGGTAGGCCTTTACATGTATTATCTCCTCTGTATTCTTCATCAAGCGTAACTTTAATCTGCAATCCTGAGTAGGCCTCACCTTAAACAAACCTTTGGATAGGCCACACCTTATTGTCATCCTGGATTAATCATTTAAAATGCTAGGGACAGATTTATGATAGGTGTATGCCTCTTGTGTGCCACTGTGCGTCACTTTTATGATGCAGCGGCGGTGCTAATTTGCAATTAGCAATTTGCTCATTGCAAATTAGGAATGGTAAAGAATTGCTATTTATTCCTTAAAATTTGCTATTTAGGAAATGCAAAATAGTTTGATGGTACATATGGTGGTTCATCTGTAACAAGATAAGAAGCTTAGGGATACATTTATAATGACTGGCGCAATAAAGTGCACATTACTTACTTCATTGGTAGGCCTTTACATGTATTATCTCCTCTGTATTCTTCATCAAGCGTAACTTTAATCTGCAATCCTGAGTAGGCCTCACCTTAAACAAACCTCTGGATAGGCCACACCTTATCGTCATCCTGGATTAATCTTTTAAAATGCTAGGGACAGATTTATGATAGGTGTATGCCTCTTTTGTGCCACTGTGCGTCACTTTTATGATGCAGCGGCGGTGCAAAAGATTTGCTATGAGGCGACAACATTACAAATTGATGCATTTAGGCAGATATGTCATGGTGTAAAAAAAACGTACCACATGAAACCGATGCAGCAGTGATGCAAAAGATGCACCATGTCGCAAGACAGGCCTCACTTGGGGCCATATGTATCAAGCTAATTAGCATTCGCAAAGATCAAAATTCTACGAATTTCGGCCTTTGCGAATGTTAATTAGACAAATGGTATGTATCAAACAAGTTTGATGCAAAATAAGGAGTAGCAAAATTTGCTATTCCTTATTTTGCAATTGCACTGAAGGATTTGCAAATTTTGTGACTACTTAAATGCAATGTATCAAACAAAAAATATGTAAAAAATGACATTAAGGATTTGGAAACTATTGTGGTAAATTGGTGGTAATTTGTGAATTCTTTTCAAAAAGCTTTTTTTCAAAAAAACAAAAGGTGCCATATGACGCCAACACATGCCCTTAGGGCATGTATGTGTGCCATATGCCCCCAAATTTCTTTTTCAGGGGTGCAGCAGGGTGTTCTTGAGACACCCCTGCACCCTTGGAAAAATTCCTAATTTGTGATGAGCAAATTGCTAATCGCAAATTAAACCTTCATTCCTATGAGCCTCCTAGCCCATGGAAATGAATGGGTAACTTGCAATTAGCAATTTTCTCATTGCAAATTAGGAATGGTAAAGAATTGCTATTTATTCCTTAAAATTCGCTATTTAGGAATTGCAAAATAGTTTCATGCTACATATGGCGGTTCATCTGTAACAAGATAAGAAGCTTAGGGATAGATTTATGATGACTGGTGCATCACCAGGGATGTGTCAGTCATCCTGCGCCGCTGTTCCGCCACCCATGGTGTGCTGCATTTAGAATACGGGGCATCATGGGGCAAAAATGGCACAGATGCGTGACGTATCTGTGCTGTAAAGGTAGTGATTGCTGGAGTTGTATCGCAAGTGCGATGCAGCTCAAGCAAGACTCAGATGTGCCCCATCTCCACAATGTTGTGTCAAGACCTATGCCTGCTTAAAGCAGGCGCAGGGTTTTGACGAAGCTTTCTCCTATCTGATTGTAAATACGGCACACCATGGGTGGCAGAGTAGTGGTGCACGTTAACTGGTGCATGCCTGGGGATGTGCCATTTAACATAAATCTGCCCCTTTACATTTAAGTATGTGCAGGACACACAGAGTCGGTGAGGCTTATCCAAGGTTAAGAAGAGATGAGTCCTGTTCACTGAAAATTTAGACATAGTCTTCACCTGCTCAGCATTGCTGGACATGGCTAAATAATAGCTGCAAAATATTACTCTTGTTAAACAATTTTACTATTATAATCTCTGAGATTTGTCTCTTACTCTGCAACATCTCATTGTTGTTATCTTTCTTTAAAGATAAAGACAACCTCAACATGAGCGACAATCTGCAATCAGTTGATTTTGACCTCATCATTGAACTTGTAATTGAAACATCAGTGGATGTTGATCCCTTGGATGATTTAAATCCTGAGGATGAAGAAGAGCGTGATGAGGATGCAGATTTGTCCGAATTATATGACATAGGATGGGAAGCTGACCTGCTTGAGCCTATGGAAATATAAACATTTATTTTTAAAATGTATAATTAATAAAAAGTAAAAAGGTAAACCGTTTAATTTAAAAATAAAGACACCTTCAAAAGCAGGTTATGTGTAGTGTCTTCAATAAAATATTAAAATATGCTCATAAAATTAGATCAGATTCACATATAAAATAGCACAGGTAACATAAATATAAATGTCATTTCTTTTCTGCTATTTCTGTATTGTAAATTTGCAAGGACTAAAAAATCTTCTATTTAAAATGTCAAGTAGTGTGTTAAGTTTTTGATCACTGTTATTGTTTTACTGTTTGGTAATAATGGTTAATAAAATTTTTTATTATATTTTACCACAGATTCAACTGCAGATCATTTCAAGATTTCACCATGCCAACAATAGAAAGACAGAGAAAGGCTGCAAAACGCCAAAGACAGCAGGTGAAAGAAAATAAGCAGCAGTCCTCTAACAAAAAGATTTGTCAAGTCACGAAGAAAGCACCGGGTAAGAGCACAAAATATTTCATAAGAAATATGTGTAGTAAAAAAAATATTACTACAGAAAATGTTTCAGTCCATAAAACGAGAAGGAATTCAAATGGAAAGGAAAGGCCAATCAAAAATGTTACTGCTAGAGCAAGAGATAACTCTGTGCATGATAGTAGAAGGAAACAACAGTTTAGGGAGATTCGTAAACGAATGTTCCGCAACAGGATAATTGGCAATTTGTTAAAAAATATTAAGAAAGGTCAACAGAAACTGGTTTTTTATAAGAGAAAAAAAAAAGTTGAGAAAGTTATTGATCAGGCATTTGAAATTAAACGTAAGTTATTTATTTTGATAATCAATAGAATTAGGAAGCTAAACAAGGCAATTTATGATTTCAAAAGAAATAGTAGATGTAAGAGAATAGTTAATCGTAGTAATTTTTGTGAAGTTTTTTCTGGAGAATGGATGCATAGTTCAAGCTGTGAGGCATTTTTTAATGAGGAGAGTTATTTCCAGGATAATGATTTGGTGCATGCAGTTGACACCAGTGGTCGTGCTTATGAAGTGAAAGATGGTTGTCCAGTTGAAAAAGAAAAACTTGTGACAACAGAGGCAGAAGAGGTGTTAGGTAATGAGGTTTTAGGAAGACGTGCTAAGGGTCCTGTGTACACCTGGAAGTGTAGTAGTATTTGCAGTGTGCGACAGGATTCCATCAATTTGCTTTGTGATTTTGTACGGTCATTTAATAAGAAAAGTTTGAAGCAGAAAATAAGGTTGTTGCAAGAATTAGATCCTTGCAGAGTAAGAGAAGTGACAGGTTTGCATGGTCATTCACTGGCTTGTCTTTCCAGGAGAGTATGCCAGAGTGTTTTTAATCATTTCAGGATGCTAGCAGTGCATCATAATAAAGTGAGGAAATTAGTTAGAATGTTGTATTATGCTAAGAGTCCAGCAATTATGCTTAAACAATTATGCGCTGCTCTTTTGCATGGTTCTGAAATAGATGTGAAGAATATATGTGAAGAAATTGAGTTTTGTTACTTTGGAAGTAAAGAGGAGAATGTTGAAATTGAGCAAGAAGAAGAGGGTCATGTGGAAGATAGTGTACAGGTTTCCAGTACAGATAATTTCCAGAGGGAAATTGCGACGTTTGAGGTGAAATCAAGTGAGAGGCCTAATTTCACTTGTGTGTGTTGTCGACGCACTTATTATAAGAATCAGACTAAGTTAGTGGATTTATATGCAAAAAGTGAAAGGGAAGATAATAGTGAATGGAAGGATTTCGCAACATACTTGATGGTAGAAAATTGTTTTGATTTGGGATTGGATCAACGTGTGTGTAGTTATTGTTGTTGCAAATTAAATCAAAACCAGATGCCTGCTAGAGCAGTTCATAATAATCTGGAATTGGTTGAGATTCCTTCTGAATTGAAGGATTTAAATACTTATGAATCTATTTTGATTCAAAGTATCCATCCCTTTCAGGCTATTGTAAGAATGGAGCCAAAGACAGGGAAATTGCCTCCATCAGATTTACAGAGAGGATTAAAGGGAAGAGTTGTTTATTTGCCTCTAGATTTGAAGAAAAACATTAACACAATTGGAGTAGAAAAAGTGGAAGAGGAACCTCTGGTTATCTTAGTTAATGGGGTTCCGACAAAGAATAAGAAAATATGGCAAGATTTAGTAAATGTTAGGAAAGTTAAAAAGGCAACATTGTATTTGAAAAAAAATAATAAATACTATAAGAATGTATATGTTGCAGAAGAGGAAGTAAGTGAGGAAGAGGATAGCGATTTGTGTACTGGTCAAATTGAGAAAGTAGAACCCTCTACTAGTGAAGAAATATATGAACATTATAGTGTTCATCCTTTGCATTCCAAGGAAGTCATGGGGAATGCTATTGAGTTGTTTCAAATGAAACAAGCCAAAGGGAGTCCCATTAGTGTTTGGGAGGAAAGTTTGGAAGCTCGGTGTTTCCCACAGCTTTTTCCAACAGGTCAGGGAGGAAGATATGATGAGCGACCTCATCAAATTCCTGCTTCTGAATACCGGACTTTGCGATTGTATGCAGGAGATGCTAGGTTTCGACAATGCATTCCCTATTTGTTTCATCTCCTGTTTGAAAGCGATCTATCTGGACTGTCATATGCAGTGAACCACATCTTGAAAAGTGGTATACACATGCAAAACATCTCGGCAAGTGACTTTATGGATAAAGTCAATGTCCAAGACAGTATTTTGGATTCTCACCTGATTAATCTCATGGCGTGTCAGCGTGGTACTAATGAGTACTGGTACCGTCGTCATGGTGATTTAAAATGTATGCTGAGGAACTTAGGTACTCCCACATGGTTCCTCACTCTGAGCTGTGCCGAGTATGGCTGGGAAGACTTACTTGAATTTCTACGAGAGGCAAATGCTAACGTAGATAACATCGAATTCAAGACACCCGGAGAACTGTGCTCTTTGGATCCAGTCAATGTATGTAGGTACTTCAATCATAGATTTGAAGCTATGATGTCTTTCATCATGAATAAGAAGAATCCACCTCTTGGAGAGGTGTTGGATTTCTTCTGGAGAAAGGAGTACCAAGCAAGAGGTGCTCCTCATATACATATGTTGCTGTGGATCAAGGATGCACCTAAATTTGGAACGGATCCAGAAGACTCAGTGATGAGTTTCATCCAACAGTATTCTACGTGTGCTGTTCCAAACGCAAAGGAGAAGAAAAGCCTAAGAGAAAAAGTTCTGCGTTTCCAAAGCCATCGATGTGGAAAGTACTGCCGTCGTAAATTCCGAAACAAGGACAAGTTCTACACCAAATGTCGTTTCGGTTTTCCACGACCGGTGATTTCTAAAGGAAGAGTAAACAGTTTGATGTCTTCGCTGCGACATAATGTGATGAAGAAATCACCTAAAACACATACAATTTGAAGAGGAACGAAGAGTCCAAGTACATCAACGACTACAACCCGGTGATTTTGTCCATGTGGAATGCTAACATGGATATACAGTTTGTGGCTGATAACTGTATGGCTGTGGCTCGGTATGTGACGTCTTACATCACCAAAAAAGAAAAGACAGAATTGAAGGATATGTGGGAGGACATTTCCCATGAAAAGAGCCTCAGCAAGAAGTTGTACAGTTTCAGTCTGAAGATGTTGTCGCATCGAGAAATCGGAGCGTACGAATGTTCTGACCGGTTGTCTTCAGCAAGTCTCTATGCCAAGTCCAGGAGTATCGTTTGGGCGAGTCTTGGTCTTGCTGCAACGCGTAATCGAGTTCTCAAACCTGTGCGGGAAATTGAGTATTTGGCGGAAAAGGAGCCAAACAGTACCGACATTTTGAAGACCAACATGTTGGATACATATTATCCAAATAGAAGCAGGCACCTCGACAATGTTTGTCTGTATGAGGTTCTTCAAAATTACATATTCAAGAGGAACATCAAAGAAGATACTGAGAAAGGAGTGTATGCTGTAATAGGAAGTGAGGGATATCTGGTCAAGCAAAGAAAATGCCACTTGGTAAACCATCGAAAATTGAGTGGCGAATCTCCTGAAAAAAAGGAGTTTTTCTATTTAGCACTTTTGCAACTTTTCAAGCCTTGGCGTGCAGAAGAGGAACTGCTTGGAGATTTCCTCTGTTATGAAGACTCTTTCAATGCCGCCAAGGAGACCATAGAATGTCCTGCTTTTCCCAAATATGTAGAAATGTTGAATGCGGAAATTGAGCAGGAAGCAACGATTGCAGCCGAGATTGCCAGAGACAGTTCTCAGGACAGTCAGAGTTCTGCTTCATTGAGTCAGGATCCACTAGGAGGACCTGTTATTGAAAATGAAGCTGCCACTGCTATGAATGAAGTGGAAAGAGCCATGGCACATGCTCAAGAGGATGCGGTTAACTTAGAAGAGTTGGAAAGACAACTCAACGTTGAGCAGAGGAAAATATATGACGAAGTTACCATGCAAATTGATCATGGATTAAGTCATGATAAGAAAGAGTGCTCATGTACGTCGTTGAAGCCTGTCCGACTGTACGTGAGTGGAGAAGCGGGAACTGGAAAAAGTTTCCTCATTAAAGCAATTTCATGCTATTTGCAGGAAAGGACAGAGTCATCGCTGTCTTGTGTTGTCACTGCTCCAACTGGACTGGCAGCACATAACATTAAAGGGATTACTTTACATCGTTTACTGATGCTGCCAGTGGAGCATGACAACAAATTACAATATCACAAGCTATCTGGAGATGCTTGTTTTGAAGTTTCAAGAATCTTGAGGAAAATGAAACTTCTTATCATTGACGAAGTAAGCATGGTTTCCAATGTCATGCTTGCCTTTGTGCATTTGAGGATGCAAGAAGTTCTCAAAACAGAGTATGATGTGTTATTTGGTGGCAAACACATCATTGTTTTCGGAGATCTTCTGCAGCTGACACCAGTGAAAGGGCAACCTGTGTTCAAAATGCTCACGCATGAAGATACCAGGAAGTGCCTAGGCAGCATTGGCAACGTCAATATATGGTTAAACTTCAATTATGCTGAACTGCATGAAAATATGCGTCAGGCGAAGGATGAAGTTTACAAGACTATTCTACAAGATGTTCGAATTGGAAAAGTGACCGAGCATGGGAAAGAAGCTTTACATGCACGATTACTGTCAAATTTATATCCAGAACAAGATGTTGTGCCTGAGAATATTTTTCAGAAAATTACTGAGAAGAAATCTGGAATATGTTTGATGCCAACTCTTGCAGAATGTGCCAAATTTAACAACAAAATGTTGCATTTAGAAAAGCAAGAGATTGTGAAACTGGAAGCTATTGATAGAGTAGAGCATATGGGATCAACAATTATTTTGTCTGAGAATCTGAAAACAAAATTGGATTCATTAGAGAAGAGTATATCTAAAACTGCAGGTTTTGAAAAGACTCTGAATGTGTGCTTGAACTGCCGTATAATTTTAAGAAGGAATTTACATGTTGAAAGAGGTCTGGTAAATGGATCAATGGGTAATGTTGTTGATTTTGTGAAATACAGAAATAGAGATGGAATTGAATTTTTAAAAATTAAATTTGATGGCATTGAGGAAGTACAGCTAATTGGTCGTTGTTCTGCTAGATTTTTGCTTGTAAAAGACTTATATGTTCGCCGTAAGCAGTTTCCTGTTTGCTTGGCATATGCGGTGACAATTCATAAATCGCAAGGTTTAAGTGTAGACAGTGCATTGGTGAATATTGGCAGTTCTGTGTTCAAGGAGGGTATGGCATATGTGGCATTGTCACGAGTTAGAACTTTATCGGGATTGTACTTGATTGAGTGTGATGTCACAAACATTTGTGCGGATCTAGATTGTGTTAAGGAATACAATAGGTTAAGAAGAGAGTATGCGCCACATTTGCCTCAGTATCCTTTGTTTGAGAAACGTGTGGTAGGCCGGAAACGAAGAAATGTGACCAATACTGGGGAGGTTGTAGCAAAAAGACAAAAAGTCAATGAACCTAAAATTACAAGCAGAAACAAAAAGGATTCTGTTGAAGATGTTGTTGGTTTTCAGTTTGAAAACAGTTCTGGTGTCAACTGCTATGCTAATGTAGTGGTTAATGTTTTGTTTTCTCTAGAAAATGTAAAAGAAGAGATTGTGGTCAATTCTGATCAAAGATTTTGCAGTTTGTTAAATTCTGTGTTAGAGAAATGTAGCACTGATAGAAGAAACATAGAAAGTGTGTCTGAAATTCGAAATCTGTTAGACAGATGTTCAGGGCAAACACAATTCTCTCAAAATATTCAGCAAGATTGTCAGGAGTTTTTAATGTATATGCTTGATGTATTACATGCTGAAGGTGTAGATGTAGATCAGCTGTTTGGGCTTTCTTATCAATGGCAGCATGACTGCGAGAACTGTATGGTATCAAGTACTACTAGTGTAGACTCAGAAAGATTTATATATTTAACTTTGCCAGACAGTAAATCAGTCTCTTTTAAAAAGCTAGTAAAAGCAGTTGATCACAACATGGAGTGTAGCCAATGTAAATCTGAAATGATGTCCACATTATTTATACGAACATATGGCCAGTATGTAATTTTAATGTTCCAACGATGTAGGCCTGATGGAACAAAATTGACAACTTTAATAAAAAAATTTGTAGCTTCGCAGTTGTCAATATCAGGAAGGACTTTTGTAACTGCAGCAATTATATATCATGACGGCCCTTCAATAACATCAGGACATTACACAGCTTATTTAAAGTCTAGAAATGGCTGGTCATTCTGCAATGATTCTGTTTTAATTTTCAAAAAAAAATTGCCGTATGACCTTAAAAACTCTTACCTGGTGTTTTTAAAACCAAAATTTTAGGGAAATAATTTCAGGATGTGCTCTGTGGAATTTCAAGAAGTTCTAATGGCTCCTACACAATTTGGCCTTGAGGATAAGTGTAGTTCAGAGACATAACTTCTAACCATAAGACTGGACGTCATGGAGAAATACGTGCACTTTGAATGAGTTCAGAAAAACTGTTTCTTTTTATAAGCTAATTGAAGCAAGCAATCAAAACATGGAGTAGAGGGAATGTAAGTCTGCAATGCTGTCTACTGTTTTACATTGCTTTGTGATTAAAAGTGATGTAGAGAATTAAATAATTGTAGTAGTCATAGAGGTAGTGTAAGTCTGCTTCATAGTAAGCAGTATCAGTGTCATAGGAAATGTAGAACATGACTGAGCAAGAAGGGGAAGATATTACTATTCCAGGATTGTGAAAATGATCTTCAACATTTTAATTCTGAAAGTTGCGGAAATGCCAAATGACGGGATTGGCTTACAAGAAATCCAAGAGTTATAAATGGCTCTGACCAGATTTGGCCTTGTGGAAACTTGTGTTAGAGAGCAAGAAGTCATTTATTGCATGTAACGTGTTTTTAAAAACGATGGAGATTTTCTTTCAGAAAGTGGCGGGCTGAAAGTAATAACAGCACAAAAGAGTGTAAGCTGTTCATAGGACATCCTTGGACGTCATGGAAAGTAAGTTAACTTTAAGGAGTTCTGAATTTTGATTTCTTATGTTGTATGGGTTTTTTAAACACAATCATTTTGATTGTGTTTTTTTTCCCCGCTGTTACATGATGAATACCTTCAAGTCACTGTTTTTAGTGAAATTTGATACATTCTGAGAACAGCAAAAATAAACCATTTAACATGTATAATTAATGTTCTACTTTTTGTACTTATGATATACATTTAGAAATGTGAGGTAGATATGGAGAAACTGAGGCTTCTGTAAGTGTCAAAGTTAATGCTTACAGTGCTGCACTTCTGGGTACTGTTTTTTTTTTTGAAAACTGAATAGGCCTCACCTTAAAGAAACCTCTTGAAAGGACACATCTTATTTGTATCCTGAAAGAATCATTTAAAATGTTAGACACAATTTTATGATGGCTTTACATCTTTTTTGCGCTGCTATTGCATCACTATTGTGAGACATCAGCAGTGCAAAAGATGCACCATGTTCCAAAATAGGCCTCACTTCATCAGCATCAAGATACTGTTTGTTTAAAATATGTATCTTTAGGATTGTGTAGGGGACGTATAGCAGCAGAGGCTTCTGTAAATCTCAAAGTTTTTGAAAAACTGTTTCTTCTTGAACCTTTTCCCTTGTCTTTTAAAATTTTTAAATACATGTTTTAATATTTTTGAAATGTTTCTTCTCTCTTTTACAGATTGAAAGTATGAAAAAATATTTGAAAAAGTTAACAAGAATTATAAGGTAAATGTTTTCTACTCTTTTAACCCGCAATCCACTGCTGATGATGTCACTGACTATGTCATGAATGATGTAATAAGTGGACATGACTTACTTCATTGGTAGGCCTTCACATGTATTAATGCATACACTGCTGCACTTCTGCGTACTGTTTCATATGCTGAACTACATCTGCACTATGAGATACCTAAGCAAAGGCAACACAGGTGATGTGATTTTGAAATGAGCAAAAGAAACTCCACGTTTTTCAATTACATTACTTGTGTTTTCTAAGTTTACGGATGACATTGTGCAGATGAACTTTAGGTCTGTCTATGGACACAGAAGAGGTCTGGCCGTTGTTCAAGAGTGAAGTGGACATGTTTTACTTCAATGGTAGGCCTTCACATGTATTATCTCCTCTGTATTCTTCAACAAGCATAAATTTGATATGCAACCCTGAGTAGGCCTCATCTTAAACAAACTTTTGGAGAGAACACACCTTATCGTCATCCTGAATCAATCATTTAATCTATCACATTTAACATCTATTAGTTCTACTGCTTCATTTCTTTAATCCTTACTTTCCTGCGTTTGCTACTTCTCTCATTCCTTTCTCTATTACTTAATTATTCTACTCCTTCCAGTATTTTTCTCAGTCCCTCTCTTCTCATACTTCTTCATTATTATTCACTCATTCTGTCTCTATTAATGTTACTGTTTATGAATGATCTCAAAAAAAATTTAAAACAAGAACAGTAAGTATAAGGATAGGAAACAGACATTTATGTTACAAGAAAGACAGCTATAGGAAGTAAACAAAAGATACTGTTACTCGCAATCCACTGCTGATGATGTCACTGACCATGTCAAGAATGATATAATATGTGACATGATCAGAAGTGGATTGCGGGTAACAGTATGTTTTCTTTACTGCCTGTAGCTGTCTTTCTTGTAACATAACTGTCTGTTTCCTTCCCTTATACTTACTGTTCTTTTTTTTAAAAAAATTTTTGGGTTCGCTCCTGGTTCGCGTACCGGAGTGCGAACTGGAAGCGAACTAAAAGAAATAGAGGTTGGCAGAGTTTCAAAAATTCTACCAATTTTTTTTATAATGGGGAGGTAGTTCTGAAAAGAACTTTTTTTTTTGGTTTTTGTTGTTTTAAATTTTTTTAATTATTTTTCTGAACATTTTTTATATTTTTTTTGTTTTTTCTGAACATTTTGTAATTTTTTTGTTTTTTGGGGGGGAGGGGGGAAACAAAAATGATTCATTGAAAAGCGCTCAACAGGAGCAACGAAAAAAAGAAGAATTTATTTTTTGGGGCGTTTCGGGCAAACATGATTCTTAATAGATCTCATTATAAGAGTAATGCTACTTTCTCGGTAGCAAAGTGTTTGGCTGCACCACACGCACACTTGCTTTACTTCCCCCATGTCCATTTGAATGTTCGGGATCACCTCCCTCGCCTCTGGTCCCGATACTTCTTTGACAACAGATCTTCTCACCATTGCCAGGGGATTTTGCTGTTCATCACGAAGCTGGGCAGCACTATAATTATTTGGGTGCCACCTACTCATATGCCTGTGCATCGTATAATTTCCAAAGCTGTATTTCTTGTCTGTGCCCCTTGAAAGTCGATCGTTGCAAATACGGCAAAACACATATCTGGCATTGACTTTTTTTTGCCCTGCTGGAAATTAAAAAAATTGCCAGATGTAGTTTTCTTTTCTATTGTACCTCCTGGGCTCCTCTGGCAAAAACTCAGGCTCTTCCTCCTCTTCCTCCTCTTCTTGATCTTCCTCTTCTTCAAAGATTGGTTGAGCAGGTGGTCCTTTCTTCCCTTGAGGAGGTGGGGGTGGTGGTGGGGGAACACTAGCTGAAGCAACAATGGAAGCCATTTCTCTAGAATGTAAAAGGGTCTTTCTCTCACCAAGATGAAAGTCAGAGTGAGGAAAGAAGGAGGGGTTTTCATCATTTGGGAAAAGCAAAAGTTCTCAACCAATGAAAAGTGTTATTTTTAGGTCACCTGACCTAGCCTTACATCATTATGAAACCAAAAGTGAAATGAACCAATGAAAAGTTTTATTACCAAGTCACATGACCTCTCACGCTCATGTTACGTGCTGCGGAACGCTCCCCGGTTAGCTTCCGGGTCGCTAAGCTTCGCGCCTCGGTCCGCGCCCCGGGACACTTCCGGGTGCGCTAACGCGGTACGTCACAAGACGCATTACGCGGCAACGCGATACGTCGCGCTTTCGCGACGCGCCCCGGTTAGCTTCCGGGTCGCTGAGCTTCGCGCCTCGGTCCGCGCCCCGGGGCACTTCCGGGTGCGCTAACGCAGTACGTCATAAGACGCATTACGCGGCAACGCGATACCGTCACTAAGTTGATTTTTTACCGGTTCGCGGACCGGGTCGCGGCATCAAATTGAGCTAACGGGAAGCTTCCCGGTTCGCGGACCGGGAGCGAAACAAAAAAAATATTTAAAAAAAATTATTAATAAACATATAAAATATATTTTTGGATTTAAATAAGAATACATTTTACAGCTATAGATATTTGCTATTAAAAAACCATTGAAATTCACTGAAAAAACCATAGGTTATAAACCATATATAGTTAGGAATTAGCATTTACAAAACCTTGAAAATTCACTGAAAAAACCATAGGTTATAGACCATATATAGTTAGGAATTAGCATTTAAAAAAACTTATTTTACTCACACAAAACCAATGAAATTCCATATATAGTTAGTTGTACTAACTATATATCACGCACCCGCAATCCACTGCTGATCATGTCACATATTACATCATTCATGAAATGGTCAGTGACATCACTGATGACATCACTGATGACATCTCAAATGACATCACTGATGACATCACTGATGACATCTCAAATGACATCACTGATGACATCTCAAATGACATCACTGATGACATCACTGATGACATCTCAAATGACATCACTGATGACATCACTGATGACATCTCATTTGACATTACTGATCACATCACTGATGACATCATTCATGTGATAATACGATGAACCTCTTCAGACTCTAATATAACCTTAGATACACTCAGTGTAAACAGACACTCACAGACTGTCACTCATCCATGGAGTTACTTACACACCTAGTCAGTCATGCAAAGAATCAATCACACCTCCATTTTCACAACTATACAGTTATACACATCTTACTTATTCAAACATATACTAAAACATATTTACTCACTTATACAATCCTGGATACAAGAGCACAATGATCCATACAGCCACTCACACATTCACTGGCTCTTATGCACAGTTATTTATATATGTCAACTCTCACATGTACTGTATTTTACATATGTACTTACTTTGACATGTAGCACTGAGATATCCATTCACTCACCAATACAGTCATGCACACAGTCAACCACCCATACAGCTGTTTCCACATGCACTTTTGAACCCATACATCTATGCACAGAGTCATACACCTCCCAGCCACCCACACACACTCTCAGTCTCCCATACAAATGCTTGGGCAACCAATCAATAACCCATATAGTTACTCATATAGCTACTGATCAACACATGCAGCAGTTTACAGAACAACAGACATAATGATGCACAAATTAAGACAGTTTAGTCACTAACCCATGCACTCAGTGAGACACATTTAACCACTCACTCATACAGTCAGTCATGCACCTACTAAATCCTTCATCCAGACACTTATACATCCACTCATTCTTAAATATGTAAGACATATTTTAACTTTACAGAAAAATACAGTCACTGGATGTTGTCATCAGTGATGTCATCAGTGATGTCATTTGAGATGTCATCAGTGATGTCATCAGTGATGTCATCAGTGATGTCACTGACCATGTCATGAATGATGTAATATGTGACATGATCAGCAGTGGATTGCGGGTGCGTGATATATAGTTAGTACAACTAACTATATATGGAATTTCATTGGTTTTGTGTGAGTAAAATAAGGTTTTTTAAATGCTAATTCCTAACTATATATGGTCTATAACCTATGGTTTTTTCAGTGAATTTTCAAGGTTTTGTAAATGCTAATTCCTAACTATATATGGTTTATAACCTATGGTTTTTTCAGTGAATATATATATATATATTATGAATATTGTCACTTCCAGGCAAAAGACAAGAATTCACCCAAGATATCCAGTAACAAAGAGTCGACCCAAACGTGCTGGTGCAAGGTGGTTTAATTTCGTGAAGCCAGCGCTGCCGCCATGACGCGTTTCGCCTCCAGGGAGGCTTGATCACATGACAAGCTACACACAGTGAGCAAAGCATTTAAAGTGACAGTGCAATAAAGTTTGTCATAGATATGGAAAAAATACTATGTAGTGTAACGCTGCATTCGTACAACTAATCGAAAATTGCAAAATAAAGCAATTCATTTTTTTCGATAATAGTAGCACCATCAATAAAATCATGTAAAACGATTTCACAGACATAGGGGCATATTTACAGGGCAAAAAATTGTGAAAAACAACACAATATATACATGATGATTAATATTATCTATGTACATTTTGAACACCAATTCATTGTTTCAGTTATGCCCTTGTTTTCTAAGAGTAAATTGCTCCTGTATGAAGTAGCAGCGTATGTCCAAAGCTACATGATAACAAACAACTGAATGAGACCCCAGTGGGCAAGTCACAGTAAATGGTTAATAAACAGGAAAAGTGCTTAAAGTGATAGTGCAAAGTTAGCATTAAAGTGCCAACAGTTTAGCTAAAGATGACTTCATGTTAAAAACAGAAAAGTACCAATATTGTGAACAAATAATGTCTTTGTAATTACAGTTTAAAAGTAATTAATTCATCTATATATACAAGAATTGGAAACAGCAGATCAGGAACACAAATTATCTGATTTATCCGGACAGGTCTTATGGGCATGCTGGAAAATCCTAAAGACAGGTATGAAGATCCTCCCTGTCATTCAGACCATTAGGATTTTTGGTATTGAGCTCCAAAATGTATCTCGTCTCAAGGAGACGGAGTTTGGCCTCACGGTCACCTCCCCTCCTTGATGCCTCGACACAATCAATTAGAAAAAATTGGAGTTTATCAGGAATGCCCAGATGTTTATCCTGAAAGTGCCTGGCAACCGGATAATTATGATCATGCCCAGTTATTGCACGTATGTGCTGGAGTATCCGTTTGTGGGCGGGCAGTCTAGTAGTGCCAACATATTGGAGCCCACACGGACACTCCAACACATAAATGGCATACTCCGTTTTGCAATTGAGCCACTTAGAGATAGTTGTTGGATGTTGCTGAAAAGGACTTTGGAAATGGGTCCTATTGCTGCCATAGCGGCAGGCTTTACATTGCGGACAAACCTTGAAGCCCTTTTTGAGCGCTCCCCAGGTTGCAGAGGTCTTGGGCTCCAAAGTATTACTGACCAAAGTCTTAGACATTGAAGGGGATCTTCTAAAAGTCAATATTGGCTTAATGTCTATTTTGTGGCCAATTATTGGGTCGCTTTGGACCAGATTCCAGTTGTTATTTACGATCTTACGTAAGGCTTCATGTTGACGATTAAATGTCAAGATGAGACGTGGGGAACTGATCCGCCCATCTCCTGTCAAGGGAACCTCCAAGTTGATGTTATTAGATTTAGGAATCAATGCCTCTTGTCTGCTTATTAAATTAGAACGCCTGATCGCTTTCATGATATTTTCCAATGAATACCCCCTAGCCAGGAAACGTAATTTGCATGCCTCCTGTGCAGCCGCACATTCGGCATCCGTGCTGCAAATCCTCCTGATTCGGAGCATCTCCCCAAAAGGAATGCTCCGAATCAGGTGAGCCGGATGTTGGCTATTGGAATGCAGGATAGTATTTCCTGCACTGGGCTTCCTGTAGAGTCGTGTATTGAGAGTAAAGTCCTTCACAAATATCTCAACATCCAAAAAGCAAATGGAATCAGAACTCAAATTTAAAGTAAAATTGAGATTAACATTATTCAAATTAATCAAATCAACAAAAGCCCTGGCAGTATCATGATTACCTCTCCAAATTATAAAAACATCGTCAATATAACGCAAATATAAAGCAATGTTATTAGAAATAATATCATGATGTTGGCTAAATAGGACCTGCTCCTCCCATAGCCCAACGTGCAAGCACGCGTAGCTAGGTGAGAAGCAGGCCCCCATTGCCACACCTCTGACCTGATGGTATATTGCGCCATTGAAAATGAAAAAGTTTTGCTCGAGGCACATTTTAGTCATTTCAACTAGCATTTTGTTATGTGCCGTCGGTTGAGGTAAATCCTTGTTGAGATAATAGTCCAAGGCCTTGAGACCATCCCCATGTTTGATCGAAGTATATAGGGATGTAACATCCAAAGTCATGAGTACCAAATTGTCTTCCCATTCAAATTCTTCAATTTTACTCAGGAAGTGAAAAGAATCTATAACATGGGAGCCAAGACTCTTGACATGGCTCTGTAAAAAGAAGTCAATATATTTTGAAACGTGTTCCAAGGAGCTATCAATAGCTGAAATGATGGGCCGACCCGGTGGTACTTCACTGTCCTTATGGACCTTAGGGAGCAAGTAGAGGGACGGGATGACTGGACAATCCTTTTTGAGGTATTTAAATTCCTCATGGGTTATTAGCCCTGCACTTCTCCATACTTGAAGCTTTTGATGTTGTTCCACCCATGTTTTTTTGACAATTTGGATATTACTCCTGCGGTAGCATGACACATCATTCAGTTGTAGTTCCGCTTGTTGGAGGTACATCTCCTTAGGCCAAAGGACCACGTTCCCGCCCTTATCGGCCTGTTTCACAATGATGTTGTGGTCCTGTTTGAGTTTTGTGACCAGTTGTTTGTAACATCGATTCTGTTTAGAGATATAGAACTTTTTCTTGTTGGTTGTGATATATAGATGTTTTATATCACGAACTACACTTTCCTGAAAGGTATCCAAATTGTCATGGACCATAATTGGCTGAAAGGTTGACTTAGGCTTGAAGGGTGTAACATGTTGTCCAGTTTGTTCTAATGGAACCTCCCTCAAATTTCCCGAAGCAGATTGGTTTTGTAGGTCCCAAAGAGCATTAAAGGTAACCTGACTTTGACTGCTGGAAAAAGTGGGACTTGTTGATGTTTCCGATGGATTAGTTTTCTTGGGGTGTTGTTCAAAAAACTTTTTAAGTTTAAGTTTTCTTGTAAATCTATATATATCCATACGGGTGTCGGCATAATTCATGTTGCACGGGGGGCAATATGAAAGTCCTAGATTCAGTACAGCAGTTTCAGCTGGGGTAAGTTTCAAGTTGGTGAGATTGATTACTGATTTTGTTTCGCTTTGCGTGTTTTCCTTTGGTTGCGTTTCCAATAGCCTTGTTTGCCCTGATTGCTGCCGTTTGATGTTCCTGGTATGGCATTTCCAGCGTTGCCAGCGTTTGTGGTTTGCCCGCTGTTTTTTGGTGTGCGGGCTTTGTGTGATCGCAACGTTTCGCGTCGATCCTGGCACAGGCAATCGACCTCCTGTGCCAAGGAGAGCTTGGTAAACCCCAGCGTTGTTTCACGATTTGGATCTACTTCAGGATCACTTTCCACTGCTGAACTTAGGCTAGAGAAAGAGGTTGCTGGTAACAGAGAGTCTTCTCTTGGTTGTTGGTTTGTCATATTGGAACGCGCTTTCGCCTTCACTGCATCGTATTTTTTTGCGAAGGTGAAAACTTGTCCATTTGCATAATCAATTCGATCTCTCTCAAATTTGAAAGTTTTCCTTTTCTTTATTATTTCTTCCTCCTTGGTTAGGCGAATCATCATATCGGCTCGTATTTTATTGATAGCATCTGTGACTTCAATTTTGGATATTTCATCCTCTAAAGTATCGATCTTCATCTGCAACTTAATGCGGTCACTTTCGGCGTATTTTACTAGTATACGCAAGTATACTCTAGAGCAATCGAGGTTTGCCTCCGCCCATTCTGTTAGCATTGCAGGATCCGGGTCCTCATAGCTGGGAGCAATGGTACTTCATAATCCTCTGGGCACACGACTCACCTCCAGATAACGGGAGAGGGACCGATGCTCCCACCATTTGGATTGCTCTGCTCGCATTAAGCGTTCCAGTCTCTTGAAAAGATCTCTGATAGTGGCTGTTCCTGTTCCCGTTTCCTGTATAGAAGGAATGGTACTTGTAGATCCCCCAGCCGGGGAATCTAAAAACATGGATTCAGCTGCCTGTGCTCGATTGCGCAGTCTGTCGGCGGCCATTATTATTAGCGCTTCAAGTTATGGCTTTTATTTGAAAAGGCACTACAACGACGAATTGGTATTTAGAAAACAAATGTCCTACCAGTTGTCGCGCACACTTCTCTGTGCTGATTCCTAAGTGTTTTTCCGGGGTTGCAAAACTCAGCTCCGGTCTCCTAACCAATGAAGACACAGACTCTGGTTACCGTCCCACCAAAACACATTCACGGTAAAGCAGGGGCGTTGTGGCTTTCTCCTCGCCGGAGACAGTAAAAAAGTCCCAGAACAAACCGGAACAACAACTTCCTGCCGCGTTGCCCTCGTTGAGAAGGGGTCTTACTCGTACCCGGAAAGCATAGGTACTGAAATATTCCGAATATTGTCACTTCCAGGCAAAAGACAAGAATTCACCCAAGATATCCAGTAACAAAGAGTCGACCCAAACATGCTGGTGCAAGGTGGTTTAATTTCGTGAAGCCAGCGCTGCCGCCATGACGCGTTTCGCCTCCAGGGAGGCTTGATCACATGACAAGCCTATATCCTCCTTTCACTCCGTCTTTAATATTCCTTCCTCTTGAAAAAAACGAGCACGGACCACAGCGCTGTGCAAAAATATTTATTGCTGCTCCAGGACCTCTACAGCCATGACGCATTTCAGCCCTCCTCGGGCCTTGATCACATGACACGCTCTGTCAGGTGAGCCATTTTTTTCTTCATTTGTTACCCTTTACTCAACCAGTGTTTAAAGTCACACGTGCAACTTTATAAATAACGTTAAAACAGTAGATCACTTTTGAAGTTTGATGGAACTTGAGGAAATCCAAAGTGAAATAATTACATTTATATCATTGATGCAATAAAATAACGGCATGACATTTCCTTAAAAATTATGATAAAGATATATCAATCAACATCATTTGTACTTGTTATTGAAATTGCTTATGAATAATCTCAAAACCGGGGAACATAATTATAAAAATATATATAATAAAAATATATATATAAAGTTGACCTCCAAGGACCCTCAAGAGCCAAGCGGACTTCATCCACCAACTAGTAATGCGCCAGGAGGCATGATGTTTATGTCATACGTCATCTCAAAGTGTAGTGTCACGCAGAAATCTCGAGCAAACTTTACTACGCAATTCGCATGAGCGTGGCCATATTTTTTTTCACTCTGTTTATGGTGCTGCTGCCAACTTTTTCATCCTTTCTTAACCTGTGTAATCCTTCTCTTATAAAAGGTTTTTCTTCCTCATTTTTATTTCTTTTCTTATCTTTAGTCTTTGTTAGTGTGTATTTTACATTTTCTTATGTTTTTGCATGAGTTTTGTAGGTTTTATTTTTTATCTCCATTTACTTCTTTTTACCTTCCTTCCTTATATTTCCTGTTTCTTTTTGTCTCTCTTTCCTCCCAGCGCTATCGCAGAGCTGGGTGCCAAAACAAAAGAGCAGCAGCCACCTTCCTTGCAGAAGGCCACACCAGGAAGCGGAGCAGCCCTTACCTTACTTTTCAGAGAAAGTAATGCAAAGACTCATTTGTCCTGTCACTAGGATAGTGGTAGTTAGTATTAGTGGTCAAAATACACTTTTTTCGATTCATAAAAAATCATAAAAGGCAATAAAATTTCATACAGGATAAAAGATCGGCAATTCATATATGTACAGAGTCAGAGCAGAGCCCGAGTATTCCATTAAACCACCTATTTACACAGCTAAAATCAATAAAAACAATGCTATGAATAATGTAAAACATACAGTGGTACATGTTTATTCTTGATCCTGAACGCTGCCGCTAAGAAACTTGCAACAATAAAAATTATTCGGGTGTTGCCCAACATCTGGAGGTGAATAAGTGCGGTCCTGACTTGAACACAGCCAGCCTCCCTCAAAACTGGTAATAAATATTTTTTCCTTGCCGCAGCATAAAACCCACAGAACATCATGAAATGCATGGTATCCTGGTTAGAGAATTTATCACAATCACACGGAGGGGCCTCTTCTGGTTTTGCCCATGATTGATAACAACCTAATGAATAATGGATCAGGTTAAACCTAAACTTTGTCAGTAAAAATCTGTGATAGGGTTTAGTAACGACTTTAAGATATGGTTCCAGAGAGGGAGTGGTGGTTAACACTAGGTGTGATCTTACTGATGGTTTCACTAGTTCCTTCACCTCTCTGTCTAAAGATGCCCTCTCCAAAAAATGACGCTTAATCCATGTAACGTCCTCTCGCCTAATGCTGGACGGTGACACAAAAAGTTCAGGTCTACCCAGATAAGCAAAGGTGTTTTTTAGATAGATCAACCAGGGTATTTTCATGGCATGGTCCATGGACAGAACGTCCGACAAGATTGCATGGTTCAAAGTTAGTTCTGAATTGAGCCATGTTTTTGCCCAGAACACAAGGGGGGCCAATTTCAGTCTGTCCGAGATGTAAGACAAGCCTACCTCCTCATGAATAGAATAAGTGGGGGTGGAATTGGGGACAGAGAGAAAATGTCTTATGAGCCTATGTTCTACCCTTTGGATTCTGTCTTGAGCAACATAACCCCATAAGGCAGAACCGTAGGTCGCAATAGAGATGCATTTGCTGTTGTAAACTTTCAATAATGCCTCCATAGGCCTAGCCCCTAGCCTTTTTGAAAAACCCATCAGGGCCAGGGATAAACTCTTAGCCTTAATCTGGGGAACCCACGACCCCTCTCATCAAACAGGACCCCCAAGTAAGGAAAGACTGTAACCCTAGAAACCACCTCACCCTTACAGGTAAAGATTTTAGATTTGGGCTTACTTCTCTGTTGATCGACTATCATAGAGTGAGATTTTTTTGCGTTGACTTTTAAGTCAAGGTTCTCCATGAAAGACCCAAAGAGTTCCAGCAGGATCTGGAGGCCATTTCCAGTACGCACTATTAGGACTGCATCGTCCGCGTATAGGAGGGCCGGTACGTTGGCTCCTCCTACACGCGGAACGTATGCCCTCCCTGTCTCAAGGTGTTTTCCCAACCCGTTGATATAAATAGTGAAGAGAAGGGGGGCCAGGATACATCCCTGGCGCACCCCTTTCTCAGATCTAAATCTCGAGGTGCACCTGCCTTCCTTGGTAACCCACACTGTGGCAAATAATTCTTGATGCAAAGAGGCCATAAAATTAACTAAGGAGGCATCGATCCCCATCTCCAATAGGGTGGACCACAACTTGGAAGTATTCACCAAGTCGAAAGCCGAGGAGAGGTGCATGAAAGCCAAAAAGAGTGACCCCTCCCCGGCCACCGTATATTTGGAAATTAAAAGGTGCAAGTTGGAACATTGGTCCAGAGTGCCCCGTTTCTCTCTGAACCCGTATTGTATATTCGAGAGGCCCCCACAGACCTCTAAGTTTTCCTTTAACTTGAATAGCAAGACTCTGCCCAAGATCTTAATGGCCGAATCAAGAAGGTAAATGGGTCTTTAGCATGCCGGGTCCTCCCGTTGCCCCTTTTTAAATATAGGCACTATAATTGAGGTGGCCCAAGTGGCGGGAAATACGTTGTCGTTGGCAGCACAGAAGACGTTTGTTAACACCTCAGACCAAAAAGTCGGGGAATGACTATAGAGGTCTGCCGGTACGCCATCCGGCCCCGGCGACTTATTTTTCGAGGTCTCCAGAATGGCCTTCTTCACTTCATCCCTATTGAATTCTATTGGGTCGGTGACCAGGGGTGCCCTTGAGCCACAGGGGACGGCACGCTCCTTGTCGCCATATACTTCTTTAAAATGGAGAAGCCACCTCTCATCAGGGATGATGCAGTCAGTGACTGTGTTGTCCACCCCTGCAAAAAACGGCTGATTTATGGTTTCCCAAAATTGTTTGCTGTCGTGCAGAACATCTATTGAAAGTAACTTGTCCCACGTATCACTTTTAATAGCGTTTTTCCTCCAATTTAAGATTTTTTTGTGTTCCCTCCTTAGATTGGTAATGAGGGCCTTGTCTCTCGGGATGGATGCGAGAGCTTGCTTCAAGCGCCTATGGATTCTTGAGCAGTTGGCGTCGAACCACTTAAAAGGCCTAGCCAGGCTCTGAGTTTGGTTTGACGTCAAGTCTCTCGTGATTTGAACACATACTGATTCAAATGCCTCTATGATTGCTCGGTTAGGGGCCTTTTGATCCAAACAGGTCGCAATCTGACCCTCAATTTTAGGAAGTAGGTTCACAGTGAAGCTTTCTGGGACCACCTTTCCCCATTTGAGCCGTCTGCCCTGATCTGTGGGCACTACTGCCGCCCATGTCTGAGAGGCACCTACCTGTTTACACAGCAAGTCTCCCAAAGACAACTCTAACAACAAAGGATTGTGGTCACTATAAGAGGATGCGATAACTTTATACTTCCTCACCTTGGTGATCATCCCTGGGGTTGCAAAAATGTAGTCTATAACTGACCCATATTCTGTACCCTTGTATGTACATACACTCTCCCCCCTCCCGTGTAAAATGGTTCATATAGATTAAAATTGGCCAATAGCTCTTCAAGGGCTTCTCCTGACCTTGTATGTTCAAAATGAGGAGCCGATGCACCTGACAAGCCCTCATGCACTCCTGTGTAACAGGGAGATTTACATAAGTGGGTATTAAAATCGCCCATTAGAATGAGCTCAAAGATAGTGTAATTATTAAGACTGAGTTTGCATAAAAATTTATCCAGGGAAGCAATGTGATCACTGTCCAGTGACCTATCCCGGGAATTGTAGAACTTAATTAAAAGAAATATACAGGCCGGTGAGACAGTCCATTCCACAATTAAAAGATTGGCAGAACCTGACTCTAGTTGCTTAAATGACCCAACAAGCTGTAAAGAAAAGAAGAAAAGAAGACCCCCCTTAGCTCTGCCTGCAGCACTAGGTATTGCTGGGACGGCAAAGCTAGAAAAACCATCCAGCCGGGAACTTGCTGCGGTGTCCCAAGATTCTTGTATGGCTATCGCATCATAGCTGGAGACAGAGTTAACCCACAATGTATCTACCATTTTAGCTCTAATACCAGCAACATTCCAACTAATAAGTTTACACAATGTTATACCCTCTACCAGCAGGGGCCCCTTTATGAGGGGCAGCCTTGGGGTTGGTTGTCAATCTATCTCCTCTGTGTTGGCAAGTGGGGAGAATCTGTTAGACAGGAGTATATCGGGGTTTACGCCAGAGATAAGGGGACTGCCTTATGTAGACCTGTTTGTTACTAATCTCCAACCGTTCCCAGGTGTAACTCGAAGGTGTGGCCTAGGGAATGGTTCTGTCAGTGGTTGGTGTCTCCCTGGCAGAGGGTAAAAAAAGCCTAAAGGAACCGCTCTCATATTCCCAGTATCTTTAATCGCGGAGCCGTCCCTAAACAGGCTGTCCGCCAGGTTTGGCCTATCAAAATTGACTAAGACACAATCGCCCTTCACCATTTTGGGGCGGAGTCCAACCCATCCCACCCTTCTGGCCATTATAATCCTCTTAGGAATGTCTGTTCCCCCACTGCTGGTGTTGGCACACTATTGACTAGCCTTTTGTATTAGTACCGTTGTAGATTCTGCCTCCCCATTTGCTAACGGAGGGACCCCTATAAACACAGCAACAAAGGATGCTGCAGCCGGGGGTAGGTTTAGATGTAGATGGCATCCCTTAGACCTTATACTAGGAGCTTGAAGATTATTCTCATGGTGGTTATCAGTGACTCCTGTGATTGGCTGAGTACTGGGATGGCTATTTAAAGAATTACCCTTCGCCCGATCTCTAGTCGGGACTACATTCCTACCCTCAGATGGAAGTGATGGGACCAAGGATATTGGTGGATTATGTATGATAGTATCTTTGCCACTCTTATCCATCCTAGACGTAATCTGGGCAGGGTCGAGTGTTTCAGCTAGATTGTCAATTAAAGCGCATTTCTTTAAGAGACCGGCGAGGCAAGTGTTCATGGTATCAACAATGTCTTTTGCTATACCCACCAGCAAAGGTTCAATTCGAGCAACAAAAAGTGCTTCTAAATGCTCGCCAATGTTATCCATGACCAGTTGTTTGGTACTGTTACCACGGTCTGTCTTTTTCCTTTTTTTTGCCGGTAGCAATATTCTTGAGCACCAGCGACTGAGTAGGGGACAGTGGTGCTGTAATAGAGACTAGGGCTGGGGTGGGCGTTATGGGGCGCATGGATTAGGTTTCAAGACTACCACTTAGGGCTCTAATGGAACGCCAGGGGTGGGGGCTGAATGGTAGATGGTGGAGATATCAGGCCCAACTCGTATTGAGCTGTTGCTATTTCTTTGGTCAACGCCCCAACCGCAGATGTAAGGTAGGATAATATAGTCTCAGAATGTCTAGGAACTTTGGCCTTTTTACCACCCTCCTCGGTGTTTGTAATAATCTTGCGCTTACCCATGATGGGATGTCAAATGTCAGAGGGCTGGCCCAGCCCTGCCACCTCCTGCCACTGACGGCCCGCCCTTTGCCCGGGCTTAGCCCGGCGCGTCCCGCGATGCGGAGGGCTCTCGCTGTACTTCCGGGGGCGGGACAGGGCGTGCGCGCCTTTCTGGCGTAAGCGCCGCTGGGGGATGTAGTCCGTGGTCCGCCGCCACCGCGCCGCGATGTTTCTGAGGCAGCAGGCAGCAGGAAGACAGGGAGGCCAGCGGCCAGCGGCAACAGCAGAGGCAGCGCAAAAAGCTGCAGTGATCCTCAGAACCCCCAATGATGACACCCAGGTCAGTGACGCTATGTCCCCCGCTCCCCCGGGGCTCTCGCTGTACTTGAAGGCACCTCCCGGGGCGGGACAGGGTGTGCGCGCCTTCCTGGCTCAAGGGCCGCTGGGGAATGTAGTCCCCGGTCCGCCGCTGCTCTGCGATGTTTTTGAGGCAGCAGTCAGCAGGAAGACAGGGAGGCCAGCGGCCAGCGGCAACAGCAGAGGCAGCGCAAAAAGCTGCGGTGATCCTCAGAACCCCCAACGATGACGCCCAGGTCAGTAACGCTATGTACCCCGCTCCCCCGGGGCTCTCGCTGTACTTGAAGGCACCTCCGGGGGCGGGACAGGGCGTGCGCGCCTTCCTGGTGCAAGGGCCGCTGGGGGATGTAGTCCCCGGTCCGTCACCGCACCGCGATGTTTCTGAGGCAGCAGGCAGCAGGAAGACAGTGAGGCCAGCGGCCACCGGCTACAGCAGAGGCAGTGCAAAAAGCTGCGGTGATCCTCAGAACCCCCAACGATGACGCCAAGGTCAGTGAAGCTATGTCCCCCGCTCCCCCGGGGCTCCCGCTGTACTTGAAGGCACCTCCGGGGGCGAGACAGGGCGTGCGTGCCTTCCTGGCGCAAGGGCCACTGGGGGATGTTGTCCCCGGTCCGCCGCCGCGCCGCGATGTTTCTTAGGCAGCAGGCAGCAGGCAGCAGGAAGACATGGAGGCCAGCGGCCAGCGGCAACAGCAGAGGCAGCGCAAAAGATGCGGTGATCCTCAGAACCCCCAACGATGACGCCCAGGTCAGTGACACTATGTCTCCCGCTCCCCCGCTCCGGGGGCGGGACAGGGCGTGCGCGCCTTCCTGGCGCAAGGGCTGCTGGGGGATGTAGTCCCCGGTCCGCCACCGCGCCACGATGTTTCTGAGGCAGTAGGCAGCAGGCAGCAGGAAGACAGGGAGGCCAGCGGCAACAGCAGAGGCAGCGCAAAAAGTTGCAGTGATCCTCAGAACCCCCAACGATGACGCCCAGGTCAGTGACGCTATGTTAGTATTAGTGATTTAGTGCGTCCTCACACTTCTTAGAGCATTTATTTTTTTTGTAGCTGGTACAGTGTCAAGCAATTTCCCTGTGATGTGTATGCATGCATCCATCTTTGCAGTAAAAGAAAAAGGCAGACTTAGTGAATTGGCTATCAAAGTGAGTTTAGAGATTGTGAATGAGATGAGATGAGAAGCAAACATCATTTGTTGCAATTTATAAGTACTTCAAAAATCTAGTTAATAAATATTTGGACTAGGGTTAGGTAGGTTTAGGAAATTTGGAATGGGACAGTATAGTATATTGACCACTAGCTTTGAATCATTCTTTGATTAAATTAGACATCAGCTAGCAAAAACCCTCTGTCTGAAATTCTGATATGAGACATTTCAGACTAACTCATTCACAACCAAGTGGTCTTCCCAACAAGCATCTGGAAGGGAATCCAAATGCATCCTATGCTTGTTGGATACAGAGGAAGATATTGCACATATCTTATTTTTTCATCCATAATATGCTAACCTGGGAAGGAAATGGATAAAGCCACTGTGCTTGAGTTTGATGACTAGGAAATATATGGAGGCTCTAAGAATAATAAAGTCAGACAGCTCACGATTTATTGTATTTGACGTTAGCATATTTTTATTCTCAGTGAGCTATTTACAGAAAAGGAGAGGGTTACATTTTTTAATGTTTGTACATTATATGATATCTTATTTATTTAATTTTAATATTGACTATGATTCAATCTAATTAATTGCATTCTTAGAACTATTTTACATCAAACTTACTTTTCTGACTGAGTCATTCTAGTATGCACTTTGCACTTTATACAGGTTAAAAGTAAGATGCTCCTAGCGATGAAAGCCCTTCGGCTAATTAGAATTTTATTTATCCTAGAATTGTATTCTCTATGTTATCCTTTCCACATACTAGGTCTTTAAAATAATTGCTTATGTAATATCTGTGTTTAAATCAAAATGTTATTGTCAAGTTCTTTTATGGTTCTGTGAACTGTAATAAAGATATATTGAATTGTATAGGATGGCCTGCTATACTGCTAGTCAGTCTGATTTAGAAAAGTTCAATGTTATTGCAATTATTTATTTATTTACGACAATTCTTTTTTTGCCTTCATGTCTTACATCAGCATCCGGGGGAAGAAGAGAGCTGAAGCGGGTGAGGGAGCTGGAGGTGCCTACCAGTCCCAAAGTTCCTCGGCCAAGGGCTCTGCTTGCCCCCGTAAACCCTCCTGTTGTTAACTAACCCTGGGCAAAGTACTACTCTACGCTCGAGGAGTTTGCGAACTTTGCGGGACTTCGCACTAGCGTATTGCATGTAGCACAGTGCAAACACGCGTGGCAGTAATTTTTTGCTTGCTCACAGTCCTCAATGTCAAGTTGGCGACCACGAGCGAGCAAAATGACATCACGGTGAGACTTTTTCCTCGTTCGCGATCAGCAACATCAAGTTGCCAATCGCGAGCGTGGAATATAAACCTCCCAACAAGATTCTCAATGCCGGTAGGGTAGGTTTCTCATTGCGAGTGGTCACTATGCTCGCAATGAGAAACTACCAGTCCGCGTTGAGAAAGCTACCGCTCGAGTATAAATCTACTGGAGCAGCAGAAAACGACCGCTTGCACTGTGCAGGATGCTGTTTGCACTGATTGTGCAGTGCGGACAAGCATCCGGCACTGTGCTATCAGTGCAAACAGCATTTTGCACAGTACCCTACGCGGTTCACGTAGCTACGCATAGCTCACATAGTGCGAAGTGCACTTCGCGTAGCTACGTGTAGCGCTACTACGCAAACTATGCCCATGGTTATTGTTAACATTAGTATTTATTTCCCTACCTTTTAATGCTCCTTATCTTTAATTATCTCCACAAGTTTCCTATTTTTTCTAAATCCTCTGCAATCTATTTGTTTCTTAATTCTTGTTATCCCTGTATTATCCTATATACTTATTTTCTATAATTCACGTTTCTGTAGTTTACTTCAAACTGTCTCTGTGTTAGTTTGTCTGTAGCTTTCATTCTTCTGTTTTGTCAGACAGCTTTTCCTCCCCCCTTATATTTGTGGACTGTCCAGTTGTGGTTCTGTAAGACTCAGAGAACCCATTGGTCACATACCACTACTCTGCCGTGAATATTGCATGTCTGAGTAAGGTATTCTATGCTTGTTTGTTGAGATGAGAAGGCTTAATTCTACTTGCTCATGCTCAAACAGTAAAACAAGAGTGACCATGGTCACATTGGACACCCCCTCCCCAAAATTGTGTATGTATTAGAAGCAGTTGGTGATGACTGTGCACCATGACTGGAAGGAAGTATGAGGAAGACGGCCCCATTGCATTTGGCAATATGTCCATATGTTCAGTTGTCCACCCTTTTATTTCTTTTCAAAAACTTAGATTCAGCAATAGCTCTGCCACTCCATTACAAAAAGTTATTGTTTGTCTTGTGGCTTTTAAAAAATTGCCACCAACAAATGCCCACCCTAATATTGTTGATAGAAGATACTGTAACCAAATTGTAGTGTTGTTTGTGGTTGTATTTTGCAATAAGAAAATAATAAGGGGAAGCATATCTGGCATCTAAAATATGTGTTATGTTTTTTCTAGCTGCACCGACCATCAGTGCTGGGGCCAGCAGTAACAATGCCAGCCAAACAGCAGATGTGGCAGTGATACAAGGGGGTGAGCCAGCAGTAGTGGCGGGTGGTGGTAAGTCATATTGTTTGCTTATTGACAATTAATAATATACTCACTGCAAGGGTGTACTGTTGACATGTGAACAATTGAACACACCCATCTTTAGCAGATACAGCAGGAGTTGAGTATTTATCAGCCTCTTCTATCTGCAACTCAGCAGACACAGTTTCATAAAAACCATTACATATGATGGGTTGATGTAAAAGGGAAAGATGAGTGGGCAAAACGATGTATATGTCATATAGGTGGGTGATAGGATGCATGGGTAGGTGAAGGATGGCTAAAAGGGTATATGGGAGAAAGGATGCCTGCCTGGGCAGGTGAAAGGGTATTAGTGAAAGGATGCCTGCCTAGGAAGGTGAAAGGAATCCTCAGGTAGGTTTGATGAGTGAAAGGATGCATAAGTGGGTAAATGTATGTTGGTGAAAGGTTTGTTGAGACTGAGAGCCCTGTTTGGATGGATGGACATATAGATGGATGGTTTTCAATGGTGATGACTGGATGAGAGTATGCAAAAATTAAACGGTGAGTAGCAAAGCCAAGAGTGAAGAATAATAATATTAGAACAACAATGCAATGATGAATGGAAAATCCTTTGAATGAAGAAGAAACAAGGGACTAGGGAGCACCTCTGGAGGGAGTAGTTCCCATCTACTTTACTTCCTTGCAATGGTTTTATCGAGGCTTTGATCCAAAGGGTGGAGGTGGTATTTAAGACTACTCCCTTGACTTACAGTAGTTTTCAAGCACAACATATTAAGTATCCTTCCTACCCACATATCATCAATCACCTCCCCCCTACCTACCCATGCCACTTGTTTCTCCAGTGACACCCATGGTAACCTAATGGCTGCATGGTTTAATTTGGCAAAGCTGCATTGTTGTCTGTGCAATTTCAAAGTGTGGAGTAAAGTGGGACTAAGAGTAAGTGCCTTGACTTTTGCAGTTGGGATAGTCTCTGACGAACGTGCCCAATACAATATTCACTTCCTTAATCCTTTCCCTGTACTGAAGTGCATTGCTTTTCCCACCATCTACTTATGGACAGACAAGAGGATGTCTGCATGATTGATTTTATAGTGCCGCACGTGATGTATATCATTCATAGTATTCATCTGCCTTGTGGTCATGTTGAAATTGAAAGACATTTGACAGAACATATCCATGCTAGGAATAAGATAATTGTCTAGCACAGCTGCCTCACTGCTGCAGACAGTAGCAAAGTAACATGAGTATGGCTAGGGCACAAGCTGAGCTAGCATGCCTCCATTAATTTAGCTCAACAAGAAAGAGAAGAATACTTGTGTACTCCATAGTAAAAAATGGCTGAAACACTAATCACATCAAAATTGGATAGCCTGAGGATACCAGGAAATTTACCTTTACTGTGCCACTCCATAAAGTTATGTGTTTTGCTTCGAGCATTATCTACAATTTGTCTTTTTTCTTTCTTGATATAGCTACTCCTGCTGGTTCTTAAAGGCACGAGATAGCTTCCCGGATGCTGCAGAAGAAACTGGAGGCAATCAGGGCAGAATACCAGTGGCTGGTGGTCCTGGAGTAGGAGGAGGAGGTGGCAGCAGCAGCTGCAGCAGATGCCCTGGGTTCCATTCAGATCCCAGTGCCTCAAGTCCACCAGCACCGCAGTCCAATGACAGTGCAAACCACCATTCCATCACTGCTCTCCCCCATTTCAATGTATTTCAGGGCTGGACTGTTCCCATGAGGAACAGGGTCAAGGCTGATCTGAATATGGCTTGGTCCAAACTGGAATGCCGTGGCAAGCAAAATAATGATGGATTAAGCCCAGATCTGTGACTGGGTATGAATGTTTGACAATGTTCAACATTGTTCAACATTCCATTCATCATCTTTTGGTCCTCTTGGACACAGGTATTTAAAGGCCTCGGTAAAGTCTTCCAAAATGTTTGCAGCAGTATGGGATTTCTCCATGGCAAACATGGCTACTGTTGCATGCTTCCGAGCATCAATAAAAAATATCAGCACTGTCAACACCTGCAGATATGTAAATGTAAATGTAAGGGACATTTCTACCGCGCAGCTTTCACTCCAAGGAGTATCTTCGCCCACAGACAACTCAGATGTAGGAGTTATGGGGGAGGGAGAAAGATGTCACTAAGTTCTACGCACACATTACACTAGAGTTCTAATGGTGGCATCAGGCAAGGAGAAAATCCAGGTTTTCAGTGCTTTTCTGAATGGGGCCTCCTGGGAAATTAATCGCAGCTGAAGAGGTAGTTTATTCCAGGCCTTTGTTCCTAATACAAAAAGGGATTTACCACCTTTTGTCACCAACTTAAAGTGAGGGGGGGTGAGTTAATTCTGATGAGCAGATCTCAAACAGCGAGTTGGTTGATAACTTTTAAACCCATTGAATAAATAGGTTGGGCCACGTTGATGGAATGCCCTAAAGGTAATTAGGAGAATCTTAAACAAAATTCTTTTCCCTATTGGCAGCCAATGAAGAGTATTTAAGGCTGCCGAGGCAGATGACCTACGGGGCAGACGCAGTACCAGGCGGGCTGTCGCATTTTGGACCATTTGCAGTTTGTGGAGGACAGATTTATTTGCTCCAGCATATAGTCCATTGCAGTAGTCTAGCCTGGAACTAATTAAGGCCACTGCGACTGTTTTCCTCGCTGGTAGTGGAAGAAGATCGAAAAACTTCCTTAGTGCTTTGATGATCTGAAAGCACATACCTGCTACTGCCACAGCCTGGGGTTTAAAAGACAACTGATGGTCAAATATAGTGCCCAAATTACGGGCAGATGTGATTGTATTAGGGGGCAGTTCAGCCTCTGCTGGCCAGCATGCTATTGGGGGAAAGAGATTATTCTTGCCTACAGGAAGAATTTCGGTTTTTCCGGTGTTACACTTTAGATGGTTATTAGTCATCCAATTAAAGATTGCTGTAAGACAGTCCTTGAGATCTTCCTCGGCACCAGGCCGCTCCCTATCCAACACCAATAACAGTTGGGTATCGTCAGCGTATGAAATAGAGCTGATCTTGAATGACGTGATCAGCTTCATCAGGGGCACCATGTAGAGATTGAAAAGAACCGGGCTCAAAGTAGAGCCCTGAGGGACCCCTGACCTGACTTCTTTTACCTCAGATTGATATGGGCCTAGCACTGTTATTTGGCGTCTGTTGGTAAGGAAGTTCCTACACCATGCCAGAACCTGTCCTCCTATCCCTGCGGCAGCCAGACGGTCCACTAAGATGGTATGTGAGACCGTATCAAAGGCTGCCGACAGGTCTAATAGAATAAGGACAGCCCTGTTTCCCTGATCCATTGCTGCCCTTAATGTTTCTGCAGTAAAAAGTAGGGCTGATTCGGTAGAATGTTCTGACCAAAATCCTGACTGATTAGGATGGAGAACGTTATTCTTCTCCAAGAAGTTGGTTAGCTGGCTATTGACAAACTTTTCAGTCAGTTTGGATAAGATGGGTAACAGGGAGATAGGGCGTAGGTTGGTAAGAGTAGTAGGATCGGCAAGGGCCTTTTTTTGGAGTGGCTTAACAGCGGCAAGTTTCCAATCGTTAGGGATAGTTGCCGTCTCTAAAGAGGAGTTAATGATCCGGTTGATCATTGGGTTCACCATCTCATTTAAAAGATGCAACACCGGAGGGGGACAGGGATCGAAGGGGGATCCCGATTTGCTGGCTGAGATCACTTTAGCAGTTTCCTCCAGGGATACTGGAACAAAGTCATCAAAACGGGAAGAAGATGTCGTCTTCACTATCACTTCAACCACCGTCGTTGTGGTAGCTACTGGTGGGAAGGTATTTGTAATGTCAAGGATTTTGTTCACAAAGTAGTCAGATATCGCATTACATAGCTCTTGAGAGGGAGGAATCTCCTGCGATAGAGCTGAGGGGTTCATGAAATCCTTGACAATCTTAAAAATTGTTTTTTGTTCCTGTCCTGCTAAAGATATGGCCTGAAGATAGTAGGTTTTTTTCGCTAGCTTAATTCCTGTATGGTACTTCCGCCTTCCTGTTATGTAGATTTTACGTGCGTCAATGTCATACTTCCGACGCCACCTACGTTCAAGTGTTTTGACTTCACATAGTTCAAGTTTTAAAGTTGTTGAGAACCATGGGGCATTCTTTTTTGTAATTCTAGTGTCAAGTTCTGAATTCTTGCTGTTTTTAGCAGAGAACCCGCTCCAGCAATCAGAAGTTTTGGTTGTCCGTTGATGTATAACCAGTCATGACTGGCATACTATCCTTAAGTTTCTCCATAGCATCAGGCCTGCTGGCTAGTGCCTTCCAGTCTGTGGTGATATTAATATTACGACCATTGTTACCTTTTGTAGATTTTGAACTAGGTTTCAAAACTCCAAGTATATTAAAGGGGATGAAGTAATGATCTGTCCATACTTGAGGGCAAGGAGACTTAACTATCAAATTATGATAATTTAAACAGACACAATCTAAGAGGTGCCCTGCCTGGTGGGTGGGTTCACAATTCATAAGGGTAAGGACCAACACTTCAATTGTGTCCATAAAACAGCTCACCCCAGGGGCACTGGGGGACTCAAGGTGCATGTTGAGGTCACCCAACAGCGAAAAATTAGAAAACCTAAGTGTCAGGTCACTCAGCACATCCCCTACTGTGTCCAAAAACTTAGCGGGGGGCCCGGGGGGCGATATATCAAAGCCCCAGAGAACAAAAAAGTGTCATGAATCTTCAAAGAAAAAACTAATGCTTCTGTCTCTTTTATTTCCTTTATTTCTTGGATAGAACATTTAAAGGTACTTCGAGAAATGATAGCAAGACCTCCTCCTCGTTGGTCATGTCTATCCAGCCGCAGGATACGAAAATTAGGAGGGAGAGCTATCGCTAAGGCCGGGTTACACCACGGCTTAAGCCATGTTTCTGTAATTAGTAACCAGTCTAGGTGTGACTCGGTGATGAGATCACATATATTTTGGGCATTTTTCACTAAAGAGCGAGCATTAATTAAACCACCCCGTGCTAGTATGGTTTCTGTAGATGTTTCCACCGAAGGTTCAGGAGATAGTGTCATGTGACACTGAGCACAGCAGACAGGGCCCAGCCAGCTGTGAGGAGATACGGTACAGTTACAAGATGCTTGAGGCTCTTGGAATGATAATAAAAAGTCACGTGACATACCTGAAACCATGATATCCGGGTGAACCGCAACCTAAAATTGCTCAGAGTCTCCCGCCTCTCACGCCTCCTTAGCGCTGACGGGCGCAGACGGGCAGACTCAGGCTTGACTCAGGCATGAGTCAGGCGCTTCAGCTGCGCGTCAACCGCTGCGCGGTTTCGGTGAGCTTTAAATAAAGGCTCACCTGATGTGGGAACCGAGCACTAGAGCGCTCAGGCAACTAGCAGGATCCTAATCTCCAGCACCCCCAAGATGGCGACGAGGCGCCTCGAGTGGCTGCAGGAAAGGGAGGTAGTCCGCTCTACAAGCGGTGAAGGGCACAGTTTAAGATGCAGGTATGAGGGCGCAAAGGTCGAAGTTAAAAACAGGGGGTAATAAACATAATATTTACAAAAATAGCAAAAGCAGGATTATTTAAAATTACAATAGCGCTGCACACCTGGTTGCACGCTAGTGCTAGCGCGCGTTCAGAGACCTAATCAACCTTTTCCCAGAGGGCGAGCAGCTCAGGGTGCTCGCCTTAAATAAAGGCTCACCTGATGTGGGAACCAAGCACTAGAGCGCTCAGGCAACTAGCAGGATCCTTTTAGATCCATTTAGACCATGGTGCTATTATTTGCTCTTTATCCAGTCTAACCGTATGCTTTTTCAAATTCGGAGCGTGCAGTAACACCATTTTCTAATGAAATCTTGAAAATAGTTTACAAAAATTTAGTGAAACTAAGCGAATGTGGTCAAATATGGTTTGCGGTAACTTGCGTGAAATGTTCACCCCAGGGTATAATGCTCCTAAAAAGTCACTCAAAATAAATAGCAGGAGAACGATACATTTACTGCTCGAACCAGACTCCGTTGACCAAATAAATGACTTGAATTTGCTTTTCTTTTGATATCTTTTCTCTAACCCCCACAGAAGAAAACCAGTGTGCAGGGATGTGCATGTAATCAGTGGCTTGGAAACTGGTCCACATGTTGTCATCAGGTGGATAGTGTGAACAGCACTTTGCTGTAAAGCTATGTCCAACCAATTCCAGCACATCGTGATGTAGAGCTAGAACAGCAACTCAGGAGAAATAGGACCAGCTAGGAACCTTCCTTTTCAGAGAGATGGCTGCCACAAATTCAAGAAAACCCACCCCTTCCACAAATAAAGAAGGGAGCAGATCCAGTGCTAACATTTTAGCTTGCTTCGCATGGTTCAAACGTGCCGTTGGGTGGTTGTGCTTATACTGGATATTTTTTGTTTCTGTTTCCACTGATGCAGGGGACTTCCAGAGAGCAGACTTTGGTAAGCTCAATGTGTGTTTCAGCTGGTCAGTCACTGTACTCTCTTGCCTTGGTATCCAACCTGAGTCTTTTGCCATTGCTATGTTGCTGATGTGGGCTATACTAATACACTGCTAGGGACAGGGCTGCCTTGCGTAACAAAAATGTCTTCCTCTTCCTCACCTTCTACTGTGATCAGTTAGGATTCCCGGCTCAGCCTTTCACCCCCTTACCTACAACACTTGCAGTTTTTTGCCCGCTAAGTTATGCCTCCCACTGGATCATATGGTGTTTTCTCAAACGGGTTGTTTGGCCCCCGGTACCATAGTTTGTACCAAGCTTACCCCAACTAACATTTGCTCTGCAAATGAAGCATATGGCAATGTTTACCTCCTTCTTGCTAACCGTAAAGAAGTCCCAAACTGGGGAGGTCAACTTTCTGGCACTGGTGCCACTGCCAATGTCAGATGAACTGGCAGTAGGAGGGTGTTTTGACGTCTGACTCTCTGCAGTACCTACTTCTACTGAGGTGGTTATGAATGTAGGTCACTGCTGAAAAAATGGCAACTTGCGGCTGTGGTGGTGGTATCTGTTGTGCCACATCCCTCACAGCAAGTTGGGATGGGGTAACGTCGGTATCCAATGGGGTTGGGGTAACATCTATCATCGTCATCCTTCTCTTCTACATCTGCATCCATAACTATAAGGCTTTCAGGAACCTTCCTTTTCCCTAGCTGCTTGTGGCATGGCTCACTCTCAGACTGAGGCAGGATCCAAGTGGTGTCTAGATTATCAGAAGGAGGCTTTGGAGAAGAAAATTAAGAAATACCTCTCCTTTTTCTTGCTCGAGATCTGGAAGACAAAGGGTCTTCTGAAAGAGTGGCTTCCTCTACTTCTTCGTCATTAAGCTTAATCTCCTGAACTGCTCCTACATCGGGAGGAACTACTATTGGTGGTTGTGGCTGCTGTCCACTTCTCTGAGTTTCCTGCAATGATTGGGTACTACCTCTGTGACAGACATGGGCTTGGACCTAGGTTGGGGTGGGTGACTGATGCAAGGGTGATGCTCTCAGCTTGCTCACCAGAGGCGGGTGCGGCAGGCACTATTTTTTTTCCTGAAAATGGTCTGAGTCGATAATGCAAGTGTTGGTAAGCTCCTTCTTCTTCTCACTGGCCACTTTCTCTGTAGCACCTTTCTGTGTAGCCATCTTGAAGCTGTTCATTAGCATTTGCCCTTAGCTTCACAAGTTCAAGAGATGTCTGTGATGTGTGGGTCATGCGTCACATCATGTACATTCCTTCTGTCTGGCAGTACTGTGGGTGATGTTGTCTCTTATGCACCTAAAAGCAAAGAAGCACAAAGAACATCAGTGAAACGTGGCAATTTTTGCAGTTCAATTATAAGTATACACAAATAATATCATTTAGTGTGGCCACTGGTTTCTTAAATTATTATACATAATTTAAAATACAGTATATACATTCATAAAATGGAAAACCACATCAACATAAACTCATGGTGTACCCTCAGGAAGGATAAGAAAGAGGTGAGTCCCGTGCCACTGGAGTCAAGCTATCCTGGCTGAAGACGGCTGATAGCCAGAAACCGGGCCTAGGATGCTTGATTCCAGTCCAGGGAAGACATAGCTTGGCAGTTCGGGCTTGACTATTCCCATGAGGCACAGGGTCAAGGCTGATTGGCATATGGCCCTGTCTGAACTGGGGTGGTGTGGTGAGCAAAAAAGCATGGATTTAGGCCCAGATCTCTGTACTGGGGTGAATGTATGACAATGTTCTGCATTCTGTCCATCAACTGTTGTTTTTGCATTTGTCACCCCAAGTGGGACAGGTATGCTAAGACGTGAGTCCCGTGCTCTCCAGGCCACTGGAGTCAAGCTATCCTGGCTGAAGACGGCTGATAGCCAGAAACCAGTCCTAGGATGCTTGATTCCGGTCCAGGGGATACATGGCTTGGCAGTTCGGGCTGAACTGTTCCCATGAGGCGCAGGGTCAAGGCTGATTTGCATATGGCCATGTCTGAACTGGGGTGGTGTGGTGAGCAAAAAAACGATGGATTTAGGCCCAGATCTCTGTACTGGGGTGAATGTATGCCATTGTTCTGCATTCTGTCCATCAATTGTTGTTTTTGCATTTGTCACCCCGAGTGGGACGGGTATGCTCAGACCTGAGTCCCGTGCTTTCCACACCACTGGAGTCAAGCTATCCTGGCTGAAGATGGCTAAGAGCCAGAAACCAGTCCTAGGATGCTTGATTCCGGTCCAGGGAAGACATGGCTTGGCAGTTGGGGCTGGATTGTTCCCATGAGGCACAGGGTCAAGGCTGATTTGCATATGGCCATATCTGAACTGGGGTGGCGTGGTGAGCAAAAAAACAATGGATTTAGGTCCAGATCTCTGTACTGGGGTGAATGTATGACATTGTTCTGCATTCTGTCTATCAACTGTTTTTTGGATAAGAAAGAGCAACAACAACAACATACCGATGTAACTGTTTGCTTTAGGTGCTTCACATGGGGTGTGGCACTCAGGGAGGGTCAGCTGACAAATGATCATGGAATAATCCTTAGACAATGATTGTTGTTGTGCCCATATAGCAGACATGGGGTTGATTCATTGGTACCACATGTTATGAAAATGGTTAAAAAAAAGCTAAAAAAAACTATTAAAAAAGATTTAAATTAAAAAGAATTTGCAAAAATGTAAATTACAAAAATAATAAAAATTAACAAATATTTAATAAAAAAGTGAAGTGAAAAAAATAAAATAAACTATAAATAAGTGAACATAAATTGATGTAATAATACTTTATTAAACTGCTATCCGATTGCTCAACCATCCAGGCAAGCATATGGCAAAGGGCAACACTGGCTGGACGCACAAAATGGCTGCCTGCCATTGTCAGATTGTCATCAAAAACAACTACACCTAGCAAGAAGGCATTGAGAACAAAGAGAAGACATGCATGCCAATGGCAAAAGCACACTGGCTGGCACAACAACGATCAGCAAGAGGTTTTGGCCACAAACAGAGAACACATGCAGGCCTATGGCAAAAGCACATTGACTGCCTATGCAAACTTGCCACCAGTCCAATGGCAAGAAGCAGGAGGCCTGGGAAAAAAACACATGCTGGACTATGGACACTGACTATATAAAATGGCCCCTGTCCACATGGCATGGGGAAGAAAGGCAAATGGTGCACTATGGCAAAACACACAGGAGGCATAGTTAGACAGACTGCATTGATTAATTCAGCAATGCCAAAAACTTTTTTGATGACTTTGTCATATCACATAAAATAAAGGATGTTCCACAGAGACAGTCTTTCTTTTTCCTATACATATGGTACTATGTAAGTGTCCTATATAGATACTGCACAGTTGTCATTGTGTAACATAACACTCGAGGAACCTAATCTCTATCAGCATTATTATCATTAAAATAGTAGATTTTCAAACATAAGCATCATCAATAGAAAGCTGTGCATATTGACTGATACCAAACGGAACCTGTTCAGTCATGCCCCCCCTCCCATCCCTCCCATCTCAACTCCTGGTCATTCTTACTGCAGTATTCTTAACAATCAAGGTAATTCACTATAGAAATATTACTCCATGGGCTGACATGTTTTCAGATTGGAAAGCGATAGTCTGGGCCTCAGGGCTTAGGGACAAGTGGCCTTATGGTATCCCTGTGCGTTATGGGGTCCGGGCAGTCTGTGGGGGCGACAAGTCAATCGATTCCATTCAAGCAGCGTACCCTCCCAGTCCATTGAGATGGGTTGTTTCCTCAGCCCCCTCTCTTCCTCCCTGCGAAGAGCTGTAACCTCCGCCCTTCCCCATTGAAGCATGTCAGCTTGCCAGGTGGTTACTGCCGGACAACTGGGTGACTTCCACCTCATGGTGAGGCTCTTACCGCTAGGATGAGTACTAGATCTAAGAACTTTAACCGTACCTTTTGTACTCCTGAGCACTTTTGGAGGCCAATGAGCCAATTGAGTGCTTCATCTGGGACTGGTAGTTCCATAACTGCATTCAGAGAAAGGCAGATTCCCCCCCCCCCCCAGTAATCCCAGAGACAAGGGCAGGACCATAGCATATGAAGAAAGTCTGCCTCATCTTCTCTACATCGGGGGCAGCAATGGGAAGATTACGGGAACATGCGATGGAGCGTCTGGGGGTAAGATACGATCTATGGATTACCATTTATTGGATACATTTTAATTTCGCATTACGCGATATCTTTTGGGGTGTTCCAGCATACATTTCCATGCCTTGTCAGTAATTTCGACGGGAGAGTCCTTGGACCAGTGTGCTCTAAGAGAGGGGAATGCAATTGCAGCGTGTGCTCTGATGCCAGTGTATAACCACTGTACCTAATGTCCACCAGGTCCCATATAGTATAAGAGATGTACCAGGCTGTGCTGTGGGGGTTCATCTCACTGTGGGGCCCAGGTAATCTTAATTTAATGTGACACCACAGCCTGTAATAGGTATAAACGTGGTGGTGCACCCGTGGCCTGAAAAAAGGTTTCATGATCCAGTATGGCGCCATCCCCAAAGAATGCGCCCACGTCCTCCACTCCGCTATCCGTCCAGTCCCATATCCTTGCCCTCGGGAGTCATCCATGTGGTGTAGGGATTCCCAGAAGGGGGATATTCGTGGCATAAGGGGTCACTGAGGCAGTGTACAATAGGACCTTCCTCCAGCACTGTAGGGCAGTCTTCAGTAAGGGTGGGCACTCTGGAGGGATCCTAGCCCTCCGTAATAGCAAGGAATGCAACTCGCCCCGATCTATCCTCTGCAACATGAACCTAATCTCCTGCAGGTTTCTCCCTGCTGTCCAATATGATAGCCATTGGAGGTGGCTGGCGTAGTAGTGGCTTCGAAAATCAGGAACCCCCAGTCCGCCAATACGTGTCTAGATGGAGTTTCCAGAGGCTTATTCGTCTCGGCCAGCCTCCCAAAGGAGATTAATCAATATAGCATTCAGTGTGTTAAAAATGAATTGTGGAAGAACCACAGGTACGTTGACTAAATAATATAATAGGCGAGGCAGCATCACCATTCTTGAGATGGCGGATCTGCCCATCACCGATAGTGGCAAAGAGGACCAGAAGGCTACACTGGCGCGGAGGGCTGTTACGGCCTGTACTATGTTGCCCTCAATCTGGTCCGTTTGTGTTCTATAGACTTGAATGCCTAGATATTTGAAGGTGGTGGTAGTCACTGGTATTGTGTAGTCGTCAAACTGTAGGTGGGTTGGGTGTTTGCAATTCTCGGAAGAAATACGTGGTTGACTACTCCGAGTTTATAGTCAAGCCCGATAGGTGTTCAAAAGAGGCAAAGATGCTGGGGAGCGGGCCTTGTCAGATGTCAGGTCCCGTAAATACAGCAGTATGTCATCTGCATAGATGGATATTAAGTGGTGTACCCCGTCAATGGGAATGCCAAGCTGGGCCGCTGAGCCTCTGATGGCCATAGATAATGGCTCCAGTGCTAGCACAAACAGAAAGGGGGATAGTGGGCATCCCTGCCTTGTGCCCCTATAGATATGGCATTGATCCGAGATGAAATGGCCAGTGCATGCTGTAGCTATGGGAGAGGTATATAATAAACTGACCCATTTAATATACGTGTCTGGGAACCCAAGTCGCCGCAGTGTCGCAAACATGAAGTCCCAAGATCGGGAGTCAAAGACCTGCCTAAGGTCTAGTGCAATGCACCCTGCATCGTGGTAATCTTGGGGGGTGGCCTTCATCACATAATGCAGCCTTCTAGTGTTTAGAGAAGTCCTGTGATTCGTTTGGAATCCACATTGATCACTGTGGATTAGAGTGCTAAGTTGAGAATTTTATATTCAGTGGACAGCAAGGAGAGGGGCCTATAATTGGATAGCTCTAAGTTAACTCGACCTGGCTTGGGCATCGATGTGACCATCGCTTGCATAGTGGACTCTGGTAGACGACCAGTCTCGAAGGCTACCATATAGACTGATTCCAGTGTGGGTACCATGGTCTCCCAGTAAGCATGGTAAAACTCGACTGGGAGTTCATCGATCCCAGGGGCCTTGTTGCGATTCAAACCCTTAATTGCTGCACGGATTTCGTTTTGAGTAATGGGTCCTTCTATGTCTTTTTGTCCCGCATCGGGGACCACCGGAAAGGGTAGGTCTTGTAAAAACTCAGTTATCTCGGGGCTTTCCACAGGAGCAGGGTGCGCGTAAGGTGCTTCAAGATGTTCATAAAATGCTGCGTTTATTTCATTTTGTGTATGAACTATATGGCCTGCACGTGTACGGATTCTAGTTATGACTGGCGGGTCTGGCCTATCTCTGACTATGCGAGCCAGCAGTGCACCTGACCTGTCTACTTCTGTGTGTTTCCGTTGAAGAAATGCTCTATGGTCTATTGTCCGCAGTGTGTCTAAAGTTTTCACATGGTCTATGTGGGCAGACTGCAATTCTCTCTGTTTATCTGGGTCAGATATCGCCTCCTGTTCTAATGTGTCCATTCGCTGTTCTATGCTTTTCTGTCGTTGGTGCGCCTCTTGTCTGGCCCCCACTAACCGACTAATCAATGCTCCCCTTACCACTGCATTCAGGGCATCCCAGTCAATTAGATTGGAGGAGGCTGTATTGCAGTTTTCGGTCAAATAATTAGTGATGGTGTTGGAGAGGGTTGCTCGGAATGGGGCATCTTCTAGTAGTTTTGGATGTAATTTGCAGGTGGGTACGAGGGTGGGCACCGTACCCCAGCCAAGTGTGAGCTCTAGGGGGTTGTGGTCAGGGAATGTTTTCGATAAAGATGTGGATTTGTGGGTCCTAGCAATGATAGGTAAGGAGCAAAGAAAGCTGTCAATTCTAGTATGCAGACTATGTACAGAGGAGTAGAAGGAGTATTCTCAGTGGGCAGGATAAAGGCATTGCCATGTGTCAGAAAGTGTCCACCCCTCCGCCCACATAGTGAATAGGTCAGCCAGTTTGCTAGCGTTTGTACCATGTAAGGGTGGATGTGATCTATCAAGGGCCGTGTTCAAGACAGCATTCCAGTCCCCTCCCAGTATCCAGGGTATGCCATCCCAATCTGCTAATACTGTACCTAGCCTATGTAAGAACTGCTTGAACCGAAGGAGATAGTTGAGCCTTCCTGGGCAGGATAAAGGCATTGCCATGTGTCAGAAAGTGTCCACCCCTCCGCCCACATAGTGAATAGGTCAGCCAGTTTGTACCATGTAAGGGTGGATGTGATCTATCAAGGGCCGTGTTCAAGACAGCATTCCAGTCCCCTCCCAGTATCCAGGGTATGCCATCCCAATCTGCTAATACTGTACCTAGCCTATGTAAGAACTGCTTGAACCGAAGGAGATAGTTGAGCCTTCCTAGTCACAGCACTTAACCTAAATAACTCATCATTGTCTAATTCCCCTTAATATTAGTTGAGGAATTTGTGTGCACACTGATTGGCACCCACCATCACAATGGTAGTTCACAGAAGAACTTTTAAACAGTATTCATAAACGCACAGGTGCACAACACAGATTTAAACAGTAAAAGATGGTTCTAAGTCCAATAAACACAGGAATAGTGTTCCTTGGTTTCAAATCTTTTTTATTCCAAAGCACGTGAAAAAAAACGATTTGTACAGCCGACGCGTTTCGCCCACTAGGGACTTCTTCAGGGCACTTTATTCTAATTTGTGTAGTCGTGCTGGTAGGTCCTAATTTCTGGATGTAGGCGTATTTGGTGAATGCTGGAACCAGGTGATGAATATCTTTTGGATGTGTACAATAGGAGATCTTCACCAGGATAGCATGAAGACCATTAGCAGATATGATGCTCGGTCTGAAATACTACTCTTCAATATTAATCCGTAGTGAAAATCTTCCAAAACTGGAGGTCGAAATTAGCATGTCAAGCAAATAGTTGCGGCCAATGTTTTAAAAGGGCCAACAGACAAGAAGTATAGTTCTCAAATATTGAAGAGTGCTTCTCGGCTCAGAAAAAAGCGGCACAATTCCCATCCATAGGGAAAAGGGGGCGGCTCATGATAGAATCGTCCCAGCCTGACAAAGCCTCCTCTAGCGACGGGCAGCGATACCGGGTCCCGTACAGCACCACCCTATGTAAGAACTGGTCCTGGCCAAAGTTAGGGGCATAAATGCAGCCTAGAAACACCAGGGAGCCATCAAGCGTGCCTTTCACTAGGTTATATCTGACTTGGTCATCAACCCTGCATTCCAGTTCAAGAAATGGGACCCCATGGTGTATCCAAATAGTCGCCCCCCTAGCAAAGGCGGAGTAATTAGTAGAATAAATGTGTCCTCTCCATTTTTTTTGCATTTTTTTTGCTTCGAGGTCAGTCAAATAAGATTCTTGGAGGAACGCCGCCTATGTTTTATGCCTGAGGAGGTATGCACAAATATGGTGCCTTTTCTGGATTGCTCCCAACCCACGCACATTCGATGTGATAAAGTTGTAGAACCCTATCCTATTAACATTCCTAGGCATGTTTTTGTGAGCAGCATGGAGCTCACGCGTGCATGGAGCTGGTAGACCAATCTCGACCAGGAGTCCCCTGACCCCAAAACCTTAAAAACTGTAAAAAAAAACTTGGCGCAGCGCCTGAACCATGCTGTGCCCAAGAATAACGTACAAGTAGTACAGAACAGATAACGGTGCATTCGCTGATAGGGGGGCAGCCATCCTCTTACATGGTCATGGTCACAGAAGGGTCTGCAACTCGACTGCTCCACGGAACACCACCCGGGGGATGTGTGATCAGATTCATTTGGGGACAGTATTTTCATTGCAATCGAACATTTGTAAAAAGTTCTCCGGAGCCCCCTCCAGAACAGGACAGGATTCGAAATTTATAGTGGTGCGCACTCTATACTAATGTAACTTACAATTTGAGCCCCTTACATAGTACGTAACAGCATGATAACTTTCTTAAAGATCATTACAAGTAAAGGGATATGAGAGTATCAGAGGCGTGGAATCCGCTCCATCTGCAAATGCCAAGACCCTGGCATCGTTCTCAAGCAACAGGTGCACGTTGCCTGTGGTCAGTTATCAATCATATTGTCAGCCGTTCTGGTGTAATTGTGGGGAAGAGAGTTATACTGTGTTCAGATTCGGAATGGATAGTACTGTCTTCTGAATCCGTGGAAATAGTATTTGCATCTTCACGAAATGCACCGGCCACCGCAAACGCCCCCTCCTGATCCCATTGTTGTTGCTCTCGCAATGGGCCTGCGTCACCTTTGCCCCTGCTGGAGTTCTGAGAACGATGAGAGTTCCGTTTTGGGAGTGTATCTGAGTCTTGTGAGGAGAGGTCTGTGCGGCTAGTCTGGCTGGAGCCAATGCACATCACTTTCATCCATTCTTCGGCATCCGCTGGACTTTCAAAAAAGTTTTTATCATGAATCACTTTCAGCCTGGCTGGGTATAAGAGTGTGTATTTGAGTTGTGCTTTCTGGAGTTTTTTCTTTATAGCCTGGTAGGATGATCTTTGTCTCTGTACCAAGATGGTATAGTCCGGGTATAATGATATACGTTGTTTTTTTAACTGGGTTAGTACCTTTTCTCTCGCTTTCTGCAATAGGATGTTGCGGTCTCTGTAGATGAGAATTTTCACTATCTGAGGGCGGGGTGGTGTGCCAGGTTTTGGGTCAGTCGGAATTCTGTGGGCGTGTTCAACGCAGAAGTACCCTCAGGAGCCACTTGGTCTCTGAACCACTTCTCCATAAAGTCTGCCGCCTTGGTCCCTTCGCTACGTTCCGGCAGTCTAATAAAACGTATAATATTGCATCTGTTCCTGCCCTCCGCATCCTCCACCCGGTCCACAAGTGTCGTTATCTCTTGTTGTAGTTGCTGCAGAATAGACGAGTGTTCTGTGACTCTGGGGGTAAGGTCGGTAATGGATTGGTCATGGGCCTTGACCCTGTCAGCGAGTTTGCCGTGGTCCCCCCTAATCAGCGTGAGTCCTGTGGTGAGGGTACCCATCTGTAGTTTGAGCGCCGCTCTAGAGTCATGGATCTCCTTGAGGATGAGGTCTAATTTATCCGGTGCTCCGTCCGTGTGTCTGGTAGAAGACGCTCCAGGCAAGGATGGCCAGCTAGTGTGTCCAGTTATTAGGGGAGAGGGGTCAGCTCCTTATTCCTCTAGCGTTTTTGCACGGACCCTCCCCATGGCGGCAGTTTTTGCGAAGCTCAAAACTAGTCCGTCTTAGTAGGTAAACCCAAAGGAGGCACTGGCCGTGTCCTGAGTAGGGGTATTGTGCAGCCCCTTGGCCTCCAGTAAGTGCTGAATCAGCAGCGACGTTGAGATAGGGAGGAAGGGATACAGCGTCACATCGATTAGGCCAGCACAGGACCGGGTGGTCTAGTAGTAGTGGACGATGGCACACCAAGGGTAAGGTATAGTGCCTCTGCCCCAGAACCGTTGGCCTATCTCCTCCTACATAACAGTTATGGTACAAACAGTGGCTGTAGCACACCGCACTCTCCCCAGGTAGAGTGTAATCACCATGCGTAGGGTTTGGGGAAGCCCACTGTGGTGTCCAGTGCCGGGTCTAGTGTAATGAATCTCTTCACCGTGGAGGAAGGTGGGGAAGGGGTCCCAGTCTCGATCATGCAGCAGTTACTGATCTGACCAGTCTTCGTGGTTCTCAAAGATCAGCCACATCCCTGGGTCCCGGTCAATAGTACATCAGGAGGGGGTGCTTCCAGCCGCACCACTTGGATTCGCCAGGCCTCAGGGCAGATTGTAGGGATCAGTACGAGGGGGCCATGGAGCTCCGCCACACACCGCCACTTCTTCAGAGGAGTCTCTCCAGGATGTCTTCGCCCCTCTCCCCTGAAGTGGCCTAGTCCCCAGGGCCTGTGTTCGCTCTCATCAAGCACACTCTGGTAATCCACAGTGTATCCGCCCCCTAGGGAAGCATGGAGTACAGGTGGGGCATCGCGTGGCCAAAGTTGAGAAATTCAGCCGTGTTCATGCCAGGAGCGGGTCCCGCATTACAGCCCGGCCGGGCCTCGGCGCCACACGCGAGCCCGCACTCCACCTCGAGACCCGGCCACCTCCTTATGCTAATTATAAACAGGCCCGGGTCTACGGAACTACCATGATCCCGGTTCTGGCATCCATTCCGGCCGACAAAATCAGGGGTGGGCTGCATGAGTCAGTGTGGGACCGCGCAGTTTCTCTACTTTCAGCGTCGGTCCCCGGTGCACTCCTCCAGCATGACGCCATCGTCCGCCCGTCGTTTGTCCTCACCCGCCTCTCAGCCAGACAGGGCGTTTTCCGCAATCAGTACACCAGGGACCACCAACTGAATGCCCGCACCCCGAAGATGGCCTCGGAGTATCCAGGGCATCCGTGATCAGGATTCTATGGGGAGAAGCCAACGTCTTCCGGGCCAATGGGCGGACCCGGATTGAAGCACGCCCAGCTAGTCACGCCGTGCACAGGCCTTCGCTGTACAACAGGCCCCGGCCTCCGGCACTGGTGAATGATGGGTAGGCCCTGTACTGTTTTGGCATTTCAGAGCAGCCTCCACCGCCGATCGAAACACTCCTCTATGTCGGGGGCTCCAACTCTTCAATATCTGTGTCCTCAGGCTGGTCCTGGCTGAGTGTACGGTGTAGGATAAGTGATCCCCCCGAGAGGGTCTGGAGCTCTATCGAGCCGCAACTGCTACCTTCAATGGCTAGCCACACCCCCTCAACAAATATCAAAATAACTAAACAAATTTACAACAACACACATCCTCCAAAGGCATTACCACACCTATGCATTATTTGCAGGAAAGCACAAACAAGAAATACCACAAAAAACACTTTTTGTATTTTTATCCAATACCATCTATGGCTTAAGTGATGTTTCAATTTAACATACACCACAGAACAATTATTTTTCATGCACCCATGGCTACCATTTTGGCTACTGGCCGGAACGCCCATTCCATTGGCAGTCTAGGCCACATAGTGAATTAAAATAATATAGCAAATGTATTAAAAACCAAAATGTACTAAACTGCATAATTTTTCATTTACAAAAGAAGAAAAATCACATGCAAAAAAAACAAAAAAAACAGCAAGAAGGCATGGTGACAAACAAGGAACACATGCAGGCCTATGGCAAAAGCAAACTGACTGCCCATGCAAAATGATTGCCAGGAACATGGTCAGAACAACAACAACCAGCAAGTAGGCATGGCCACAACAAAGAACATATTCAGGCCTATGGCAAAAACACACTGGCTGCCTACACAAAATGTCCACCGACCACATGGACAAACAGCAAGCAAGGAGGCATGACCACAACATAGAACACATGCAGGCCTGTGGCAAAAGCACACTGGCTGCCTACATAAAATGGCCTGCAGCCACACAGTCACAACAACAAGCAGGAGGCTTGAAAAACAAAGAATACATGCAGGCCTATGGACATTGACTAAACAAAATGGCCCCTGGTCACATGGGGAGCAAAGACAAATTGTGGCCTATGGCACACATACTCACACACTGGTCAGACAAAGGAGGCGTAGTTGGTAACACAGAGAACACTAAATTAATGTAGCCATGCCAAAAATGAAAAATAACAGGGCTAAAACGTTTACAACATACCACATCCTGCAAAGATAGTACCCACCTAAACACTATTTGCAGGGGAAAAAATGTAAATACCAAAAAAAACCATTTTGTATTTTAATCTAATGCCATCCATGGCCTAAATGATGTTTCAATACAACAGACACAACAGCAACAGTTGTTTCATGCACCCATGACTAGCACTGGGCCTGCTGGCTGGAAGTCCTATTGGCAGACTATGCCACAAAGTGAATTAAATCAATATTGCCAATTTATTAAAAAACATGGAGAGAATGTAGTGAACTATGCAACATTTGTCCTTTATAAAAGAAGAAAAATGACTTGCAAAGACTAGCCCCCAACTGAAACTATAGGCCACCCATCACAAACAATTTTAAAAATTGACTACAAGTATAAATAAATCCAAGTGCATGGCCCCAATCAAACAAACACCAGTTTTTCAACCTACTCTTGAAATCTCAAAAACAAAGTTCTTAAATACAATGGTATATGCTGCAGCCACAAAAGGTGATCCTTCCAGCTCCAAATCCAAATGAAAAGTGACCAGGAGATGGAAAAAGCACTGCAGTATCTTGCTGGACCGGAACAGGAAGTTGAAGGCTCTGGGGCACTTCCTTCCAGTTGGATAAAGTGAATAAAAAAGGTTTATTTAAGGAGGTTTATGCCCCAAATCGTAACTTTGGGAAGATGTTGATGCTTCTCGAGGTGAGAATATTCCCCAGATTGCAGCCGCAGTAGATCCTGTGCCTTTGGGATCACGTACTTCACAAAACATCCACGGAAAGTCGCTGGCATGCCCAAATGATATGTTGGCAAATGCAAAATCTTGCGTGACCATGCGTCCAGCTTGCAAATCTCGTGGTGCCCCTGTACAGCTCTGAAAACTCGTGGATGATCGCGAACACCCAGCAAGTTGCTCCCACACACCTAAAAGAACACTTCGAGCATGCTAACAAAAGAAAATCCATTCTGTTGCAGAGTGCAGAGTCTATTGGTAAATCTGCATTCTGCGTGGAATGCGGAATTGCTGAGTTCCACAAACTCCTGGAGCAGAGTGGAGTTTTACGCCCAGGCCTTATTTACACCAGATTACAAAAAGTACTCTTTCTGGGCCAAGGTTTTAGCTTTCTGCCAACGTTGGTGTAATTTTTTTCTGCTGATCGGGCTATAGTCGTGTTGACAACCCCTATGGAAATTCTTACAGAGAAAACACATTTTGGGATCCCCCCCATTTTTATCAGATCAGGTGAAGTGACTGGCAAACTAGTTTTGAAAATTTTGTGAAGATTCATCAAATGGAGACATTATTTGCAAAATTAAAAATGCTCTTTCTATGGAAATGAGGTCTTAACTATAACTACCTACTGGTGACTGTCTGTTTGCATGTGTGGGTCTCCCCTAGGTGTCCCAGTAGTGGTGGGTCAGGCATTTAGAAGAAGGGCACTTATAAAATACATTTTATATGTTCTTGGCTTAGTGAAATTGCACATTTCACTACCCGCATTGTAGTAAATTTCTTCCCAAAATCGACTTTTGTGCTAGGAGCACTGTGCACTGAGGATCTGCAATATTTTTACATATTCAGAACCCCTAAAATCTCTCCTAACTATCCCAGGGGTGGGGGGTCCTGTAGAAAGAAGCAGGGTCCTTATAAAAGATGTTGTATAGGCCCTGATAATATAGAAATTGCCCGGTTCATTTTCCCTGTGCAGATCCCAAGCCACATAGGTTAACATGGCAAGAAGTTATTAAATAATAACTAACGTCAAGGATGTCATAAAAATATAATTGAAGGACTTCCTAGAATGGTATTGATAAATCCAACAATATGCTATTGCTGAATTTATCCTAACACGTACAGACAAGAAGTTATAAGACCTGCTTGTCTGTAAGCCAAAATTCCGCCTTCCAGTGGTCTGTTCGGATTGGTCTGAGTTAAGCGGATTAGCCAGGCTGCTTTGAAGAGGTGATAAGTAGCCCCTGGGGTTAGAGAACCATTCTGGGAGGGTAGAGTCTGCTACATGGGAATTCCAGAGCAAGGGGAGGGGTTGTAAACAATAATCTTCAAAAGGAGGAGGAGACAGGCAGGAGAAGCCAGTTTCATTTACACCCCTACTCTTTGAACCCAGCCAGGTGGCAGGATTAAGGGAGGAATTAGAAGATGCAAGAGAGAGGGACAATACAGAAACCAACCATTCTGAAGTGTTTGTTAGCCAGCTCTTATCTCTCTAATGGAAAATCAGCCATGTTGAAATTTGGAGAAATAGTGCTTTCTGGGAGACTATAGTGCTACACTTTGGTGGATATGGTCATAGTCTGGAGTGTTGCTCTGCACTTTATTGGACAGGAGTGTCCTCCTGCTTGACCAAGAGAGCTTGGAATAAGTAACTGATAGGGGCAGAGCCTTTCAGCTCTGCTGCTTGAAACTGAGAGAAGAAGGAGGATTGCCAAGCTGGAAACTTGATTTGCACCATCAGGCCCTGGATTGATGGTGCAAATAAAGTGCCTGCTGTATTATCTAGAACTACAGCACTTTACATGTACCTTGCTTCAAGAATAATAAAGAGTGGATCTCAAGCTGGAAACTTGATTTGCACAATTAGGCCCTGCATTCTGCCTGACTGTGCCAGCTGCATTATCTGGAACTATAGCCCTTTGGATGTACCTTGGTTGAAAAGGAAAAAAGAGTGTGCTTCCTGCAAGCTACGTGTTAACAGAGTTCACCTGCATCAACTCCACCAAGAGTCCCCTGCCTGGAGTGTATCCAGTGGACTTTTAAGGGTGCTGTCTAGGTGCATTGTGGGAATTGTGGTCCCAACTTTTCAAGGACCATCTTGGAGATTCCAGGCTCTCGGATTGTGTTTTGGACACTTTGGGCCCTCAAAAGGAACTTCAGGAAGAAGATTCAGAAGTTTGGCAAAGTTTGGTGAACTTTTGTGAAAAAGCTCTAGAGGGTGACCATACTCTCACAGAAAGGCAGTCCGGTGAACTCTCACTGAATCCAGCCGGCTGGAGGAGGATACAAAACGTCTTGTGAGAAATCCTCCAGAAAAGTTTCCAAGTGCGAAGGTCAAATCTTAACCAGGGACTCCCGCTTAGTGTATCCAACAAGGGCTCCATCATGGTCAACCTCAAACTTTACCTTTGTCAGATGCGACCAAATGTCCAGAAGTGTCACTATTGGTTTCTAAGCACTAGGAAGTTTTTTATCTCAAAATTCAAATCTCTGGGTCTGTACATTGGTTTATTTTCGTTGTGGTGTCACTTGAAATATTTAAAAAAAATCCATATCTTTAATAAATGATTTGGATTTTTATTCTGTGGTGTGTCTTAATTATTTACTGAATTGATGTTTTTAAATGCTTTACATACCCATCTCTGAAGTAAAGTAGGCATGCTCGCAGCCAAGCTACCAAGGCTTGAGCATGGGAATCATTTTCTGAGACCTATACTGAGTCCACAACTGTGTTAGTGGCCTTATTGCCAGTGGCAGATGCACATTTGCCACTACTAATAACCCACTTTTCAATAATCATCAATTGTTTTTAACACCAGGGTCTTAGTATTCCAATCTCCCACCTGGTTATAGACATTGAAAATTGTCAATGTGGGGCCTGCGGGCAGAGATAGACTACTTGCCAATGCATCTGAAGAAGCAATACCGATTTGGTGCATTTTGCAGCCTAATGTTGTCTTCACCCAGAACGTTAGTCCTCCTGAGGGTCTCCCTTTACCAGACTGTAGTGCATCAATGTAAAAGGAGGTAAACCCATTCCTGTATATAGGGCAGTGCACCATGTTTTTTGGAAAAGGAAGATGTCATAGCCCTCAACAAAAAGACCCCAATCTGTTTCGGACAACTTCCTACCAAGCACTGCCACATTCCAAGGTAAAATCTTAACATCGTCCCAGGCTGCCTCAATTATACTCCCTACAAAACTGAAAGAGGGAGTGAAGAGACAGAGAAAAACAAGAGGTGGATTCGACCTCCTCAAAAAGTCTTAAAGTTAACAAAAGGAATCCACCCTTAATGGAGTGAAAATGGAAGTGTCCTTCCAGAATGTATTATACACTTCTTATGGGGTTGCGTGCTCCTCCTATTGTCTGGGGAAGCACACAGCTTTGTTAAAATAACCCTCACCCACCAGTCAGTCAAGATCTTTATTCGATTTTCATTATTCGAGGAAAACCATAAAAGTACAAACTTAACATATTTACACTTAAAATCTTTAAAAGGAAAATACATGATTTGACTGAAGGATAAAACAGTAATTAATTAATTAATATTTGGACGGTGATTTACACAAAATTTAAAAAAACAGGCAATGAATTTGGCATGTAATTCATTTTCTAACATCTGTAGTGCTAGGAAAGCTGGGCGGCAAGTTTGGAGTCCCATTTGTCTCAATATCGGGACGATCCATCGTCTGCGTGGAGCCTCATAAAACTTGCAGAACAAGGAAATATGGATTGAGGATTGCGGGGAATTACAATCACATGGACATGGTGGTAAATTCTTAGTCCAGTTGTTCTGCTTTGGAAACGAAATCAGCCTATGAAAAGTATTTAGTCTAAATCGAATAAGCAAACATTTTTCAAATTGATTTAGGTTATACTTCAGATATGGCTGGATCGAAAAGGTGGTTTGAATAGTCAGCAGATGTTGCACTGAGCTTTTTGCTATTTCTTGGATTAGTCGAAGGTCGCCCAGATGAAGGAGAGAGATCCTTTTTAGCTCTCTTCTGGGTATTTCGGAGATAGTATGTGGGAGTATAAAATATCTCTGGAGGCCTAAATCATTAAAAAAGGACTTTACGTAAGCTAACCATCTAATCTTTTGCGTGTTATCAAGTAGCATGCATTCCTCTATAAGGGAACGGGTTAACTCACACTGTTCAGTGGTCCAGATACGCCGCCACAACATTATTGCTGGATATTTAAAATATCTGATATATGATCCAGTCCTAATTCTAGGTGGCAGCCGTATGTCGTTGTACTTTGGGGGACTGACAAAAGATATCGGAGGAAGGAGTTCTCTACTTTCTGTAATACTTCTGTGTTTAAATACCCCCATAAACCTGAACCATAGCTTGCAACACTGGTGCATTTTGACTGATAGATCATTAGCATTTGTTCAGGCGATCTCTTGCCTAGCTTTTGAGCAAATGCCACCAGTGCTTTCGTAGTCCTTAAAAAGGCTAGCTTCCTAGCTTGAATAGCCTTTACCCAATTTAGCTTGTTGTCTATTAGAATCCCTAAATAAGGGTAAGATGTTGTACACTCTAAGCTAGAATTGTTGACGAATATGTCTTTAGTTTTTGATTTTTTTATTCTCGAGCCAATATGCATGGTAAATGTCTTTTTTATGTTAATTTTAAGACTCAGGGAGCTCATAAAGTTGCAATAGCTGGTTAATGAGCTTTGGAGCTGTACCGGGGTTCTTGCCAAGATGACGGCGTCGTCGGCATATAAAAGTGCTGGTATACATCGACGCTGTATTGCTGGTAGGTCTTGGCTCTCTTTAACCATCTCAGACTCCAACCCATTTGTATACAGTGTGAATAGGAAGGGGGCCAGGACACACCCCTGTCTGACCCCCCTCTCTATCCTAAATGGCTCGGTCAGCTCTCCCTCTACCCCATATCTTACCCTAGCCGATGCATCTGAGTAGAGCTCTCTTAAGAAATTCACCAGCGGGGGATCTACCCCCATATCTAAAATTATCGCCCACATTTTTGAATGACTGACACAGTCGAAGGCTGCTGTCAGGTCTACATAGACCATGTGCAGGGCTCCTCCCTTCGCTGAGATGTACTTCCCTATTAAAAGGGCAAGATTCAAAGCTTGATCGACCGTGCTCAGGCCTTCTCGAAAGCCGTATTGTAAGTCTAATAGTATACTATTATCAGAGGCCCAGACCTGGAGACGGTCTAACAGAATTCGTCCAGTGGTTTTACAGAGGGAATCCAAAAAGCGATATGGGCCGATAGCAGGCCGGGCTGTGACAATCGCCTTTTTTAAAAATTGGTACCAGGATTGACGTGGACCACGACTCGACTAATCCTATACTGATAGCTGCTTCCAAAACTCTCGTTAAAATAGGAGACCACAAGTCTAAATTATATTTAAAAAGGTCCACTGGGACCACATAGGGGCCAGGCGCTTTACCAGATTTCGACATTTTAAGGGCAGTGATGACTTCTTTGTGTGCAAATTTTAACTGTAAAGGGTAATTAATTTGCTTCATACACTCCGGTGCACCTAATAGATTATCATCTTCTTTTCTGAAGATGTTTGAAAGATGTTCGACCCAGGCGGCGGCGTCTACCGCCACCTCCAGCTTCGGAAGATCATTACCATCACAGAGAAAGGGAGATTTAACTACCCTCCAAAAGGTAGTATTATCTTTCATGGTGCAGCTCTCGTGCAGCTGCTTCCATAAAGTGTCCTTAATCTGGGTTTTGCAATTTATTTGCGCTAACTTGTAACTTTTCCTTAGTTCAGCTATTTCATTTCTATCCCTTATTTCCTTAGTTAAAGCTACCTTTAATTTTGTATAGGCTTTTGTGCAGTCTGTGTTTAACCAACCCCTCCTAGTGGACCCTTTCAATTTCTTCTTACATAGTAATTCGTCTCTTATTGTTTTAGTAATAATAGCAACTAGACAGTACCAATTTAGGGGTAGTGGACAGATCTAAACAAGTAAGCACAGAGGGCAAAGCTTTCTTTAATACATTGCTCATTAATAATTCTTTGTCTACCTTACCCCATTTTATTGAAAAACCATTAAGTCTGTCTAAATAGAGGGATTGCTGGTCCAGGATGCTCCAGTAAGCTTTCTCTGTCATAGCGGAGGGGCTGCTTATTAAGACTCTATTTGGAAAATGATCGCTAACTGCGTTCATGATTGTTTCAAATTTACCTAATCTTGATGTAATACTTGATGTAATACTATTCGAGGTGAGTATAAAATCAATTATGCTATTAGAACCTCTCCCATTAAAGGTTGTAGAGAAGGGGACTGGAGGGCAAACTATTTCGTTTGCAAAACCCAGGTTCGTAGCTGCCATTATTTCGTTCCTGTGGTCTCCACTGATCGTGTGTGAAAAGTGTGTCGAGTTATTCCCACCCTCGTCCTCAATTCCACAGTTTTTAGTGCCGCTTCCTTTACACAATGTCAAATTAAATTCACCGCCCCATACTAATGTTACAGACTTTTTAATATATTTCTGAGATGAATCCTGGATCAAAATAGAAATCTTATTTAGACCATCAATTAGTTCCAATGTGTTCAAAGTATTATAAAAATGTATAATATTGGAAATGGACGCAGTGTTGTGGGCTATCATAAGGACCTGGTAATTAGTTCCTAACCTTAAAACTTCAATTTAGTCAGCAGGCAGGGCATTAGATATATATATTATCAAGCCCCCCTTTGCTCTTCCAGAGGGAGATGGAACGGCTTCTGAAAAATAAGTTTTGTATCCCAGCAAATGTACTGGGGTACATAGCCATGTTTCCTGTAGGCCAATAATATTATGTGTTGTTACTTGTGCTCTCCAGTTAGTCTTTGTAAATTAATTCTGTAGTCCAGCCACGTTCCAGAAGATAATATCTAACATTGATTTCTTTTTATCTATTTGAGGAAGAGGGTTCGGATTCGGCGGGGAATGTACTATCTGGGGTGTTACAGATGAATAGGACTGTTCAATAACACTCTTCTCACATACGCCTACCATAGCTCCAGCAAATGTCAAGCTTCTTAAATCACCCACCAAAATCATCCTTGGTGGCATGCTTCATCATCGGGTTCTTCCCGCCCCGCTGCGGGACAGGGCGTGCTACGACCTACGAAGATGTGGGAGCACTTGGTAGTAAACACTATGTGTGATGTAGAAGTGAGAGTGGAAGGGTCAAACGTGTGAATGGTAAAGTAGCTAAAAAATACCTGGCTATGTGGAAAAATAAAATGTTATGTTCCTTCAATGCATGGGAACAATTTCTGGAATACAACACCACTATTGTGGCAATCTGTAGGAGAAGTGATATATTTTTGCTAGAAAAGTGATATATTTTTCTCTAAATGCACCGAAAATCAGATATCACAAAATGACACCATGGCCAAATGATTGTGGTGTGGTATATCAGGTTGTCTCTAGCGAGTGAGCGACCTTGACAAAGTGAGTACGGCATAGCCATTAGATTTTGCCCTAGACAACGAGCGTTCTCTAGCATTTTGCTATCAATTTGGAATGGTTTTTGACTCCTTTTTTCATTCTCTAAACATTCCTCAACAGTGTTGACTACAAGTGCTCCTCCCCTCCCATGAACAAGCTCATGGGGCTTTAGTTGGGTATAAATAATGTACGTACATATTTTACTTGTTACCTATAGAGACAACCTTATATACCACACCACAATCATATGGCCATGGCCTATTTTTGTGAGATCTGATCTGAAGACATTTTTAATCTAAAATAGAGTGTGTGTGTTATGTTATGTTATGTGTTGTGATGTCAAGTATTGTCATTGTTTGTTCCTCAACACCCACATACCGTAATAATTGCTGTGCATTTAGAGATAAATGTATCGCTTTTCTAACAAAAATATATCACTTCTCTTACAGATTGCCACAATAGGGATGTTGTAATACAGACATTGTTCCAATGCATTGAAATCTAATTATGTTTTTTATTCTTTCAGACCTGTTTAAGGAACACTGTCCAATAGGGTATAGTATCTAGTGCATGTTATTTTATATGCATCATATTCCACTCAATTGAGTTGCAGACCACATTGTTGTTTAGTAATAAAAGTGGTATAGGGATCACCAAAGGTCCTGATCGGAAGCCAAAAGGAGGCAAGATAAAGGTGAGAAACAAGCAGAAAAAGACAGAATAAGGGTCAGAAATGAGCAGAAAGATGTAGAATAAAGGTCAGCAATGAGCAGAAATTGGCAATATAAAGATGAGAAATGAGCAGAAAGAGGTAGAATAAAGGTCAGAAAAGAGCAGAAAGAGTCAGAATAAAGGTCCGCAAAGATCAGAAATAGGCAAATTAAGGTGACAAATGAGCAGAAAGAGGCAAATACAGGTCAGAAAGAGGCAGAATAAAGGTCAGCAACGAGCAGAAATAGGCAAAATATAGGTCATAAATGACAGCAACAGGCAGAATAAAGGAGAGAAACGAGCATAATGAGGCAGAATAAAGGTCAGAAACTACCAGAAAGAGGTACAATATAGGTCAGCAGTGAGCAGAAAGAGGCAAGAAAAAAGGTAAGAAACCAGCAGAAAGCATCTGAATAAAGGCCAGAAATAAGCTAAAAGAGACAAAATAGAGGTCAGAAACGAACAGCAAGAGGCATAATAAAGATCAGAAACGATTAGAAAAGGGCAAAATGCAGGTCAGAAACAAACAGAAAGACACAAAGTAGATATCAGAAACTAGCAGACAGAGTCAAAATAAAGGTTAGAAACCAGCAGAGAGAGGTAAAAAAGGTTATAAACTAGCAAAAAGAGGTAAAATAAAGGTCATAAAAAAGCAAAAAGAGGCAGAATTAAGGTCCGAAACGAGCAGAAAGAGGCAGAATAAAGGTAAGCAATGAGAAAACGAAGGCAAGATAAAGGTGAGAAACAAGCAGAAAGAGGCAGAATAAAGGTCAGAAATGAACAGAAAGATGTAGAATCACAAACAGCAGAAACAGGCAAGATAAAGGTGAAAATTAGCAGAAGGAGGTAGTATAAAGGTCAGAAAAGAGCAGAAAGAGGAGAATAAAGGTCAGCAATGAGCAGAAAATGGCAAGATAAAGAAGAGAAATGAGCAGAAAAAGTCAGAATACAGGTCAGAAGCGAGCAGAAAGAATCAGAATAAAGGTCAGCAAAGAGCAGAAAAGGCAAATTAAGGTGAGAAATGAGTAGAAAGAGGCAGAATACAGGTCAAAAAGATACACAATAAAGGTCAGCAACAAGCAATAAGAGGCATAATATAGGCCAGAAAGGAGTAGCAACAGACAGAATAAAAGTGGGAAATGAGCAGAAAGAGGCAGAATAAAGTTCACAAACGAGCAGAAAGAGGTAAAATAAAGGTCAGCAGTGAGCAGAAAGGCAAGAAAAAGGTGAGAAAATAGCAGAAAACATCTGAATAAAGGCCAGATTTGAGCTGCAAGAGGCAAAATAGAGGTCAGAAATGAACAGTAAGAGGCAAAATGAAGGTCAGAAACAAACAGAAAGACACAAAATAGAGATCAGAAAGTAGCAGAAAGAGGCAAGATAAAGGTCAGAAAAAAGCAGAAAGAGGCAAAATAAATGTGAGACACTAGCAGAAGAAAGCAAAATACATGTCAGAAACTACCAGAAAAAGGAAGAATCAGTCAGTCAAAGAATCTTTATTCGACGATTGTCATAAAAGCGTAACAGTAAAATACATTGAGAAGATAAGATACATAAAATTCATAGGAATGAGATTGTGAGGTAAAATTCATGACTGTTAAAATATTTACAATGCATATACACTTATTTACATCGGGTAATCAAATATAGACATTCAATGACCTATCCCTTGATTCTTTTGCTTCTAATAATCCATGACCAGCCTAGAAATTTAGCCACGGCTGTATACACTACAGAACGATCACTCGTGCAAATAATTCTAATGGCCATTACTCCACTGCTTGTGCCCAGCAATTTACACATTGGTCGTAACCAAACTCTACGTGGAGCGGAATATGCAGGGCACCCAAAGAGTAGATGGCCAGTTGTTTCCAGGGGGTCAGGACAACATAAGCATAAGTTGTTTCCTCCACTTGTCCACCTGGATGTGAACGCTCTGACAGGGAGGTTGCCAATTCACAATTGAAAATAAAGCTTCCTATCCAGTGGCTTTGTTATGTCGTCCCAGAATGGCTCGAATTGAGTCTCATCCTTGAACTCCATAAACGCCCCCATGAGAGAAAGTGGGGCAGTAGACCTAAAGGCTCTAGAGGATATCATTCCCCAGTATAAACCCTTAATTACCTTTTTTGATGGGAATGTGGCATTAATCGGATCCTCCCATAGCTCCAACAGGCCCAGTTCTTTGAGAATCGCTCTAATTCCAGAGAGCCATTTGACCTGATGGAAGACATCACTTTTTATTATGTCCAAGAGCCCCATGGCGAATATTTTTAGTTCTGGAGTTAGCCATAAACGTCTCCAATATAATACTGGATGGAGGTTTGCAATGATTTCAATTGGTCTCATGCCCAGATCTTGAAAAATGGGGCACATGGGGGTGCTCTGAGGTAGGTTAACAAGATTACGTAAAAACCTATTTTCAGAGGCTGCCAGCTTATTTAACTTCTCAAATCCCAAAATCTCTACACCTAGAGTGCTGCACTCACCGCCTTTGCATTATAAACAGTAATGGCCGGGGCCACTGGTTTTGTCAAGGACTTTGCGTGTTCTTTGTTCAGTGCCCCAGCCAATTGTCGATGCTTGAGCGTTGCTGTCTCTATCTGTTCATTCCATCGCAGGTCATGCTGAATGGTAACACCCAGACAGCTAAATGATTTGACTTGTTCCAAGGGTAGGTCATTCATGAATATTTTCCCCTTGTGTGATTTATGTTGGTTAAAAGTCATGAACTTGGATTTTAAAACATTTATTTCCAGCCCGTGATTTATACAAAAAGCTTCAAAGATCCCTAGAGCTTTTTGGAGACCACTAGGCGTCTTGGAAATAATAGGACAATCGTCGGCAAACATTAAGATTGGTACCTTCGCGCCTGCTAGGATTGGGGCATCAATATTTGCTTCGATCAAAACATTTGCCACATTATTGATATACAGCGAAAACAGGGTTGGGGCTAGCACGCAGCCTTGGCGCACCCCCCTCTCTACTGGGAACTGTTTGGTAACACTTCCAGGAGGACCCCATCTTATCTGAGCAAAGTTTCGTTCGTGAAGTTTAATAATTAGGGAAAGCACAGTAGGAAGCATGCCCATATTTTTTAAAACAAGCCACATATTTAAACGTGGGAGGAGATCAAACGCTGTCCGTAAATCAATGAAAGCAGCGTATAAACTACCCCTACCTAATTGGACAGTCTTCCAGTAAAGCATAGCAAAATGTAATACTTGGTCGACTGTACTTATGCGAGTTCTAAATCCTGCTTGGAGGTGGGATAGAATATTCATCTCGCACTCCCACTCCTGGACCTTATTTAGTATCAGTCTGCCAAAGATCTTCTGGATGGTATCGATCAGGCTCATTGGGCGGTAGTTACCGGGGAGTGACTTGTCACCCTTTTTGAAAACAGGGATGATCTCTAAGCATGAGCGCAAAATCCGCTCCGATCGCGGATTTTGCGGATTTTCGGCAAATCCGCGATCCGCGAACTCTCGCGGATTTGCCGAAAATCCGCAATCCGCGATCGGAGCGGATTTTGCGGTCAAAAGTTCAAGCGCGCCTAATTAACGATGGCGCCGGCAAGCTGCCAGCGCCCATCCTGCAATAGTTACTTAATTAGCTTCAACAGGAAGCTCTAACAGATAAGATACAGCAGGGGCTCGAGCGCCTGCTTTATTTTAGCAGTTGGAGCTTCCTGTTGAAGCTAATTAAGTAACTTTTGCAGGATGGCGCTGGCAGCTTGCCGGCGCCATCGTAAATTACTTCAACAGTGGTGTCTTCTTGAATAAATATGAAGGGCAGGGTTCATTCGGGCACGACGGTCCTGGCACAAAAAAATAAACCTCAACAGGAAACACTTGCAAATATCAATAAAGCATGTGCCCTAGTTGAAGCTTAAATTCAGTGACTCATTCATCAGCCCAAAAATTAATCTGCTGCTCTGATCGGTCTCTGACCTTTTATACACACAAGAGGCATGCTCGCATGGACGCCCCGTCCGTTTGGCCCCGCCCACACACTCGAGGTGTGCACCGTCTTCCCGCCATTTACCCACTATGATGGACATTTCACTCAAGGGACCCCTGCGCACTTCGGCGCGATTGCATAGTGACACACACTTGGTCGCTGGAACTAGTTGAAGCGCAAATGCAGTGACTCATTCAGCAGCCCAAAAAAAAACGTGAGCGTTGGGAGGCTGGGCATCTTTGACTTTTACGAGCGCAACCCCCGTGCTGTTCCTGTGACCAGGGGCTTCTGTCTCTTAATCTGCTGCTCTGATCGGTCTCTGACCTTTTAGACACACAAGAGGCATGTGCGCTCGCGTGGAAGCCCCGTCCGTTTGGCCCCGCCCACACGCTCGAGGAAGCCCCGCCCCCAAATCCGCAAATCCGCTGAATCCGCGGATTTTGCGGATCCACGATCCGTGAATCCGCTGAATCCGCGAATCGTGGATCCGCAAAATCCGCCCATGCTTAATTGATCTCCGTCCCGTTCCAAGATTCAGGTATGGGTGCTCCTTTAGCTATGAGATTTGCCAGTAATAATATGTATCTCCCCCAGGATTCTCTATCATGTAAGAAAATATCTGCTGGGACGCCATCTATTCCCAGAGCTCTCCCAGGTGTAACACAGTCTAGAGCACGTTCAATATCCCCACTGGTAAATGCATCTTCCAGCCATGGAGTGTATGTGACCCCTTCAAGATGTTCTATAAGTGGTTCCATATTTTTAGCGTATTGTGGCTTAAAATACGCCACCCAATCGTCTTGAGCTACCCAATTTTGTGGATTTTCTGGACGGTCTACAGATCCCCATTTTAGCAGATTCCAGAATTGCTTGGAGTTCTTGGCTGAGCTAGCCTCCTTGAGTTCTTCCCACTTCTTTTCATCCCAAGCACGCTTAGATTTTGATACAATTGATTTATAAGCTCCCCTTGCGAGGCGCACACTAGTACTATTTCCTGTTTTAATAGCCTTCCCTAGGTTTAGACGTGATTGTCTACATTCCTTGGTGTACCAGCAAGGAACATTATTATTAAGGGCTTTGTTTGGCTTGCTCGGTTTGACAAATACATTTTTTAGCTGAGAGATGAGGTTTTCATGTATTTTAATACCCTTTTCTCTGTCTACTACTACAGCTACACTGTTAGAACAAACACTCATCTCTCTAGTTGCTTGTTCCAACTTACTACGGATAAAATCAATGTTCGCCTGACATTCAGCAACTTTAGCCCACTTTAGGTGATGCATGTCATTAGTGAGGACAACATTTTGTGGAGATTCATCACTTAGACCCTCGGGAGCCATGGGCTCTTTCCAATATGATAAGACCATACAAAGAGGGTTATGATCACTCTCGAGATGGTCAGTGACCAACATGTCCTCTAGATGGTTCCATATTTCAAGATTGACTAATATGTAGTCGATTCTGCTTTCTCTAGAACCGGTCTTAAAGGTGGTTGCACCCGCCCTATCCTTTGGGGTCCTGACATTTGCCGCTCTTAATCCTTTGCTTAAGCAAATAGAGTTAATCTGGATCGCCAGGTCTGTCCACTTCTTCACTGGCTCCAGCTCTAGTTTATTTATAGGATTCCTGGATTCAGTCCAGGCTACTGATGCACTGCTGCGATCACTCACTAGGAGTGTAAATCCAAAATTTCAAAAAGTATACAATCTATTTCATGCTAATTCGTTACTTGTACACATTGTAATCATGCATAGTTTCACATTTCAAAACATTTTCATTTTATTCAATTGATTAATCTTATATAAATTCACAAGAAAGCACAATATGTGACGTTGTTGCAAATTCACAAGCATCTACATGTAAACAACAATATGATAATGCGCATCCCAATGCATTTCGGGCAGGTTACAGTGCCCTTCATCAGGGGCATCTGTGGAGTAATATAACGTAATGTAAGTATCTATTGACGGCAGAATATACAAGGAGACATTTAGAGATGGTCAGGATTTACCAAGCGCGACTATCCACACCAAAGTAACTAGAAAAGTGGAGCATGACCAGTTCAATAAGCGATTGATGACTACTTAAACGTGGCAAGAAGTGTGTTATGTGATGTATCCTGTATTAATATCCTCAGTCAGGAGTTCTTCGTGTTCAATAATAAGTGGCATGCAATTTCATGCGTTAACAGGTGGCTAGAATTTATTCAGTGCCATGCACGTCTTAACTTAATCGGAAAAAGTGTCTGGCAATTATAAGAACCCAAAGTGAACATGCATAGAGTGAAACTTGTGTGCATATAAAAATCTTACTTCAATGCGCTATTCAAATTCCGGATATCCAGAGATACCCTTCCGTAGTTACAACCCTATTATGGATGAAAATGACCCAACATGTTTTAGCTAATGACCCTAAGGTATGCACCCGTGTTACTCAAAAAAAGAGACGCGGTTACCGTTTTAACTGATGTGCACGATCCTCTGTAAAAAACGGAGAACGCGGGCCAGTTAGTTATCGTTTACTGCAAAGACAGTGCTCGACATATGTCGTGTCGCAGTGGTGCTCTTACCGTAAATAGTGGACGCGAGTGCTCTTCTACGTGATCAACAGTGCCGGTATGGTGAAAGGCGCTAACAGGAAGTGGCTGTTTATGTGGTAAATAGTAAACAGAAATGACGGACTGCGGTCGCGCCATGTTGGGAGAGTGAATAGAGCTAGAAGAGTCTCTACCATACATGCAAACTTGTAATCAGACAGCTAAACTGTCTCGATGTGAAAACCCTATTATACACAATGTACCGATCCGTATCAAGTTCATTGCAAGAACTTTTGAATGATATCTGCCACTTACGGTGTGCACAATCTCCTTAACTTATTTGGATACACGACTCTCTCTGAGATAATGATAAACATCAATCACAGACTATGATTTGAATCACGCCATCTTAAAAGGTGAATGAATGAAAGCATATCCACTTTTAAATCATTACAATACTCGCAAACGAAAATAGTCAACTATGATTTTAGTCGCACCTAGTACAAAAGTTGAGTGATAAGGATAAAAGAGTCACAGCAGAAAACGCAACCTCACTGATGTAACACAGAACAGTATTAGTGTGTAAACACTAGTGTGCAGAATGTATCAATTCATATCTGTTAAATTAAAAAACCATTTAAAGGAGCTTTTTATTAGAATCTGCCACTATTGGTGTGCACAATCTAATTAGTCAAATAGAATGTACATGTGGTTACATGAAGCATGACAATTCAAATTTATCATTAAGCCCTGTCGGTGTCAAGGTTTGTAAAAACCATATCCAATGTGTCTCGCGCTGAGACAAAAGCTTCGCTCGATCATGTTCTGTGCTTGGTTCGATAGCTTGGAGAACCCCGAATCTTAATTGAGATATATTATGTTTTGCAGTGACCCAATGCATGGCCAGAGGGGAAGTTGTGTTCTGCGTGCGTATACGGCTTTTGTGCTCTGTGATTCTTATGCGCACGCTGCGTTCTGTTTTCCCAACGTAATATAAGTCACACGGACATTTGATGTAATAAACTACAAAATCACTATTACAATTTGTGGTATGCGAAAAAGTAATAGTTTTGCCCGATCTCGGGTGGTTCATTGACTTGCCAATTACTGCATTGTTGCAATTAGAACAATTGAAACATTTACTGAACCCTCTGTGTGTGACCTTGGGTTGAGATTGTTTTTTGTTCAGAATCTCCTTCAAATTACTTGCCCTTTTGTATGCAAATAATGGGGGAGCATTAAATATTCCAACAAAATCGGGTTCTGATTGCATAAGACTCCATCGGTTTAGAATGATCGATTTTACTTGTCGTGATTGGGTTGAATATGTTGACACAAAAACTTCTCTAGATGAAGTCTTGGTCATTTGTTTCTTCTCAAGAAGTGACTCTCGGGTCACTTGTGCAATTCTGTTAGTGGCTTGATTTAAAACAGGATCAGGGTAACCTCTCTGCCTGTATTTACTTTTGGCGACTTCAACCATCTGCAAGCCATCACTATCCTCTGAGTGGATCCTTTTAATTCGGAGAAACTGGGAGTACGGGAGATGTTTTTTCAAAGGCCAAGGGTGAAAGCTCTGGTACTGTAAAGCATTGTTCCTGTCGGTGGGTTTGATGTAAATGGAAGTGGTTACATTTGAGTCTGATAGTTTAACCAATACATCTAGGAATGCTATTTGCTCATTGGAAATGTGGTGGGTGAACTGGATCCGAGGGTTAATACTGTTGAGTTGCAGAATGTTTTGTTCCAACTCATGCTTGGTGCCCTGCCACATGATGAATATGTCATCGATGTAGCGCTTATAAATAAGCAATTTGGTGTTCCATTGGGGGCGGGAGAGAATGTTCTCCTGCTCGTACTTCATCATAAAGACGTTCGCATAGCTAGGAGCTCCGGAAAACCCCATAGAGGTCCCATTGGACTGGAGGAAATAACAATCCTTCCACTTAAAATAGCTGTGAAAGAGACAAAACTGTAAAATTTCCATCAGGAAAATTTGGTTTGCTTTCAAAGTGTCCGTTCTCAAGAGTGCCCATTCTACAGCCTCCATTCCCTCAAGATGAGGGATGGAGGTGTAGAGTGCAACAACATCAATTGTACACAAAAGGGTGTCTCTGTTGTTAGTGAAATTAATGTCTTTCAAGATATTCAAAAAATGTGTTGTGTCCTGTATATACGTATCTCCTGCTTGAACAATAGGTTGTAAAAATGTGTCCAGATAGCGTCCCAATGAGTCATGGATCGAACCGCACCCTGAGACAATGGGTCTTAGGGGGGGATCCTGTAAAGATTTGTGTATTTTAGGCACCATATAAAGCCTGGGTCTGCGTGGAAATGTGGTGTGTAAATACTCCTTAGTTTTGGGACTTATCCACTTCATTTCTAATGCATGATCTAGAATGGTGTTCAAGACCGTCTGAAATTCATGGGTGGGATCTTTAGGTAATGGTAGGTACGTGTTGGTGTCAGCTATCATGGTCTCAACTTTAGTTTCATATTTATCTTTGTCCATAATCACCAGTGCTCCACCTTTGTCTGCCTTGGTGAAATGTAAAGTTTGGTTGTTCTGCAAAGAGCGTAAAGCTGACTTTTCACTTAAACTCATGTTAGGCGTGGATTTAGTTTCTTTTGGTAGTTTGGTGATGTCTTGTTTAACAAGAGTCTCAAACAAATCAATGGTCTTGTGAGAGATGGGAGAGATAAACGTACTTTTTGGTTTAAATTCTTGGTATTCTGTCTCTTTCTCACTAAATTTGGTGGTGTCAATAGTGGAAAAAAAGTGTCTTAGTCTTAATTTTCTAGTAAATTTAAACACATCAATCTGTGCATCAAGACTCTTTGCTTGATTTGTAGGTACGAATGAACAACCTTTCTCTAACACCTGTGTTTGGAGTGGTGTGAGCGATTTGGATGATATGTTAACTACTAGCGATTCTTTTTCCTGCTGGGCTTTCCTGAACCTGCCACCTCTCCTTGTTTGGTGTTTGACCCTTGCGGTGGTTCCTTGGAGGCTTCAACATGGCTACTTTCGATGATATTTTACATTTGACAGAGAATAAAGCACAAACTAAAGTATATTCAGCAGAAGAGGCGACAGATATATATGGTCTCATTAAAGAGGTCAGGAAATTTGATGTCACAGCAGGTCCAATCCAACAACAAATAAAACAACTGGAATATCTTATGAGACGCGAAGTCAACCAACGCCTGCACGCCACCACATTAATTCAATATCACCGAGCCAGCCGCATCCCTAGAGGATTACGCCTGGCCATTAAGCCCATGTTGTTCAAGATGAATAAGAAATTCATGGATAAATGGTATGCCATTTTGAACAAGTGTTCACTTGACCTTATCCTTTTAATTGTAGAGGAGTTATCTCAAGTACTTGTAGGACTAGAGACTGAAATTAAAGATTTACAAAACGTACTCACACAACGCATGGAAAGTGATGTTTTGACAACCACACTAGAAGAGATTAATAACAGATTAGATGGGTATGCAAAAGACATTCATGAACGTAAAGTACGAAAGTTCCGACGGGACACTATCGGTTACAAGCTTGACGAGGTATACTCGTGGGCTGAGGTTTATGCGCAAAAAAGAACTTGGAATCAACCAGAAAAAACCTCATCGGAGGAAAGTGTAGTATCTGATAGTGATACCCGCATCACACGCCCACCACCTAAAGTAGGAACCAACATAGACAAGGATCCCCCAACAACCTCGACTACAGCCCAACCGGCTTTTTTGGCGAAAAGCCCAGCCTCCAACGAACCACCGCAAGGGTCAAACACCAAACAAGGAGAGGTGGCAGGTTCAGGAAAGCCCAGCAGGAAAAAGAATCGCTAGTAGTTAACATATCATCCAAATCGCTCACACCACTCCAAACACAGGTGTTAGAGAAAGGTTGTTCATTCGTACCTACAAATCAAGCAAAGAGTCTTGATGCACAGATTGATGTGTTTAAATTTACTAGAAAATTAAGACTAAGACACTTTTTTTCCACTATTGACACCACCAAATTTAGTGAGAAAGAGACAGAATACCAAGAATTTAAACCAAAAAGTACGTTTATCTCTCCCATCTCTCACAAGACCATTGATTTGTTTGAGACTCTTGTTAAACAAGACATCACCAAACTACCAAAAGAAACTAAATCCACGCCTAACATGAGTTTAAGTGAAAAGTCAGCTTTACGCTCTTTGCAGAACAACCAAACTTTACATTTCACCAAGGCAGACAAAGGTGGAGCACTGGTGATTATGGACAAAGATAAATATGAAACTAAAGTTGAGACCATGATAGCTGACACCAACACGTACCTACCATTACCTAAAGATCCCACCCATGAATTTCAGACGGTCTTGAACACCATTCTAGATCATGCATTAGAAATGAAGTGGATAAGTCCCAAAACTAAGGAGTATTTACACACCACATTTCCACGCAGACCCAGGCTTTATATGGTGCCTAAAATACACAAATCTTTACAGGATCCCCCCCTAAGACCCATTGTCTCAGGGTGCGGTTCGATCCATGACTCATTGGGACGCTATCTGGACACATTTTTACAACCTATTGTTCAAGCAGGAGATACGTATATACAGGACACAACACATTTTTTGAATATCTTGAAAGACATTAATTTCACTAACAACAGAGACACCCTTTTGTGTACAATTGATGTTGTTGCACTCTACACCTCCATCCCTCATCTTGAGGGAATGGAGGCTGTAGAATGGGCACTCTTGAGAACGGACACTTTGAAAGCAAACCAAATTTTCCTGATGGAAATTTTACAGTTTTGTCTCTTTCACAGCTATTTTAAGTGGAAGGATTGTTATTTCCTCCAGTCCAATGGGACCTCTATGGGGTTTTCCGGAGCTCCTAGCTATGCGAACGTCTTTATGATGAAGTACGAGCAGGAGAACATTCTCTCCCGCCCCCAATGGAACACCAAATTGCTTATTTATAAGCGCTACATCGATGACATATTCATCATGTGGCAGGGCACCAAGCATGAGTTGGAACAAAACATTCTGCAACTCAACAGTATTAACCCTCGGATCCAGTTCACCCACCACATTTCCAATGAGCAAATAGCATTCCTAGATGTATTGGTTAAACTATCAGACTCAAATGTAACCACTTCCATTTACATCAAACCCACCGACAGGAACAATGCTTTACAGTACCAGAGCTTTCACCCTTGGCCTTTGAAAAAACATCTCCCGTACTCCCAGTTTCTCCGAATTAAAAGGATCCACTCAGAGGATAGTGATGGCTTGCAGATGGTTGAAGTCGCCAAAAGTAAATACAGGCAGAGAGGTTACCCTGATCCTGTTTTAAATCAAGCCACTAACAGAATTGCACAAGTGACCCGAGAGTCACTTCTTGAGAAGAAACAAATGACCAAGACTTCATCTAGAGAAGTTTTTGTGTCAACATATTCAACCCAATCACGACAAGTAAAATCGATCATTCTAAACCGATGGAGTCTTATGCAATCAGAACCCGATTTTGTTGGAATATTTAATGCTCCCCCATTATTTGCATACAAAAGGGCAAGTAATTTGAAGGAGATTCTGAACAAAAAACAATCTCAACCCAAGGTCACACACAGAGGGTTCAGTAAATGTTTCAATTGTTCTAATTGCAACAATGCAGTAATTGGCAAGTCAATGAACCACCCGAGATCGGGCAAAACTATTACTTTTTCGCATACCACAAATTGTAATAGTGATTTTGTAGTTTATTACATCAAATGTCCGTGTGACTTATATTACGTTGGGAAAACAGAACGCAGCGTGCGCATAAGAATCACAGAGCACAAAAGCCGTATACGCACGCAGAACACAACTTCCCCTCTGGCCATGCATTGGGTCACTGCAAAACATAATATATCTCAATTAAGATTCGGGGTTCTCCAAGCTATCGAACCAAGCACAGAACATGATCGAGCGAAGCTTTTGTCTCAGCGCGAGACACATTGGATATGGTTTTTACAAACCTTGACACCGACAGGGCTTAATGATAAATTTGAATTGTCATGCTTCATGTAACCACATGTACATTCTATTTGACTAATTAGATTGTGCACACCAATAGTGGCAGATTCTAATAAAAAGCCCCTGTAAATGGTTTTTTAATTTAACAGATATGAATTGATACATTCTGCACACTAGTGTTTACACACTAATACTGTTCTGTGTTACATCAGTGAGGTTGCGTTTTCTGCTGTGACTCTTTTATCCTTATCACTCAACTTTTGTACTAGGTGCGACTAAAATCATAGTTGACTATTTTCGTTTGCGAGTATTGTAATGATATAAAAGTGGATATGCTTTCATTCATTCACCTTTTAAGATGGCGTGATTCAAATCAAAGTCTGTGATTGATGTTTATCATTATCTCGGAGAGAGTCGTGTATCCAAATAAGTTAAGGAGATTGTGCACACCGTAAGTGGCAGATATCATTCAAAAGTTCTTGCAATGAACTTGATACGGATCGGTACATTGTGTATAATAGGGTTTTCACATCGAGACAGTTTAGCTGTCTGATTACAAGTTTGCATGTATGGTAGAGACTCTTCTAGCTCTATTCACTCTCCCAACATGGCGCGACCGCAGTCCGTCATTTCTGTTTACTATTTACCACATAAACAGCCACTTCCTGTTAGCGCTTTTCACCATACCGGCACTGTTGATCACGTAGAAGAGCACTCGCGTCCACTATTTACGGTAAGAGCACCACTGCGACACGACATATGTCGAGCACTGTCTTTGCAGTAAACGATAACTAACTGGCCCGCGTTCTCCGTTTTTTACAGAGGATCGTGCACATCAGTTAAAACGGTAACCGCGTCTCTTTTTTTGAGTAACACGGGTGCATACCTTAGGGTCATTAGCTAAAACATGTTGGGTCATTTTCATCCATAATAGGGTTGTAACTACGGAAGGGTATCTCTGGATATCCGGAATTTGAATAGCGCATTGAAGTAAGATTTTTATATGCACACAAGTTTCACTCTATGCATGTTCACTTTGGGTTCTTATAATTGCCAGACACTTTTTCCGATTAAGTTAAGACGTGCATGGCACTGAATAAATTCTAGCCACCTGTTAACGCATGAAATTGCATGCCACTTATTATTGAACACGAAGAACTCCTGACTGAGGATATTAATACAGGATACATCACATCACACACGTCTTGCCACGTTTAAGTAGTCATCAATCGCTTATTGAACTGGTCATGCTCCACTTTTTTAGTTACTTTGGTGTGGATAGTCGCGCTTGGTAAATCCTGACCATCTCTAAATGTCTCCTTGTATATTCTGCCGTCAATAGATACTTACATTACGTTATATTACTCCACAGATTCCCCTGATGAAGGGCACTGTAACCTGCCCGAAATGCATTGGGATGCGCATTATCATATTGTTGTTTACATGTAGATGCTTGTGAATTTGCAACAACGTCACATATTGTGCTTTCTTGTGAATTTATATAAGATTAATCAATTGAATAAAATGAAAATGTTTTGAAATGTGAAACTATGCATGATTACAATGTGTACAAGTAACGAATTAGCATGAAATAGATTGTATACTTTTTGAAATTTTGGATTTACACTCCTAGTGAGTGATCGCAGCAGTGCATCAGTAGCCTGGACTGAATCCAGGAATCCTATAAATACTTTCAGAACAAGGGCTTTAGCAGAATCCCTAAGACTGTTGCACGCCACGGTTAAGTTACTATACGCAATAGAAAAAGTTAAAATCAGACTAATTAGATTATTGAGTGCAAACGCTGCTGCGCCACCTACTTGTTCCAGCTCTAGTTTAGGTACCCCCCACTGCCTATCCTGTTCCTCAGATAGGTTCCACTCCCCATTTGCCAGTGGTTCGAACGTTGTGTTGAAATCTCCCGCGACAATTATATGGGATTGAACAGAGTGTTTCTCAATTAGATCTTCCAGGACAGCAAAGGTACTTGATTTCTTCCCCACTGTGCTCCTGGCATACACATTGTAAATATCTATTGGTTTAGCCAATTTAAATTTGAGTCTTACAATCTGTATGTCTTTATGGTTCGTCGGGAGCACTTTTACAATAGTTTCTAGGTCCTGCTTGATCCAAATAGTTAGCCCTCCCGAGGTTCGCCCTCTTTCACTTTTTCCAGCGGGGACATTATAATTTAAGAACCCAGCAAGGTGTTGGGAGTCAAGTGACCATGTTTCTTGAAATATGCATACGTCGAACAAGCTAATGAATGAAACCCACTCGGGGCTTTGAATCTTAGTACTCAGCCATGCGATGTTCCAAGACAATATTGTACCAAATTTGTCAAGGGCTTCGGGGAAAATGGGATTTGAGTTTGAGCTCTGATGGAATAGACTGTTTGCCCCGCCCGTCACCTCAGGAATTTCCATTGTGCGTGGGATCCCAGGGGTGATATCTCCCATGGTTGTGGTCTCTAATGCAATGTGGCAAGCTAGACTGGAGTCATTACGAACAAGCACCAGTCAATCGTTGGCCTACAGGGACGACCCACCCTGCCCTTTACCCAATGGTAGTTTGCCTCTTTCGTTGGACCATTGTTGAGGTGGAGAAGATCTCATTTGAATTAATGAATGATCAGGTGAGCAGGATCTATATTCTAATAATATCAGGTTTTGTGCCAGGTTTACATCTTTAAAGGACAGTTCAATGCAATCAGCTCTATCACCAGGGTGGCAGAGCCTTATAGCTCTTGATATATCGTCCCTGATCACGGATCGACATCCTCTGGTGTGTCTGATCCAATGGATGGCTTTATTTGTCAGAGAGTCATTTGTTTCATCGTCCTTCCCAGATCTCAATTTTGGAACGTTCACCATATAAACTTTCCTCAAATCAACAGGGGCAGTGGGAAGGGCTAGAGAACTTTTAGCTATCAGCTTGCTGGGATGTTTAGACAGGTTGGAGTTATTCGAACTATTTCTAGAGCTGTTAATCGACTTCTATTTCCCTGGTTCTTCGCTAGCTCCAGTATGTGAGTGTTAATTAGTTTTCATAGGCGGAACTATTAATGTCCCTGTTCTAGCTCCTACTGCTTCACTATATAGTGTGTCAGTATGTCTCGACAAGCTGCCTCTCCCAGGATTGGTCGCAGTAGGCTGTGCTGTTACCGTATAAGTAGAACTAGACTGCTTTTTAACTAGACAACAATTTTGACATGAGGTAGAGTCGAAAATAACTTTGTGCAATTTTAAAGTTAAAGTTTCAATCTTAACTTGCATACATTCAACAAGAGTACATAATCGATTCACCACATTATGCAGAGCAATACTGTCACCCCCATTGGGAACACAGCAAACTTGCAAATTTGAAGAACACCCCTGAGCAACTTCCCTAGATCCTTGCAAGACCTCAAGAATACTTGGCTGGGTTGAGGAGTACCCGCACTCTAGGTTTAAACAATCTTTGGTAGCAAGGGCAGAGTACTTATTTTTACAATAGACAACAGGGTCAATCGAGTTAGGGTGAGTCACTTCTGGCTCTGGTACTACAATAACGTTCTCAGGGCTGACTTCATCAGCGTGACCCACAACACACAATCGGTCACTTTTGTTTTTCTTCTGGAACATCCCGGGAACGACTATCGGGTCCCGCTTATTGGACCTCTTTGGTGAATCAGGAGCGTCTTCGCCATTACTCACATCCAGACTCTGATCGATGGTGTGCTTGGATGTTAATATAGCACCACACTCCTCTATTAGTTCGTCTATGCGGGTCATTACACAATTTTCCACTGCATGCTTAGCAGTTTTCTTGGGCTTCTTAGACTTTCTTTTCTTTGTATACATACTCGGTCCCTCTGCCCCACCCTCCATGCTTTTTCTTTTCCCCATTTAGCAGATTCAAGTGAAACAGTACCTTATGTGGCAGGTCGATTGTTAGGGGGGTGGCCCAGCCCTTTGCCCGAGCTTAGCCCATGCGCATTCCGCGGGGCGGGCAGCCTCAGCTGGTGATATTCCTCCTGGTGTCAAGGGGGAGGGGCTGCTGCTGCTGCCGGGATCTCGAGGGGTTTCTGGGCTATGTAGTCTGCCCCCGCTCGGTTTGCAATGATCTGCCGGTCTCCCGATGCGTCTCCCGCAGAGCGGGAGGCGCAAGGCGTTGAAATTACCCCCGGTGTCAAGGGGCAGGGGCTTCTGCTGCTGCCGGTCTCTCGAGGGGTTTCTGGGCTATGTAGTTTGCCCCCGCTCGGTTTGCAAAGTTCCGCCGGTTTCCCGATGCCTCTCCTGCGAAGCAGGAGGCGCGAGGCGTTGAAATTACCCCCCTCCTCAAAGGTCAGCATTGAGGAGAAAAAGACTTCTCTTGGCAAAGATGGAGGGTGACTAACTGCGGCCGTTCTCTCCATCTCCCTTTAAGAATCAATGATTCGTCGAGCGACTGCACAGCCTGAGCGAGACGCCGACGGACAGCACAGTGTGCAACTGGAGGCAGGAAGCGCTGGAGATCGCGCTGCGGTTCACTACTACTACAATTGTAAACTACATATCTCTGCACAAATGGATTGTTTGGCGGCAGATCAGGAAGACAGCTTCCCCCTTGATGGCGTAAAAAAGTGGGAAAGCCATGCGACGACATGTCTCAGTCTCTTCTAGTAATAGTGGGGCGAATGCAGGAGGCTGCCAACTGGAGCATAATAGCAGAACTCTTCCGGAGGCTAAGCAAAGTGACAGAGCCAGCAAGATTAAATGAGAAGTCGGAGCAAAAAAACAAGCTGCTGCCAGACCCGTCATATAGGTAGAGGGGGCCCTGCTCAACTGACTGTTGCCTCAATGTTTGCAAATATGGCAGGGGACACACAGAAAAAGCCTACACCACAAGAGGAAGGGGGGGACCAGGCCATAAATGAGGAGACTGGGGACGATAATTAGGACGCTAGGGGGAGGAAGATGTAAGTTCTTTGACAGGTACAGCTGGGAATCTAGCCCCCCCAGAAAACTCAATGGACACACTCTCAGGAAACGAAGCAGGATGGAAAGAGCAGACCCAGGCAACACCTAAGGCACAATGGATATATGCCAAGGAGGCCGACCATGGGGGGGGAGTCGTGAGGGAGAAAACCCAGGCAAAATCCCTAGGCGCAGGATAGTCTAGAAGCCTGCGGGTGCAGGCATGTGCTTTCTCACCAGAAGTATATGGGGAAAAAGTCTACTCACTGACAGACGAATCCGAGGCATCTGAACAAGATGACATGCCATCAAGCAGGGAAGCTCCATCAGAGGACAGTACTAGCTCCTCAACCAACACAACACAAAGGAAAAAAACAATGAATAAAAAGAAAAACAGAAAGGAAAGTCTAAAAAAAAGCACCAGTAAACAACTCAAGTGGGATTACGCCAACACACAGATATGGTCCCAGAAGCAGGGAGGAGATGAGTTGATAGGAACTAACAAGTCCTCCCTGCAGACCGTCTTAGCATCTATAAAATGAGTACACGAAGAAAACAGAAACGAAGGACCTAGAGCTAGGATCGACACACAAAAAGTCCAAAGAGGGATTTGTGAAGTTAAATAAAACTTGAGGGGAAATTGCGGATCGCCTGACCACTGTCGAGACTCAGACAGAGGCATTGGAAGTTGAGGTGGAATCCCTAAAGGTGCAAGACATGGCAAAAAGTGTGGCTATGATAAATGTCATGACCAAATTAGAAGACTACAAAAATCACCAGAGGGAGAAATAATCTGAGCTTTTTAGCGATCCCGGGAGGTCTGGAAGGGAATGACCCTAGAAGCTATATGGTAAATCTTCTATAGGGCGCATTTCCTGGGCATACTAACTGGTATTGGGATGTAGAAATCCAGAGGGCCCATCGCTTTCCCTTATTCAGGAAAAAACAAAAACAAGATGCAGACGAAAAACCCAGAGCAATGTTGGTCTTCTTCGGAAACTTCTCATTGCGGCATTTGACATTTGATAAAGCCCGCCCCAATGCTCCAAAGACCAGCAATGGGTTCTTGTTTTTTGTACAACCAGATTTTGCACATGCAACAGATGAAAGATGGCGGCGATTCAGGCAACGTTTTTTTCCTTTCCAAAAACTGGGAGCTGAGGTCTTCTTACAAAATCCAGCCAGACTCAAGATAACATTTGGCAGCTTTACCTCTGAAGTGCAAGCTCAGGAGTACCTAGAAGAAATAAAGAAAACAGATGAAGGGAAAAGACTCCTCAAATAAAATAACAGACTTGCAACCCATAATCCTTTTAGATTAAGATATGGAGTAAAAGAGGCTGAGCAGTCAGGAAAATAGGAGATGATGGATCCAGGGGGATGTCGGGCCGAACATCCGCTGCACATCGGTCAGGCACTGCCTGATTGCCTTTATGCTAGAGGGGTGGGAAGAGGAGAGGGGGGACGTTGTACGGTCGCTCACATTAAGGGTGGTACAGGTGGACAAAGGGAGGCAGGGGCTTGGATAAAGGCATCGAGGTGGGTGGCAGCTGAGATTTTTTGTATGCATAGGGAACACCAACAAATAGGGGGAACAATGAAACCAAGAGAATGGGGAGATTAGGTATAGCTACATTGAATATCTGTGGTTTAAATTATGTAAAAAAGAGGCAGGTAGTGTTGCAAGGATTACAGCTACTACAGGTGGACATTGTCTGGCTGCAAGAGACCCACCTAGATGGTACACAAAAAGATCTGTTGAAATACCTTGGCTACACTATAGTAGAGTTGCGATACTAGCCAAGAAAAAATCTATTACATTTTCAAAGGTACGCACAGATGGGCTAGGACGCTAGGTAATTGCAAGTGGGAGGGCCCCTGAGCTTCCTAACTTCACTCTATGTTCCATATACACCAGCAATGTGGATTACCCATCTTTATTGGAGTGGCTAACTAACAAATTAGTACATTGGTCTCTGCCGATAATTGTCTGTGGAGATTTTAACATAAATCTTGATTCCAATTGGGAACAAGATCAGGGGTATAAGGGAAGGAAGCCCAAGGTCTTTCAAGCGCTTTGCAACCTATTTCAGGTACCCAGTCTGGGTGATGTCTGGTCCTTAAAGAGACCCACGGACCATGGGTTTACTTACTATTCAGCCCCACACGAGAAGAATGTTAGGTTGGATTATTTTTTGCCTCATCTACACTTTCGGGTAAAAGCAATATTGATCGACACCCAAGAGTGCTATTGGATCATAGCCCACTGGTATTTCATCTAGAGGAGGGAAGATCCATTGAGAAGGTATCTTCTTAGACTTTTGAGGGGGCCCTATTAATTGATGAAGATTACGTAGGACATAGGAAAGTGTGGATTCACAATTTTTTGCAAAGAAACATGGGTACGTCATCACTGGGAGTGGTCTGGGACCCCTTTAAAGCAGGAGTGAGGGGGGAGAAAATACAATACTCAATCAGGAAAAGGAAAAAAGAGAAAAATCAGAGGAGTTTAAATCTGCAAAAAAGCTATCCCAGGAGAAGAAAGATTGGTTGGGGCTTTAAGGCAAAATCAGGGGACGAAAGAAGTGCAAGAGGAAGTGGCCATTGTAAAGGCAGGAATCCAAGGAGATTTATCAAGAAAAGCTTTAGACAAAACATTAGCTCACCATGAGGAGTTGTATGAATATGGGGCAAAGGTGCACCATTTGCTAGCCATAAGAACAAGACAAGAGGTGACATGTAGCGAAAAATTGTCAATAATCCTGTGTTGGGGCGGGTGATGGAGTCAAGAGAAACACGGGCAGCCTTTCCTAGATTTTACCAGTCACTTTACATGGAGGATGTGGGGAGAAGGGGGAGGGGAATTTGGAAGATCAAATAAGCCAATATATAGATGCTTGTGTGATGGAGGACCTGACGCATGAAGAAAGAGAGGGTTTAGAGTCCCCAATCTCTTTGGATGAAATTGCAGAGGCAATGTCAAATGTACCCAGCGGGAAAGCGGCAGGGTGAGATCTAAGTCCTACAGAAGTTTATAATATATTCAGAGAAGAACTTACAGAAATCTTGACATCTGTCTTTCTGCAGACTGCGGAAGGGGTGGCACCACTAAAAACGTGGACGCTGGCAAAAATTATAGTCTTCCCTAAGAAAGATAAACCTGTTCAGGAGTTGGGCTTCTATTGCCCTACAACTTTAATTAGTGGAGATGTTACAATATATCCTAAAGTATTGGCTACATGGCTCTTGCAGGTCATTGGTAGGATGGTGTTTGAGGGGCAACATGGTTTTATTCCTGGCAAGGGAACGTTAGAGCACATACCAAGGGTTATCACCCTGTTCAAGGTAAACCAAGTGTCAGGAGACCCCATGGAGCAATTTTTTTAGATGCCAAATAGAACTTTGATAGGGTCTCCTGGCCATTCCTTTGGGTCACAATGCAAACGAAAAGGATAGGGAAAAGGTTTGCCGCAGCAGTACAAGCCTTATATAAAGAACCAGAAGCCAGAGTACTCATGAATTGGGAAATGACAGAACCATTGGAAATCATGAGGGGGACTTGACAGGGGTGCCCATGCTCACCACTCCAATTCGCTCTGTATATAAACCCCTACTTAAAACGAGTAGTAGCGTCCCACAATATTCCTCCTATGGTAAGAAATTAATATGAGAGCAAATTCCTGGCTTACACTGATGACATAGCCGTTGTAACTGCACATCCAGAACTGACTATGAGGGTGATAGAAGAAGAAGCACGAAAATATGGCGCACTCTCAGGTTATGCCCTGAATAGGAAAAAAAAACAAATAGTTGTTAACACATTCATTACCCTTAAAGATAATCGTGTTGTCAAGAAAGCAAACTATCTAGGGGTCAAGATAAGCTCAGATTTAGATCAGGTAGTCAAGGAATATCTGGGGATATATACTAAGCTACTGCATAAAGTAAATTACTATTGTTTCTATACTACTAATGAGTGATATTATTTCTAACATATGTGTCCTGAGTGGTAGTGTGAATGTTTGAATCTGTGTGTGTAGCTGACTGAGTGACTGTATGGATGTATGAGTGTGCATGTGATTTGTTGTACGAGAGAATATGTGGTTGTGTGCCTGACTCTGTGGGTGGGTGAGTGTGTGAGTGGCTGTATGGGTTGGTGAGTGTCTGTGTGATTAGCTGTTTGGGTGGGTGAGTGGCTGTGTGAATGGCTGTGTAGGTGACTGAGTGGCTGTGTGAGTGGCTGTATTGGTGGATGAGTGGCTATACAAGTGGCTCAATGGGTGGATGAGTACATGTATGAGCAGCTGCATGGGTGAGTGAGTGGGTGTGTGAATGGCTCTATGGGTGAGTGACAGTGTGTAAGGGGGGATGGGTGAGTGAGTGGCTATCTGAATGGGTGTGTCAGTAAGTGAGTGGGCATGTGAGTGGCTGTCTTGCACAATAAGTATCTGTATGAGTGACTATATAGGTAAGTGAGTGGGCATGTGTGTGCTTGTATGGATGTATGAAAGGGTATGTAATGGTTGTGTGGGTGAGTGAATGGGTATGTGAGTGGCTGTATGGGTGAGGGAGTGGCTGTGTTACAGTTTACATCGGTGAGTGAGTAGGTATATGGGTGAGTGAGTGGGCGAGTGAGTGGGTATATTGGTGAGTGAGTGGGTATGTGAGTGGCTGTATGGGTATATAAATCATTCTGTTGGTGCATGAGTAGGTGTATGAGAGGCTGTATGGGGTGTGTGGGATTCTGTGGATGATGTCATCAGTGATGCCATTTGAAATGTCAACAGTGATGTTTTGAGTAATGTCACTGACCATGTCACGAGTAATATAATATGTGAGGTCATAAGCAGTCCATGACGGGAACGTAAGTTTTAGTTAGCTTAGGTAACTATAACTAAATAATTTCTTTTGTTTTGTACGAGTGAAATCTGAGCCCAACTATAACATCCCTGTAACCATTTTTTCAGTGACTTTCTAAGATTTTCTTAATTTTCCTAAGTAGAGCACCCCTGTGACATTTGTTTTTTCGTTGAATCCGGTCCCTGCAACGTTTGATATCTTCAAGTGAATTTCTAAGGTTTTTTAATGTTATTTCCTAACTATAGTGTCCCTTTAACCTTTGGTTTTGTCACTGAATTCCCAAGGGTTTTAACATTCTATTTCTAGGGTTTTCTTTTTAAATCGAAGTATACTACAATTTATTTTGATTTTTAGTAAAAAATGTTACTACATCTTTTTTTATAAATATACTTTATATATATTTTATGGAAAAAATCACATATGTACTTAATGTGAAATATATTTTGTCAACGTAATTAAACAAAAGTAATTTTTTTTCAAATTAGTTTTTCATTCCCTGGTACCTTCTGGGTCTGAACACACAGTCAGGACTAGTATTCTAGGGCTTTGTTCCCAATCACATGACTGGAATAATTCCACAAAACCGAATCCATGGATTTGCCAAAAATTCTGCAAATTATTTTAAACAAGTACACCACTCCGTTTTCATTAATGACATCAGTGTAAACATATTTACTAGTATATATAAGGCACTCTATATCTCTGTTTAAAGAACGTTACACATTTTACAAGTTTCCGGAACCCGCAAATCTACAGACCGGATTTGTAAATTCGGCTGATGACATACCCAAATCTTTCCTTTTGATTGGATGCATTAGGACCCCACCCACATACATGGAAGACCACACCCTAAAACAGTTCATTCCCCAGTGAAGTCTCCAGAAAGAGGATTGAGAACCAGTGATGCTCTGCTTTCAGAGAATGGCTGACGCTACATCTTCTGTCAAGATGAACATCCATAACCTGTTCAGGATGAGGAGGAAGATACACTACCTAGAAGAAAAGAATGTCTGGAAGCACTTTACAATACAGTGTGCTGAAAAGAAGGTAACAGAAAAATATGCAATATTTGCAGCAAGCAGTTATCCAGAGGCACAGCATATGGTACAAGTTCCATGTGGAAACAATTAAAAACAATTCATGAAAGGGTCTACAGCCAGATGGCACTTGGGAAAGCAGGTGCAACATGACAGTCCACCTCCACAGCACCTTTCGGAGAAACATCATCAGCTGCAGTCAATACATTACCAGCACCTTTGGGGGAACCACCATCAGCTGCAGTCATTATAATACACTGACACATCAGGGACATAGTAATGCTTTCACCGACACACCCAGACATACAGCAATGCAGACACTGACACACCCAGTGAAACACTAATGCATCCATTAACATACCCAGGCACATACAGACACACGGGCTGAGACACCCAGGAACTTACTGATGAAGCTACTGACACACCTAGGAAAAAAGCCTAAAGCAGTTAGTACTGCTTTTCCAATTATAGAGATATGGAAAGTACAGTCACAGAAAAAAATAACTATTTTCTTTACTCCCTATTGAACCTTCATGTTTTCCAATCTGAAACCAGTTGCTTCTTAATAATAATAAATAATAAAGAGCTTGTAAAGCGCTCAGTAATGCCATCACGGCATGTCCCCGCGCTAAAGCTAGCAGTGAACCAGCAAGAGAGAGATCCAGAGGTCTATGCTGTGTATAAGTGAGTTTTCAGCAAGGCCCTAAACCGCGCTTCACTACTCTCCAGTCTCAAGGCCAAGGGAAGTTTGTTCCATTGTTGAGCTGCATGGAGCGCAAAAGAACGACCACCTATTCTGGCCTTCCTCGTCCTGGGGACTGTCAGCAGTCCGGTCCCCTCCGAACGAAGGGTCCTGGAGGGTTCATACCGGCTGACTAGATCCTTTAAATAAGCGGGCGACCTATCCCAGACAATCCGATGACAGAAGAGTAGGCACTTAAAACGCACCCGTTTCTTCACAGGCAACCAATGAAGCGCATCCAGCGCCTTCTGCGAATTGGCCCTCCTAGGTCTTCTCAACACCAACCTGGCGGCGGAGTTCTGGATGACTTGGAGGCGGCCCAGGCTACCCTCGGTTGCCCCCAGGAACAGTACATTTCCATAGTCCAACCGCGAGGTCACCAGTGCCTGTGTTAAAGTCCTTCTGGCCGCAAGGGGCAATAGGTCTAAAGTTTTATTTAGGGTCTTTAGAACTCCAAAACATTTGCCCACAAGACGCCTAATGTGGCCATCATACGAGAGGGAGGGATTCATCCAGATTCCCAAGTTCTTTGCTTCCTCACAGGGGGTAGGAGTAGGACCCAAGCATGAAGGCCACCACTCAGCTGACCAATTATCGCTTTTTCCCCCCACCACCAGCACCTCTGTTTTAGAACCATTGAGTTTTAAACAATGGGAGTCCATCCATTCTCCCAGTGCCTGCATGCAGGATTTAAAGTTGGTAGGAGTGTTGGAGGAGTTCTGCGATAAAGAGATCAGCAGCTGGGTGTCGTCGGCGTACGACACCAATTCCACCCCAAATGATTGTACCACTTTTGCCAGAGAGGCCATATAAAGATTAAAAAGAGTGGGGCTAAGAGCCAGTTCTCTTTGAAAAAACAAAGAAAACGTATAAAACTTATAGAAAAACCTTCTTAAAAACAACAGTATTTTTTGCACACATTTCAAAAGTACCCCACAAAATCCTCTCAGAACTGGTGACACAGTTTCTGACTACCCCTCAGTTTCAACCTGCGCTCTTCTGGGGTGAATGTATCCTTCCTGGCAAGGGCCTCCTTCATTGTGGGATACCTCAACCTGTTCCCCTTCTCTAGGGCTAGCAGGGCGTCTCTCCGAGCATCAAGTATATGACTCCAAAGGCCAGCTTTCCATTCCTCCTCAGAGGTCCACTTTACCTCTAGAGCTGCTTCATAGGCCTGAAACCACCTGTCTAAATGAACCCCCTCCTTAAGGGTAGACATCAAGGGGCTGATTAGGGTGACAGGTGGACTTTCATCCGCCCACCACCCTAGTGGTGCTGGGACTGGGCGCCAGACATGCAGCGGGCCCATACCACTGATTAGGATCCGACCCCCACCCTGGCGGTGGCACTCCGCATTTTCAACATTGAGGCGGGTGCTGCTTACAGCAGCACCCGCCACAATGGTGAAAAAGCATGTTGTATATTCCCATGCACAACGAGGCAAGCACAGCGCAGTGCCTGCCACCTTGTGCATGGAAATGCAGGGGGGCGTAAGTGCACCCCCACCACCATAATTACCCCTTTGGGCCCACAACTGGACCCCAGAGCACATCCCTGACAGCCTTTCCATGGCTGAGACGCCACCATGGAAAGGTCTTTACAAACAGGCATCATATTAGGGATGGCGTTGCCTGGAAGGCACTGCCACCATATTATGCCCCAGCTCCGCCCAGCCGGCAATCGTAACGATTGCCAACCAGCGGAAAAGCGGCGGACTGACTTTCCATCCCCCTCGCTACTCCAGCCAAAATAATATGGTCGGGGTTAATCAGGTGGAAATGGCAGGTGGATCGCCACTGCCGCCTCAGCAACGGCGATCCGCCCGCCATCATAATCACCCCCCAAGTCTCTAAGTATATAGACTCTTTCTTCAGCACTGGACACAGAAGTGGTGCTACCACCATTTGTGCTAGACTCTAACAACTATTTGGCTTTCAAGTTCAGCTCCTTGACACTAGATTCATGAGCCAGCAAGAACCTTTTCAATTTCAAGGCTGTCTTAGCCTCTGCTTTTATCTCCTCTACAGCACGCTTGACCAGCTGTAGCCTCAGGTCTTACTCAGCCTGTCTGTCTTTGAGGTTGTCAGGGGACTGGGTTTGGGAGGAGACAGTACTTCCTGCATTGAATCCAACAGGGAACTCTCTCTCCGGCGATCCCCTCTCTCCACTGGAGCCTTTGCCCAGCCATTTCTCTGCTCCTCTCCCTCCTGTTTAGAGCCACTTCTCTTAGGGGGCCTGATTCTGAAGTCACCAAAATGTGGGTTCTCTCTTCTAAAGAATGCTGAATTAGTCCTCTTCTTCCTGTGGTGCAGAATGCATTCATTGGATGTCTTTCCAGGTTCTAAGGGTGAACTAGTACTCAAACTCGGACTTATACGTGAGTAAATGGGTATGTGAATGGTTTTATGAGTGTGAGGTGGAGTATTGCAGTCGCGGTTCGGCTGTATGAGTGGTGGGTACATAAGTGCTTTAATGGGAGTGTAGCTGGGTGTTTAAGTACTTGCCTGAATGTGTGAGTGTATGCAAATGACATGCGATTAAATTACATGCTATAAGCAAACACCCACATCTAATTTCAAACATATTCATTCATACTGGCTTAATAGAATTACTAAAACTTAAGTATACCAATTTCTCTTTCTCCTTTCCTGCTCACTGTATTTTTATTTAATGTTCTCATCTAAGCTCCCTTCTATTTTCCCTTGTAATATAGTGTCAAGAAGCTAAACATTTTCTTTCAGCTTATATACCCTCTGAATTTTTATCTAAATATATTTTTATACACTACAATGTAATTAACATACCTGTAAAAGCTCTTTGCTGTTCTCCCAGTTTTATTTCTGTCTGATAACATCTGTTTTTCATTCCAAGTCTACAGAGAAACACCAGCAATCCATCTCCAAAAGCAGTTAAAATAGCTAACCTTCACCATGTAGTCTTACCTATGCTCTTCCAGTTAATAAATCACAGGCTTCCTTCAATCAATCATTCAATCAATCAGAACATTTGTAAAGCGCACTACTTACCCGTAAGGGTCTCAAGATGCTGGGGGGCAGGGGTGCTGCTACTGCTTGAATAGCCAGGTCTTGAGGAGTCTTCTGAAGGTTAGCAGGTCCTGGGTCTGCCGTAGGAGGATGAGGAGGGTGTTCCAGGTCTTTGCTTCGAGGTGGGAGAGCGATCTGCCGCCGAAGGTCACTCTTTGGATGCGGGGGACTGTGGCAAGGGCGAGGTAGGTGGAGCGGAGCTGGCCGTTGGGGGTGTAGAAGCTGAGTCATCTGTTGAGGTATGCTGGTCCGGTATTGTGGAGTGCCTTGTGTGCGTGGGTGAGGAGTTTGAAGGTGATCCTTTTGTTGACGGGGAGCCAGTGTAGGTCTCCCTTGTGGGGTGTGATGTGGCTGCGGTGAGGGATGTTGAGGATGAGGTGTGCAGAGGTGTTCTGGACACTTTGCAGTCGTTTCAGGAGTTTGGCTGAGGCTCCTGCATAGAGGGCGTTTTCGTAGTTCAGTCTGCTGCTCACGAGGGCCTGGATGACCATTCTTCTTGTTTTGGTGGGGATCCACTTGTAGATCTTGCAGAGCATGCAGAGGGTGTTGAAGCAGGAGGACAAGACGGCGTTGACCTGCTTAGTCATGGAGATAGTGGAGTCCAGGATGAACCTAGGCTGTGTCCGTGGACTATGGGTGTTAGAGCTGTTCCCAATGCGGTCAGCCACCAGGAGTAGTCCCAGGCTCAGGGGGTGGAGCCGAGGATGAGGACTTCTATCTTGTCCTAGTTTAGTTTTAGTCCGCTGTTCTTCATCCACTTGGCGACGTCTTTCGTTCCTTCGTGGAGGTTGGTTTTGGCAGTGAGGGGGTCTTTGGTGAGGGAGAGGATCATCTGGGTGTCTTCGGCATATGAGATGATGTTGAGCTCATGCATACGGGCGACGTGGGCGAGCGGTGTGATGTAGATGTTGAACAATGTCGGTCTGAGGGATGAGCCCTGGGGTACGCCGCAGATGAACTCAGTGGCTTTGGAGTGGAAAGGGGGGAGGCAGACGCTCTGGGTTCTGCCAGAGAGGAAGGAGGTGGTCCAGTCCAGACCCTTGCCTCAGATCCCAACGTCATGGAGGCGTGTGCATAGGGTGCAGTGGCAGATGGTGTCGAAGGCGGCTGACAGGTCCATGAGGATGAGGGCAGCGGTTTTTCTGTTGTCCAGCTGGGCCCTGATGTCATCGGTGGCAGCGATGAGGACAGTTTCGGTGCTGTGGTTGCTGCAGAACCCAGACTGGGGTGGGTCCAGGATGCTGTTCTCCTCGAGGTAGCGGGTCCGTTGTCCGTTGATGGTCTTCTTGATTACCTTTGCCGGGAACGGGAGCATGGAGATGGGCTGGAAGTTCTTGAGGTCCTTGGGGTCAGCCTTGGGATTTTTGAGTAGGGCGTTGATCTCAGCGTGCTTCCAACTCTCCAAGAAGGTTGCTGTTTCAAAGGAGATGTTGATGGCTTTCCGGAGATGGGGTGCAATGGTGGTGCTGGCTTTGTTGAAGATGTGGTGTGGGCATGGGTCTGACGGAGATCCGCAGTGGATGGTGTTCATGATTTTCATGGTATCGTCATTGTTTATGTTGGTCCAGGAGAGCAGGGGGTCGGTGCGGATGGTGGCCGTAGGGACCGAGGTCTCAGTGGTTGTTGGGGTGGTTGTGGCATTGAAGCTGTCGTGGATGTCTGGGATCTTGCGATGAAAGAAGGTAGCAAGGGAGTCGCATAGGCCTTGCCAAGGTGGAATGTCGTTGGTGTTAGAGCTGGGGTTGGAGAGTTCCTTCACGATGTTGAAGAGTTTTTTGCTGTTTTGTGCGTTGTAGTCTTTGAAGGGGGCTCTTTTGGCGAATCTGATGAGTTGATGGTGTCTGCGGGTGGCGCTCTTGTGGGCTGCGTGGCTGTCCGGTGTCTGCTCATGGTGCCATTTCTTCTCTAGCTTACAGTAGGTTTGCTTGGAAGCCTGAAGGTCTTCAGTGAACCAGTTGGCTTTCTTGCTGGTGTGTCTGTTGGAGCGTTTCATGATCGGGGCGAGGGTGTTCGCGGAGTTGTTGATCCATTGTCCGAGGTTACGGGCGGCAGTGTCGGGGTCTCTAGGGTCGGCGGGTCGGCTCTTCTATTTTTGTTATACCACAGCTAAATGGTCAGTCGTTCTTTAACCCTTTCCATGTTTTCTGTGAAGGAGCCCAATGTGCTTGTTTTTTCCATGAATCCACCATGTTGTTCAGCACGGCCCGCCCCATATAACTTTGCAGTGGATTTCCAGATCCACATGGGGTCTATGAGTGGGTTTGTGATGTCAATGTTGGTCTGTGAGTGGGTGTGTCAGACTGTGAGTTGGTGTGTGAATATGTGAATGGGTCTCTGAGTGGGTGTGTGAGTAGCTGACAGGGTCTGTGAATGGGTCTGTGAGTTTCTGAGTGGGTCTGTGAGTGGGTGTTTGAACGTGTAAATGGCTCTGTGAGTGGATGTGTGAGTATGTGAATGGGTCTGTGAGTGGGTAAGTAAGTGTATACATGGGTATGTGAGTGGGTGCATGAGTGTCTGATTGGGTCAGTGAGTGGGTGAGTAAGTGTCTGAATGGGTATGTGAGCCACTGCAAGAGTGGCTGGGTGGATGTGTGAGTGAGTGGGTCTCTGAGTGGGTGTTAGGGCATCTGTGTGGGTCTCTGGCTGGGTGTCTGAGTGTCTGTGAGTGGGTTTATAAGTATCTCAGTGGCTCAGTGAGTGGTTGTCTTTTTGCTCAATTTATGGCTGAATTCATGGATCCACCACGTTTTTATACAGGGGCCGCTCTAAGTGTCACGGCAGATCTGCGGATTCACATATGTGGGGAAACACTACCTATTGGCTCATTTCTTTTTAATCATGGGTCCCTCATACACCCCTATATTGCACACATTTGGTCAGGGTACCTCTAACCTAATCTTTTCTATTCCACTTTTTGTCAATTCTCACAAACAACGATTGTAGGTAGTTATACTTAGAACCATGTTTACATAGGATAATCAGTGTTTGACTAGCCTATATCTTTGGCACCAGTTTATGAATCATCACAAAAGTTTCTAAAAAAAATGTTGTTAGATTTTGTTGTTCGTGGAAAGTTTAGGAGTGAACCATCAAGGGGGTGCTGAGAAAAAAGGGGTGTCAAAAAAGTATGTTTTCCCATGGTAATTCCGTTAACCTTAAGACACACCTGCAGCCTTTACTGCTGGACAGAATTACAACAAATGTGTCAGAAAGGTAGATTTGGTTACACTGATTGTGCTTTTTGTTATTTAGTGTAAATCCATTCAGTAGTTGTGCAGAAGTGTAAGAAAATACAGTTAGTGATAACTGTGGCCGCGATGACTTTGCAAACCATTAGTTAGGGCCCATTACCTGTTAAAAACATCTATTAACGTTGAACCTTACTTGTTAATTGTTAACAAGCTGTATCATCGTTGGCTCCTGACTAGGCTCCGTTTTAACGTGATTCACTTAACATTGGGGTATTATCAGGGATAGTGTAATCCTGATGATGCCGAACCTTGCCGATGTGATAATTTCTCGCCCCAGGACACATTACATTTTATGATGTTTTGTGACTTTTATTTCAATATTCGCATGAGATTTCTGTTTCCTATTCTGAGAGAAAGGGATTTTTCCCAGGTTAGACCAGCGCTAGTTTTTCTACTATCTCTGTGTAACCCTGGTGATATTTTTAACATTGCATCCTTTCTGGTAGCAGCAGTGAGGATTAAGAACAAGAGAAATCTGAGGATGAGCTCATCTTAAAGTCATCGCTTGAGGTCTACTGCTAATTTTAGGGCAAGGTGTCTGATTAAGTGATAGTGTTTTATAATGAATTGAAATATCGTCTACGTCTTTTAATTGTTATGTCTAAAGATCTGTAATATTGCTTATGTTTCTGTTCTGTTTTTGTACTTTTATGATTTTAAGTAATCGAATAAAGTGGATTAACTGACTGACTGACTTTGCAAAAAAAAAAAAATTAACATGTGCATGGAAATGCAGAGCTCTGATTGGCTGCCAACAATTCAACCAAGAAGTTTTACGAGCCATCTGTATTGTAAAAGGGGGCAGGGTAGGAATACCCTGAAACCATAAAGTTAGTCCAGGGGTCCCAGAGGTACCCCAACAGACCAAAGAAGCATTTTAAATAAATCACGATATTCACAAATTTGCAGTTAAAAAAAAGCATGGGTTCCGTGCTTGTTTTGACTTAATCCCCAGAGGGGCCAGGTCACAGAGGCATGCCAGTGAAATAAGGGGAAGCACACAGGCCCCTCTCCTAGGGATTATTAAAGCCCTGGGGAATGCCATCTCCCCAGGGCATTGATTTTTTTGTATGCAAGGGTGTGCCCATTCAGCACTCCTGCACCCCATTGGGCTCACCTGCATCACGGGAACTGCAATGTCCCCCGGGTAAATCATAATAAAATACTAAAATAGTATGGGGGGCCCACATGGCACCTGCAGCCCTGGGAACAGCCACCTCCCTGAAGCAGTTAAAGAAAATTATGTGCACGCCCCTGGGACCACCTCTCTGGGGCAAATCATACTACACAGGGACTGCCAGCTCCCGGGGTAGTTAAAACATTTTGTGTGGGTGGGCCGATTGGGCCCACCCATGCCCCATGGACCACCACCTCCTGAGGGCAAATAATGTGCAAATAATCTAGGGGACCTGCATGAACCCCTGCAGCCGCAGGAATCACCCCCTCCCCAGGGCTGAAATAAATTAATATAGGGGGTCAGTCAAGGAACCCTGGCCCCAGGGACAACCACCCCCAAGGCTAAATTGTAAGTCGTGCAGCCCCCCTCATGGAGCCATGGATGGCCCTGGGGACTGCCATACCCCAGGCCTACCTGGTGTCAATCTGTTCAGTAGTTTTTGTGGTTAAAGTCAATTATACATCTATGGACGCGGAGGGTCCGAGGATTGGGCGAGGATTGGCCTCGTAGGATAAGCACACCGTTCCGATCACGTGCTGAATTCTAATTGGCTGTCAAGCGGTTGTAAACATTCGAAACCAGGAACTGCCGGCAGCCATTTTGTGCCTCCGTAGAAGTGAGTGTGAAGAGGTCTGTGAAATATGTTGGCAAAATGAGAACAGGGGCAGGTAAGACACACCCTGACCCCCTAGGCCTACTCTGGGTGTCAGGGTAGGGCAAAAAAAGTAAGAAATGTTTTTTACAAAAAAAGTCGCGAGATGCGCGTAGGATCCGCGCATTTGGTCGCTGAAAAATACGAAGCATGTATTTTTGAGATATATATATCAAGTTTATGTGTATAGATACTGGGTGGTTCTAGAAAGAGCCCTTGTGTTTATTGAAAGATTTTAGTAATTACAAGTAAGTACCGATGCAGAGTCTAAAGTTCACGAGGAAGACTCTGCTTCCTTCATCTGTAAAATGTACACTATCTCTTTAATAGATGCCATGCATATTGAAACACAGTTGTGGTATATGGACAATATTCTATAGTCTCGTAGAAAAGGAGAAAGATTTATTCACATGTTTATACAGAATTGCCGTGCCCCTCTGGAAATTGTGGAATTGCAAAGAACCTAGGGATCTGGTTTGGCGCTGATCTTTGCTTCCGAGATCAGATCTCGCGATTGGCGGGAACCTGTTATGGGACTCTTACCACTCTCCGGAAGTTTTTTCCACTTCTACCCCAGGAAGCGAAAGAAACAGTGGCCAGAGCACTCATCCTTTCGCGTCTGGACTACGCCAACGCATTATATGTGGGCGCCCCTGATTTCCTGCTTCGCAAACTTCAAGTAGTCCAGAACGCGACAGCGAGGCTTCTATTTAACATCCCCAGATGTCATAGTGTACGAAGACAACTTGTGGAACTTCATTGGCTCAGAGTGCGTTTCAAAATCCTGACACTGGCCTTTAAGGCCTTACACGGCCCATGCCCACCCTACCTCAGTGTTAGGTTTGCCTTTTACCATCCCCCGCGACAATTGAGATCTGCCTCCCTCAGACATCTGGTCACTCCCAGATTTAAGAGAGCTCGCCTCGGGGGAAAATCCATGACGGTTAGAGCCGCCCAGTTATGGAACAGCCTCCCTGACCATCTGAGACACACGACAAACCTTGCTTACTTTAAAAAACACTTAAAAACCTTTTTATTCAGGCAAGTCACGTAATCCACATGCTTTCTTTTTTCTGACACTCGAATCTTCTCTCGCGCCAGGACAGTCTCGACTAGCAGTGCGCGTTATAAGAAATATATAACATAACATATTCACTTATCTGCGCAGATCACGTGTTTCAGTCTTCGCCTATCTCGACGACTGGTTGTTGAAGGCGGGCTCACCCCAGACAGTCGTCTCCCACCTCCAGGCTACAGTCGACCTCTTGCACCTGCTGGGGTTGTCCATCAACGTGCCGAAGTCGCACCTATGCCCCTCTCAGAAGCTCCTCTTCATCGCAGCGGTTCTGGACTCAGCGCAGTTTCGGGTTTTTCACTCCGAACAGCAGGTTCGGGATATTTAGGCTCTGATTCTGATCTTTCAGCTTTTATCCCGGATCTCGGTCAGGTTGACGCTGCGGCTCCTGGGGCTGAAGGCCTCCTGCATCCTAGTGGTGCATACCACAAGGTGGCATGTGAATAAATAGAAACATAGGCCATGCAGTTTGCCTCCCGTAATACACAAATTTCAGGGGGTGATGGTTCCCGGGGCTTGAAGGGGGTCGTTGAAGCCCACATACTTGTAATGTTGTAGGGGGGGTTGGGCGCGAAAGTGGTGAAAGGGGGTTGTAAATCTGGTACACAGTGTTTTGTTTTATTTTGCTTTCCTTTCTGTGATGTAGAAGACCCTGGGTAAATATAACGGTTTTTGTACAGCCAGTAACTTTTATCCCTACCCCCAAACGTCTTTCTGCCTGTTACCATAGTAACAGTTCATGGAACATTTACGTGAGCACAGAGGTTAAAAGTTCACACACTATGTTGCTAATGAGTTAGCCTCAGAATTATACTTCAAATTATAAATATCATTTCTATTGATGACTGCTACCCCACAAAAAAAACCAGACGTATGTACTTTTTTAATTAACTTTTATTAAAACAATAACTGGAACTATAACTAAAAGATAACAATACAATAAATAACTATAACTATAACTAACAAAACAATATAATAAACAACGTATAATATGAAGTCCAAAAGACGTATTGTAGTTAATCTGCAAAACAAAAAGAAAAATAGTGTTTAAAATTAGATTGATGTGACTAAATGAGGTCAAACATTACAAGTCAAAGAAACACTTGACGATATATATATATCTTTTAAAATGTTTCCAGTGTGCCGTAAATGCTTCCACTGGCATTGTACATGCAGACTTTGGTCCACCCTTTTTATAAATGTTTGCAGTTTGAGATATAACGTCCTACCTCTGTTCTTCATCTCCTATTTTCTACTTTCAAATTCTTTTGTAAAGACTTTAACATTAAATTAAAGGGAACCTTATTCTGCATATTTTTAATAAAGCATTTGACACAATGCATAGTGACACCGTATTTATTGAATATTTTGAAAATAATTTTCTCAAGTCTTAAAAAAGTGAATGCAAGAAAAGTTACTTGCTGCATATGCAAGACTGCCTTCAAGAGGAGACCCCAATAAAGAGGACTGGTGTGGAACTGCAAGTATGCGGAAGCACTTGCAGGCTAAGAATACGGTCAACTTTGGAAGGGAAGATTTAAGGAGATTGAGAGAGGCTCCTCCTGCTTCATGGGGAGGCCCAAGTACCAGTGGAGCAACACCGTCAACCTCTACTGCACAGCCTAATATTCGTCCCCAATTTGGAACCGTTTAAGAAAAAAAGTAAGAAGGTTGGGAGCTCTTTATGCCATCCTAAAACCTAATCATCCATTAGTTATACAGATATCCACCCTGTATCAGACTCATTCGTAGAAGTGTGAATTTGAGATTATCTGCCACCAAAAAACCCTCAAGTACTTATATCCGTTACTTTTTAACTTAGTCAAATGTGATGTGATGTCACTGACCATGTCATGAATGATGTAATATGTGACATCATCAGCAGTGGATTGCGGGCGCGCGAGTTATAGTTAGTACAACTAACTATAATCGGGGAATTTCAATGGTTTTATACGAGTGAAATGTCCAGCTAACTATAACACCTCTGAAACCTATGTTTTTTCAGTGAATTTCTAAGGTTTTTTAAATGCTAATTCTTAACTATAACTTATCTGAAACCTATGTTTTTTATATATATATAAAATATATTATGCAAACACACACATATATATATATATATGTGTTTGTGTGTTTATATAATTTTATATTGTATTAGATATTAGTGGAATTTATTTAATTTCCTATATATATATATATATATATTACGCTCCATGGGGTTGTCCAAGTAGCGGGTAGCACCCGAGCCTGCGTGCGCCTTCCCCAAAGCGTTAGTTGGTATGGGCAGTTGCGTGTTTGAAATAGGCCCGACGCGTTTCGGAAATGTATTTTCCTCATCAGGGGCCAGCAGTAAAGTGCATGACGTCTACCATCTCCCTGTATGAAAACACATATTGTGCTTGTGGGAGATGTAGTCCATATATCCTGGATGGATGCACTCTCAAATTAATGCTCGTTCCAAGGCTCTACCATGAGCCCCAAACATCACTCCTGTCCTCATCCATCACGCAGCTCCACATACGAGACTCCTTGGATAGCGAGTCTCGTGGCCCCCGTTTCTTCGGGGTGGTGCAACCCAGCGGCAGGACCGCCGCTAATGTATTACGCTCCATGGGGTTGTCCAAGTAGCGGGTAGCACCCGAGCCTGCGTGCGCCTTCCCCAAAGCGTTAGTTGGTATGGGCAGTTGCGTGTTTGAAATAGGCCCGACGCGTTTCGGAAATTTATTTTCCTCATCAGGGGCCAGCAGTAAAGTGCATGACGTCTACCATCTCCCTGTATGAAAACACATATTGTGCTTGTGGGAGATGTAGTCCATATATCCTGGATGGATGCACTCTCAAATTACTGCTCGTTCCAAGGCTCTACCATGAGCCCCAAACATCACTCCTGTCCTCATCCATCACGCAGCTTCACATACGAGACTCCTTGGATAGCGAGTCTCGTGGCCCCCGTTTCTTCGGGGTGGTGCAACCCAGCGGCAGGACCGCCGCTAATGTATTACGCTCCATGGGGTTGTCCAAGTAGCGGGTAGCACCCGAGCCTGCGTGCGCCTTCCCCAAAGCGTTAGTTGGTATGGGCAGTTGCGTGTTTGAAATAGGCCTGACGCATTTCGGAAATTTATTTTCCTCATCAGGGGCCAGCAGTAAAGTGCATGACGTCTACCATCTCCCTGTATTAAAACACATATTGTGCTTGTGGGAGATGTAGTCCATATATCCTGGATGGATGCACTCTAAAATTACTGCTCGTTCCAAGGCTCTACCATGAGCCCCAAACATCACTCCTGTCCTCATCCATCACGCAGCTCCACATACGAGACTCCTTGGATAGCGAGTCTCGTGGCCCCCGTTTCTTCGGGGTGGTGCAACCCAGCGGCAGGACCGCCGCTAATGTATTACGCTCCATGGGGTTGTCCAAGTAGCGGGTAGCACCCGAGCCTGCGTGCGCCTTCCCCAAAGAGTTAGTTGGTATGGGCAGTTGCGTGTTTGAAATAGGCCCGACGCGTTTCGGAAATTTATTTTCCTCATCAGGGGCCAGCAGTAAAGTGCATGACGTCTACCATCTCCCTGTATGAAAACACATATTGTGCTTGTGGGAGATGTAGTCCATATATCCTGGATGGATGCACTCTCAAATTACTGCTCGTTCCAAGGCTCTACCATGAGCCCCAAACATCACTCCTGTCCTCATCCATGGAGCGTAATACATTAGCGGCGGTCCTGCCGCTGGGTTGCACCACCCCGAAGAAACGGGGGCCACGAGACTCGCTATCCAAGGAGTCTCGTATGTGGAGCTGCGTGATGGATGAGGACAGGAGTGATGTTTGGGGCTCATGGTAGAGCCTTGGAACGAGCAGTAATTTGAGAGTGCATCCATCCAGGATATATGGACTACATCTCCCACAAGCACAATATGTGTTTTCACACAGGGAGATGGTAGACGTCATGCACTTTACTGCTGGCCCCTGATGAGGAAAATAAATTTCCGAAACGCGTCGGGCCCATTTCAAACACGCAACTGCCCATACCAACTAACGCTTTGGGGAAGGCGCACGCAGGCTCGGGTGCTACCCGCTACTTGGACAACCCCATGGAGCATAATACATTAGCGGCGGTCCTGCCGCTGGGTTGCACCACCCCCAAGAAACGGGGGCCACGAGACTCGCTATTAAAGGAGTCTCGTATGTGGAGCTGCGTGATGGATGAGGACAGGAGTGATGTTTGGGGCTCATGGTAGAGCCTTGGAACGAGCAGTAATTTGAGAGTGCATCCATCCAGGATATATGGACTACATCTCCCACAAGCACAATATGTGTTTTCATACAGGGAGATGGTAGACGTCATGCACTTTACTGCTGGCCCCTGATGAGGAAAATAAATTTCCGAAACTCGTCGGGCCTATTTCAAACACGCAACTGCCCATACCAACTAACGCTTTGGGGAAGGCGCACGCAGGCTCGGGTGCTACCCGCTACTTGGACAACCCCATGGAGCGTAATACATTAACGGCGGTCCTGCCGCTGGGTTGCACCACCCTGAAGAAACGGGGGCCACGAGACTCGCTATCCAAGGAGTCTCGTATGTGGAGCTGCGTGATGGATGAGGATAGGAGTGATGTTTGGGGCTCATGGTAGAGCCTTGGAACGAGCAGTAATTTGAGAGTGCATCCATCCAGGATATATGGACTACATCTCCCACAAGCACAATATGTGTTTTCATACAGGGAGATGGTAGACGTCATGCACTTTACTGCTGGCCCCTGATGAGGAAAATACATTTCCGAAACGCGTCGGGCCTATTTCAAACACGCAACTGCCCATACCAACTAACGCTTTGGGGAAGGCGCACGCAGGCTCGGGGGCTACCCGCTACTTGGACAACCCCATGGAGCCTAATACATTAGCGGCGGTCCTGCCACTGGGTTGCACCACCCTGAAGAAACGGGGGCCACGAGACTCGCTATCCAAGGAGTCTCGTATGTGGAGCTGCGTGATGGATGAGGACAGGAGTGATGTTTGAGGCTCATGGTAGAGCCTTGGAACGAGCAGTAATTTGAGAGTGCATCCATCCAGGATATATGGACTACATCTCCCACAAGCACAATATGTGTTTTCATACAGGGAGATGGTAGACGTCATGCACTTTACTGCTGGCCCCTGATGAGGAAAATAAATTTCCGAAACGTGTCGTGCCTATTTCAAACACGCAACTGCCCATACCAACTAACGCTTTGGGGAAGGCGCACGCAGGCTCGGGTGCTACCCGCTACTTGGACAACCCCATGGAGCGTAATACATTAGCGTCGGTCCTGCCGCTGGGTTGCACCACCCCGAAGAAACGGGGGCCACGAGACTCGCTATCCAAGGAGTCTCGTATGTGGAGCTGCGTGATGGATGAGGACAGGAGTGATGTTTGGGGCTCATGGTAGAGCCTTGGAACGAGCAGTAATTTGAGAGTGCATCCATCCAGGATATATGGACTACATCTCCCACAAGCACAATATGTGTTTTCATACAGGGAGATGGTAGACGTCATGCACTTTACTGCTGGCCCCTGATGAGGAAAATAAATTTCCGAAACGCGTCGGGCCTATTTCAAACACGCAACTGCCCATACCAACTAACGCTTTGGGGAAGGCGCACGCAGGCTCGGGTGCTACCCGCTACTTGGACAACCCCATGGAGCGTAATACATTAGCGGCGGTCCTGCCTCTGTGTTGCACCACCCCGAAGAAACGGGGGCCACGAGACTCGCTATCCAAGGAGTCTCGTATGTGGAGCTGCATGATGGATGAGGACAGGAGTGATGTTTGGGGCTCATGGTAGAGCCTTGGAACGAGCAGTAATTTGAGAGTGCAACCATCCAGGATATATGAACTACATCTCCCACAAGCACAATATGTGTTTTCATACAGGGAGATGGTAGACGTCATGCACTTTACTGCTGGCCCCTGATGAGGAAAATAAATTTCCGAAACGCGTCGGGCCTATTTCAAACACGCAACTGCCCATACCAACTAACGCTTTGGGGAAGGCGCACGCAGGCTCGGGTGCTACCCGCTACTTGGACAACCCCATGGAGCGTAATACATTAGCGGCGGTCCTGCCGCTGGGTTGCACCACCCCGAAGAAACGGGTGCCACGAGACTCGCTATCCAAGGAGTCTCGTATGTGGAGCTGCGTGATGGATGAGGACAGGAGTGATGTTTGGGGCTCATGGTAGAGCCTTGGAACGAGCAGTAATTTGAGAGTGCTTCCATCCAGGATATATGGACTACATCTCCCACAAGCACAATATGTGTTTTCATACAGGGAGATGGTAGACGTCATGCACTTTACTGCTGGCCCCTGATGAGGAAAATAAATTTCCGAAACGCGTCGGGCCTATTTCAAACACGCAACTGCCCATACCAACTAACGCTTTGGGGAAGGCGCACGCAGGCTCGGGTGCTACCCGCTACTTGGACAACCCCATGGAGCGTAATACATTAGCGGCGGTCCTGCCGCTGGGTTGCACCACCCCGAAGAAACGGGGGCCACGAGACTCGCTATCCAAGGAGTCTCGTATGTGGAGCTGCGTGATGGATGAGGACAGGAGTGATGTTTGGGGCTCATGGTAGAGCCTTGGAACGAGCAGTAATTTGAGAGTGCATCCATCCAGGATATATGGACTACATCTCCCACAAGCACAATATGTGTTTTCATACAGGGCGATGGTAGACGTCATGCACTTTACTGCTGGCCCCTGATGAGGAAAATAAATTTCCGAAACGCGTCGGGCCTATTTCAAACACTCAACTGCCCATACCAACTAACGCTTTGGGGAAGGCGCACGCAGGCTCGGGTGCTACCCGCTACTTGGACAACCCCATGGAGCGTAATATATATATATATATATATATATATATTACCTACTGGCGGTCGCCAGTAGGTATATATAGTTAGGATTTTTTCTCTATGGGATTTTTGAAAATTCTATGTCTAATAACTTTGGCGTTTGTGGACGGAATTGGCTGAAATTTTCAGGAAAATGGCACATTTCGTTTCTGAGCAGCCCTTGAAAATTTGGGGGGGGTTCGTCAAGGGGGGGCCGAGAAAAAAGGGGGTCCCAAAACGTGTTTTTAACATTGAGTTTTCCATAGGGCGGTTGGCCTCACTTTTAGCCCGAACGGCTGAATGGATTTGCACGAAACTTGGCAAAATTGTAGGGACTGGTAGCCCGATGTGCCTTTGCTAGGTCTCAATATATGTGCTCCAGTGGATTTTGAGAAATTAACGTTCAAAAAAAGATATATATCTGTAACAGCGGACCGGGCAGCGCTACGGTTCGCGGACTTTTCGCGGTACGGAGCTTTGTGAAGCGAAGCTGATTGGTTCTCCGGCGTCTGTGAACATTCCAAACAGTCCGTAGCGGCCGCCATCTTGTCTCTCGGTAGGATCGAGAGACAAGAGGAGGCCAAAGCGAAGGGGCAAATGACCATAAGGGGGCATAGTAGATCCTCGCTGACCCCCTAGGTTTGATGTGGAGGTTTTAAAAGGGTCCCGCGGGGCAAAAAAAAATAATAATAATAATAATCGAACGGCTGAATGGATTTGCACGAAACTTGGTAAAATATTAGGGACTGGTAGCCCGATGTGCCTTTGCTAGGTCTCAATATATGTGCTCCAGTGGATTTTGAGAAATTAACGTTCAAAAAAAGATATATATCTGTAACAGCGCTCCGCTTCGCGTAACGGAGGTTTGCGAAGCTGATTGGTTCTCCGGCGTCTGTAAACATTGCAAACAGTCCGTAGCGGCCGCCATCTTGTCTCTCGGTAGGATCGAGAGACAAGAGGAGGCCAAAGCGAAGGGGCAAATGACCATAAGGGGGCATAGTAGATCCTCCTTGACCTCTTAGGTTTGATGTGGAAGTTTTAAAAGGGCCCCGCGGGGCAAAAAAAAAATAATAATAATAATAATCGAACGGCTGAATGGATTTGCACGAAACTTGGCAAAATTGTAGGGACTGGTAGCTCGATGTGCCTTTGCTAGGTCTCAATATATGTGTTTCAGTGGATTTTGAGAAATTAACGTTCAAAAACAAGATATATATCTGTAACAGCGCTCCGCTTCGCGGAGATAAAATTATATCTGTATTACCTAGCTGTTGCTAACACCAGTTAGCGACGGCTAGTAGGAGATAGCGACCATCTTGGGCCCCACTTTGCATGTGAGTGATATTTATCACTAATGACATGCAAAGTGGGCATGCCAAGATGTTAGCGACTGGAAACAGTCGCTAACATCGCTATCTCCTATTATCAACTTTTGGAAATATTCGCGATAAGCGCGAATATCTCCAAAAGCTAGCACCTGCCCTGAGCAGTTCTTAGCCATGTTATCCAATGGGAGGTGGATAACATGGCTAAGAGCATTAGCTCGGTAATGCATGAATATCGCGGAGTTTTCAGCGATATTAATGCATTGCGGTCGTTTTTTATCGTATTTGCGATAAACCTTGATAATAGCAAGGTTTATCTGCAATAATTTCTGACGATGCTTAGCGGTAAAAAAATCGTTGCTAAGCATCGTTAGGGATAAATATCGCTTAACTTTGGTAATATGCCCCAACGTCTGTTAACGTTCGATTCGAAGGAAATCAGGAAGTGTTGAAAAACATTGTCTGCGCCATCTTGTCTTTTTTCAAATGCCACACTTTTGTCGTGCACGGCAGTCATTTTAGATGCCTTGTCCAGACCCACTCTGTGCACGCTGTCGATCCTTAGCATGGCTCCCCACCCTCGCAAGCATCTCCCCCAGGCAGTGGTCACCCCCGCTCTCTGTCTTATGCATGGGTAATAAACCTCCCCCCATCTGCGCTGCTCTTCCCTGAGAATCACACCCTGTGCCCGCCCAACACCTCCCTTTCGCCCTATTCACTACCGCACCCTCTGACACTCCTTTTCCTCTGTGTCCGATTGTCCAGGCCGGTCCTAGGGTATCAGCTAGCCCTGCAGATGTAGTTTATGGCCCCAGCTGTAAAGAATCACCCCTCTTCAAAGGAGTTATGGTAGATCAAGGCCCACACTCGATGAGATCCGTCACAGCAGACGCGTTCCTATTATCTGAAAACCATCCTGTATTGTGATTGGGGAGGGGACCGAGCCTGAAGCGGAATATTCCAGGGATGACTCTTTGTACATCAAAGTTTTTACAATTATGTGTCACTTTAAAAATATATAGCACTCCGACAAAGTAGTAAGATTATAAAACTTTAATAACTTATAAATATATACAAGAAAACAAAAACAGTAATAACATATAAACATTTTTAGGGAAAAACAACGAAGTAGCGGTCGGCTGTGCGAATAGTCCCAACGCAGCACAACGTCCAGATTTCTGGCGTGGGGCGTCGCGGGGGGTGGGTCATCAGTAGCAAACTGTTGTGCGAATAGTTCCAAGGCAGCAGAACGATGGCACCAAGGTGATGTCCAGTAAGTTGCCGCACTGGTTTTGGTATCCTACAATGCTGCTCCGAATAACGGCGTGGGGCGCCCCGGGGGAGGCGGCGTGAACGGGCCTCTCCAGGTGGAGTCTCATCTGTTGTAGTGGGGCGCCCCTTTACCGTTTCAGTTGCCATTCCGTCTGTTTTTGGTCCACTGTGTCAAAAGCCGCAATTCAGCTGAGTTGCGCCCACTCTTGCGGTGCAGCGATAGGCGGCTGTCACAGGACTCTCAAAATGGCGGCAGGCTGTTTCCTTTTTGGGCCTGGTCCACTGAAATGGCCCTGGGACACCTTGGAAATCGGACGCTTGTCTGCTAGGTCTTGGACCCCATTCTCGAAAGCGTCCCCTCCGCCTTGAGGATTCATCAAAAGTTTTGGGGGCCCCCGACTCCTGTAGGCTTCTGGTGGGGAGCGGCTGCCATGATTGCTCGCGGAATGACCACGACGGAGCTACGAGATGGTGGTGCTCTCATGCTGACGCCAGCTTCAGTCTGAAACATCCAGAAACAAGGTGGGGCTTTCATCGTTTGGGAAAAAAAAAAGTTTTCATCCAATGAAAAGTGTTGTTTTTAGGTCATATGATCAAGCCTTCCATCATTAGGAAACCAAAAGTAAAATGAACCAACGAAAAGTTTTATAAACAAGTCACATGACCTGTTATGCGGCATAGGGTATAAAATGCGGAGAAAATACGTTGGCACGTGAGGCGGCGTCAGTAGCGGACCGATGTGCGAATAGGCCGAAGGCAACACAACGCGCCAAGATCCGGATGGCACCGAGGTGGTGTCCAGCAAGTTGCAGCACTGGTGTGGCCATCCTACAATGCTGAAAGTCGGCGTGGGGTGCCCCGTTGGCCTGTGAGTTTGCGTCAGTAGCGGACCGATGTGCGAATAGGCCGAAGGCAGCACAACGCGCCAAGATCCGGATGGCACCGAGGTGGTGTCTAGTAAGTTGCCGCACTGGTGTGGCCATCCTACAATGTTGAAAGTCGGCGTGGGGCGCCCCGTTGGCCTGTGAGATGGCGTCAGTAGCGGACCGATGTGCGAATGGGGCCAAAGGCAGCGCAACAATATTTTCGGAATAGAAGACACCACAAGGCGCTGAGATGCCAAGATCCGGATGGCACCGAGGTGGTGCCTAGCAAGTTGTGGCACTGGTGTGGCCATCCTACAATGGTAAAAGTCGGCGTGGGGCGCCCTGTTGGCCTGTGAGATGGTGTCAGTAGCGGACTGATGTGCGAATGGGGCCAAAGGCAGCGCAACAATATTTTCTGACTGACACCACAAGGCGCTGAGATGCCAAGATCCGGATGGCACCGAGGTGATGTCTAGGAAGTTGCTGTACTGGTGTGGCCATCCTACAATGGTAAAAGTCGGCGTGGGGCGCCCTGTTGGCCTGTGAGATGGTGTCAGTTGCGGACCGATGTGCGAATGGGGCCAAAGGCAGCGCAACAATATTTTCTGTATGGAAGATACCACTAGGCGTTGAGATGCCAAGATCCGGATGGCACCGAGGTGATGTCTAGCAAGTTGCTGTACTGGTGTGGTCATCCTACAATGCTGAAACTCGGCGTGGGGCGCCCCATTAGCCTGTGAGATGGCGTCAGTAGCGGACCGATGTGTGAATAGGCCGGAACCAGCACAAGGCGCCAAGATCCGGATGTCACCGTGGTGGTTTCATAGTTGAGAGGCACTTCATCTGCAGTGGGGCGCCGAGATCCGGATGGCACCGAGGTGATGTCTAGCAAGTTGCTGTACTGGTGTGGTCATCCTACAATGCTGAAACTCGGCGTGGGGCGCCCCATTAGTCTGTGAGATGGCGTCAGTAGCGGACCGATGTGCGAATAGGCCGAAGGCAGCACAACGCGCCAAGATCCGGATGTCACCGTGGTGGTTTCATAGTTGAGAGGCACTTCATCTGCAGTGGGGCGCCGAGATCCGGATGGCACCGAGGTGATGTCTAGCAAGTTGCTGTACTGGTGTGGTCATCCTACAATGCTGAAACTCGGCGTGGGGCGCCCCATTAGCCTGTGAGATGGCGTCAGTAGCGGACCGATGTGCGAATAGGCCGAAGGCAGCACAACGCGCCAAGATCCGGATGTCACCGTGGTGGTTTCATAGTTGAGAGGCACTTCATCTGCAGTGGGGCGCCGAGATCCGGATGGCACCGAGGTGATGTCTAGCAAGTTGCTGTACTGGTGTGGTCATCCTACAATGCTGAAACTCGGCGTGGGGCGCCCCATTAGCCTGTGAGATGGCGTCAGTAGCGGACCGATGTGCGAATGGGGCCAAAGGCAGCGCAACAATTTTTTTGGAATAGAAGAGACCACAAGGCGCTGAGATTCGGTTAGCACCGAGGTGGTGTCTAGCAAGCTATGCAGCTGAGTTGCGTGCGCACTTGCGGCGAATAGGTCGAAGGCAGCATAACAATGTTTTCTGAATAGAAGACACCACAAGGCGTTCAGATTCGGTTACCACCGAGGTGATGTCTAGCAAGTTGCCGCACTGGTGTGGCCATCCTACAATACTGCTCCGAATAACGGCGTGGGGTGCCCGAAGGGGGGGGGGAGGCGGCGTGAACGGGCCTTCCTAGGTGGAGGCTCGTCTGCTGTAGTGGGGCGCCCCTTTACCGTTTCAGTTGCCATTCAGCTGAGTTTCGGCTGCTCTTGATGCTACAGCGACAGGCGGCTGCAACAGGACTCTCAAAATGGCGGCCTGTTCTTTGGATTTGGGCCTGGTCCACTAAAATGGCCCTGGGACACCTTAGAACTCGGACGCTCGATTTTTTTTTTCCTTTCCTGTACATGCAAAAAAAGGTAAATGCCCGGTACGTTACACGCTTCATCTGCCACGATGAACTCTCCAGAGGAACCGAAAAAAAATATAGTTATGGTAACTATACCATGCATCGTCATATGGAGAGGTGGCACCAATTAATTATAGTGCTGCATAAAAGAGAGATTTGGAGGAGAACCCCTGACCTGCTAGTACATTCATCAAAGAAGTGGCACTGACAGCATCAGAGGCAAGGGAAACGGTCCCAAATATTTAGAAGAACTTTGGAAAGATTAAAATGACATGTTTAGATTGTGGCAAATTAATTTCATGTGGACAGATGAGTGTTACTCTAATAAATACAGCATATGAACATCATCATAGTCGATGGTTGGTAGAGACATTTTGACTATATCCTGGACCTGCCCGTCCTCGCCCAAAATGGCGCCGGAATAAATGGGACTCGTAACTCCTTGTTGTGTACTGGTTGCAGAACCTTGAAATCACGAGATACGTATGCAGTTTTGAAGCACATGGCGGGCGGGGACGAGAGTTGATTGAATATTTCGACATCCCTATTGATATTAAGTTCTGATGTGTTATTGATTACTGTACTATTGAAAGTTCGAATTAACGTCACCCATGGTACTTGCCCGCAAATGTATATCTAGATAATTTTATTGTAACTGGCCCTGTCGTATTTTAATTATAAAATGTACGTCCACCGATTCCGTAACTGTTAGACACCTTAGTTCTTGCAACCTAATGGCCCGCCCGTTATGTTCCTCTACAGTGTAAATGTCTACTCATCATATACGATTACAGTTTGCTCCGTGGCCGGCCCACGTGGTTATAGGCTCGTATTTGTATAATGAAATTTTCACAATAAAGGTTTTTAAAAGAAAACATGGTAGTAGTATATACATTGGTAAAGTTTTTAATAATAGTCACTGTTTTAGAATCATTAAAAGGCAAGTGAAATAAAGCAGACCAATTACATGAAGGGTAAAAGGTATAATACGAAGGAACGCAGTAAAGATAAATGGTCAAGGGCTGTTGTGTTTTCTATTCCTGCAACATAAAGTGATCGATAAGAATCTCATATTCAGGCGTATCGGCGACTAAGACAGCAGGTCGACCCTCTTTTGCTCAACGGCTCCGTCATGGGACGAAGAAACGCTCTTTTTCTCGAAAAAAGAATATATTTTACTTGCAGGACAGTTGTAAATTTTCCGGGAAAGTACATTAGCCTGGAACATTATAACATATATTTAAGAAAAAATAATGTTCGGAAGTAATAAAAAGCGTAATTTTTAGGTCATATGACCAAGCCTTTCATCATTAGAATAAGAAAAGTAAAATGAACCAATGAAAAGTTTTATTAACAAGTCACATGACTTGTTATGCTTACGTTACGCGCTGCGCGCCCCGGATGACTTCCGGATGCGCTAACGCGGCGCGTCATATGACGCATTACGCGACAACGCAGGTCCAGAATATAGTCAAAATGTCTCCACCAACCAGCGGTCGGAACACAACCCCTTTCAGCAGGCTAAATAGTTCTGTTAAATGACAACAGAAGGGACAGGCAACAAGAACCATTAGTCAAAGAGGGGAGGGCTAGTTCTTCTCTACCGGGTTACATTGGGGCGCTACCGGAACTGATCGAATTGGTAGTCTACAGTGTTTCTGGATGTTTCAGACTGAAGCTGGGGTTAGCATGAGAGCAGCACCATTTCGTAGCTCCGTCGTGGCCATTCCGCAACCAATCATGGCAGCCGCTCTTTATCGTTATTTTGGGCGGGGTGGGTGGCGGAGCCGAGCTGTTTTGCAGCCATCATTGTGTGGAGTTCAGTTCATTTCACTAGTTTTGTATTTGTCATGAGGGGTTGTTCCTAATGTTTCTATTTTAGCGAGGTCAAAAAGAGATCCCATTAGTGGCCTACTGATTTTACTCGATTCCTTTTCTTTTTTTTTTACACGATTTTTCGTTATCTGCAAAGACTAAACAGAGTATTGTGACTCTGTGTTTGTTTGTAAATAGAGAATGAACCAAAGAGAACCAATTCTAACACAGTAAATACTTGGATAACAATCAATCAAATGGAGAGAGAAGCAGGCACGACGTATTACAACGGGGGCAAAGGCCTGCGTTAACTACCCTTCACTATGTGCAAAGAGAGAGTACTCCTAATAGAAATGAGGGGGGGGCACCATTCAAAGCAGATCAGTGTGCATAAACACGAAAATGTTTTCACTTACCACGTACTTGACATTCGACAGCTTATGATATTTGCTATTAAAAAACCATTGAAATTCACTGAAAAAACCATAGGTTATAGACCATATATAGTTAGGAATTAGCATTTACAAAACCTTGAAAATTCACTGAAAAAAACATAGTTTATAGACCATATATAGTTAGGAATTAGCATTTAAAAAACCTTATTTTACTCACACAAAACCATTGAAATTCCATATATAGTTAGTTGCACTAACTATATATCGCGCACCCGCAATCCACTGCTGATGATGTCACATATTACATCATTCATGACATGGTCAGTGACATCACTGATGACATCACTGATGACATTTCAAATGACATCACTGATGACATCACTGATGACATCTCATTTGACATCAATGACCACATCACTGATGATATCATTCATGTGACAATACAATGCATCTCCTCACATTTTAATATAACCTCTGTTTCACCCAGTGTTAAATACAGAGTATAATTTTTGAAACCATTGACACACCAATACTAGTTACTACATATGTACTCACTGATTCCTACGTCTACACACACATTCACTCATTCACCCATACAATCATTCATACATACAATCACTCATCTTTACAACACTATCATATGCACTCATACACCTATACAGACACTCACACTCTGCCACTCATCCATGGAGTTACTCACACACCTAGTCAGTCCTGTAAAGAATCAATCACACTTCCATGTTCTTGTCTATACAGTTAAACATAGAGCACCTTACATTTTCAAACATATACTAACACATACTTACCTTGTTATACAATCATTGATATAAGTACACATTGATCTGCACAGAGTCACACACCTCCCAGCCAGCCACACACACACTCAGTCTCCCATACAAATACTTGGACAATCAATCAGTAACCCATATAGTTAATCATATAGCTACTGATCAACACATGCAGCAGTTTACAGAACAACAGACATAATGATGCACAAATTAAGACACTTTAGTCACTAACCCATGCACTCAGTGAGACACATTTAATCACTCACTCATACATTCAGTCATGCACCTACTAAATCCTTTGTCCAGACACTTATACTTCCACTCATTCTTCAATATGTAAGACACATTTTAACTTTACAGAAACATACAGTCACTGGATGTTGTCATCAGTGATGTCATCAGTGATGTCATTTGAGATGTCATCAGTGATGTCATCAGTGATGTCACTGACCATGTCATGAATGATGTAATATGTGACATCATCAGCAGTGGATTGCGGGTGCGCGATATATAGTTAGTGCAACTAACTATATATGGAATTTCAATGGTTTTGTGTGAGTAAAATAAGGTTTTTTAAATGCTAATTCCTAACTATATATGGTCTATAACCTATGGTTTTTTCAGTGAATATATATATATATGTATATATATATATATATATATATATATATTCCAATTGTAAATAAAGCAGGGTCCTTCCTGAATCACTCCCAAGTCAGGTGGCGCAGCAAACCGGCAGAGCCCTAACGCCGGTAATCGTTTACTCCAAAGTCCAAAAAGTGTCCAATGCGCACTCAGAGAAGGAAAGGTTTCATCATTTTATTTCATTTCATTTCAAGAAATATTGCGATATTTCTTGAAATAAAATGATGAAACCTTTCCTTCTCTGAGTGCGCATTGGACACTTTTTGGACTTTGGAATATATATATATACATATATATATCTATATATATATATATATATATATATATATATATATATATATATATATATATATATAATACTTTATATATTAAAATAATTAACATTCATTAATATAAAGTCTATTTCTATTAAAAAAATTGATCTTTGTATATTTTTGGAAGGTGTTTGTGTCAACAATATTTTTTCCCTGATATTTTCGTACAGACAGTTAGGGATACAATATTTTGGGCAAAAAATATTTTTGACATGATATTTGTGTCACATGGCATTGTTTACCTCAATATTGGGTCCGAGATCCTATTAAATGTACAGAAATTATTGCTGGATTTGAAAGCTACCACAGCTAAAGGACATTCTCTGCTCTTACTAGTCTCCTGTTGGCGTGTTATGTTTCTTTTGTATGGATCATGGGTCCTGCTTTACATTTTCACTCAATATACAGGTGAGGTACATTTTGCAAAATATGCATAGTTATGGAATAATTTTTCCAGCAATTAGCAATTGGCCCACTGTTGCTTGCGCACAAATGTTTGAATTCAATTTTTACAGTGTTTGAAAGTAAGTGAAAGCCATACAGTATGAGGGCTAGACATGTCATAATTTTAATATTATTATAGCACTGGCAGAGCCATTCTGACACTTCTGATAATAGGAAATTAAAATCCTATGAAGAGGAACATAAATGACATTGCAGTGATCAATATATGTTCCATTGATGTTCTATTAGTGATTCTGCTCCAGGAGCAGTGACACTTATTTTAGAAGTCGGATCTACAAACTGTCTTGGTCACCTAACTGTTTCAATGGTACATTAGCAGTGTGATTTCAAGAATAAGTCCAGCATTGTCTGCAATGGAAATCATATCAGTATACAGTATGTTTAGAATAGAGTTTTAATTTGAATAATGTATGCATAGAAATGAAAACGTGGATATCAATCTTGAAACCTGTAGGTTCAGGCACTTAGGAACCGCTTATATCTGAGATAAGTTACATGAAAAATATTTCACCTACCTTTTAAATTGTTAGCCCTTCTCCAGATATGGACCTTTCAATAGGAATATAAATTTGTTCCCTGAAGTTAGTTTAATACCACAAGGTTTCTTTAAAACAAATGAGATGTTCCCATTTCTGAATTTCAAAATTGATGTTCAGGGATTGTTGTGGTTGCACACTATGTTGTTAGATTTGTTACAAGAGATAAAAAAAAATACCATGCTTTATTTCTAAGATGTTAAATCATTTTGTGGAGGCCTCCAATGCCCAGACTACTTCCTTCAATAGATTGGAATGTATTATTACCCTTTGGCTAATTCTAAACATGATTCACTAATTGGTATGGCATTAAAATATATTAGACTAAATGCAGGTGCCTGTTTTGTGCACTTGCACTGTTTGAAGTGCCTTACTTTAGCCTGGTATTTCTCTGATGTATTAGACTATTTAGATACCATAGTTCAGAAACATTAGGAGCCACTCCCGACTCTGAAAACCAGGCTCTGATGTTGACAAATATTGCTTTAAATGATATCACTTTACATACTCCAAGTGCATACAAATGGGGGTTTGTCTCTGCACTGAGCCAGTTTAGCTGTTCATGATATGACCACTGGCTGAGACTTAACCAGCCACCTTTCTGGCATCCTGGAAATGCTTTTCGTAGAAGATGAGTTAGGACAGTTAAAGGTCAATTACAAAGGAGCAGGCATTCCGCTTTGATATGTCCTCCCTGAAATTTTATAGTCCAGGTACCAGAAATTTCAGGAGTTAGATACACCAAAATATACAGTATTCCTAACCGCGACAAAAGTCAGCCTGCCAGAAGAGACGCTGGGCCTGGATTAACATCAAAATCGCAATTAACTATAATCTTCTGGAACATAGCAGGGATCAGCAAAATCTGTAAAAATGAAAACCTAAAGCAGTTCCTGGAAAGTGGAGACATAATCTGCTTTCAAGAAACATGGGCCTTGTCCACCACTCCTCTGGCAGGGTACTACGAACATCAAGTACCAGCCATAAAAAGGAATATGTTTGGCCGTCCAGCTGGCGGCCTGTCAGTTTTTATAAAACACGAGTGTGCCCTCGTAGCCACCGTCATTAACTCGAACTCCCCCGGTCTGCAAGCTCTACAGATCAGAGGTCTGAGTTTCAATAAACATCCAATGCGCCTGTTGGTAATAAACTGTCATATCAACCCCGCACAGACCCTAATGAAAGACCAGCTGGAGGCACTGGCACAAAACCTAGAAGATCTGCTAAATAAACGCAAAACATATCAGGTCATTCTAGCTGGGGACTTTAATTTGAAATATCTCGACAAAACAGAAACACCCCCCCCCCCGGGGATCAGGCAGGGCAGTTCCCCTGCACGATCTTCTCAACAATTACAAGCTGACATCAACCTACGCACTGAAAAAAGCTCGCTCGGCTGCCTGGCAGCCTCAGCCCACTTTTCGGGACACCTCAAGAATCGATTACATTATGATTAGCGGAGAGTTGGCGGCCAGAATGGATGACTTCGAAGTTGAAGATCGAAAGGAAAGCGACCATAGGCCATTAAGAGCAGCATTTCAGTTGGACGTACCGCCTGCTACCATCTATCAACCCATTGGGGGGACAAGTGGGGAGGAGAAACATAGCGTCCTGCGGAGGATCAAGTGGTCAGACAAGACCGAAGGGACACTTCAAATATGGCTGGGCCAGGCACAGGAAGGGAGTCTGCTCACAGAGCTCTCACCCATAAAAGGATGGGAGAATATCATCGAGGACTTACAAATTAAGCTCGGGAACCCCAAATCCCAAAATTCTAGAACAAAAGGGCAATTCAGACCAGGAAGTATTTGCCCACACGACATACGAGAACATAAAAGACTTTTGCGTAAGGCTCTCGCAGAAAAGAAAAAAGGGGCAGCCAAATAGAGGGAGCATCGATCGCCTCACTGAGGGCATCCTTAAGGAAGAAGCTATGGGAACACAAAAAAGCCAACATGGAAAGCAAATGGGTTAAAGTTTTCTCCCTGCTCAAACAAAAGAACCCAGCACGACTCTGGAGATATATAAACCAAATGAGCAACCGAGGACCATCAAGAGAAAATGGGGTTGCAGAAAAAGATTGGATGCAATATATGAAGCAGGTATATGTAGATGGTGGTTATGGAGGCTGTCTGTTTTTGAGGTAGCCACGCCCCCCGTGGTCAATGGCGGCGCGGTTCATCTGGTAGTTTGGAAGCTGCGGCTTGAGGCGATAAGCTGCGGCGGAGAGGGGGAGACGAAGCAGCCCTTTTCGGGTCAGCAGGCTGTGTGGCAAACCCGGTTTTGGTGTAGGAAGACCTCGAGTCCTTGGCGGAGAAGGCGGGAAGGAAAACGCCGTGGGAGGGAGCAGGCGAGAAATACCTGTCTTCCAGGCTGCGAGGAACCAGCGTGAACAGCGGTAAAACGCTGAAGCAGAGGTCGAGCAGGCTCCAGCGGCAGGTTGATGGGGGATCCAGGGGGCTGCAGAGGAAGAGGTCTGGAGCGCCTTTGCTCTGAAAGTGGAGCATTCAAGGTGGCAAACAGGTGAGGAGGGGTGAAAGAGGTGTAAAAGAGGAGAGGAGGAAAGGCTGCGCCTGTAATAGGAATAAATACATATATGAATACAAGATAACATACGGACTGGATACCTGCAGCACTTGGGGCAGTGGAGTGGAAAGGCGAGGAGAGGAGGAGAAATTTGCAGTATCTATAATCAGTGTTTTTTGATGAAGGACATTTTTGGCTGGTAATACTGCAATTACTTCGTGTGTCTGGCACGTCCCGTTGGAGTTGCTGTCACCCCCGGAGGGGTTTCATATCGGCGGCCTCTCGCCCTAACTTGCTGTGGGGGCGAGAACTGAAGGGCTATGTACCGCACGGGACTCCAAGAACCAGGAGCCCGTGCGAGATACCACCTGCGAGGAGGCACGCCCACTACTCACCGGCGCATATATCCACATCCGGTTCCCGCAGCGCGGGACAAGCCGGACGAAGCCCGGACAAAGGGCGGGCCGTCTGTGGCCGTCCGTGGACGGCTGAGGACGGGATGGGCCACATCTCGTTAAAGAATCTGGGCACGTCACAACAACGCAAAAGGTTCGGTGCGCTCTGTGACCTACCTACATCCAGCTGTGTGGGAACTACAACCTGTTGCGAGTGGGGATGGGCAAGCGTAAATCCATGGAAGGAGGGAGGGCCATCGAAGCTGCCAAACGCCAAAAACGGAGTAAGAAGAAGAAAGCAAAGGGATCACCCAAACATGCGGCGATAAACTGCATCATGGACAAAATTGACACTATCATTGATGATTGCCAGGACATATTATCTGCTGACGAGGGACCCCCAGAGGCTGCGGAGGTGGCCAGGGTGGTAGGGGGTCCAAAGCCTATTGTAAAAGAGGTGGTCGGTCCAACTACTATAATCCCCGAAATGTTCCGAGTCAGTGCTAAGCAAAGGGCGGCTGCCTTAAAGCAGCCAGGGCTTGAAGGTCGTCCAATGGGGGGAAGGGTAAACTCGCCCCCTAGCGATGTGAGTGTGGAAAATCCCCCAGTCACACCTATTATAGCTAATGATCCAATCTCGTGTTCTAATAGGTTCACTGTACTGGCAGAGATCCAGCAGGAGCCAGAAGGAGAAATTCCTAGTAGTGGCACTAATAGCTCCCCTCCACAAGGTATACTTGATGGTTGTGATTATTCAATCTCAAGAGACATCCCGGGAACCATTAGGGATCTGGTTAATCTAGTTTCTTTACTTAGAGATTAGATAGATGGCATGAAAAAACTAATTATAAATCTAACTGCAGTCCCAGCTGCCAATTTGTGTGTCCATTGGCATCAACTTGGGGCTTCCCCTAAGATAACTAAGGCTTATCCTATTAAATCCCAAAGTACCCTTACAACAGCAGGGACAAATGCTGCTACTAGTAGTAAGTGACTCTGGGTTGCCCCCGAAGAAGGGAGCGTAACTAGTATAGGCACGGTTCCTACTGCAATCACCAATAGGTTGGTTCGACCCGTGATGGAAACTAAGGCAGCAAGTAAGCCTAGTGCTAGTACCCAGAGAAATCAGAGGGGGACTCCAGGGCGGAGAGGACCGTTAGGACCACCACCATGCAAAGGGCTGGGAATTTCAGTAGGGGCCAGCTCCATGGTCCTCCTATAACCTTTAAAGGGCCGCCAAACCACATCGCAGAACCCTCTAGGAATAAAGTACACTTAAAGGGTAACTTTGCCTCGAACATAATATACATGACTAATGTCCCTAAGTGTCAAACGCGAACTAATGGCCCAAGGGAAGGGGTAGACTCGTTGACAAACAAGGCCATTCATTGGCTAAGGCACGTTAGAGGGTGCCGATCAGTTATCAGGGATGACATAGTCAAAGTAAGGAGATTGAGCCATCCTGGGGCTAGGCATGATCCTATTGAACTAACTCTGTCGTCTAACAACCTAGCTGAGAACTTATTTAAGCTAGAGTTCAGATCAAGCCCCCCTATCCACTCTGGTATTCAGCTGAAGAAAATGCCCCCATCACCATTTTCGCTCACTACAGTTATGCCTTCAAGGGACATTGGACAGGGGTACAATAGGTCCAGGCTTAATCACAATGATTGACTATCTCATAGGTGGTCAGGCGAATTGATTATTGACCAACTGGGGCCTAGAGCCAGGGACCAATGAACGATACTTAGTAGGGTAGAGGGCGTTGAATATTCAGGTTTGGCCGGTCCTTCCCTGGCAGAGGTCGAAATAGCTAGTGTCGATGGTGGGCAGGAACCTGGTGTCTCCACCATAGAGGTAGCAGGAGGCCATGATTCCTTAAGTGCACACGCCCCAAGAGACCTGTCTCCAGCCCCCCCAGTACTGTGGCGTGAATCTAGTAGGGCTGGGGGAAGAATAGTCTCATGGAATATAGCAGGATTGTGTTCTAGAATGCACTCACCCGAATGGGTGTCCTTTATAAACGACTTTGACATTTGTATCTTCCAAGAGACGTGGGCCTGTGAGCCCCAGTTCCTCTTGGGTTTTCTTAATTTCTCTGTGCCAGCCCTCAAGGGCCCCAAGGGCAGGCCGAAAGGTGGTTTAACCATCTGGGCCCGGCAGGCACTCTTTGACAGAATAGTAGAGCTCCCATCTGGTAATAATGACATTCAGTTGATTAGGATAAGTATGGTTTTGGGGGAGCACTTAGATATCTACAACTTGTACGCAAGAGGGACAGATGGAGGGAAATCCTAGGTTTTGGTAGCGCTTGATCATCTGATTGGCACTCAGCCAAGCGAGAACAATGTATTAATTGCTGGGGACCTGAATATGACCTTTGAGCCTCTTTCTGTAGGTGACTGGCATTCGGAAGAGGATGTAGACTCTGAGTGGGGTATCCCTATTCTGGACTTAAAACCTGTAAGTAGATGGTCAGCAGGTATAATCCAGATGAATGCTTGATGTAGTGAAAGGGGGCTCAGGGCATTGTATGGAAGGACAGTGAGTGACGGCCAAGGGGCCAACACCTTTGATAATGGTCGCTCGCAAAGCCGGATTTATTATGTCATTTGTAACCTGGCTATTTGGCATTTGATGAATGACATGCAGGTGGTTAGTAGACAGGAGAGTGACCACAACCCCCTATGTATTACTCATCGCCTGTGGGGGAGGACTTAGAGGGGTTAAATAATGTGGAAGAAGCTGTCGCGGAGATTGTACCAACGAATGACATGAGGCGGGTCAAGTGGTCCCAAATTGTAATGAATACTGAGGTGCTAGAAAACATTGGCAAAAACTTGGATAGCACTACTTCTGCTATGGAAGCAATACTGAAGAAGGGATCCGAGAGTGGATCCAATGTGGAAAAAGTAACCAACCTGCACTGTGAATTCTTCGGTTTAATAAAGGGTCATTTCTACAAGGTGGTTCGCCTGCAGCTGGGCAAGAATAACCGCCCACATCCAGCGGGGTGGTATAATGCGGTGTGTAGGATGGCTAGAACATCTCTGGGAATGGCTATTAAAAACAAAGATCCAGTAGCCATCAGGGAAGCAAGACAGAAGTACATGGCCAGTGTATCCATAGCCAAGAAGCAATGGGACGAGCAGCACTGGCAAGAACTTAAAGCTGCCAGTTCTGCCAAGGACTCCAGACTATTTTGGAATATCGTAAAGTGGGGGAATGGAGGCCTCCCAGAACCACCTTCAAATCACATTTCTCAGAATAGCTGGTTAGACTATTTTGGTCCCCAATACATGTGCCGCCCTAAGGATAAGACCAGGGAGTCTGTAGTCCCCGCTATATTCTCAGCCCCTCCTTTTAACAATGCTGATGTAGGAGTGGCTCTGGACTCAGTCTCTCGGGGAAAAGCTCCCGGACCCGATGGGGTACCCGCTGACGTCTTCCTCCATGAGAAATCTCGATGGGGCAGGTATATTTTGAAGCTAGCTAATGCGGTGGGTTTAGGAGCTCCGGTACTGAAGTCTTGGCTAGGGGCTGTAACAATCCCTGTGTACAAAAAAGGTGACAAATCGTTACCGGGGAATTACAGGCCCATTAGCCTAATAGACACAGTACAAAAGGTGATAAATGACCCTAGCGAAAATCATGATCTGGGTAGAAGAAAATAATGTCCTATCTCCTTACCAAGCCGGTTTCCGCAAATTAACCAGCACCATAGACCAGATATTCCGGTTTACGTTGCTGCACTGGAAGGGGGTGCAGTTGGGGAAGGATAGTCTTTATGCTGCCTTTATCGATCTACGTGCAGCTTTTGACTTAGTCCCTCGCTCCTTGCTATGGAAAGTCTTAGCCGAGATGGGTATGCCATTGGAAATTCTATCGCTAGCAATGAGACTGCACAAGTCAAATTACGCAAAAATCAAGTGGGGGAGGCATGGGAAAGTCACTGCTGAGTTTGCGGTAGAGCGGGGTGTACGCCAAGGCTGTGCCATGGCCCCCACGCTCTTCTCATTGTATATTAATGGTGTAGTTGAGCGTATGTTGTCTAGCTCTGTAGACGCTCTGACTCTGGATGGAGTAAAAACGCCAATCCTACTATTTGCAGATGACACGCTCATAATATCTAAAACCCCAAGCGGCCTGCAGCGTGCTTTGAAGATCTTCGAGGGCTTCTGTGTTGAGCGTGGGCTTGAAGTAAATGTAGCCAAAACGAAGCTCATGACATTTAACCCTCATGCCAGTTTCAAAGGGAACTTCTCTATGGATGGTCAAAGGGTGGAAATAGTCTCGGACTTTGTGTACCTGGGAATCCATATAGCAAAGGGCGTGAAATGGGGGAAACATACTGAAACGGCGGCCCTCAAACTCCGCCAAAACGCTGGTGCTATAAATGCTGAGCACAAAAAGTCTTTGACCAAGGCAATCTTGCCAGCACTTCAGGTATATGAGGCCAAAGCTGTTGGCTCGGCACTTTACGGCGCAGAACTTTGGGGCTTCGATAATTTGACATCTTTAACGCTTGCTGAAAACAAATTCTTGCAAAACCTCATAGGCCTCCCTAAAAGCACACCCATGAAGCCACTGCGCAGTGAGCTAGGCAGGAAAGCCATATCAGATAAGGCTAGATTACGACCCATTTTATATTGGCGGCCTATTTGGGTCACCCCTGAGCTCGCCCATTACGCGAGGGGCTTCCTGGATGTAATCAATTCCGTTGTGGGAGAACCCAGAGCAGGCCCAGTTCCCGGCCAAAGACATCATAAAAAAAAGGTATTGGGATATGGTAGAACGCCGGAACTGGAATGATGCAGATACCTCCTCTTTGGAAGGACGTTTTTTGGAAATAAAAGCTTCCCCATTCCTGGAGCCCTATTGGAATATCATAGCTAAGCCTCAGGACAGGAAGCTTTACTTCCAACTTAGAGTGGGGTCGCTCCCAGTTAGATCGTTAACAGGAAGATGGGCAGAAGCTAATTCTAATGTTTGCCCAGCTTGTAACATCTAAACCAAGACCATTGCCCACCTTCTTTTTGTTTGTGGGGTCTACTCAATCCCCCGACGCGTTTGGCTGAGGGCGATGTGCAAACAGCTTGGTACGAGAGAAAGCAAGGTGACTTTAAGAATTATCTGCACCAGCTCTCTTCCAACCATTTCCGTGGCGGCTGCCAAATTTTTGGGGTGGGCATGGGTTATTAGAAGGAAATTTCTTGTGCATTAATAGGTCGGTTGAGACTGTTCTTCCCACCAGTGAAAAGGAATGGTTTTGACTTTGTATTTTGGATTTATATTGGTTTTATAACTATATGAATTTCGAGGTTTTACTGTTGGTTCTTAACACCAGAGAAGTCATGATGCTTTATTCTTTTAAATTTTAAATTTTTTGGAGGTTGTAATCAAATTTTATACCGTTAATGTGGATCTAATGGTTTTAGATGTATCATGCTTTTATGAGTTTTTACCTCGAATAAAGCAAATTTGACTGACTGACTGACACGTTATATGTAACAGTCTCTACCAAAGAAGTCCTATCAAGTGATAAGGCAGAGCCAGCCGAGCAAGTCCAACTGATTACCACAAAGCCAGGAGTCACAACTTCGAGCCCAGGCAAGACCTCCATGGGTAATAGATCTCCGACCAATCTGATGACACCTTACCAACCTGGGCAAACATCCAACAGGTCATCAAAATTATCAAGAGCATGAGGAATAACGGGGCCCCGGGGCCCAACGGGATTCCAGCGCCGGTCTTCAAACAGGCACTGGAGTTCTGGGCAGCACTCCTAACTCCGCTCTTCAATTACACCTTTTCGACCGCCATAACCCCCGAGTCTTGGAGGTGTTCCATACTGGTCCCAATTTTCAAAAAAGGAGATCGCCTAAAGACGTCGAACTACAGGCTCATTGCCATGCTTGATTTGGAAGCCAAGGCATATGCCCACCTATTACTGAAAGATTTAGAAAAATGGGTCAAAGAGAGAAACATAATACCCATGCACCACACTGGCTTCAGGTCCCAGGCATCAACAATGGACAACGTCCTGGCGCTAGCATACCTTTCATCCCAGGCAACCTTGAAGAACCATCCTCCACTCTTTTGCTGCTTTGTGGATTATAGTACAGCCTTCGACAAAGTAGTCAGAAAAAGATTATGGCAGAAATTAGAAAAGTGGGGCATTCCACCGAATCTTCTGAAGGCAATAAGGTCATTTCTACAAGGACACCTGGGTGTGGGTCAAAACAAGTGCCCGTACAGTTTCCCCCAAAATAACCACAGAGAATGGGTTGAAGCAAGGGTGCGTGCTGGCCCCCATCCTTTTCAACCTATATACGATGGACCTGGGAGAGGCCCTAAAAGGAGCCAGTTTAGTAGACCCAAGATTAGGAAGCTTGAGGCTCCCAGTCTTACAGTATGCTGACTGTGAGAAGTTGGCCTGGTATATGATGCTCACTAGTTCTAGTGATCACCTTGTACCATGCCAAGCAACCCTTATGGTGCAGGTTGTAAAGTCAACCTTATAGACAAGCTATCCTAGGGGTAGCATGGACTAAGCAGTCTTAGGCTAAACTCTGTAAAGGCATGTGAAGCAAGCTGTTTTACCATACACAATCCCTTGAATACCAAATGAAAGGACACCACACAGATATATATTGAAAATATATATAGATTTATTTCTACAAATATCCCTGATACTCTTTATGAGCACAGAAGCAAATGCGTTAAAACAAAACACAGTTTAAATACACAAAAGTTGCACAATTATGGATGAGCCCTAGGGGCCACCTAAACCATGTACTAAAATAGTGGTATAAGAACCACTATGGGGAAAGTGAAGAGGCCTAGGGCCTGGGGAATCGCTGGAGCTGTTCGGGACTAGCAGTGAAGAAGTCGGGAAAGGCCCGCGGGACTCGGGTGCACAGCGGAAAGTGCACGCTTTACCAATGCAATGTCAATGGTGCGTAAAAGTTACAAAGTTAGTTAAAAAGGAACCTTCCGAGTGACCTAGAAGGATGAAACTTTAGACACAGACACTAGAGGTGTGTACCAGTGTGGGAACACTGGCAGAGCTGAGTTACCTCACCCACAGGAAGCGGGTGCATAGGGTCGAAGTAGTGTCGGGTTTCGTCACGCAGGTCGATGGTGCTTGGAGCTGAAGATGCTGCAGGCGACTCGATGTGAAGAGTTCCGGTGGGTCCAAGGATGGATCTGAAGAGGTGAAGACCTGAAAGCAGAGGGGACAATGTTCAAAGTCACTAGCCAGTGACTACCGTGGAACCAGAGTGGAACCAGGCGATGTCGGGTGCAAACAGGCGTCGAGGTGTAGCTTCTCTCTGCAGCCACGTGGACACGAGGAGTCGAAGACATCCAGGAGTCGGTCACGAGCTGTCCCACGCAGGTTTCTCGCTGTTGGCGGTGTCAGCAACTTGATTGGAGCAAACAGGCCTTGGCTAATGCAAGCCACGCAGGAATCGAAAAAGGCTTGTTACTCGGACCAGCAAGGTCAGAGCAGGGGCTCCTTTTTACAGGAGCGAGGGCACGTCTGGAGCAACCAGACCTGCAGTGTAAGTTGAAGGTTTCTTTGCCAAGATGGCCGCTAGCTACGTGGCAAGTGGTCGGGATGGCACGTCAAGTGGCACAGTGCAAAAGGGCCCCACGCAGATCGTCGAGATGCTGGGGGGCTGATCTTCGGTGCAAGGGTTGCTCGAGGTTGGGGCTTCTCAAACCCCAAAGCACAGCATCGAGGGTGCCTCTGATGCTGCGCAGTCAGCATTTCGGGGGTCTTTCAAGAGGTCCGGTTCCACGTCTCTCGGTGCCTCCACTGGTCCCTTCTTTGCAGGGACTTTGGATCGGGCTGTGAGAAGTCTGGGAGTCTGGGTCTTGTCAGGCTCTGGGCTTGGGCTCCGGCGGGAGGCGGCGGCAAAGCAGACGTCGAGTTGCTGGTTGGTGCCTGTGTTCACAGGGTGGTCACTCCTTGGCCACAAGGGAGATTCTCTTCCGTCTTCTGTGCAGCAGAATGTCGAAGTCCAGTCTTCTTCTGTATTTCAAGTTGATTCAGGATGATCTCAAGTCTCAGGACACAGCTCCCACTCTTATTCGAATCTGGGGGGCCGGATCACCTACTAGGTCCCTCCTCTGGGTGGAACCAGGAAGGGGGGTGGTTACACCCCCTTTCCTTTGTCCAGTATCGTGCCATGACTGGGGCTGGAAAGCCCCAGCACCGGTTTGAACTGGCCTATGCACAGGGACACCTGGTGTGCCCCAGGCATGTCTGATTCTATTCAGCCCTGTCCTACCCAATACACAAAATCCTGTCTGGAGTGGTGCTAGCACCTCCCCAGGCAAAAAACCCTTTGTCCAAGCTACCCTCGCTGGAAGGACTCCCAGCAGCAGGAGGTCAGACTTGAGTCTGTGGTGGCAGCATCCATTTTGTGATGCTAAGGCTCTGTTTAACTTTAACCGGGGTTCAGGCTAGGTACATGTCGTGTCCCTCTAGAAGGATGGAATGCTACCCCCGTCGCCAGAACTGGTGAGGGGTTAGTATTCCAATTCGTATGACACCTTACTCGACATGTTTTGATAAAGCCAAACCCAAGATAGCATTTAACCGCGAGGTTCATAATGCACTTAAGAGTATATGGTATGGCAATATCATGAAACAGCTAAAGGACATGGTTCCGAAAGCTGCAGACAGGCTCAGCTCATGCTAGAGCACCATCTCACATATTTCCAAGCACTCTGCCTCCAGGATTGATGAGGCCTTCCATAGGAGTGACTGATAGGAACATATGTGTCCATTTTAGGTTAGGTATAGGCATACTACACCTAAGTAAGGGGTGGTTACACCGACTTACCCCAGCTGAGTGATCAGCCAGTTGTGTCAAATATGGAGGCCAGGCCAGGGGTGGCACAATACATGCTGCAGCCCCTGGTAGGCCTTGGAAGCACCTATGCCCTGGGTACCTGGGTACACTGTTACAGGGGCCAATAAGGTGAACCAGTTCCAATTTCGTTATGCACCTAAAGTACATGGGTAACAATTTAGAGAGAGAACAGCAGGCTGTGGGTCTGATTATCAGGCCCACAGCCACATTAAGTCATAAACCAGTGAAGCAAAAAGCAACAATTTGGGGTGACCATAGGATAGCAGACCCTACTCTCCTACACAACCCCCCCCCCAAACGCAGGGACATTAGACTAACCTTGACCAGTTGGATCTTCATGTTCTAAGTGGAAGTACCTGGAGAGACCATCTGCATTACCATGGTCAGTCCCTGGGCGGTGCTCCACTGTAAAGTCCATCCCCTGTAGGGAAATGGACCACCTGAGCAGTTTGGGGTTTTCACCCTTCATCTGACTAAGCCATAAGAGGGGCTTATGGTCGGTCTGAATCTTGAAGTGAGTGCCAAACAAGTATGGTCTCAACTTCTTCAGGGCCCACACCACAGCAAAGGCCTCCCTCTCAATGGCTGACCAACGTTTCTCTCTGGGGCTCAGCCTTCTGCTAATGAAAGCAATGGGCTGGTCTTGACCATCTACATTAAGTTGTGAAAGCACAGCTCCCACTCCCAACTCAGAAGCATCTGTTTGGACAATAAACTCTCTTGAGTAGTCAGGACTCTTCAGGATAGGTGCAGAGCACATGGCCTTCTTCAGGTCATCAAATGCCTTTTGACAGTATTCTGTCCACTGAACCTTTTTGGGCATCTTCTTGGATGTCAGATCATTAAGAGGAGTCACAATGGACCCATAGTTCTTAACAAACATCCTGTAGTACCCAGTCAGGCCCAAGAAAGCTCTGACCTGAGTCTGGGTAGGTGGAGGAGTCCAGTCCTTTATGGTCTGAATCTTACTCTCCAGTGGTTGAACTTGGCCTCCACCCACAAGGTGGCCCAAGTACACAACCTTACTCTGCCCTATCTGGCACTTGGTTGCCTTGATAGTGAGGCCTGCCTTTTGCAGAGCCTCTAGCACTTCCTTCAGGTGGACCAGGTGATCCTCCCAGGTGGAGCTAAAGACAGCAATATCATCCAGATATGCTGCACAAAAGTCATCCAACCCAGTAAGGACTTGATTCACCAACCTTTGGAAGGTGGCAGGTGCATTTTGCAAACCAAAGGGCATCACCACAAACTGGTAATGCCCACTGGGGGTAGAAAATGCTGTCTTGGCTTTAGACTCCTCAGCTAACCTAATTTGCCAGTAGCCAGCTGTCAAGTCAAATGTGCTCAAAAACTTGGCAGAAGCCAATTTGTCTATGAGCTCATCTGCCCTTGGAATTGGGTGTGCATCTGTCCTGGTGACAGCATTGAGTCCTCTGTAGTCCACACAGAACCTCATCTCTCTCTTTCCATCTTTGGTGTGAGGTTTGGGGACCAGAACCACTGGCTCAATGACACCTAACTCCAGCATCTTTTGCACCTCAGCCTTGATACAGTCTCTGACATGGTCAGGCTGCCTGTAAATTTTGTTCTTTACAGGAAGACTATCACCAGTGTCCACCACATGGGTACACCAGTTAGTCTGACTGGGTGTCAGGGAGAACATATGTCGATATGACTGCAAAACCTGTCTACAGTCATGTTGCTGATGTTCAGTGAGGCTGCCATCTAAGGCCACACCATCAACTGAGCCATCCTCAGGATTCTGAGTCAGCAGGTCTGGGAGAGGGTCACTCTCTTCCCCCTGCCCCTCATCTGTAGCCATGAGCAAGCCCATGTCTCTCCTGTCAACATATGCTTTCAGCCTGTTAACATGGAGCACCCTGTGGGGGCTCCTGGGAGTTCCAAGGTCCACCAAGTAGGTAACCTCTCCCTTTTTCTCAATGATGGTATGGGGTCCAGACCATCTGTCTTGGAGTGCTGCTGGGGCCACTGGCTCCAACACCCATACCTTCTGTCCAGGCTGGTACTCAGTCAGGACAGCCTTTTGGTCATGCCAGGCTTTCTGTAAGGCCTGGCTAGCCTCAAGGTTTTTGGGTGCCTTCTCCATATACTCAGCCATCCTGGAGCGGAGACCAAGTACATAGTCCACTATGTCTTGCTTGGGCTTTTTGAGAGGTAACTCCCATCCTTCCCTCACCAGACATAGGGGTCCTCTTACAGGATGGCCAAACAACAATTCAAAGGGGCTGAAGCCAACTCCTTTTGTGGGACCTCTCTGTAGGCAAACAGAAGGCAGGGCAGAAGGATATCCCATCTTCGCCTGAGCTTCTCAGGTAATCCTTTGATCATGCCCTTTAGGGTCTTGTTGAATCTCTCAACAAGCCCATTGCACTGTGGATGATAGGGAGTGGTGAACTTATAGTTGACACCACACTCCTTCCACATAGCTGTCAAGTAACCTGACATGAAGTTTGCACCTCTATCAGATACCACCTCCTTAGGAAACCCCACTCTGGAGAAAACTCCAAGTAAGGCCCTGGCCACAACAGGAGCTGTTGTGGTCCTAAGTGGAATTGCCTCTGGGTACCTGGTGGCATGGTCCACCACCACCAGTATGAATCTGTGCCCAGATGCTGTAGGGGGATCCATTGGTCCAACAATGTCAATCCCTACCCTTTCAAAGGGCACCCCCACCACAGGTAGTGGTATTAGGGGGGCCTTTGTGGTACCACCTGCTTTGTCACTTGCTTGGCAGGTTACACAGGAGCGACAAAACTCCTTTGTATCTTCTGACATGTGAGGCCAGGGAAAGTGACAGACAAGTCTGTCCCATGTTTTGTTCTGGCCTAGGTGTCCTGCTAAGGGAATATCGTGTGCCAAGGTAAGAAGGAAGCCCCTAAATTGCAGAGGTATGACCAACCTCCTGGTTGTACCAGGCTTGGGGTCTCTACCCTCTGAATAAAGGAGCCCATCATCCCAATAAACCTTATGGGTACCTTGAGCATTCCCAGCAGCCTCAGCAGCAGCCTGCTGTCTGAGGGGTCCAAGAGAAGGACAGGATAACTGAGCCTGCCCCAAGTCTGCCCTTGAAGGTCCCCCTGTCCCCAGAAACTCAACCTGATCAGGTTCAAGCTCTATAGGGACAGTTCCTTCAGGGGTCTCAGAATCATCTTCCTGTGAAGGCTGATCCTCACTTGTAGGCATTTGGGAAGGCACAGCCTTTGCCCTCCTGTTCCTTGTCTTGGGAGGTACTTGGTCCATTGTTCCAGGATCCAAGACCTGAGATTCAGAGAGGCACTTTTTGGCCTGTGACCTGGTCACAGCAAGGACATGTGATGATATCCCTAACATCTCTGCATGAGTCCTGTACTCAACTTCTGACCATAGAGAGCTCTCCAGGTCATTGCCCAACAAACATTCTACTGGGAGATCAGCACTAACCACAACTCTTTTTAGGCCAGTTACCCCTCCCCAGGAAAAGTTAACAATTGCCACACTATGTGTAGTAGTGACATTGCTGGCATTGGTCACCAGGTAATTATCACCTGGTATGTACTGTCCAGGGTCCACAAAGCTAGGTGTCACCATGGTGACACTGGCACATGTGCCCCTGTATACTTGAGCCACTTTTTCATTAATTAAAGGTGTCTGTCTGTACTTGCCCAAATTATTGGGACTGACAGTAGGGGAGAAATCAATCTCCCCATCACAGATCAGAACAGCCTGTGTGGGGACTCTGACTAGGTCAGAATCTCCATCAGTTCCCAAGGTGATACCCACTACCCCCTTAGTCTGTGGTCCAACACTGCCAACTGTACTAGTGGGTGCAGGTGCCTTAGGGGCTGCAGTGTTGGTGGCTCCACCCTTTTTACAATCACTTGTCCAGTGAGTGGTGTTTTTGCAAAAGCTACACCAGGGTTTTCTTTGACCTTCTTTCTTCTTCTTCTTGGAAGTTTGGGACCCACCCTTAGTATTAGTTTGGGGCCCTGTTGAAGACTTCTGGTCTTTAGCTTTCTGCTCCCCACCCTTCTGGTCTGTTTGCTTGTGGTCACCACCCTGGTTTTGGTTCTGGTTCTTTTGCTTAACTCTGTTTCTAACCCATTTGTCTGCCCTCTTTCCCAATTCTTGGGGAGAGGTTAGATCTGAGTCAACCAAATGTTGATGCAACTGCTGGTTCTGACAGTTATTTAAAATCTGTTCTCTCATAAGCAAATTGTACAATCCTTCATAGTCTGTAACCTTACTTCCCAGCAACCAGCCCTCCAGAGCCTTAGTGGCACATTCAACAAATTCAGACCGGTCCTGAGTCTGTGTCTTCTGGGTGTCTCTGAACATTAACCTGTACTGTTCAGTGGTTACGCCTAACCCATCAATCAGAGCACTCTTCAGGACCAGGTAGTTTCTAGAATCCCCATCACTAACTGTGAGGAGTCTGTCTCGGCCTCTACCTTCAAAGGAGAGCCACAAGATTGCTGCCCACTGCTCCTGAGGGACCTGCTGTACTTTGCAAGCTCTCTCAAGTGCAGTCATCCACTTGTGGATATCATCCCCAACTTTGTAGGGGGGCACAATCTTACTCAGGTTTCTATTGTCATAGGACCTGTCTTTATCCTTAGGGATAGTGCTGCCACCAGTGGAATCTAATCCACTCTCTCTAGGCTGCCTTGCTCTAGCAAGTTTTTCTTTGGCCAGGGCAACTTCTAATTCTTGTCTCTGGATCCTAAGTTCAGCCTCTCTCATTTTGGCCTCATGTTCCCTTCTCTGAGGGCTAGTGAACTCCCTTCTGGAGTTACCATGAGAACCTCTAGAAACATGGGAAGTATTGGATTCACCTGAGTGATTCCTCCTCCTCCTATGCTCCTGGTTAAGTCCATTTGGGGGTCTGAATGGGTTGGACCCACCTTCAGTCCCAAATAAGCTTAGGTTAGCCTGGTTAAGCCTGCTGACTAACACCTGGCTATCTCTATCATCATCAGACTCACTTTCTTCAACCTCCTCCCCCTCTTCTTCTTCCTCAGGCTGAGAATTCCCAGGGGTCTGGTCTTCCTCATCTATGTGGATGACAGGGGTAGGGGCATCAGGGTTATCATCTTCAGTGGGAGAGCCTCCATCTCCAGTCCCTGAGGTGCCTGGTTTGGAGTTCTTTAGAGCTTCAGACTGGTCTAACAGCTCTCTGATGTGTCCTGCTGTAGGAGTAGGACCTGTTTTGATTCCTCTCATGGAACACAGTTGCCTCAGTTCCTTAAATGGAAAGATAGCAAATTTGGATGGTGCCCTTGGAGGGTCACTCTCAACAGAGGTGGTTCCAGTGGATCCCTCTGCTCCAGACATTGCTCTAGTGTGGTGGATGTGTTGCAATCTACCTACACTTGTGTTTTCCTACAAAACCTATCTAGTAGTTGTAGTCAGGGTGTGCTACTCCCTATCCTCTACAACAACTAAGTTCAGTAGAACTTAAGTATATCTAGTCTTGTTTTAGTGTACCTATCAGGTACCTGTATGATCTTTCAAATGATATTTTCAAAGATTGTAATGGTAAAACAACAGCAAGCTCAAATCCCAATCCGCTACTCACCAATGTGAGAAGTTGGCCTGGTATATGATGCTCACTAGATCTAGTGATCACCTTGTACCATGCCAAGCAACCCTTATGGTGCAGGCTGTAAAGTCAACCTTATAGACAAGCTATCCTAGGGGTAGCATGGACTAAGCAGTCTTAGGCTAAACTCTGTAAAGGCATGTGAAGCAAGCTGTTTTACCATACACAATCCCTTGAATACCAAATGAAAGGACACCACACAGATATATATTGAAAATATATATAGATTTATTTCTACAAATATCCCTGATACTCTTTATGAGCACAGAAGCAAATGCGTTAAAACAAAACACAGTTTAAATACACAAAAGTTGCACAATTATGGATGAGCCCTAGGGGCCACCTAAACCATATACTAAAATAGTGGTATAAGAACCACTATGGGGAAAGTGAAGAGGCTTAGGGCCTGGGGATTCGCTGGAGCTGTTCGGGACTAGCAGTGAAGAAGTCGGGAAAGGCCCGCGGGACTCGGGTGCAGTGCGGAAAGTGCACGCTTTACCAATGCAATGTCAATGGTGCATAAAAGTTACAAAGTTAGTTAAAAAGGAACCTTCCGAGTGACCTAGAAGGATGAAACTTTAGACACAGACACTAGAGGTGTGTACTGGTGTGGGAACACCGGCGGAGCTGAGTTACCTCACCCACAGGAAGCGGGTGCATAGGGTCGAAGTAGTGTCGGGTTTCGTCACGCAGGTCGATGGTGCTTGGAGCTGAAGATGCTGCAGGCGACTCGATGTGAAGAGTTTCGGTGGGTCCAAGGATGGATAAGAAGAGGTGAAGACCTGAAAGCAGAGGGGACAATGTTCAAAGTCACTAGCCAGTGACTACCGTGGAACCAGAGTGGAACCAGGCGATGTCGGGTGCAAACAGGCGTCGAGGTGTAGCTTCTCTCTGCAGCCACGTGGACACGAGGGGTCGAAGACGTCCAGGAGTCGGTCACGAGCTGTCGCACGCAGGCTTCTCGCAGTTGGCGGTGTCGGCAACTTGATTGGAGCAAACAGGCCTTGGCTAATGCAAGCAACGCAGGAATCGAAAAAGGCTTGTTACTCGGACCAGCAAGGTCAGAGCAGGGGCTCCTTTTTACAGGAGCGAGGGCAAGTCTGGAGCAACCAGACCCGCAGTGTAAGTTGAAGGTTTTGTCACCAATATGGCCGCTAGCCAAGTGGCAAGTGGTCGGAATGGCGCATCGAGTGGCACAGTGCAAAAGGGCCCCACGCAGATCGTGGAGATGCTGGGGGGCTGATCTTCGGTGCAAAGGCTGCTCGAGGTTAGGGCTTCTAAAACCCCAAAGCACAGCGTCGAGGGTGCCTCTGATGCTGCGCAGTCAGCGTTTCGGGAGTCTTTCAAGAGGTCCAGTCCCACGTCTCTTGGTGCCTCCACGGGTCCCTTCTTTGCAGGGACTGTGGATCGGGCTGTGAGAAGTCTGGGAGTCTGGGTCTTGTTAAGCTCTGGGCTCGGGCTCCGGCGGGAGGCGGTGGCAAAGCAGATGTCGAGTTGCTGGTTGGTGCATGTGTTCACAGGGTGGTCACTCCTTGGCCACAAGGGAGATTCTCTTCCGTCTTCTGTGCAGCAGAATGTCGAAGTCCAGTCTTCTTCTGTATTTCAAGTTGATTCAGGATGATCTCAAGTCTCAGGACACAGCTCCCACTCTTATTCGAATCTGGGGGGCCGGATCACCTACTAGGTCCCTACTCTGGGTGGAACCAGGAAGGGGGGGTGTTAAAGATCAATTCAAAATGGTCAGGCGATTTCAGTAGATGTTTCCTAAGTTAAATTTGCCCGGCGTAAAACGCCTCTAATACCATACGAAGTTATTCAATAAAGAGGCAGGCGCTGGAGACAGGAAGACAGGAAACAAGTTTATTCCGTCGGAGTAGAACACATCAGATCAGACAACAAGGTATCGTCTCGAGGTGCTCTCTCAACCTCTCTGAGACCTGGTCTTTTATACACTGGTCTAAGACATGTGAACATTCTTTATTACAGCAAGGACATTGTGAAGTATGAGAACGACATCCCCGGCACCCCCCCAGTTCCGGCCCATTCCAACACATGACAACAGTAGAGGCCCTTTCCCCTCATATGATTGGGAGGGGTTATCACGCAGCTGAGTGTTCTGCCGATTCCTTTGGAATGTGTGCGCCTGATCGAATCTCGGGGGGTGGGGACGTCATGATCAATAGTGATCTCTTTCAGGAGAAGCGAGTGCATGCAGTAGTGGGCAATAAACTGTATCCTCGGGCTAAGGGATGACCAGCGGTTCGTACAGGCAGTCGGGCTCAGAGGAAGGGGTCATCAAAGGAGGGGTATTCATGGGCGGAAAGGAGGTGTTGGTCAGGCGCGGGGTGTGATTCCCTGAGACAGAGTCATGGGGGGTTTCATGGCTTGTGCATGTGAGCGCGGGGGCAGCCAGGAGGCGCGGGGAAGGCTTGCAAGGTTCAGGGAAGTGTGCTGACGGGCGATCGTGAACAGGGAGACCATGGTACCTAAAATGGCTGTCGTGTATGCTCATACGTGAGTCTGCAAGATGGTGTAGATGATGTTCAGTACACGAACTAAAATTCCACAGTCCTCCCTTTAACATGTCTCGCCAGCTTGTCAGTTCGGATCAATCCCCATGAGACCACGCACCTCTATCTCGTATAGGGGACTCATGTGCTCAGGTTTAAAGTTCAAAGTCTTTGGGCACATACAGTTGGAAATGAGTGCACATAAAGGTGGTAAACATTGAATACCTAAGCAACACCCACATAGTATCATGATTGGTATCAATAAAAACGTGAACAATCTCCACCCCCAGTTCTTCAAAGTGTCCCAGAACCAGCCTCCAAGCGACCATCCTTCCTGCTCCTGGTGAACCTCCGAGGACAGTCTGTGGAGGTGTTCGATTGCTTTGTAGACTGAAGGTGAGTTATCTGGCACGTAGGTGCAACAGCTGGAGCCGATGATGCGGCATGCACCTCCGCGGTCGGCCAGAACCACATCTAGAACAAGACGGTTTTGAAGAGCCACCAAGCGGACGGCCTGAAGCTCAGCCGTGTTGTTAGCAAGGATGCCAGCGGTGATGTTAATGGTTGTTTCTAATGCCTGAGTCAGGTGTCGGATAGCGCGGCTATTTGCCATTGGTCCCCACAGAGGAACAAGTCCCTTTGCTGCATCCAGGAACTGTGCTCCGGTGGAGTCGGCTTGTTCAACATCTCCGGCACGCTTTTGCCGGTGGTGGTTGGCTGAAGCCACATACGTGGGAGGAAGAATGAAGGCGATGTAGCACGTACCCCTCCAGCCTCTTGGGAGCCAAGTGTAAGCTTTGGTGCCACAAACAAAGTACATATTCGGGGAAGCAACAAAGGTGGGGGGGTCAGCTGAGACCAATATTTTGGTGATGCGACAAGAACTGTGACCCACCAGCTGCGTTCCTTGTCCTTCGAGGCATTCGAGTCCTGTGACATTGATGACAGACAGGGCCACGGTCAGGGTGGCAGCCGTTTGTTTCCGCAGGTGGGAGAAGGTGGGTCTGGCTGGATTGTGGAGCACTTGCATTTCGACCCTTTCTTTGGCAGGGATGTTCGTAAGGAAGGTTGAACCTGAAATTGCAGGACAAAAGGGCTTTCCTGTCTTGTTCAGCCAGAACCCATAGTAGAAGTGTGACACGGTTTGACCAGAAGTGGCGTTGTCCTTGTGGCTTTCCTGCATGAGGATCAACCAGGCGAGGCAGGAGCCGTGAACTGAGAAAGGAGAAGGGATGAAGGGGATGGAGTGTCCGGTAGCATGTGGGAGCAACCCACAGATCCAGCAGTTCGTGGCATTTGCAGCAAGGTTGTGCTGGTGCAACAGTTGTACGAAGGAATTGTTCCAGAACTCCCTACGCCTTTCTCGGAGCTGAGGTGAAAGGGTGATCAGGTGGTGCTCTTTCATGGTGGTTGGCTGGACAGTGGTTGGCAACATCTGGTGAGTGGGTGTGCTTTCCTCCAAGATCCAGAAGGAGGTCATGAGGAGGAGGCAAAAGAGGAAGACAATGAAGAGAGCGATTGTCTTTGATTTGTGCAAATTGTCAGTCTTTGGGTTCCTGTAGTGGGTATTTCCTGTTGCTTCCGACGTCTTCTTATCTGGCGCTTCCATCATCTTCTTATCTGGCGCTTCCATCATCTTCATCTTCAAGGTGCTCGGTAGTGGGCAGAACCACAGACTTCGTTTAGCTTCTCTCCGGGTAACCCTTGGTTGCTTTGGGTCACCGTTCTGAGATTTTAACTTAGTCAGTGGCCTACTTAGCCGAAGCTCCCTCCTTTCGACACAGGAAATACCCTTCTCGACTGGCACAGTGGGATCAGAGTGTTTTGCAAGTTCAAGTGCCTCGGTATCAGGATAGCAGTACAGTGATGGTCGGTCTTTGTTCAGGAGCTCTTCTTGGGTGCTGACGTTGTCTGTCGTGGCCAGGGTCGAGGAAATTTTCTTGCAGTGGTGTGCATGCAGCCAGTTCTTTTTCCCCTCCACTCGAAGAGCCGTCCGAGTGGTGATCAGTACTTGCCAGGGGCCCGTCCACCGGGGTTCCAGACTCTTCGCTCGTTGAAAGTTCCGGATTAGGATGTAGTCCCCCGGTTGGATATCGTGACCGGGACCCCTGGAAGCATCGGGGATGGCCTGCTGCACCTGTTGATGAATGACAGACAATGTTTTAGTTAATTTGTACAAATAATCTGACAGCAGGACGTCGGGGACGTCGTGAATGGAGGTTGGTTTGGGGGCAGTCCAGAGGTTCATAGGCCGCCCAAACACAACTTCGTAGGGGGTCAAGTGGTGCTTAGTGGGAGTGGAGCGCATCGATAGTAATGCCAGTGGAAGGGCATCTGGCCACTTAAGTCCTGTGGTGGCCACTATTTTCGACAGTTTCAGTTTCAGTGTAGCATTGTGTCGTTCAACCAGGCCAGCGGATTGGGGGTGGAAGACTGCGTGGAACCTCTGTTTTACCCCCAACCCCTTCAGGATTAGTTGGATAACTTCAGCTATGAAGTGGGGGCCATTGTCGCTCCATAAGATTCGACAAAGGCCGTAGCGAGGGAAAAACTCTTTCAGTAGTACTTTGGCAGTAGTCATGGCAGTGTTATCACGGGTCGGATAGGCTTCCACCCATTTGCTGAAGGCACATACAATGACCAATACGTACTTCAAGCCTTGGCACCTCTCTAGCTGGATGTAATCTATCTGAAGGACCTCAAAGGGGTGGTCGGGGATCCCAAACCCTCCCCGGGGTACCACAGTTCCTTTCCCGGGGTTGTGTTGTAAGCAGATAAGGCACTGCTGGACTAGGCGTTTGGCCGAGTCGGGGATCTTGTTGTTGTGCCAAACTTTGGAAATGAGTTCAATCATGGGGGCAGAGCCTATGTGTGCAGGGGAGTGTGCCATTGTCAGTATGGGGATCAAATATGCATCAGGCAGCAACCATTTGTTCGTGTCTTTTGTCCGCCAGCAGCCTTCATCGTCCCTTAGACCCACCCGCGCCCACTCAGTCAATTCGTGTGGTGTGCTGGCCGATTGGATGTCCCTGATTGTTTCCCTAGCGTCGGTCCATTTTTCTGCTTGTGACCTGGTCACATACATGCGTGTCGTTGTCCTATTTTCAGCTGTGGTTCGGGCAGTGGTGTCGGCTAGTGCGTTTCCCTGTCCAACTAAATCTGTCACCTTCTTGTGTGCCTGGCATTTGATCACTGCTAATTGTCTGGGGAGAAGAACTGCTTCAATCAGGGTGGAGACTAAATCTCCGTGAAGGATGGGTGTACCGTGGGACGTCAGGAATCCCCTTTCCCTCCACAGGAGCCCAAAATGATGAACCACCCCGAAGGCGTACTGGCTGTCCGTGTAAATGTTTGCCGTGGTTCCTGCTGCTATGATACATGCTCGTGTGAGGGCAATTAGTTCTGCTGCCTGTGCGGATCGTTGTGTGATGCGAGCGGTTTCAACTACTGTTCGAGCTGTCGTCACCGCATAGGCAGCAGAAGTGGTGCCGTCTGGGAGTTTGATACAAGAGCCATCTACCCATAGTTCTCCATCAGGATCTGTAAGAGCAATGTCTCGGAGGTCAACTCTACTCCTAGTCTGTTCGTCCGTGAGGGTCACACAGTCGTGTATAGGGGGCACATCGGGGTCATTTTCGGGCAAGGGTAACAGTGTAGCAGGGTTCAATGTCGTGCATCTCTTCAGGGTGATGTGGGGTGCAAGTAGAGTCAATTCGTACCCTGTTAGTCGTGCGCTAGTCAGATGTTGAGTCTTAGTCTGGTTCAAAAGGGTGTCAACTGCATGGGGCACTAATACCGTGAGGGAGTTTGAAAGCACAATTCCCTCACTCTGGCGGATAGAGACAGCAGCAGCGGCTACTGCTCGAAGGCAGGCAGGTAGAGCTCTGGCGACTGGATCAAGAGTGGCAGAGAAGTAGGCACAAGGGCGTTGTTTGGCGCCGATGGGCTGAGTTAGAACAGACAATGCGCATCCCTCCCTTTCGTGAGTGAAGAGGGAGAAGGGCTTGGAGTAATCTGGTGTTCCTAGAACGGGTGCCGAGCAAAGGGCATCCCACAACTCCTTAAAGGATGCTTGGCATTCGGGAGTCCAAGGGAGTGGGAACGGAACATCTTTGGCCAACAGGGAGAGTAGGGGTTTTATAATGAGACTGAAATTTGGTAACCATTGTCGGTAGAAAGAAGTAAGGCCCACTAATGAACGGACTTGCTTCTGTGTTTTTGGAATGGGGGTGTCTAGGATGGTTTGGATTCAGTCGGGCGTAAGTTTCCTCCCTTCTTTGGACAGGAGATGGCCTAGGTATGTTACTTGGGGCTTGCAGAACTGCAGTTTCTTTTTGGAGATTTTGTGGCCATTCTCCGCAAGAAAGTGCAAGAGTTGGATAGTGGCTGTGATTGCAAGTGGAGTGGTGTCGGCCGCCAGAAAGATATCATCGACATATTGGATCAACACCACTCCATCTGGTAGCTGGACGGCGTCCAGCTGTCTTTTGAGGGCCTGGCTGTAGATGCTGGGACTTTCAGTGTAGCCCTGGGGAGCTCTACAAAATCGGTACGAACGGTTTTTTAAAGTGAAGCCGAAGAGATAACGGCTGTCTGGATGGATGGGGATAGAGAAGAATGCATTTTTAAGATCAATAACGGTGAAGGTGGTGGCAGTGGACGGGATGAGACTACGGGGTACTGTGGTACCACCACTTTGTTGACTTCTCGCAGGTCGATGATGAAGCGGTACGCTTTCTCATCTCCCTCACCTTGCTTCTTAACAATGGGTAGGATAGGGCTATTGCAGACATTACTAACCACTTCCTCTACCACTCCTGCATCTACCAAGGACTGAATAATCGCTACCAATGCCTTCTCGCCTTTGGGCGATATCCGGTACTGTGGGAGTTTCGGGAGTACTGCATCTGGTCGAACAGCTATGTGTACAGGATCGATCATCATTTGTCCTACATCCGAGTCGTTTCTGGCCCATAGGTACAGGGGTAGGGTATCGAGCAAGGATAGGTCAGCATCTGTTATGGCGTATATATGTCGTGCGGGGTGGGGTCTGGACATGCTCGGGTTGTCGTACAGGATGACTCGGACTCCATCCTGGGAACACCTAATAGTAGCTCGGAAATGTTTCAGTAAATCAATACCCATAATGGCGTCAGGGGAGCTGGAGGAGAGCAGAAACTTTGTGTCAGTGGGATTGTTTCCTAGGTCAAAGGAGATAGGTACAGACAGGGGATTAGTGGAGGGCGTTCCATCGAAACCTATCGAGGTAATGTGTGAGCCAGACAAGGGTGCCCTTGGAATCAGTCGTTTTGATAATACACTACGTGTCGCTCCAGTGTCTACCAAAAATGGAGATTTTGTACCCAGGACCTTAGCAGTGACGTAAGGACCTTGCTGGTCAACACAGAGCTCGACTGGATCCCTCCCTTGCCCCTGGCAGTCCGATGCAGAGTCGTGAGCATTGTTGCAGTCGGACTGTTGGCACTGATTCTGTCGGGGGCGGTCAAATGTGTTTGGTCTGTCAGATCGGTCATTGGTGGTGTCGCGGGTCTGCCCTCGTCCTTGCCCTCCAGTTTTGGAGCCATTGGTCATGTCCCTTATTTCTTTATTTCTAATCATTTCCCGAAGGGCCAGGCATTGAGACTTCCAATGCCCAAATTCTTTGCAAAATGCACACTGGTTCTCATCGAGGTCGGTTCGTGGAGCGCCAGGTGTGGGGTTGCGGTCTCTAGGGGCCGAATTCCTAGGGGCATTCAACTGGTAGTTTCCCCTATACGTTCCCTTCCTGTAGTCACTCCCTGCAATTGAGCAATCATTACTCGTTCCTTTAAGTCCTTTTTCTTTTTCTCAGTTGCCCTTTCGTTCTCGTTCTTTTGGTGTTCGTAATACTGAGCCATCTGAAGGATAGCTGCAGGTTTAGAGGCTCCCCAACTACTCTCGCTAGTCTGTAACTTTTGGGAGACCTCTTGCGATAGCCCCTTTACGTAGTTTTGCACGAATAGGTGTTGTCCGGTTGCGGTGGTCATATCTTGGCCACTGTAGTCGGAGAACACTGTTTCAAATCGTGAGAAGTATTCTGATACATCTTCCTGAGGTTTCTGGCGACAAGCCGTGACTACCGACCAGTCTACCTTCTTTTCTGGGATCAACGTCTTTAGCTTCTGCACTATTTTGTCGGGGAGTTCCAGTATGTCTTTTACAGGTTTCTTTCCGGGCTCTCGCTGCCTATCTAGGTCATCGAGTTGTTTCCAGGTGTGTCCGAACAGGTCTGTGTGGTCGGCTTTCCGGATTTGCTTCCACACATCAGCCGGCAGACACAACCCGAAAAACAAATCAATGTCCGCTAGAGTCATTATGGTTGAGCCCAAGGCTGGGCCTAGTTCTGTATAAAATGCCGTAGGGTTCTTTCGTAGATCGGGCAGGGTTTGCCTAAAAGTTAAAATATCTTGCCGATCCCATGGTTGGTAAACCCAGTTGTACACAACCCTCCTTTCATTTTGCATCTGCGTGGTTGATATCATCGTTTGTTCCCTGACCTCTTGGGGGAACCCAATAGGGGGCGGCTTCTCTGATAGGCATCATCGTGTTGGCTGCTTCTAATGAGGGCTCAATCGTCTCAGGGACTGTGATCTTGACCTCTGGTTTCTGTTCCGTGAGGTGGCGGAAGACCTCAAGCGTTTGCATGAAGAGGTCCGTCACATCGCTCTCAGTTCCATCTCCAACATCGACCCTTCTATATAGAGCCGTCAATTTAGCAGGACCTTTATTCTGGTACCTATCCTCATACGCGTTCAGGGTGTGGTAGCTGAACCGTAAAATGAAATGCCGTCTGTGACTACCGGCATGTGAATTATGCATATTCATCGTATATTCCTCGCTCTCCTTCCGTTCTACCAATGTTTTTGCTATCTTGTCGATTCCATCCCGCTCATCTTTGCTCAACCTATTTGGTCTGGCTGTTAGGTGCCTGCTAGTCTCATGTTCATCTGCTGTTGTTACCAATGCGGCTGGTGCGAAGGCCGTAAGAGCCGGGGCACTAGCGCTAGAGTCACCCACGCCTGCACTTTGGACTGGTGAGTGTTGTGCTAGAGGCTGGCTGGGAGCATAAGGAGGAGGCATGTAGATAATTGGAGGACCGAGTAGTAACTCGTCATTTGCCCGCTGTTTGGAGGGCATCTCCGGGTAGAGCGCAGAGGTGGTCCTGACAGGGCATTGGCCTGCCATTCCTGATTCTTGCGTTTGTTTCACTTCCTCTCTTCTTCTTATTTCTTCATCTAGTTCTTTTGCGGCCAGATGGGCTGTTTTTCGTAACTCTTTCACTATTTTCGCTTCCTCTCTTTTCCTGCGATGTTCTGCTTCTTTGCGCCACATGCCAATACTATCGAGCATAGTGGGCGTTGCCTTGTTTATTTTTACAGCTGCTTCTAGTGTTTTTATTTTATTTTTATCAAAAGAACCTATCAGTGGCCACTGATTTTTAGGATCCTTTTTTGTATATTTATGCCATAACCTACTATAAGCTATAGCGACTAGTCCTTGCTTAGTAAACATGTCCTTATTAGGGGTGCCTTCCAGTGGAGCTGGATGGTTCATCTCTAATAAGCGGTCCGGGTTGACCCAACTATGAACCAATGGGGAGAAGATAGGCATGACGGATTACAATGGGGGGCAAAAGCCTGCACTACCTATCTTTTCACTATTTGCAAAGACTGGACAGAATATTCTATTCTACGCTATTTGCAAACAGAGAATACCTCCGAAAAGAACCAATTCCCAAAACAGTCAATGTTCGGGCAAACAATCAATCAATGAGGAACGAAATAGGCACGACGTGTTAAAGGTTTGCGTTACCTACCCTTCACTATCGGCAAAGGGAGAGAGAATATTCCTATTCTTCCCCGTTTGCGGACAGAGAAGATCCTTAAGAGAACCAACTTCGAACAGTTCAATGCTCGATTCAATCAATCAATCAATGAGGAGAAAAAATAGGCACGACGTGTTAAAGGCTTGCGTTGCCTACCATTCACTATCTGCAAAGACTAAACAGAGTATGGCGATTCTGTACTTGTTTGCAAATAGAGAATTCCTCAGAAACAGTCAATAAGTAATACTAGTATTTTCAAACAATCAATCAATCAATTTCGCAATTTGTCGTGTATCACGACCTTACCCGGACCGCATGGACAGTTTCTCGTCTTCCGCTTCCAGCGCCCGATCGTCCTCTACTCTCTGTTGCTATCGCGGCACTCCTGGTGGTTCCCAGTCAGGACCGTAGATCACTCGGGAGAGGTCAGCTCGGAATCAGTGAAGTTCAGATGATCGGCTGTCAGACGAGGGTCTATCGGACAGGAGCTCTTTCCGATCGTTGCAGTTGTTCACTCTGTCGTCGGGACCTCTCCCACTGGATCCACGTGTCGCTGATGGGCCCCGCGTTTGGGACGCCAATTGTTAAAGATCAATTCAAAATGGTCAGGCGATTTCAGTAGATGTTTCCTAAGTTAAATTTGCCCGGCGTAAAACGCCTCTAATACCGTACGAAGTTATTCAATAAAGAGGCAGGCGCTGGAGACAGGAAGACAGGAAACAAGTTTATTCCGTCGGAGTAGAACACATCAGATCAGACAACAAGGTATCGTCTCGAGGTGCTCTCTCAACCTCTCTGAGACCTGGTCTTTTATACACTGGTCTAAGACATGTGAACATTCTTTATTACAGCAAGGACATTGTGAAGTATGAGAACGACATCCCCGGCACCCCCCCAGTTCCGGCCCATTCCAACACATGACAACAGTAGAGGCCCTTTCCCCTCATATGATTGGGAGGGGTTATCACGCAGCTGAGTGTTCTGCCGATTCCTTTGGAATGTGTGCGCCTGATCGAATCTCGGGGGGTGGGGACGTCATGATCAATAGTGATCTCTTTCAGGAGAAGCGAGTGCATGCAGTAGTGGGCAATAAACTGTATCCTCGGGCTAAGGGATGACCAGCGGTTCGTATAGGCAGTCGGGCTCAGAGGAAGGGGTCATCAAAGGAGGGGTATTCATGGGCGGAAAGGAGGTGTTGGTCAGGCGCGGGGTGTGATTCCCTGAGACAGAGTCATGGGGGGTTTCATGGCTTGTGCATGTGAGCGCGGGGGCAGCCAGGAGGCGCGGGGAAGGCTTGCAAGGTTCAGGGAAGTGTGCTGACGGGCGATCGTGAACAGGGAGACCATGGTACCTAAAATGGCTGTCGTGTATGCTCATACGTGAGTCTGCAAGATGGCGTAGATGATGTTCAGTACACGAACTAAAATTCCACAGGTGGTTACACCCCCTTTCCTTTGTCCAGTTTCGCGCCAGGACTGGGGCTGGAAAGCCCCAGCACCGGTTTGAACTGGCCTATGCACAGGGACACCTGGTGTGCCGCAGGCATGTCTGATTCTATTCAGCCCTGTCCTACCCAATACACAAAATCCTGTCTGGAGTGGTGCTTGCACCTCCCCAGGCAGGAAACCCTTTGTCCAAGCTGCCCTCGCTGGAAGGACTCCCAGTAGCAGGAGGTCAGACTTGTGTCTGTGGTGGCAGCATCCATTTTGTGATGCTAAGGCTCTGTTTAACTTTAACCGGGGTTCAGGCTAGGTACATGTCGTGTCCCTCTAGAAGGGTGGAATGCTACCCCCGTCACCAGAACTGGCGAGGGGGTAGTATTCCAATTCGTATGACACCTTACTCGACATGTTTTGATAAAGCCAAACCCAAGATAGCATTTAACCGCGAGGTTCATAATGCACTTAAGAGTATATGGTATGGCAATATCATGAAACAGCTAAAGGACATGGTTCCGAAAGCTGCAGACAGGCTCAGATCATGCTAGAGCACCATCTCACATATTTCCAAGCACTCTGCCTCCAGGATTGATGAGGCCTTCCATAGGAGTGACTGATAGGAACATATGTGTCCATTTTAGGTTAGGTATAGGCATACTACACCTAAGTAAGGGGTGGTTACACCGACTTACCCCAGCTGAGTGATCAGCCAGTTGTGTCAAATATGGAGGCCAGGCCAGGGGTGGCACAATACATGCTGCAGCCCGTGGTAGGCCTTGGAAGCACCTATGCCCTGGGTACCTGGGTACACTGTTACAGGGGCCAATAAGGTGAACCAGTTCCAATTTCGTTATGCACCTAAAGTACATGGGTAACAATTTAGAGAGAGAACAGCAGGCTGTGGGTCTGATTAGTAGGCCCACAGCCACATTAAGTCATAAACCAGTGAAGCAAAAAGCAAAAATTTGGGGTGACCATAGGATAGCAGACCCTACTCTCCTACACTGACGATACAGCCATATTGGACCACACGAAGGTGGGCCTACAAAGAGCATTAAATGCACTAAACAGTTTTAACATCACCAACATCCTTATAGTTAATCAAGGAAAAACCAAGGTCATCATTTTTGGGGCCTACCATCGGAAAAAGAATGTACAGTGGCAACTAGGAAACGCTCAAATCAACTCGATGGCTTCATACAACTTCTTAGGGGTCTGGTTCGCAAAACGGGCCAAGGCGAACGTACATCTAAATCAGCAGAGCTCTAAAGCCAACAAGGTTATACATTCATTAAGACAACTAAGCCAGCATTTGATTAGCCCATCCGCCAGCCCAATTTTGACAGCTCTAAGAGCAAAGCTCCTTCCAGCAATTAGCTATGGCCATCTTGCCTTCCCCGGGAAAATGGACGCTCTCCTCAATTCAGCCCAAGCTAAGGCATACAAGTCGGTGCTATAAATACCAAGGACAGCAAGAAAAACTAGGCTAAGGCTGGAGCTTGGCCTAGCGAGGCCAGACTTGATCTGCCAGGGGGAGATTATAAAGCTATATCTAAGGACATTAAGGGCCCCGGCTAATTCCCTAAAAAATCACTTGAGATCTATCTTTGAGGGGCCAGGCTCGACATAGCACACTAGGCTGGGCAATGCGATCAAAGTATTGAAAATCGAGGAAGAAAGCATGCCACGTCAGGACATCCCCCTGAATGCCTGGAAGAGAGCTGTTAACAAACAAGTGCACAAAATCTCCTTTGACCTCGACCATTAAACTCTCCGCCAAAGATCTCATCTGGATTCATTAAACAATTCGTACATGGCAGGAAAAGCACAACCCTACCTAAGCGAGGCCCTTACAACACAGGTCCGAAGCAAAATTTTATTCATGAGGCTGACCATGCTTGGGATTGCAGACTTTAATCCCGCATGGGCCCAAAGAGGGGAACCCATAACTTACAGACTGTGCCCCTACAAGAGGGAATCCTGGTTGCACCTTCTTTGCTGCTGTCCCAACCTTAGCAATGAGCGCCGGCGTCTGCTGCACCCGATTTGCCTCAATAAGGGTATAAAGACATGCAGCGAAACATCAGCCTTGTGTCTGTCAACCACCAACACAATGACCTTAGCGGGACTGGCGAAATTTGTCTATCAAATCAGGTTAGCCTTAAAAGTCGCTAACGAAAGTAGTATGACCCAGGGGAAGCCCACGGCAAACTCTGCGGACTAAAGCTGATGGGATCTCTTTACGAAGTACCATTGACAGTGCCCCACAAAGAAAGAAACGTCCCTTGCAAGACACTTAGTGCGCCACAGAGGCCAGCTCAAGTGCTCACTAATACGGACCAACCTTAGGGCACAAAAGTTGGGGAAAGGCCAACTACGCGGGACTCAGACAGGGGTGCTGAACTTTTATTTAGTATTTATTTAGCACCTTTCCCCTGAGGCGGAAGCCGGGGGCGCTCTTCTCTCTACCCTCACCTGTAGTTGTATTACGGAGTGTGTGATACTTATTCTGGACTTGTTTTTAGACTTGTAAATATTTTATCAGGCGCTATTTTAAAATTTCCGGAATTGCTGTAAAACGACCTAGAAGGTGAGATCTACTTCACCAGGGTCGATATTGTTGCCTGATCCTACCGGCGCAGCCGAATTGAGGGCTGACGCCGGTAGACGCGGAAATTACCACCGCCATCTTGGGGAAGGCAGGAAGGGTAGCGGTCCAGCTTCTGGACGATTCCCACCCTCCTGTCATGCATAAAAACAACTACTCCTCTCGTCCGCGCAGCGGGCGGGCGCAGCGGGCGCGCCTAAGGCAAGCCCGTGTGCGCCCGTCCGCGCCAGGCACGGGCCGAGGGCCAGTCCCCCTGCCCAGGTAATAATTGAGAACCGCGTAAGCTGGACTAGAGACCAGCTTATACAAATAGGATCGTGCTCCTGTGATATAGCAGTCCGCTGCCTCCCTGAACACTTAGATGGCCATTCCTTCCAATGCTCTCAGTGTAACTTTACTCTCCCTCCTTGGTGCGAACGCACCCATCCACTACCCTCAGCCCCAACTGCTCGCACCTTAAAAGCAGCGCTGATTAACTGTAGATCTCTCCCTCGTCACGCTAATGAAATTTGGTCGATTCTGAACACTTACAACTGGGATATTCTATTCCTTACTGAGACTTGGACTAAGGATACTTCAAATCCGGATATTTATCTAGCCACCCCCCCCGGACTATCGCTTCTTGGGCATTCACCGAGAAGGCAAAACTGGGGGTGGACTGGCTATCATGTTTAAATCTTACCTCAATATCACTATTAAAAAATTAACGAACATTGGGTTGATTGAAGCCTTGTATTTTTCGATTGCCGACTCTGCTTCAGCCTACCTAACCGGCATTTTAGTCTATAACCCTCCCAAAGCCTCCCCCTCCTCTCTGACGCAGCTGGTTCACATTATAACTGACCTGTCTCTCAAGCACCCGCACCTTATTGCTTTAGGTGATTTCAATTTACATGCTGATGACCCTACCTGTGCCTTAGCCACTCGATTCCTTGACTCCCTTCAGAACCTGAACCTGACACAATTAATTCAAGGTTCGACGCACGAGGCGGGCCACACATTAGATCTAATTTTCTCTAACCTCCCAGGTATCATCACCCACCCCTCCATTCCCCTCACCTGGACTGACCATTACCTCCTCTCAGTCGACATCTCACTCCCTCAGACACCCATGCTGGTGGGACGGGGAACAGACTACAGGAGGAAATGGCACAAAATTACTTGCAAAGCCCTAGAGTCGGTATTTAGTTGCCCTCTAGAGCTTCACATAGACAACATTGATGCTGGTGTTTCTAAGTTCAATGCTGCACTATTATCTGCGATAGACGGCATTGCGCCATCTCTACCGGTGTCTTCTGCAAGATCTCGTCCCTCCGCTCCTTGGTTTTCAGCTGCCTTACGTGAAGAAAAAAGCTGCTGCAAAAAATTAGAACGCAGCTGGAGAGTAACTTATGATATAGAGGCGAAATTCATATACAAAACGGCCTTAAAGCAATTTACTAAGCTTAAAAAATCTGCCATGAAAGAGTTCTTTTCCTCGCAAATTAAAGACGCAGACAACTCGGCAAAAACGTTGTTTAAAATTGTCAAAGACTTTGTCAAACCTCCTGCAATGACACCCAACAATGTTGCCAACCAGTCTCTTTGCAACGGCCTATCAGATTTCTTTCAGGAAAAAATTGAGAAAATCGCAGCAACCTTCCCTCCAGCTGTGGTGTCTGATCACTCCCTTTCCCTGACTTCAATCAGCCACGATACTGCTCCTGCCCTAGTAGCATTCAAAGACCTCACCCCCGATCTTGCACTTAAACTTCTTACACAGTGCAAATCGGGCTCTCCTTTGGATCCGGTTCCTCCTAAGATCATGAGTGACTTGGCTACTCTATTATTAGAGCCGCTTACTTCATTATGGAATGCCTCCTTACAATTAGGCCAATTCCCCTCGGCTTGGAAAGAAGCCTTGCTGGTGCCTATCCTGAAGAAAACAGATGCGGACCCCACACAATTCTGTAATTATCGGCCTATTTCCCTCCTTCCGAAACCAGCGAAGGTCCTGGAGAAGGCCGTCCAACTTCAACTTGCAGAATATCTCCAGACTAATTCCCTACTCCATGACTCCCAGTCCGGTTTCCGTGCGGGCTTCAGCACGGAAACGGCATTACTAGAGGTATCTGAGACTGTTCGAGAGTGTGTGGATAAGGGCGAGGAGGCCATGTTGGTACTCCTCGACTTGTCCGCCGCTTTCGATACGGTGTCTCATCAAATACTTCTAGATCGACTGGAGCAGATTGGACTGAGCGGCTCGGCACTACGGTGGATCACTTCTTTCCTCCAGGGTCGATCTCAGAGGGTTCTTCTCAGACCTTTTAAATCGGAGTGCAAACCTCTTACCTGTGGAGTCCCGCAGGGCTCGGCCTTGAGTCCTTTATTCTTTAATGTCTACCTTGCACCGTTGGCCAGGGTAGTGGAGGCATGCGGAGTCAGAGTGATTTCCTATGCTGATGATACTCAGCTGATATTCTCCTTTAGAGATCACTCTGACTCCAGCCTCTCTAGTTTCCGCCACTGTTTGGGCGAAATCTGCTCTTGGATGGCCCTGAACCATCTCCGTCTTAACACTGACAAGACGGAAGTCCTGTTTTTTAATCAAAAAATGACAATACCCCCCTCACTTTGGTGGCCTACGGTTCTCAAACCCCCCCCAATTCCGGTGCATTCTGCTCGTAATCTGGGATTCCAGTTTGATGATACGCTCTCCTGCAGCCCACAAATTAATAAAGTTACTGCCGCCTGCTTTGGAAAATTAAAAATGATGAGAAAAATCTTTCCATTTCTGCCAATGGATGCGCGCAGAACAGTTACCCAGGCCTTAATAACCTCTCATTTGGATTACGCCAACAGTCTGTATGCGGGGGCCCCATTGTACCAAATTGAACGCCTTCAAGTAGTCCAAAATGCGGCAGCAAGACTGATTGGCAATATCCCTTTCCGACACCCAATCTCAATGTTTCGCAAACAGCTCCATTGGCTTCCTATAGCCTGCCGCATTAAGTTTAAAATTCTCACTCTTGCGTTCCGTGCTCTGAACGGATCCGGACCTGAATACTTGAGAAAGAGATTGACATTATCGCACTCAGTAAGAGACCTACGTTCGAACAGTCTTCGTCTTATGGTGGTGCCACGCTTCCGCCGCGCCCGAATGGGTGGCAGAGCCTTTGCTGTCCTTGCTGCAAAACATTGGAACAGCCTTCCCTTAGACCTCAGATTTGCCCCTTCTGAAGCACTGTTCCGTAGACGCTTGAAAACGTGGCTATTCTCTTCTATTTAGACAGGCCCTTCTTTTCTTTTCTGCTGACGGTTTTAGCGCCGGGACACCCCCGACGGGGGTAGCTGTGCGCTCTACAAGAATCATAAATAAATAAATAAGAAGTACCATATTTTATTAAACAAAGAAGTCTGTAATTACTGGTTTTTTTAGTGCTTTTTAGTGTTTATATGTGAATCGTTGTTTCTCTCTTCTTTTCTTTCCTTTTTACTGTAATGATTTTAATTAATTGTACAGTTAATAAAGTACTTACTTTCACCAAAATATTCTGACTTTGCCCCTTAGAGTTCCTGAGAAATGTGAATTACATATTTTTCTCTCTTTCTCCTCCCAAGCCTTCTCACTGAGGTATCTGCCTGCCTCCCATCCGACATATTTTCCCTAGGAATAAAATGTTTCTTATTTTAAGTCTTTCTGTTTTGTTCATACCTTCTGCCCACCTTTCCTGGATTTTTCTTTTATCTTCCTGTAATCTAATTTCTGTTCCTTTGTCGATCCCAGTCAAATGGTTTTGCTGCAGTTTAAAAAGTTTGGGGGAGTTGGAAAAATCCATGGCCTGACAGGATTCATTACCTTTTCTTTGCCTGAAGCAACAACGCAGGATCAGGAGGAATTGATTTGCTCCTACAGCATGAGGAAACTGATTCTACCCACCAAGAGGTCAGACAGGAGGTCAGGCATTAGATATGGTCATTTCCCAGGTCCAGAGGTGAGAGTAGCTCAGGGATTGATTTGGGTGTAGTCATTACTTAGGTAATTGTTTTTATTAATTATGAAGCATTATGAACCAATAAGACTTCAAGCAGAGTTTCAGTATTCAGCAAGATATCTGTATTTATTGTTCCTGATTTGGCATCTAAATCAATTGAATCCGCCTTTGAAACCATTTGTTCCGACCTAGGAATTACCAATGATTCTGAATGTTCTTCAGGAGCCTTTTTTGAATGATTTTCACCATTGACACCGGATCTGTTGATTTAAAAAGTCTTTTTGCAGCTTAAAAGTGATTCCCAGATTTTGACTCTTTAGTGAGTTCATATTTGAGAGCCCTTCCTGATTCTGTGAGTTTAAAATCTGGACCATTTTTTAACATAGATCAAGAGGTGATTATTCCAGGCATTCCCAAAAGATATAGACGAGGGCCAATTAAAGTGTTTAGAGGTGCACAGTGCAGCCGTACTGTGTCTAGAGCTTAAAGCCACTATTAAAAATGATTGTCACTACTTGTCACTTTTGGAGTTCAAAGACAAAGGATGAAACCTTCTATGGCCTCTCTTAGCAGATGAGTACATTTTTTCCAGTTTCCAGTTTAAATACTTCATTCGACAACATTTGTCATAAAAGCATATATCCCTAAGCTAAACAGAATAAATACTACTCTAAAAATTTTAAGAACAATTAAAATGCATATTAAATTTTATACTTTGTTGACGAATAACTCAGTGAAGTTGTACATTTATAAAATCGAGTCACAGCACAAGATCTTAGGGGAATTAATTTGTCATTGTAGATAATTACTTACAGTTTTAAAGTGCGCGTGCGTATTAGCCAGGCCCACCCCATATATTTGGCTACAGCAATTGCAAGATTGGGGGCACAATTTGATTTCAAAATCCTTAGCGCCTCTAGATGTTTCCTGGTCCCCAAATTCCTGCAAACCGGCTTTAGCCATCTACTTCTTGGGGCAGCATATAATGGGCAAGCAAACAAAAAATGTGGGATGTCCTCTACATGTGCTTTACAGTAAGAGCAAGTATTTACATTACCGGGGTACCATTTGGCCGTAAAAGCATTAAGGGGCAGGGAGCCAATTCTAAGCTGAAAGTACAATTTCCTGTCTAAAGGCTTAGCAATCAAATCCCAGTACTGTTCAAATTTTGGAGCAGTTTTAAATTCCAGAAACTGGGATGTCAGCACGGATGATTGATTGGAAATCAGTACAGTATTATTTATCATGTCCCAATACATTTTTTTCAATGAAATCTTAGATGGAAAAACATGTGGGTCTACTGCAGTCCACAGGTGCTGAAGGTGCAATTTTTGGAGTAATTTCCTTACTTCTTTGAGCCACAGTACTTTATGGAACCTATCAGAATTAACAACATCCAAAAGGGCAGCTGCGTAATGACTCAGTTCAGGAGTAGTTTTTACACGCCTCCAATATAGGAGGGGACGCAGTCTGACCGTATCCTCGATCTTTTTCCTCCCGAGATCATATTTAAGCGGGGTCGAGGGGGTGCTCTGGGGGACACCAATTATTCTGCGAAGAAACTTATTTTCTGCAACTACTAATGGATTCAAATTGGTGAAACCCCATAATTCTGATCCATAAAGACAGGCGCCCAACACTTTCATGCTGTAAATCTCCATTATTGGCTGAATAGGTCTTGTAAATGAAGATTTATGTTTTTGGGCTATTGCCCCTGCCAGCTGATTAAATTTTAGCACCACAGAGTCCATGTGGGATTTCCAGTTCATGTTGGCATTTAAGGAAATGCCTAGGTAAGTAAAAGCATTCACTTCCTCCAGTGAGGACCCATTGTAGTTCATTTTCCCCTTGAATTTCTTTGCTGGGTTCAAGTTCATAAATTTAGTCTTGGATGTATTTATTTCCAGACCCCGGATCCGGCAGAAGTCACCAAAAGCGATTATTAACTTTTGTAATCCGCTAGGGGTTCGCGAGACCAGCAAGGTATCATCTGCAAACATTAACACTTGGACTCGCTCCCCATCTAATAATGGGGCATCTGTTGGAAATTGCTTCAGAAAGTCAACTATGCCATTAATATAGAGGGAGAATAAAGTGGGGGCCAGAACGCAACCCTGCCTCACTCCTCTGTCCACAGGGATGGGTTCCGTGACATCTCCCTGTGCACCCCATCTAATCCGGGCGTAGTTGTTCTCATGCATCCTTACAAGCAAAGTCAATAGTTCGGGGCTTATTCCAAGATCCCGCAAGACAATTCATAACTTTTGTCGGGGGACTAGATCAAACGCTGATTTGAGGTCAACGAAGACAGCAAATAATGGGCCATTTAGCAAGGTTACGTTTTTCCAGTACATAGTTAAAAAATGGAATACCTGGTCGACAGAGCTGGTTAGAGGGAGGAAACCAGCTTGATACGGGGAGAGGATATCCTCATCGTCTATCCAGGCTTGTATTTTGTTTTGTACCATCCTGCCCATCAGTTTTTGTGCACAGTCAATGAGGCTGATGGGCCTATAGTTGCTTGGTAAAGCCTTGTCCCCTTTTTTGTAAACAGGTATTATTTCCGCTCCTTTCCATGTTGCTGGAATCTTTGCTCCTTGTGCAATGGCAGTACCAAGCCATGCAAAGTATTTGCACCAATTAGCCCTGTCTGATAAGAACACATGTTATGTTATGTTATGTTATGTTACTTTATTTCTTTTATAGCGCACGGCGACTCCAGAGGAGCATCCCGGCGCTTTGGCAAAGAAAGACAGCATAGAAAGCAACCACACAACAGAAAAGAACAGAAAGAAAGACTATTTCCTAAAAAGCCATGTCTTCAGATCCTTTCTAAAAGTCAGAAGACAGGGAGCCGATCTCAGGGACAATGGTAATTCGTTCCATGCCTTGGGTGTCAGATAGCGGAAAGATCGACCTCCCAATCGTGCACGACGAATTACAGGAACAGTAAGCAAAGACAGACCAGATGACCTGAGATTCCTGCTTGGCACATACCGGGAAAAACGTTTCCCAATATATTTGGGGCCAATACCATGTAGGGCCTTAAAGGCCACAGTCAGGCATTTAAAAAGGACTCGCTTGGAGATAGGTAGCCAATGAAGAGTGTTCAATAAGGCAGTGGCGCCAGCTCTCCTCGGGAGTCCAAAGATGGCACGGGCTGCCGAATTCTGGGTATTCCATCAATTCCTGGCGCCCTTCCTCTGGTTACTCCATCCATTGCCTCATTCACGTCTTTCAATGTAAATAGTTCATGGGTATAAAATACCCTTACTGGGAGGGGTTCAATTTGTGATGCCAAATTGTCTGCATATTATGGTTTAAAAAAGTCCACCCAAGCCTCCTTAGGTACATGATTTTTTGGACAATCGGCTACTCCCCCAGAGCCCCATTTTAAAATGGCCCAGAACTCTTTCTGATGTTTGTCAGCACATGCTTTCTTCAGATCTAACCATACATTTTCATCCCACAGTTTTTTTGCCTTTGTTTGTGTTTTTCTATATTCATCCCTAGCCTTTAAAACTCCTATTTTAGATCTCAGTGCTACACTAAGATTTTGTCGCGCTAATCTACAAGAATGGTCATACCATCCTCTTTTTATTGGTAGTCTAACTCCCTTGCTCTGCTTAGTTTTTTTAAAAAACAGCTTCTGTATATTAGTAAAGAACTTTGGCTGTGACTCTTCAATCAATTGTTTAAATTTTTTTTCATTTATGAGGGTCTGTAATCTGGTCACCTCTTCAGTAACTTTCCCCTCTAGGGCCTGCATATCCCCAGGTTTGTCTACCAAAGTTGTCCATTTAATGTGTCGGAGATTGTTAGATGTAACAACGTCTAATGACGTGGGATTCCTAGCCGAATTTGTTGATTTAACACCTTGTTCCAGATTGAAGAGCAGGCACAAAGGATTGTGATCGCTCTCCAATCTTGGAATCACCTGCATATCGACCACTTTATGCCAACCTCTGACATCTATAAGAATATAATCTATCCTACTACTTGATCTTAAATTGTCAAAGGTGTGCTTACCCTGTAAATCAGAGGAGGTTCGGCCATTTACTGCCCTCAGTCCTCTGGATAGGCATAAGCTTTTAGCCTGTATTGCCACTTCTGTCCATTTTTTTACCAACGGGAGGTCTAATTGGGGGATTCCCCATTTAGTATCCTCCTCTTGTGCCAGGTCATTATCCTCGCATCCCAGGGGTTCAAATGTTGTATTCAGGTCTCCCCCCACCAGGATAGTATACTGCGTTGGTAGAGTTTCTAAGTCATTATCTAATGCTCCTATCACCTCAGAAGCTGTGCCCCCTAGGGTTCCCCTGGCATAGATGTTATATATTGCCAGATTATAACCATCAGCCCAGGTGAGCACTATAAGAAGTAGGTCACTATTAACAATATGACTCTGCTTGATGGTGCATTGCAATGATTGGCGTATCCATATAATAAGACCCCCAGACGGCCGTCCCTTAGTGTTCTTTTTCGCAGGTACATAAAAATTTAAAAAGCCCTGCCGAAAGACTGGTGCCACTGACCATGTTTCCTGTAGCATGATGAAATCATGATGGTCAATGAACTCGCACCATTCGGGAGTCTCCAATTTGTGGTGGATACCCGCTATGTTCCATGAAATGAACTTAGTACTACCTTTCCACACAGTATTCCCCTCATGTAAAGATATGCTCTAGTTAAAGGGGAGCAAGGGGGATAGAGGAATAATTTCCTCGTTGTTGGTAATGGTATGAATAGCTGGTGGGATATTCACTACCAAGCTAGAAGTATAATCTCTAAGGTCAGGAATCTTACCCTCACAACAATTTATTTCTGGTTTCGTTAGAGTGTTATTGGATCTGTGGATAACCTCTACAACCTTAAATTTTCCTATGCTCCATGATTCTTCCAGTCAATCACATTGGCTTAGACCCGAAAGGGCCGAGAACCTATTATCGGTCGAAATACCCCAATTATTCCTATTTTCTAGAATTTTGGCTTTTCTAAGTACAGGGTTCCTCTTAGTTTTCAGCATTGTTGGGTTTAGCATGTTACCTTTTTTTATATAAAAAGAAATCCAACGTTAGTGGCACTATATCAGTGGATCTACGCTGAGGGGGGTATATATTAGCTAGAATGTTAGGCAAAACTTCTGGGTCAGAGAAGTGTAGCACCACACAATCCCCCTTAAGTTTTTTACTGCCACCCCCAATCCATGCGACTCTTCTAGCTTTAACTACTTCCTGTGCCAGCTGGTCCCTGCCACCCGGTTTAAAGGCCATATTCTTTGATAGCCAAAGGAGTGATTTGTTTATCAAAGAAGGAATGTTCTCTACTTGCCCTGGTTCCAGTCGAGGGACATTTGCTAGGACCAATATTAATGGGGAAGCTTCCACAATTAATTCAACGGGCCCCCTCTCTGAGTTATCATCTTCTTTAGTACCTCTAGAGCTCGGCCCTGCAAAGTCCCCGTTATTAATATCTGGATCTGGATCTGGGTCTCTCAAATCCCCCCCCCTTGCGCTGGTCTCCTCGTGATATTTCGGGGAGTGTTTGCAAGTGAGTCCGACCCAGGAGCAATTTGGGTAGTTTTTGGATCAACTCTAGGTGATTGTAGCAGAGGGGTTTTCGATGGTTGCTCTAATGTTTTTTGCAAGAGTACCCCAAGTCTATTAACCTCTTCTGTGAGCTGGTCTATTTTGTTTAGGAGCGGTTTGGTTATAGTTCTGATCTTATTATCCATGGCATTCAACAACTTCTTAAATTGGTCTTCATCCAGTACATTTTTTAATTATTCAAAATTATGCAATTGCAGCAGTCCTGCTCCCTTAGAATGTTCAGGGCAAATGTAAAATGGCGGTTTTAACTTATTTGGCTTCAGTGTCTGTGTTTCTGTTATTGTAAGTATACAGGACCGCCACGTGGGCAACAATTTAACCATTATTGGTAGTCTATTTTGTAATGGTGTCGGATTATGAGTCTTTCACAGTCGGCTAATAAATATTTATAATGGAAAAGTCTTAAGTGGTGAGATATCATTTCTGAAAATATAGCAAAACCTCATCACAGCTTTTGCCCGAGATTTCTGGTTTCTTGTGTGATTCTTTTTTATTTCAACCCGTTGCTTGAAACTTTCCTCAATGATAAGGAATAGGGCGAGGATGATATCCTTCATTACACTTGCTATGATTCTTACTCTACCATTCCTTAACTTCCCACGACCCATTGAAGGTCAAAAGAGGTGGGCAGGATTCATATTTCCAGAACGGTGATTGCAAGTAGTGTCAATGATATTGCATACTCCAAATAATGGAGGGCCAATGGCATGAAAAAATTTGAAGAAGGACTTTATATATATATATATATATATATATATATATATATATATATATATATATATATATATATATATATATTACCTACTGGCAGTCGCCAGTAGGTATATATAGTTAGGATTGATTTCCATAGGGAAATCACAACATTCTATTGGGAATAACTTTGGCGCCGGTTGAGGAATCTGCCTGAATTTTTCAGCAACTTTGCCTCGCGGCGCTCCGGTCCTTTCCTGAAAGTTTGGGGGGGATTCGTCAAGCGGGGGCCGAGATAAAAGGGGGGTCCCAAAACGTGTTTTCCCCATGTTAATTTCCATAGGGCGGTCTGTCGCACTTTTAGCTCAAACGGCTGAATGGATTTTCACCAAACTTGGCAAAATTGTAGGGACTGGTACCCCGATGTGCATTTGCTATGTCTCAAGATATATGCTCCAGTGGATTTTACGAAAATTAACTTTGAAAAAATATATATTGGGCTACATTGGGCTATATATATGTTAGAGCCCAAATGTAGCCCAATGTAGCCCAATGTAGCCCAAAGATGGCCACCAGAGACAAAAAAAAAACAAATGTAGCCCAAATATCAGCCAGATGTAGCCCAACTATAGCCCAATGACAGAATGTCCCAGAGTGTTCTAAAGAACAACTAGAGCGCTAACAGTCTTACTTATGACAAAAGTATGGCACACCTGAAGTCATCTTCATTGGAATAAAGTGTTAACACTTAAAACATTTAATTTGCAAAGGAACAAAATGAGGGGGTTCATTTTGCCATAGAAATTATGATTAGTGTTGAAGAAAGAAAAACTTAGGGCACATTTTGAGTGACTTCTCAAATCCTCTTATATTTCATTAAAAAAAGTCTGATATGCAGTCTCCCAAGATGGCCACCAGAGACAAAAGTGCCCAAATGTAGCCCAAATATCAGCCAGATGTAGCCCAACTATAGCCCAATGACAGAATGTCCCAGAGTGTTCTAAAGAACAACTAGAACGCTAACAGTCTTACTTATGACAAAAGTATGGCACACCTGAAGTCATCTTGATTGGAATAAAGTGGTAACACTTAATACATTTAATTTGAAAAGGAACAAAATGAGGGGTTTCATTTTGCCATAGAAATTTTATATATATATATATATATATATTCACTGAAAAAACCATAGGTTATAGACCATATATAGTTAGGAATTAGCATTTACAAAACCTTATTTTACTCACACAAAACCATTGAAATTCCATATATAGTTAGTTGTACTAACTATATATCGTGCACCCGCAATCCACTGCTGATCATGTCACATATTACATCATTCATGACATGGTCAGTGACATCACTGATGACATCACTGATGACATCTCAAATGACATCACTGATGACATCACTGATGACATCTCAAATGACATCACTGATGACATCACTGATGACATCTCAAATGACATCACTGATGACATCACTGATGACTACATCCAGTGACTGTATGTTTCTGTAAAGTTAAAATATGTTTTACATATTGAAGAATGAGTGGATTTATAAGTGTCTGGATGAAGGATTTAGTAGGTGCATGACTGACTATATGAGTGAGTGATTAAATGTGTCTCACTGAGTGCATGGGTTAGTGACTAAACTGTCTTAATTTGTGCATCATTATGTCTGTTGTTCTGTAAACTGCTGCATGTGTTAATCATTAGCTATATGATTAACTATATGGGTTATTGATTGGTTGGCCAAGTATTTGTATGGGAGACTGAGAGTGTGTATGGGTGGCTGGGAGGTGTATGACTCTCTGCATAGATGTGTGAGCAGTTGATTCACTAGGTGTATGGGTTCAAAAGTGCATGTGGAAACATCTGTATGGGCGGTTGACTGTGTGCATGAGTGTATTGGTGAGTGAATGGATATCTCAGTGCTACATGTCAAAGTAAGTACATATGTACAACACAGTACATGTGAGAGTTGACATATATACATAACTATGGATAAGAGCCAGTGAATGTGTGAGTGGCTGTATGGATCATTGTGAACTTGTATCAGGGATTGTATAAGAGAGTAAATATGTGTTAGTATATGTTTCAATAAGTAAGGTGTGTATAACTGTATAGTTGAGGAAATTGAGGTGTGATTGATTCTTTGCATGACTGACTAGGTGTGTGAGTAACTCCATGGATGAGTGACAGTCTGTGAGTGTCTGTTTACACTGAGTGTATCTAAGTTTTTATTAGAGTCTGAAGAGATTCATCGTATTATCACATGAATAATGTCATCAGTGATCTCATCAGTGATGTCTTTTGAGATGTGATCAGTGATGTCATCAGTGATGTCATCGGTGATGTCATTTGAGATGTCATCAATGATGTCATCAGTGATGTCATCAGTGATATCATCAATGATGTCATTTGAGATGTCATGAGTGATGTCATGAGTGATGTCATTTGAGATGTCATGAGTGATGTCATCAGTGATGTCATTTGAGATGTCATCAGTGATGTCATCAGTGATGTCACTGACCATGTCATGAATGATGTAATATGTGACATGATCAGCAGTGGATTGCGGGTGCGCGATATATAGTTAGTACAACTAACTATATATGGAATTTCAATGGTTTTGTGTGAGTAAAATAAGGTTTTGTAAATGCTAATTCCTAACTATATATGGTCTATAACCTATGGTTTTTTCAGTGAATTTCAATGGTTTTTTAATAGCAAATATCAAAAGCTTTAAAACGTATTCTTCTTTAAATCGAAAAATATATTTTATATGTTTTTAATACAATTGTTTTTTTTTTTTTTTTTTGTTTCGCTCCCGGTCCGCGAACCGGTTAGCTTCCCGTTAGCTCAATTTGGTGCCGCGACCCGGTCCGTGAACCGGTAAACGTTCCGTTTCCACAACTGCCGCGTTAGAAAACAACATCGTGACGCGTCGCGTCAGCGTGACGTATCGCGTTGTCGCGTGAAACGTCATATGACGCGCCGCGTTAGCGTACCCGGAAGTGAACCGGTACGCGAACGAGGCGCGAAGCGCAGCTTCCCGGAAGCGATCCGGGACGCGGCGCAAAGCGCGTAACGTAAACACAACAGGTCATGTGACTTGTTAATAACACTTTTCATTGGTTCATTTCACTTTTGGTTTCCTAATGATGTAAGACTAGGTCATGTGACCTAAAAGTAACACTTTTCATTGGTTTAGAACTATTGTTTTTCCCAAATGATGAAAACCCCTCCTTCTTTCCTCACTCTGACTTTCATCTTTGTGAGAGGAAGACCTTTTGTGATCACTGAGCAATGGCTTCATTAGTAGCTTCAGCTGGTGCTTCCCCACCACCTCCACCACCTCCAAGGAAGAGAGGACCACCTGCTGAAGTTATCATTCAGCAAGAAGAGGAAGAAGAGGAAGAGCAGGAAGAGAGGCAGTTTTTGCGTGAGGAGCCCAGGAGGTCTCATTTGAAAGAAAACTTTATTTGGCAATTTTTTAAATATCCCCGGGGCCCAAAAAAAGTCAATGCCCGGTACGTAACTTGCCTGATATGTAAGAAGGATTTGTCCAGAGGGACAGATAAGAAGTACAGTTACGGCAATTATACAATGCATCGCCATATGGAGAGGTGGCACCATATCAATTACAGTGCTGCGCAGTTACGTGACCAGCAAGATAATCCCCCTTCTGTGGCCAGAAGATCAGTTGTACAGGAAGTGACGGGACCAGAGGCGAGGGAGATGGTCCCAAATATACAGATGAGGTTCGGGGAAGTGAAACAAGTGTGCGTGCGTTGTAATCAGTTCATTTGCTACAGAGAAAGTAGCATCAATCTAATCAACAGAGCTATCGACAATCATGATTGTCCGAAACGCCCCAGACAATAAATTCTTTTTTTTTTGTTGCTCCTGTTGAGCCCTTTACAATGAATCGTTTTCGTTTCCCCCCCCCAAAAAAACCAAAAAAAATATAAAACCGTTGAAAAAATACAAAAAAAGTAAAAAAAATTCTGAAAAATAATAAAAAAATATAAAACAACAAAAATAATTAAAAAAAGTTCTTTTCAGAACTACCTCCCCTTTATAAAAAAATTGGTAGAATGTTTAGCACTCTGCCAACCTCTATTTTTTAAGTTCGCGTCCCGGTTCGCTCGCCGGTACGCGAACCGGGAGCGAACCCAAGATTAAAAAAAAAAAAAAAAAAAGAAGAGTAAGTATAAGGGAAGGAAACAGAGAGTAATGTTAAAAGAAAGACAGCTATAGAGACTAAACCAAAGATACTGTTTAATAGATCTATTTACCGAAGAAAAGATGGAAGAGGGTATAATTGTGAAAAACAAAATAGATAAGGAAGTGAAAGAAAAAAAGGAGAGTAGAAGAATAACAAACAAGAGTTTCTTAGAGAATGTAACTGAATGATCAAATTAAGATTAAAACATTGGAATAACAGAGAGAAAAAACAGAATGCAGAAAAGAAGAAGTAACAGAAAAGGAATGATTGAAACAGCAAAGAAATGTAAATAACATAGGGGCATATTATCAACATAGGCGATAAAAGTTTCGCTGCTTTTATCGGCAGAAATCTGCCGCTAAAGCCGCTTTTGCGGCAGAAAACTGCCGCTAAAGCCACTTTTGCGGCAGTTTTCTGCCGATAAAAGCAGCGATAATTTTATCACCTGTGTTGATAATATGCCCCTTAGTGTGTTTGAACTACAGGGAGAAAGCATAATGAACAAGTAGTGAAAGAGTGATGAGTCAGAGATAGTGAGAGTAATAGAGACGGAGTGAGTGAACAGGAGTGAGGAACTATGAGAAGAGAGGGACAGAGAAAAAGAGTGGAAGGAGTAGAGTAATTAAGTAATAGAGAAAGGAATGAGGGAAGTAGCAAAGGCAGGAAAGTGAGGGTTAAAGAAATGAAGCAGTGGAACTAATAGAAGTTAAATGTGATAGAAATGTAACGAAAAGAGTACAAAACATTTACCTTATAATTGTCGTTAACTTAGTCACTTGTTATTTTTATACTTTCAATCTGTGAAAGACAGAACAAACATTTGAAAAATATTAAAACATGTATTTAAAAATTAGAAAAGACAAGGGAAAAGATTGAAGGAAAAACAGTTTTTCAACAACTTTGACACTTACAGAAGCCTCTGCTTCTCCAGGCCACTTACACAGTCCTAAAAATATACATTTTAAACTAACAGTATCTTGATGCAGATGAAGTGAGGCCTATCTTGCAACATGGTGCATCTTTTGCACTGCTACTGTCTCACAAAAGTGATGCAACGGCAGCGCAAAAGAGGCGCACAGCCATCATAAAACTGTCCCTAACATTTTAAATGATTGGTTCAGGATGACGATAAGGTGTGGCCTATCCAGAGGTTTGTTTGAGGTGAGGCCTACTCAGGGTTGCAGATGAAATTTAGAGTTGTTGAAGAGTACAGAGGAGATAATACATTTGCAGGCCTACCAATGAAGTGAGTCATGTCCACTGCACTCTTGAACAAAGGCCAAACCTCCTCTGTTTCCCTGGACAGACCTAAACTTGATCTGCACAATGTGATTCGTAATGTTAGGAAATGATGGAGCGAGATAGAAAACAAAATTTTGTTTAAACTCGTGAAGTCACATTTCCATAACATGAATAATAATATTAATGATTTGTGATATGTCGTGCTAATACAACTTAGATTAAACTTTACACATGGGGGGACTAACATGTGTGCTCATAAACGTGCATAATTGTTGCATCTTTTTGTTCGTGCAAAATAATAAAATAATTTATTGTTTTCATTTTTGTCATTACTAACTGCTGCAAACTTAAAAGAAGCATGTGCTTGTTTTGCTTTTCCTTGTTTGTGTGATGTCATTTCTACTATTCTAGGTGCATATAAGTCTCATGGAATAACGGAGACTGGTAGATATAAACGCTGCTTTATTTGTTTGCAATGGCTAGATAACATTTTGATTAATCGGGTGGGTTAATTAATTAGTAAATCTTGGGGTGGATACAGAATCTACATTATTTCTTACAATAATACTTTTCTTGTGTTTGTTTTATACTAGAAAGCTTAAGTTGTCTGCTTTTGGGCCTAGTCATTTGAGTCGCAGAAAAGAGCTGACTTGTAATTCTGCAAAAGTCACGAGACGCCCATTCTGAATTAAAGCGTTTATCAAAGCTGCATTCACAAAGCAAAAAAAACTGATGTGCTGTCATCATTCTGTCGGACATGGCCAAGGTCGAAAGTGAACATTTTGTCAGCCTTAACTTGGCATCCGCGGAAGTTGCTTGGACGTAGTGAGAACAAATTTGAACATTTGTTGCAAACTCAGGAAGCTCCTGGTTTCACGTGGAAGAGACAATGGTCTTTATGAAACATGATCTAATGGAACTTTTGAAAAGTGGGTGACATGTCACTTGTCACTCTCAGCCAATGGGACGTCGAAGATTTCTGAAAACTTTCCTTTGCGTAGTTTAGTTAGCGTAGAAAGGTATAAAAAGTCATGCCCCTAGGGATGGGCTGGCTGCTGCTTTCTGACTTTCCGATGAGGGTGATGTGCTGTTGGACTTTGCGTGGAGCACGTAAGAATCCTCAAAGAACTTTACTTTAATTTCTATCTATTTAGCTCAGTTAAGGAATTAGGTTTTAGAAATGCTAAACTTTATATATTTACTTTAAATTTGATTCACTTACTTAAATTGTATTTCCTCACATTTCTTTACAATCATGCTTGCTTTATTGCTAATAAAATTCATTTATAAAACTATCAACTTATATACCATAATTTAGTAAATAAAATCTTACTTTTGACAAACAAGCTGGTCTTGGTTATTCAGAAGTGTAGGTTACTATTAGCTAGATCACGTCGCCAATGGTGGTCATTTAAATGGTTAAGTTTTATTCTAATGACAATATTCTTTTCGCAGATGTATAAAAATGTATATAGTTTGTAGATAAAGTGTATATAGATTTAATCTGACCACCTGATTCAGTAGGCCCAAAATATGTCAGGTTTATAAATGGGTCCATATTTAGTATAGAATTTTGTTTATAGGTTATGAAGTTGGGTAGCGTTGTTTATGATATATTTTCTATAGGCCGCTGGATCAATTCTCTGGTAGCAGAAATTGATGGTTGCTAAGAGTAACCAAGGTAATATGGTGGTTGCTAAGGGTTACTAAAGTATTATGGTATGGAAATAGGATCGATGTTTTAACACATGTTGAGTTCGTTTTTCGTGCTATCTGTAAGCTATACCGGTATAGATTGTGTGGCGAGAAATTAGTCACGCAAGCCATCTGTTCTGTTTGTAGTGATATCGCCGAGTATCACAAGAGGTATCGCCGTGTACCATAGTGTTGTCGCCGAGCAGCACAGTTTTAGGGCTAGGTCTGAATCTTGTATAGTGAGGGTTTTCTAAGAAATTAAAGCAGCATGAGAATAGGGACAAAGCGCCTTCCATAAAACTCACTGTGATGAGAGTATTAGTTATATCCGAGCTTGAGTGAAGGGTAAATTAGCGTCGGTGCATGATTATCTATAAACAGGTTAGAGTCCTGTACGGGTACATGTTTCATATCTATAAACAGGTGAGAGCCCTGTACGGATAACGTCGTTATTTTGCTAACGGTGCATGATCTCTATAAACAGGTGAGAGTCCTGTACGGATTTCATGTGTGTTTGAAAATTAGGGAAATTTCAGTGTGAAAGTGCGAATTTGAATTGTATTTTATGTTCAAGTGGAACTCTTAGAACTTTCACTTCGCGGTGGGTTCAGAGCAAAGCGAGTTCATAATTATACGTGTTAGAAGGGTGGGGTAAGGTTACTCTACTAACAATTGAATATTATCCTTAGTGTGAATAGCGCCGTCTATTCCGAAGTGTGGATACTTGAATGTATGTAAACTATCCTAAATAGTGAAACGAACAGATGTTGTCTTTATAGTCATTGTTAAGAATTAATTTACACTGAAAAGTGTTCTTAAAATGGCGCTGTGAAAAGATTTTGTGAAGGAGGGGTAAGCGCCAGTAGTGAGAAACGAGAAACCGCAGCTGCTGTGTACGTCACAGAGCCGCGCTGAGATTGGGTGACCTACGTCACAAGCTATATTCTGATTGGCCCTTGAGTCTCTGACGACCTGTGAACTGATTGGTCTTTCAAAAAAAACTCCAAATTTATTGGTTGAGCAGAAAAGTGACGTAGCTCAACTGTCATTGGCTTGTTGGTGTGTTTCGCGCACGGATTGGTTGTTTTTCGGAAAATATTTTACGAACGATTTTGTGAATTAGATTTAACTCCTAAAACTGAGTTATCATTTTAAACATGTTGAGAAAAAGCCAACATTATTTCAGAAGTTTAAGAATTTATTTTCACCTGACAAGAAAATCGAAACGCGAGGTGGTAAACTACTTCATAAGTATAAAACACCTGCAGCGTATATGGAAGGTGAATATGGATATCATACTGTCTTATGGTTCGATAGTTGGAAACGCTATACTAAGAACGACGGTGTTTTAACTTGGCCTGATGATGGTTCATTTAATGTAAAAGTCTTAAGAAATTTACGAGAGAAAATGAATGCTCTTGTTCCGAAACCGAGACCAACTCAATTTGAAGCTTTAGTTGAGTGGGAAGACGAGATGTATCAGTTACAAAGAGAAGCTAGTGGAATTAAAAGACCTTCTAAAAATCCACCTTGGAGAAGAGAAACTCATGAAGATAGATTGCGAATGTGGAGACAGGGAAACATGAGTGAAGGATTGTATTTAATTCATGAAATGGTAATGGGTACTCCTACAGGGAAATCTATGGAAAGTGAATCTGAGGATGCAGTTATGGAAGAAATATATACAACTGCTAGAAAGAATCAGCCTTTGAGACCTCCTAGATCATGGTCTACTCCGGTGGTTTCTACTGAAACTTCACCGAGTGCACCTCCAATTAATGAAGCTCCTAAACTTTATCCAAATAATTGTGAAATCATTGAAACTCCTAGAAGACCAGAATTCGAGAATGCTCGAAATAAAGGTAGACATTTTACAATGGCTCCAAGAGCAAGAGAACCTCCAAAAGATTATACAAGAGAGGCAAGAAATGTTGAAGATGTTGATTATAATGAATATTTAAGATCAAAAGAAGAATTAATAAAAAGAATGACAAAAGGCATGGAAGCTGTGACAGTTCCAGTAACAATTGGTCCTGTTCAGCCCGTATTTGATCAAAAGGAAACAAACAAAAATGGATTAACTATTCCTTTAAATACAGAAATTCAAAAGGCTGCTGAAAAATTTTATTCAGACTTATCTGAAATAAACTCTTCTAAATCGAGAATGCCTGATTTAACCTTTAATGAGGATTTATCTCCAAAAACACCAATGGGTGCTATATCAGATATAGGGAGTCCTGAAGTCAGGGTAACCACACCAAAACTTGATGTGGCCAAATTAAAAGCGAATATCGAAGAATTAATAATTGGAACAATTGGTCCAGATAGTTTAAATTACTATCGAGATGATGAACTACTGTTCATTTGCAAAAGCATTCAGTGGAAAACGAAAAACAAATATGATCAACTAGAGGATCTAGCAGCAGAACTTGAAATCGATGTGAGTAAACAAAAGAATTTTGCGAAACATTACAGATTAGACTTTTCAGAAAGTGACATCGAGAGTTTAAACTCAATGGGAAGAATAGTTCATATTAAAGATTTGATCGTCTATATCAAAAAGCTAGGAGACTTGAACAAATGGAGAGTAAAATGGACGAAAAAGAAGGAAGATGAAAGATTGGAAAAATTGTCAAAACAATTTCCAATGAGAGAAATTGCAGGTGGAGGATATGTTCATGTCCCTTGGTCGAGACAGGACATTCTGTTATTTACAAATGACTTTCCGAAATTGAGGGAGAAACCAGTTGAGTGGTACAGGCAAGTCGATAGATTCATCAAAGTGTCAAAAGTTCTGTGGATTGATTTAGATGGATTTTTTGATATTGTCGTTCCATCAGATCTTTGGACAGAATGCAAGATATCGATTAGTTGGCCAAAAACAGAACCTGAGCGAATCAAAGAAACAGGTGCTCCAAATCCACTTGTAATGGATTTTTATGAAAAAGTAATTGTTTGGATGAAAAACAAAATTCCACCCAAAGAAGTCGATTGGGTTAAAATAGAAAGAACAGAACAGGAAACAAAAGAATCAGTTCATTCTTTTTATGAAAGACTACTGTTAATTTTTAAACAATACAGTGGTTATGAAAAATTAGATGAAAAAGACATGAGCCATTTTGTCTATAGATTTGTTTATGGACTAAAACCTGAAATTGGAGAAATGATCAGAAATAGTATTGTCGGATGGCAATCACTATCTGTAGATGATATTCTAAGAAAGGCTAAGTATTGCAGTGATGAAATAGAAGTAAAACAGAAGAAGCTGAAGGAGAAAGCCATGTGGGCTCAGGTAAAGGTGGCTGAGCAACAGATTGCCAGCATGGGAAATAAGAACACTAATTTTGTTCAAACTGGGAATACAAACCAGATACAAGGAAAGTTTAAAGGTAATAATTTCCCAAAGAAATTTAGCCCAAAGATTGAGGAGTTGAAACAAAGATTACCTTGTTTTAATTGTGGCGAAATTGGACATTGGAGAGACGAGTGTCCTCATCCTCCTAAAAACTTAAAGAATCCCTTATTGAATCCACTAATGCAGAATGGTGTTGACCTGCAGCGACAGCTACAGATACAACAGGGGTTAAACGAATTAAATATTCAACGACAGTTACAGCAACAGCAACAACAACAGGTGAATAATCGTCAAGACCAATTGCCACAACCACCTTTTCCGAATTGTGGGGGAGTTCAAAAATATAATCCAAACGTGGGATTTCAGGGAAGTGAACAGGTAATAAAACCACAAAAACAGCAAAAGCAGCAAAGGGTTCAAATGCAAAATGCTTCACAACAATTTTTATTAGCAGAAAGTCAAGACAGCGATTCTGATGATTATTGTTGACGGTGCCCGAGAGAGGAGGAAGAGTGTGTTGTTGGAGCCACTCTTGAGGTTGACCAGTCTGGTCCTTTTGTAAACGGGAAAGTTAATGATGTAGACATCACTTTTCTAGTGGACACTGGTGCTACCCGTTCTACTGTTAGATCAGTGGAAATTGAAAACCTACCTCTCTCTGGGGATACCATCCAAGTTGTCGGAGTAAGTAATCAACAAATTAAAACTGACTTAACTGATCCAGTACCAGTTGAAATTGGAAACTACAGAGATAAACACAGATTTGTGGTTTGTAATAGTAGTCCAGTAAATCTATTGGGCAGAGACATCCTTTGTAAAATGAATTGTAGAATATATTGTTCTCCTGATGGAGTTGAGTTACAAACAATGGAGGAAGATGGTTTATACAGAATGACAATGATGATGATGGAAGCAGAAGAAACAAAATTGTTTCCTGCATTTGAAGAAAAAGATTTACCTGAAGAACTCAAAGAAACAGTGAAATCTGAAATATGGGATTTTACTGGAAATGAGATGGGTCTGATGAAAAATGTAGATCCAGTAAAAATTACATTGAAACAGGGAATAGAATTTCCAAACACTCCACAATATAAAATGAAAACAGAAACAATTGAAGGTATTACACCTATAATTGAAAAATTAATCAAGCAAGGTGTATTAAAAGAAATGGAGAGTAGCTCTTGTAATTCACCAATTATGGGAGTTAAAAAGTCTAACGGAACATTTAGAATCGTACAAGATTTGAGAAAGGTTAATCAAATTGTCGTTCCATGTTGTCCGGTGGTTCCAAATCCAGCAGTAATTCTATTTCAGATTCCACATGATGCTGAATGGTATACAGTCATTGACCTTTGCAATGCATTCTTTACTGTTCCCTTACATCCAGACAGTTATGAAATCTTTGCTTTCAGATTCCAAGGTAAGACCCTCGGATGGTCAAGAATCCCTCAGGGCTATACAGAAAGTCCTTCAATCTTTAACGAATTGTTAAAAAGATCATTAGAAGACCTAGACTTACCTGGTAGGTCTACGCTAGTGCAGTATATTGATGATTTGTTAATAGCTGCAAAGACAAGAGAAAATTGTGTAACAGACACAATAATTCTGTTAAATCGCCTTGCAGAAGAAGGACATAAAGTGTCCCCAGCAAAACTACAGTTTTGCAAACAAGAAGTAAAATATCTTGGTCACAGAATTGCAAAGGGAAAAAGACAAGTAACAATAGAAAGAATAAAAATGATTCAAGCAATGTTACCACCAAGAACACAAAGACAGGTAAGAATGTTCTTGGGAATGGTTGGTTACTGTCGACAATGGATAAGTGGATTTTCAGTAATTGCAAAACCACTACAAAGACTGACAAAGTCAGATGTAAAAGATCCAATTATTCTCAATGATGCTGAGATGGACTCTTTTGAGAACCTGAAAAAGAGCTTATGCCAAGCTCCTGCTTTAGGTATGCCAAATTATGAGAAAGATTTCGAACTGTATTGCAGTGAGAGAGAAGGATGTGCATTATCTGTGTTAATTCAGAGACACGGAAATTTAAAGAAACCTATTGCATACTTCTCTGCAGTTCTTGATCCAATTGCTAAAGCATTACCAGGTTGTTTGAAAGCAGTTGCAGCTACAAGTATCAGCCTCGAACAAAGTGAGGGGATCATTATGGGATTTCCTGTGAAAGTTTTTGTGCCTCATTCAGTTGAAATATTACTGACAAGAGGTAAGACTCAACATCTAACAAGTAGTAGATTGACAAAGTATGAGAAAATCATACTGGGAGCAGATAATGTTTCGATTTCAAGATGTTTAAATCTGAATCCTTCTACATTACTGCCTGATTCTGAAATTGTTGATGACATTGAAACAGAACATGAATGTTTAGATGTCATGGAATTCTGCACTAAACCAAGAAAAGACATCAAAGACAGACCTTTGTCTGAATCGGATTTTGTCTACTTTGTAGATGGGTCATGCTTAAGATCCGAAGGAGGTGTCTTAAAAGCTTCATATTCAGTTTGTACAGTCGTAGATGTTGAAGAAGCATCATGTCTTGAAGGAGTTCGTTCAGCACAGGTGGCTGAATTAATTGCTTTAATTCGTGCATGTGAAATATCAAAGGATATAAGAGTTACCATCATTACTGATAGTCAGTATGGGTACGGAGTTGTGCATGATTATGGACAACTCTGGTCACAGAGAGGATACATGACATCAGCAGGATCACCAATTAAAAATGCAGTTTTCATTAGGAGATTAATTGAAGCAATACAATTGCCAAAAGAAATCGCCATTGTTAAGTGTGCAGCGCACACTAGAGGAACTGATTATATTTCCAAGGGAAATGCCTTCGCAGATGAAACAGCTAAATACTGCGCAAGGAAAAATTATTCATACAATCGGGAGAGGAGTAAAGAAACTGATTCAAATTCATTAATGCTAACAACTGTTGTAGAAACATGGCATGAGATTAGAGATTTACAAAATGAAGCAGAAGATGAAGAAAAAGACTTATGGTTAAGATCAGATTGTAGACCACGTGAAGAAGATGGAGTGTGGGTTTACAAAGATGGCAGAGTAGTCTTACCAAATTGTTTGATTGCTGACATGGCCAGATTATATCATGGTCCAGCACATCTAGGAAGAGATTCTATGGTTAGACTTTTCAGAGAAACATGGTTTAATACCAAGTTTAGAACTATTGCTGAATCTTTTTGTCAAAGGTGTTTGTCATGCCAACAAATGAATCCAAACAGAAAATCAGTGGTGGGGACAGGAATAATTGGTCGAGAAGGTGGTCCCTTTACCAGGTTACAAATGGATTTCATTGAAATGCCCTTACACAATTGTTTGAAATATGTGCTTGTAATTGTGTGCTTATTTTCAAGATGGGTAGAGGCTTTCCCTACACGACATTGTGATTCAATTACAGTGGCAAAACTAATGCTCAGAGAAATCATCCCAAGATACGGTTTTCCAGTCACTATTGAGAGTGATGGAGGAAGCCATTTTGATAACAAACTGATGAAGTTAATTTGCGAAGCTTTGAGCATTGAGCAGAAAATACACTGTGCATACAGACCAGAGGCATCAGGAGTAGTTGAACAAATAAATGGAACAATTAAAAACAGAATTGGAAAAATGTGTCTTGAAACAGGTATAAAATGGACTGATGCTCTTCCACTTGTTTTGATGTCATTAAGAAGTACACCAGATAAAAAGACAGGTTTGAGTCCTCATGAAATTTTAATGGGAAGAGTTATGAGGCAAGCTTTTGTACCTGTAGGTAAACTGTTGAGCATAAATGACAGTGCTATTTTGGATTACTGTAAAAGGTTATCTGATATGGTAACTTCTGTGTCTAATCAGGTGGGAACTGAAGCTCAATCAGATGAAAAGGTTTTGACACATGATCTGAGACCTGGCGATTGGGTCAGAACGAAAGTACATCGGAGAAGGAATTGTCTAGCTCCTAGATGGCAGAAACCTAGGCAGATAATTTTGATCACTACTAATGCTGTAAAGTGCAGAGGATTGAAACGTTGGATTCATCCTAGTCATACTATTCCAGTACCAACTCCTGAGAGTTCTGATGTTGAAAGTGATACCACAGACGATTCTGATTCTGAGGCAGAAGGCGAAACAGAAGGTGAAATAATTCCAGATTCTGAAGATCGACAAGAAAGTCGACATCTGGAAACTGTGCCAGTGAATGGAAATTTGACAAGAAAAGACTTGGAAATAATTGAAATAGATTCTGAAGGTGAAGAGAATCTGTTAAAAGGAAAGATAACTGAAGATTCGGTTGTCTCCATTGAAGACAAAGAAGCAGAACAAAAAGAAGTTTCAGACCAGGAGAGTATCGAAAGGCAGAGAACAAACTCTGAAGTAAGGAACAGAAATCCGAAATCTGGGAAGTTGGGGGTAATTGAGGAAGAGGAGGAAAACGAATTACCAAGTACCAGTGATGGAAGACAAAGTGATGTTCCTGAAGGAGTGAAATTGCCGAATAGAGAAGTTCCTGAGTCAATTGAAATTTCAGACTACGAAACTGAAGAAAGTGACGTGGAAGGTGAAAGTGAAAATAGAAAGAAAAGGACTTGGAAGTCAGAATCAAATAATTCTGAACCAAAGAAGAAGTACGTGAGAAAAGCAGACTACTGGCCAGGTGGAAGATTGAGAGTCAGATTGATCAAAAAGCCAAAAGAACAAGTTGAAGAAATCAGTAGTCAAAAGAGTCCTGGAAAAGAAGTTGGAGTTGGAAGAAAAATTGAAGTGATATCGAGAAAAGGGAAGAGAATAATAAGACCAAACCAAAAATACAAATCTCCTGAGTGGACTTACTTAGTAATTCCACCTGTTATTGACATATATGATAGTAGTGAAGAAGAAAACGAAATCCAAGAAATTAGTGACAATGATTGAAATACAGAAATATTAAATTGGCAAAAGGCTGAAGAAAATTTGTTAGTTAACACAAGGTCGAAGAAAAACTGTTTAGTTGAAGAAAACTTATGTATGACATAAGGTCGAAGAAATCTTGTTTAGGGTTTTAAAAAAAAAAAAAAAAAAAAAAAAAATTATTTTAAAAGGGGGGTGTAAATATAAATTTAGAATTTTAACATTTATTTATTTTTATTTTTTTGAGGCTAAAATTAACCAAGAATGCCTTATGTTAAGGAGAGCACTTCAAAGTGTTCTGTTTTTAAAAGATGCTGTAAGATGACTCTGGTGTGTCTGCTCATTTTAATTCTGCTCTGGTTGGTTCTAGCTGTGATTATCCCTTTGGAAATGAATAGAGAATTACACAAAGTTAACATAACAAGCAAAGCTCTGGTTAGCCAAACTAAACATAGTGCGTCTGCAAAAGTTATTGATCATCAGCCTAACATTCATCAAGATAAATCAATTGGTGATTTCTCAAGTAATACATTCACAAAGCTATTGAGTGAATATGTTAAGGTAATGGATGCAAAAGACTGCTACGTCTGCGTTAAGTTACCTGCTTCTGTTTCTGAGGGAGTAACATATAATATGCTTCCTCTCACTTATGCTGTAACATGTAGTGTATTAACTAGTTTATTTTATCAAACTGGACGTTTAGAATATTACTATTCAAATTATGATGAAATTTTTGCAAATATTAAGATTGATAATGCTTTAAATAAGCATAAGAAAGCAAAACAAATGAGAGAATTTTTCCTTGTTACTAATGAACTCACTTACGAGTATGCTTACAAGAATAATCTAACATGTAAATTAAGTGCTGAAGGAAAGAAAATTTTGAATATGGTTGAGGAGAGAAGAGCAATTTATAAGAGGAATGAATTAGTCAAGCAGACTAAGTCAGGTTTCTGGCAAAAAGAGGATGAGAAATTAAATGGCAAAATGCTTGAAAATATTGCAATTCACATAGACAAACCAGTTAGTGGAAAACTTTGCATTAGAAGAGATAATACACTTTTTGATAATTATTTTGTAGGTGCAAGTAACTGTGAAGATACTTATCAGATTTTGGGAGGTTGGGGATTTAAAGGTGGAAAAGATCCTATCTTTCCTGGGATTTATTTTGTTTGTGGTGACAAAGCCTACTACAACCTTCCAGACCACTGGTATGGAACTTGTTATGTGGGAATTGTTTTTCCTAAAGTGTTTCATGTTGACAGAGATTCAGAAGGATTGTTTAAAATTCATAATTATGTAAATAGAGTTAAAAGAGAAACTTTTACTGAAGTTCTGGGAGATATTTTTCAAGCTGTAATACCTTTTGTTGGTATAACCCTAAATGCAGGGAGAATCAGAAAATTGTCCACTATAGTTGATAGATTGTCAACTGACACAGCTGATGGATTTCAATTAGTGAATGTTGAAGTTATTGCAATTAGATCTATGGTAATACAAGACCGCCTTGCTTTAGACATACTCCTAGCAAAAGAGGGAGGAGTCTGTGGCATTTTACATGTACAACATTGTTGTACATATATACCTGATGAAAGTAAGAATATTGAAATGTATATTAAGAATATTACACAAATGCATTCAGAGATAATTCCTTTAGAAGAAGATGATTTTACAGGGAAACTTTCAAAAAGGTTTCAAGCAATTAAAAACTGGTTTCATGATATTGGAAGTTCAATTCTTGGCAAGATTCTGGCACCTTTGATTATAATAGTATTCATTTTTATTTTGACCAAAATAAGTTGTTTGTTACATAAAAGAAAGAAACAGTTGAAAGAGAAGAAAAGAATCTATAAACTCAGAAAAGAAGAAGAAAGAGAGATCGAATTACAGGAGTTACATAGAGAGCGTTATGCTAATTCCAAAGATTATGCAGAAACAGACTTTTAGGTTTACTGATACAAATGAATTTGAATCGATTTCTTAAAAATTTAAATTATCAAAATTTTGAGTGCTGGTGTGGTGATTTGTTAATCACCAGATGAGGGAGTTGATGGAGCGAGATAGAAAACAAAATTTTGTTTAAACTCGTGAAGTCACATTTCCATAACATGAATAATAATATTAATGATTTGTGATATGTCGTGCTAATACAACTTAGATTAAACTTTACACATGGGGGGACTAACATGTGTGCTCATAAACGTGCATAATTGTTGCATCTTTTTGTTCGTGCAAAATAATAAAATAATTTATTGTTTTCGTTTTTGTCATTACTAACTGCTGCAAACTTAAAAGAAGCATGTGCTTGTTTTGCTTTTCCTTGTTTGTGTGATGTCATTTCTACTATTCTAGGTGCATATAAGTCTCATGGAATAACGGAGACTGGTAGATATAAACGCTGCTTTATTTGTTTGCAATGGCTAGATAACATTTTGATTAATCGGGTGGGTTAATTAATTAGTAAATCTTGGGGTGGATACAGAATCTACATTATTTCTTACATTAATACTTTTCTTGTGTTTGTTTTATACTAGAAAGCTTAAGTTGTCTGCTTTTGGGCCTAGTCATTTGAGTCGCAGAAAAGAGCTGACTTGTAATTCTGCAAAAGTCACGAGACGCCCATTCTGAATTAAAGCGTTTATCAAAGCTGCATTCACAAAGCAAAAAAAACTGATGTGCTGTCATCATTCTGTCGGACATGGCCAAGGTCGAAAGTGAACATTTTGTCAGCCTTAACTTGGCATCCGCGGAAGTTGCTTGGACGTAGTGAGAACAAATTTGAACATTTGTTGCAAACTCAGGAAGCTCCTGGTTTCACGTGGAAGAGACAATGGTCTTTATGAAACATGATCTAATGGAACTTTTGAAAAGTGGGTGACATGTCACTTGTCACTCTCAGCCAATGGGACGTCGAAGATTTCTGAAAACTTTCCTTTGCGTAGTTTAGTTAGCGTAGAAAGGTATAAAAAGTCATGCCCCTAGGGATGGGCTGGCTGCTGCTTTCTGACTTTCCGATGAGGGTGATGTGCTGTTGGACTTTGCGTGGAGCACGTAAGAATCCTCAAAGAACTTTACTTTAATTTCTATCTATTTAGCTCAGTTAAGGAATTAGGTTTTAGAAATGCTAAACTTTATATATTTACTTTAAATTTGATTCACTTACTTAAATTGTATTTCCTCACATTTCTTTACAATCATGCTTGCTTTATTGCTAATAAAATTCATTTATAAAACTATCAACTTATATACCATAATTTAGTAAATAAAATCTTACTTTTGACAAACAAGCTGGTCTTGGTTATTCAGAAGTGTAGGTTACTATTAGCTAGATCACGTCGCCAATGGTGGTCATTTAAATGGTTAAGTTTTATTCTAATGACAATATTCTTTTCGCAGATGTATAAAAATGTATATAGTTTGTAGATAAAGTGTATATAGATTTAATCTGACCACCTGATTCAGTAGGCCCAAAATATGTCAGGTTTATAAATGGGTCCATATTTAGTATAGAATTTTGTTTATAGGTTATGAAGTTGGGTAGCGTTGTTTATGATATATTTTCTATAGGCCGCTGGATCAGAAACACAGGTGATGTAATTGAAAAATGTGGAGTTTCTTTTCCTCATTTCACAATCACATCACCTGTGTTTCCTTTGCTTAGGTATCTCATAGTGCAGATGGAGTCTAGCATATCAAAGAGTACACAGAAGTTGAGCACCGTATACAACAATGTTGACATTTACAGAAGATTCAGCTTCTTATCTTGTTGGAGATGAAGTGAGGCCTGTCTTGCAACATGGTGCATCTTTTGCATCACTGCTGCATCGGTTTCATGTGGCACGGGACTTTACAGCATGACACATCTGCCTAGATGCATCAAGTTGTAAATATGTCGCCACATAGCAAATCTTTTGCACCGCCACTGCGTCACAAAAGTGACGCACAGTGGCGCAAAAGAGGCATACACCTATCATAAATCTGTCCCTAACATTTTAAATGATTGATTCAGGATGACGATAAGGTGTGGCCTATCCAGAGGTTTGTTTAAGGTGAGGCCTACTCAGGGTTGCAGATGAAATTTACGCTTGTTGAAGAGTACAGAGGAGATAATACATGTGAAGGCCTACCAATGAAATAAGTCATGTCCACTTCACTCTTGAACAAAGGCCAGACCTCTTCTGTGTCCGTGGACAGGCCTAAATCTTATCTGCACAATGTCATTCGTAAACTTAGGAAACACAGGTGATGTAATTGAAAAATGTGGAATTTCTTTTCCTCATTTCACAATCACATCACCTGTGTTTCCTTTGCTTACGTATCTCATTGTGCAGATGGAGTCTAGCATATCAAAGACTACGCAGAAGGTGAGCACTGTATGGAACATGGCTATCTAACTCAAAGAATCAAAATCTAAATTTGCCAAGCACACATGGGGGTGTATTTACAAGGACCTTCCACCACGGGGAAATGTCTTTAATTAAAATGGGAAAAATAACATCAAAGGAACTCAAATGCCTTTTAAATATACCCCAAGCAACCTATGAAGCTCTAGCATTACATATCAAGAAACCTAATTGATTTCAAAAATCATTTTTAAACACATCATCTAAATAAATTATATACCTACATTCATCATGAAGTGACTTAAAATGCCCTAAGACACATGAAAGCGTTTTTTTAAGCCCTTGCTCCATTTTTAGATCACTTTTAACATGGCTATGTAAGTCAAATAATCAAGATCTAAATTTGCCAAGCACAGATGGGGGCGTATTTACAAGGACCTTGCACCACAGAGAAAGGTCTTAAATTAAAATGGGAAAAATAACATCAGAGAGACTCAAAGGCCTTATAAATATGCCCCAAGCAACCTATGAAGCTCTAGCAGTACATATCCAGAAATCTAATTGATTTCAAAAAATGTTTTTAAACACATCATCTAAATCAATTATATACCTACATTCAAGGGGAAATGACTTAAAATGGCCTAAGACACATGAACGCGTTTTTTTAAGGCCCTTGCACCATTTTTTGGTCACTTTTAACATGGCTATGTAACTCAAAGAATTAAAATCTAAATTTGCCAAGCACAGATGGGGGCATATTTACAAGGACCTTGCACCACGGGGAAATTTCTTAAATTAAAATGGGAAAAATAACATCAGAGAGACTCAAATGCCTTATAAATATGCCCCAAGCAACCTATGAAACTCTAGCAGTACATATCCAGAAACCTAATTGATTTCAAAAATCGTTTTTAAACACATCATCTAAATCAATTATATACCTACATTCATCGGGAAATGACTTAAAATGCCCTAAGACACATGAAAGCGTTTTTTTAAAGCCCTTGCACCATTTTTGGATCACTTTTAACATGGCTATGTAAGTCAAATAATCAAAATCTAAATTTGCCAAGCACAGATGGGGGCGTATTTACAAGGACCTTGCACCACAGAGAAAGGTCTTAAATTAAAATGGGAAAAATAACATCAGAGAGACTCAAAGGCCTTATAAATATGCCCCAAGCAACCTATGAAGCTCTAGCAGTACATATCCAGAAATCTAATTGATTTCAAAAAACGTTTTTAAACACATCATATAAATCAATTATATACCTACATTCAAGGGGAAATGACTTAAAGTGCCCTAAGACACATGAAAGCGTTTTTTTAAAGCCCTTGCACCATTTTTGGGTCACTTTTAACATGGCTATGTAACTCAAAGAATTAAAATCTAAATTTGCCAAGCACACATGGGGGCGTATTTACAAGGACCTTGCACCACAAGGAAATGTCTTAAAATAAAATGGGAAAAATTGCATCAAAGGAACTCAAAAGCCTTGAAAATATGCCCCAAGCAACCTATGAAACTCTAGCAGTACATATCAAGAAACCTAATTCATTTCAAAAAACGTTTTTAAACACATCTTGTAAAGCAATTATATTCATACATTCATGGGGAAGTGAGTTAAAATGCCCTAAGACACATGAAAGCATTTTTGTAAGACCCTTGCACTATTTTTGCGTCACTTTTAACATGGCTATGTAACACAAAGAAACAAAATCTATTTGTAAAACACTTGACACAAAGCAACATTTTAAATACACAACTTTCTTCATATTTTTCTCCCTAAAGCATACTATTCTCTATCTAAATTAAATGAATCTTTTCTCACCTTAGCAAATACTTTATGAGTTTCAAAACAGTCTCAGAAACACACCAATTTGTCTTTAGCAGAGCAAAAGGTATGCACTCCAGAGTCTGCAAGCAGCAATGCCACAGAAATGCTGTAATTCATCACACATATCTCTCATGTCACCCAATCAAAACTCTTCCCTCACTTTTTTCAAATCAACACCCTTCCCCCCTCTGCCCTTTCTGCCTTATTTTCCATAGCAACCACCTCCTGAAAGACCTCTGATGTTTGCAAGTTCACACAACAATGTTTCAATTGAACTCTGAACTCTCAGTACACCTGCATATCCAGTACAATCTTTCATAAAATGATTTTTTCTTGACCATTCAAATTACATCTTTCAAAGAACTCATCCATGCACCCTAACTTTCTGTTTTCAGCAATCAAAATCCACCAATCACTGCTACTGCTTCATTAACACAGAAACTCCACAGTTTTTTTCATTTTAAACTCTTATTTTTTCAACTGCCATTTCATTGCCACACTTCATCTGACTGCAGCAGAACCTCCTCTCACCATGTTTTCTGTCTGGATTGTTGGACATAGTTACATCTACTGGGCTCAAAGGTATGCTGATAACAGAAATTTACCTAACCTCAATTTACAAAATGTGGAAATTAAGTGGATTAGCCACAGAGGATTAAAATGTCACCAATTGATACCATTGGTGAAAACCTTTATGCATTTGCCAAAACCTGACCTGTTAATTGTGCACTGTGGAGGAAATGACTTGGGCACTTTGACTGGTGTAGGTCTGGAAATGTTTTTAAAAGACACCTTTGACCAATTGATGGCACTTTTTCCTCAAACTGCCTTGGTATATTCAAATATATGCCAAAGACAGAAATGGAGGTGGTCGAACCAATTTTGTCCACAAATTGAGAAATCGAGGAAGCATGTAAATAAGTCTGTTTCAGCTTACATGAGAGACCATGGAATGGGCTCCATGTACAACAATAACTTGCGTTACTACATGCAAGATATCTACAGAGGAGATGGAGTTCACTTCTCAGATGAGGGGAACAGAATTTTCATTCTGAATTTAACACTGTGCATTGGTACCTACTTATAAGTACCTAAATCTACCATAAACCCAAAAGCTCTTCTCAGAGCTACCCTAACTATGATCACCATAAACAAATTTTAAATGTAATTTTTTTTTACTAATTTTCACAATTTACGCTTCCTGGAGCGCTACCCGGTACGCGCACCGGACGCTAACCGCGGGAAAATTTTTTAAAAAATGTTTCTTCCGCACATATGGACCTCCGCAGCCACCCTCAGAAGACCTAGGGGGTCAGGATACGTCTACCGTGCCCCCTTCTACCCATTCTGAACATTTTTTGCCCTCCATCTTGTATCTCAATTCTACTGTAATACAAAATGGAGGACTCCCGTAACGCTGCCGGTTCGCGTACCGGGGCGCTCACTGGGAAGCGCTCATTTGAAAAAAGGTGGGAAAGTAATTTACAGAAAAACGACTGGAGACACTTTCACCAAATATATATTAATTCATACTACATACCAATCCCTACCATTTTCACAAATTTGGTTGGAATTCCATTTAGCCATTTAGCCTGTAGACCTCTCTAAATACCCTGAGGTAAATTACTTCACAAAACACATCTGAAGTGTTGGAATTGACAACCAATTAAAATGTTACTTTCATTTTCTACTTTTTTTTACCTGACATTTGATTGGTTATGTACCTGAATATATATATAAAAAAGAGAGAGAAACACAGCCATTTTGACTACTACTTCCTGAACTACATTGCAAGATCATTTTCACTCACAACTTAAACTTGTTTTTAAAAGGTAAGATATTATTTTATAAATTTGAAAACATTTTCAGATAGTTATATACTATCCCTCTGTAAGAGTTAGACATTGAGAAAGGCTTGTTTATTATAATTATGGATTGATTTAGGTTTCTGTGGTATAATTATGAATTTACATAGGCTTTTTCACAGGCACTTTTTAATAGTACTACTTCATGCCTCAAAAGTACCTGTCTGAATATATTTATTTTTTATTCAAATTTCAGCACAAAAATGCAAGGAGAACAGAACGTTTCCTTTGAAATTGTCCTAGACATGAACAATCAGGAAATCATTGAACCCATTGACTTGGAATTCATGGATGAATCACGAGACCATGAACTTCTACAATGTGTAGAATCTGTGGATTTGTTACTTCATTATGATGACGGTCAAATGTGGGAAGTTATGTTCACTCAACAAGAGGACATATCGGACAGTCAAATGTTAGACGTTCTATTAAATTTTGAAAAAGAATCAGAAAAATAAAATTATATTCAATATTAAAAAATTATTTGAGTCTTTAATCATTTTTATATGTAATTCATAAACTAGTACCAAATTGATTATAATGTAAAGTCAGACTTATAGTATACTGTGCACAATCCCAAAAATAAATTTATATTTAATAATCATAAATACTGCTACTTAAATAAAAAATAAAAAAAACAACAAAAAGAACAATCAATAAACATACAATATTTCAAAATATCATAGTCTATCATTCTTTTTTCCTTATAGTACGCTCCCCAGACCGCTTCCCGGTGCGCGTACCGGGCGCTCCCCACGCAAAAAAAACCAAAAAAAATATTATTTTTTTGCCCCGCGGGGCCCTTTTAAAGCCTCCACATCAAACCTAGGGGGTCAGGGAGGATCTACTATGCCCCCTTATGGTCATTTCCCCCTTTGTTTTGGCCTCCTCTTGTCTCTCGATCCTACCGAGAGACAAGATGGCGGCCACTCCGGACTGTTTAGAATGTTGACAGACACCAGAGAGCCAATCAGCTTCGCGAAGTTCCGTTACGCGTCAGGTACGCGAACCGGGGCGCTGCCCGGAGCGCGCTTACAGATATATATATTTTTTTTAAGGTTAATTTATCAAAATCCACTGGAGCACATATATTGAGACCTAGCAAAGGCACATCGTGCTACCAGTCCCTACAATTTTGTCAAGTTTCGTGCAAATCCATTCAGCCATTCGGGCTAAAAGTGAGGCCAACCGCCCTATGGAAATTAACATGGTAAAAACGCGTTTTGGGACCCCCCTTCTTTCTCGGCCCCCCCTTGACGAACCCCTCCCAAATTTTCAGTGGCTGCTCAGAAACAAAATGTTCCATTTTCCTGAAAATTTCAACCAATTCCGTCCTCAAACGCCAAAGTTATTAGACATAGAATTTTCAAAAACCCCATAGAGAAAAAATCCTAACTATATATACCTACTGGCGACCGCCAGTAGGTAATATATATATACATATATATATATATATATATATATATATATATATATATATATATATATATATTACCTACTGGCAGTCGCCAGTAGGTATATATAGTTAGGATTGATTTCCATAGGGAAATCGCAACATTCTATTGGGAATAACTTTGGCGCCGGTTGAGGAATCTGCCTGAATTTTTCAGCAACTTTGCCTCGCGGCGCTCCGGTCCTTCCCTGAAAGTTTGGGGGGGATTCGTCAAGCGGGGGCCGAGATAAAAGGGGGGTCCCAAAACGTGTTTTCCCCATGTTAATTTCCATAGGGCGGTCTGTCGCACTTTTAGCTCGAACGGCTGGATGGATTTTCACCAAACTTGGCAAAATTGTAGGGACTGATAGCCCGATGTGCCTTTGCTATGTCTCAAGATATGTGCTCCAGAGGATTTTGAGTAATTTAGGTTAGAAAAAAATTATATATATATGGCCGCGCCCCGGTACGCGCACCGGGGAGCGCTCCGGGCGCGCCACGTGACTTGCGCATGGGAAGCTGATTGGTTCTCGGGTGTCTGTAAACATTTGAAACAGTCCGCAGCGTCCGCCATCTTGTGTCTCGGTAGGATTGAGACACAAGAGGTGGCAAAAATCAAAGGGGGAAATGACCAAAAGGGGGCAGGGTAGACCCCCCCTGACCCCCTAGTTTTGATGTGGGGGCCATTAAAGGGTCCCGCGGGGCAAAAAAAAAGTATTATTTTTTTCGTTTTTCGCGGGGGGAGCGCCCGGTACGTGCACCGGGGAGCGTACCGGGGAGCGTACCATGGGGAAAAATAGTGAAAAAATTTATATAATCATAATAATAAATAATAAAATAATCATTTTGAGTAATTACAGGTAGGGTAGCTCTGAAAAGAGCTTTTGATTCTGAGGCTGTTTTAGGTACCTACAAGTACGTCCCACACACACCCACACGCACACAACCCCACACCTCCACACCCACACACTCCCCACACACACCTCACACACCCACACCTAAACACCCCACACCCCCACACCGACACCTTACACATCCACACCCACACCCACACATCCCACACACACTCACTCACACACACACCTCACCCCCCCAACACACACACACGCACACACAGATACCTCACAGACACACCTCACACATCCCCCCCACACACCTCCCCCCACACACACACACACGCACACCTCACAGACACACCCACACATCCCACACATACACACACATCCTACACACATACCCCCCACACCCACACACACCCCAAACACACCTCACACACCCACACCCCCACCTACACCCAAACACCCCACACACCCACACCCACACACACACCTTACACATCCACATCCCAACCCACACCCACATACCCCACACACCTACACACACCTATACACCTCATCCCCCCTCAGACACACACACACACACACCTCACAGACACACCCCACACATCCCCCACACACACCTCACCCCTTCCCCACACACACACCTCTGACACACACCTCTCACACACACACACACACACACACTCCTCTCACACACACACCCACACACCCCACCCACACACACACCCACACATCCTACACACACACACACCCCACACACATACCCCCCCACACACCCCCCCCACACACACACCACACACACACTCATTATTTTTTTTATTTTTTTGAGGGGGTGCCCCACACACATAAACCGACACACACACATCCCACACCCCCCCACACACACCCCCACCATACCTCATACACCCACACCTCCACCCACACCCAAACACCCCACACACCCACACCCACACACACACCATACACCCCCACACCCCCACCTACACCCACACACCCCACACACCCCCACCCACACACACCTCACTCCCCCCCCACACACACACCTCACAGACACACCCCACACACCCCCCACACACACCTCACCCCCCCCACACACACACACCTCTGACACCCCCCCCCCCACACACACACACACACACACCACACACACCTCACACACACACACCCACACCCACACACACATTCCTCACCCCCACACACACCCCCACACCCCCACAAACACACACACACACACATCCTACACACACACACCCCACACACATACCCCCCCACACACACACCCCACACCCACCCCCCCACTTACACACACCACTCACACACACACTCATTATTTTATTTTCATTTTTTGAGGGGGTGTGCGCCCCGGTACACGTATCGGTACGCGTACCCTGGAGAAAAAAAGAAAGACAGAGTTTTTTTTAAATGTAGCGATTTTAAATAAATTGGAGGTAGTTCTGAAAAGAACTGTTTTTTTATTCTTATTGTTGTTTTATATTTTTTTATTGTTTTTTTGTACCCCCCGACTTTAAAAAAAAATATATATATATTTTTTTTGCCTTGGGGGTCCTTGACGGGACCCCCTGAGCAGGCCTAGGGGGTCAGGGTGTTTCTATTCTTTGTGAGTTGTTTCACTGCTTTCTTGTGCCTTGGTTTGAACAAGGCACAAGATGGCTGCCAGGGACACCCAGTATGCAAGGGGAATTAGTTCCCCCTCCTCAAACATGCACGGGGGCTGCGTTGCAGAGAGGTGTAAAAAAGGGTGTGGCCTCCTTACACCTCTATGCAATGCAGCCATCTGGCGCATACTGGAGGCTCCTGGTGGGCTAGTTGGCCCCCAGCGACCCCCATTATGCAAGGGAAATTAGTTCCCCCTCTGCAAACGCGCCAGGCGGCTGCGTTGCAGATAGGTGTAACAAGGGGCATAGCCTCATTACACCTCTGCAATGCAGCCCCCTGGCGCATACTGGAGGTTCCAGGTGGGCTAGTTGGCCCCCAGGGGCCCCCAGTATGCAGGGGGAATGAGTGCCCCCTCTTCAAACATGCACGGGGCTGCGTTGCAGAGAGGTGTAAAAAGGGCCGTGGCTTAATTACACCTCTCTGCAATGCAGTCCCCTGGTGCATACTGGAGATTCCTGGTGGGCTTTCATGTCTTATATAGTTAGGAATTAGCATTAAAAAAAACTTTTAAATTCACTGAAAAAAACATAGGTTTCAGGCCTTATATAGTTAGGATTGGGCATTTAAAAAACCTTTGAAATTCACGGAAAAAAACATAGGTTTCAGGCCTTATATAGTTAGGAATTAGCATTAAAAAAAACCTTTGAAATTCACTGAAAACACCATAGGTTTCAGGTCTTATATAGTTAGGAATTAGCATTTAAAAAACCTTTGAAATTCACTGAAAAAACCATAGGTTTCAGGCCTTATATAGTTAGGAATTAGCATTTAAAAACACCTTGCAAATTCACTGAAAAAAACATAGTTTTCAGGCCTTATATAGTTAGGAATTAGCATTTAAAAAACCTTGCAAATTCAATGAAAAAAACATAGGTTTCAGGCCTTATATAGTTAGAAATTAGCATTTAAAAAACCTTGCAAATTCACTGAAAAAAACATAGGTTTCAGGCCTTATATAGTTAGAAATTAGGCACAAGAGAGCAGAAAAACAAACGTGTAGAACACAAAAAGGGGGCAGGGTAGGAACACCCTGACCCCCTAGGGCTGCTCAGGTGGTCCCACTAGGATATTAATATATTTAAACGTTATCCGCTAATAGAATTAGCATTTAAAAAACCTTTGAAATTCACTGAAAAAACCATAGGTTTCAGGCCTTATATAGTTAGGAATTAGCATTTAAAAAAACCTTTGAAATTCACTGAAAAAAACATAGGTTTCAGACCTTATATAGTTAGGAATTAGCATTTAAAAAAACCTTTGAAATTCACTGAAAAAAACATAGGTTTCAGGCCTTATATAGTTAGGAATTAGCATTTAAAAAAACCTTTGAAATTCACTGAAAAAACATAGGTTTCAGGAGTTATATAGTTAGGAATTAGCTTTTACAAAACCTTTGAAATTCACTCAAAAAACTATAAGTTTTAGTGGTGTTATAGTTAGCTGGACATTTTACTCATACAAAACCATTGAAATTGCTCCTATATCGTTAGTTGTACTAAGTATATATCGAGCACCCGCAATCCACTGCTGATGATGTCACATATTACATCATTCATGACATGGTCAGTGACATCACTGATGACATCTCAAATGACATCACTGAATAAACTATTCACACATCTTTGGACAGTCACACACCCTCCACCGAACCACACACACTTTCACACTCCCATACAAATACTCAGTTAACTAATCAATAACTAATATAGACTTTCACATAGCTAGTAACCAACTGTAGAATCAGTTTACACAACAACTGACAAAGTGATACAGATATTCACACAGTTTAGTCACTATCCACTATATTTAGTGAGACATTATAAATTGGTCAAGTAAACAGTCAATTACACGGCTACTAAATCCTCCATCCAAATATTTATTTATATATCCACTCATTCTTCAATGCAAATTGCTATATATATAATGCATATTTAATTAACGAAGCAAACCACATTCACTGGATGATGTCATCAGTGATGTCATCAGTGATGTTATTTGAGATGTCATCAGTGATGTAACTGACCATGTCATGAATGATGTAATATGTGATATCATCAGCAGTGGATTGCGGGTGCGCGATATATACAACTAACTATATAGGAGCAATTTCATTGGTTTTGTATGAGTAAAATGTCCAGCTAACTATAACACCACTAAAACTTATAGTTTTTTGAGTGAATTTCAAAGGTTTTGTAAAAGCTAATTCCTAACTATATAACTCCTGAAACCTATGGTTTTTTCAGTGAATTTCAAAGGTTTTTTTAAATCCTAATTCCTAACTATATAAGGCCTGAAACCTATGGTTTTTTCAGTGAATTTCAAAGGTTTTTTTAAATGCTAATTCCTAACTATATAAGGTCTGAAACCTATGTTTTTTTCAGTGAATTTCAAAGGTTTTTTTAAATGCTAATTCCTAACTATATAAGGCCTGAAACCTATGGTTTTTCAGTGAATATATATATATATATATATATATATTCAAAAACTATGCAGAACACCCTTTTGAGAAATCGGAGCCACACGAAGGTTGAAGTACAGTCCCTTTAATGATGAAAGACAGCCTGCCAGCAGGCTCATTCAGGAAAGCAAAATGTCCATAAGTAATAACGCCAGACGCGTTTCAGGAAACATCCTTTCTTCAGTGGCGTGTCGTGGCACAGAAAGGCTGTAGGCGCTACTGAAGAGCACTCAGTGGCTGATCACCTGCTCCAAGTGGGCGTGGCCTAATGCAAGGCCTGCTGGGCGATGTAGTGTTCTTCCAAATAATCCCCAGTGGGCGCGCCTGCACCCTTTCTTTTGATCAAGCCTTAGTGAACTGCTGAAATCCATGATACAACCTGCCCTGCTTTATGCGCTGTCAAATCTGGAACTTGGAGCTGCACTCTCAGGCAGCACCAGAGAGTGCCGCCTTGAACTCGTTGTTGCGAGGGGCTCCTTCTCGCGACCGGGACGGCCGCTTAATATTCAAAAACTATGCAGAACACCCTTTTGAGAAATCGGAGCCACACGAAGGTTGAAGTACAGTCCCTTTAATGACTTCAACCTTCGTGTGGCTCCGATTTCTCAAAAAGGTGTTCTGCATAGTTTTTGAATATATATATATATATATATATTCACTGAAAAAACCATAGGTTATAGACCATATATAGTTAGGAATTAGCATTTACAAAACCTTGAAAATTCACTGAAAAAACCATAGGTTATAGACCATATATAGTTAGGAATTAGCATTTAAAAAACCTTATTTTACTCACACAAAACCATTGAAATTCCATATATAGTTAGTTGCACTAACTATATATCACGCACCCGCAATCCACTGCTGATGATGTCATATATTACATCATTCATGACATGGTCAGTGACATCACTGATGACATCACTGATGACATCTCAAATGACATCACTGATGACATAACTGATAACAACATCCAGTGATTTTTTGTTTCTGTAAAGTTTAAATATGTCTTACATATTGAAGAATGAGTGGATGTGTAAGTGTCTGAACGAAGGATTTAGTAGGTGCATGACTGACTGTATGACTGAGTGATTAAATGTGTCTCACTGAGTGCATGGGTTAGTGACTAAACTGTCTTAATTTGTGCATCAATATGTCTGTTGTTCTGTAAACTGCAGCATGTGTTGATCAGTAGCTATATGAGTAACTATATGGGTTATTGATTGATTGCCCAAGTATTTGCATGGGAGACTGAGTGTGTGTGTGGCTGGCTGGGAGGTGTGTGACTCTGTGCAGATCAATGTGTACTTGTATCAATGATTGTATAAGAGACTAAGTATGTGTTAGTATATGGTTGAAAACGTAAGGTGCTCTATGTTTAACTGTATAGATTAGAAAATGGAAGTGTGATTGATTCTTTACAGGACTGACTAGGTGTGTGAGTAACTCCATGGATGAGTGGCAGAGTGTGAGTGTCTGTATAGGTGTATGAGTGCATATGATAGTGTTGTAAAGATGATTGATTGTATGTATGAATGATTGTATGGGTGAATGAGTGAATGTGTGTGTAGACGTAGGAATCAGTGAGTGCGTATGTAGTAACTAGTATTGTTGTGTCAATGGTTTCAAAAATTATACTCAGTATTTAACACTGAGTGTAACAGAGGTTATATTAAAATGTGAGGAGATGCATTGTATTGTCACATGAATGATATCATCAGTGATGTGGTCATTGATGTCAAATGAGATGTCATCAGTGATGTCATCCGTGATGTCATTTGAGATGTCATCAGTGATGTCATCAGTGATGTCACTGACCATGTCATGAATGATGTAATATGTGACATCATCAGCAGTGGATTGCGGGTGCGCGATATATAGTTAGTGCAACTAACTATATATGGAATTTAAATGGTTTTGTGTGAGTAAAATAAGGTTTTTTAAATGCTAATTCCTAACTATATATGGTCTATAACCTATGGTTTTTTCAGTGAATTTTCAAGGTTTTGTAAATGCTAATTCCTAACTATATATGGTCTATAACCTATGGTTTTTTCAGTGAATTTCATTGGTTTTTTAAAAGCTAATATCTGTAGCTGTAAAATGTATTCTTCTTTAAATCCAAAAATATATTTTATATGTTTATTAATAATTTTTTTTAAAATATTTTTTTTGTTTCGCTCCCGGTTCGCGAACCGGGAAGCTTTCCGTTAGCTCAATTTGATGCCGCGACCCGGTCCGCGAACCGGTAAACGTTCCGTTAGCGCAACTGCCGCGTTAGAAATCAGCATCGTGACGCGTCGCGGAAGCGCGACGTATCACGTTGTCGCGTAATGCGTCTTATGACACGCTGCGTTAGCGCACCCGGAAGTGCTCCGGGGCGCGAACTGAGGCGCGAAGCGCAGCTCCCCGGAAGCGATCCGCGTCGCGTCGCGAAAGCGCAACGTATCGCATTGCCGCGTAATGCGTCTTATGACGCACCGCGTTAGCGCACCCGGAAGTGCTCCGGTGCGCGAACCGAGGCGCGAAGCGCAGCGACCCGGAAGCGATCCGGGGCGCGTTCCGCAGCGCGTAACATAAGCGTGAGAGGTCATGTGACTTGTTAATAAAACTTTTCATTGGTTCATCTAACTTTTGGTTTCATAATCATGTAAGGCTAGGTCAGGTGACCTAAAAATAACACTTTTCATTGGTTTAGAACTATTGTTTTTCCCAAATGATGAAAACCCCTCCTTCTTTCCTCACTCTGACTTTCATCATTGTGAGAGGAAGACCTTTATTCATAATAGAGCAATGGCTTCAGTACTTGCTTCAGCTGGTGCACCCCCACCACCACCTCCACCTCCTCATGGGAAGAGAGGACCACCTCCCCAGGTCATCACCAACACAGAGGAGGAAGAGGAAGAAATAGAGGAAGAGGAGAGAGAAGGACCACAGTTCTTGGAAGAGGTGCCCCGGGTTTCCCATAGGAAAGCCAGTTTCATTTGGCAGTTTTTTTCAATCCCTCCAGGGCAGAAGAAAGTGAATGCGAGGTATGTCACCTGCCTCATTTGCAAAGAGAAATTATCAAGAGGGACTGATAAAAGTATAGCTATGGGAACTATACCATGCATAGGCACATGAGCAGGTGGCATCCACTCAATTACAGCCGGGCGGAAATTCGTGACATGGAACAAAACCCAACAGCAACTCCTGTGGCCAGGTCCACCTCGTTAATATCATTGACAGCAGCAGAGGCACGGGAAACCGTGCCAAACATCCAGGATAATTTTGGGCATATGAAATTTACTTGTCTGCACTGCGGTGCATTGATATCATGTGGCAACATGAGTATTAATTCCATCAACCTGGCTTATAACAATCATAATTGCCCTAACCGCCCCACACAGTAATTTTTTTTTTGCTCCTGTTGAGCCCTTTTCAATGCCTGTTTTTTGTTGTTTCCCCCCCCCAAAAAAACCCAAAAAAATATAAAATTGTTCAAAAAATACAAAAAAAACAAAAAATGTTAAAAAAAAAAAATATATATAAAACAACAAAAACATTAAAAAAAAAGTTCTTTTCAGAACTACCTCCCCTTTCAAAAAAATTGCTAGAATGTTTAGCACTCTAGCAAGCTCTATTTCTTTTAGTTCGCTTCCCAGTTCGCTTCCCGGTTCGCGAACCGGGAGCGAACCAAAAAAATTTTTTTTTTTTTAAAAAGAAGAGTAAGTATAAGGAACGTAAACAGAGAGTGATGTTAAAAGAAAGACAGCTATAGGGAGTAAACCAGAGATACTGTTTAATAGATCTATTTACCGAAGAAAAGACGGAAGAGGGTATAATTGTGGAAAACAAAATAGATAAGGAAGTGAAAGAAAAAAAAGAGAGTAGAACAATAACAAAGAAGAGTTTCTTGGAGAATGTGAGTGAATGTTCAAAATAAGATTAAAACATGGGGAATAACAGAGAGAAAAAATAGAAAACAGAAAACAAAAAATAACAGAAAAAGATTAATTGAAACAGCAAAGAAATGTAAATAACATAGAGCCATATCATCAACATAGGCAATAAAAGTTTTGCAGCTTTTATCGGCAGAAATATGTCACCAAAGCCGCTTTTGCGGCAGAAAACTGCAGCTAAAACCACTTTTGCACCAGTTTTCTGCCAATAAAAACAGCAATAATTTTATTGGCTGTGTTCATAATATGCCCCTTAGTGTGCTTCAACTACACAGAGAAAGCATTATGAAGAAGTAGTGAAAAAGTGATCAGTCAAAGACACTAAGAGTAATAGAGACGGAGTGAGTGAACAAGAGTGAGGAACTATGAGAAGAGAGGGACTGAGAAAAAGAGTGGAAGGAGTTGAGTAAGTAGGTAAAAGAGAAAGGAATGAGGAAAGTAGCAAAGGCAGGAAACTGAGGGTTAAAGAAATAAAGCTGTGGAACTAATAGTAGGTGAATGTGATAGAAATGTAACGAAAAGAATACAAAACATTTACCTTATAATTGTCGTTAAATTACTCACTTTTTGTTTTTATACTTTCAATCTGTGAAAGAGAGAACAGACATTTGAAAAATATTAAAACATGTATTTAAAAATTACAAAAGACAAGGGAAAAGATTGAAGGACAAACAGTTTTTCAACAACTTTGACACTGACAGAAGCTTCTGCTTCTCCAGGCCCCCTACACAGTCCTAAAGATATACATTTTAAACTAACAGTATCTTGATGCAGATGAAGTGAGGCCTATCTTAAAACATGGTGCATCTTTTGCACTGCTGTTGTCTCAGAAAAGTGTCGCAAGACACTAACATTTTAAATGATTGCTTCAGGATGCCAATAAGATGTGTCCTATCCAGAGGTTTGTTTGAGGTGAGACCTACTCAGGGTTCCAAATGAAATTTCGAGTTGTTTGAAGAGAACAGAGGACATAATACATGTGGAGGCCTACCAACGAAGTGATTAATGTCCACTGCACTCTTGAACAGATGTCAGACCTCCTCTGTCTCCAGGAACAGGCCTAAACCTCATCTACACAATGTGGTGTGTAATGTTAGGAAACACAGGTAATATAATTGAAAAACATGCAAATTTTTTTGCTCATTCCACAATCATATGACCTGTGTTTCCTTTGCTTAGGTATCTCATTGTGGAAATGTAGTCTATCATATGAAAGACTACGTAGAATATGAGCACTGTATGCAAGAACTTTGACACTTACAGAAGCCTCTCCTTCTCCATGCCTCCTACACAGTTCTAAATGTACATCATAAATGGAAACAGTACAGAATTAATTATACATGTTAAATGGTTTATTTTTGCTGTTCTCAGAATGTATCAAATTTCACTAAAAACAGTGACTTGAAGGTATTCATCATATAACAGCGGGGAAAAAAAAACACAATCAAAATGATTGTGTTTAAAAAACCCATACAACATAACAAATCAGAATTCAGAACTCTTTAAAGTTAACTTACTTTCCATGACGTCAAAGGATGTCCTATGAACAGCTTACACTCTGTTGTGCTGTTATTACTTTCAGCCCGCCAATTTCTGAAAGAAAACCTCCATTGTTTTGAAAAACATGTTACATACAATAAATGACTTCTTGCTCTCTACCACAAGTTTCCACAAGGCCAAATCTTGTCAGAGCCATTTATAACTCTTGGATTTCTTGTAAGCCAATCCCGTCATTTGGCATCTCCGCAACTTTCAGAATTAAAATGTTGAAGATCATTTTCACAATCCTGGACTAGTAATATCTTCCCCTTCTTCCTCAGTCATGTTCTACATTTCCTATGACACTGATACTGCTTACTATGAAGCAGACTTACACTACCTCTATGACTACTACAATTATTTAATTCTCTACATCACTTTTAATCACAAAGCAATGTAAAACAGTAGACAGCATTGCAGACTTACATTCCCTCTACTCTATGTTTTGATTGGCTGCTTCAATTAGCTTATAAAAAGAAATAGTTTTTCTGAACTCATTCAAAGTGCACTTATTTCTCCATGACGTCCAGTCTTATGGTTAGAAGTTATGTCTCTGAACTACACTTATCCTCAAGGCCAAATCGTGTAGGAGCCATTAGAACTTCTTGAAATTCCTCAGAGCACATCCCGAGATTCTTTCCCTAAAATGTTGGTTTTAAAAACACCAGGTAAGAGTTTTTAAGGTCATACGGCAATTTTTTTTTGAAAATTAAAACAGAATCATTGCAGAATGACCAGCCATTTCTAGACTTTAAATAAGCTGTGTAATGTCCTGATGTTATTGAAGGACCGTCATGATATATAATTGCTGCAGTTACAAAAGTCCTTCCTGATATTGACAACTGCGAAGCCACAACATTTTTCATTAAAGTTGTCAATTTTGTTCCATCAGGCCTACATCGTTGGAACATTAAAATGACATACTGGCCATATGTTCGTATAAATAATGTGGACATCATTTCAGATTTACATTGGCTACACTCCATGTTGTGATCAGCTGCTTTTACTAGCTTATTAAAGGAGACTGATTTACTGTCTGGCAAAGTTAAATATATATATCTTTCTGAGTCTACACTAGTAGTACTTGATACCATACAGTTCTCGCAGTCATGCTGCCATTGATAAGAAAGCCCAAACAGCTGATCTACATCTACACCTTCAGCATGCAATACATCAAGCATATACATTAAAAACTCCTGACAATCTTGCTGAATATTTTGAGAGAATTGTGTTTGGCCTGAACATCTGTCTAACAGATTTCGAATTTTAGACACACTTTCTATGTTTGTTCTATCAGTGCTACATTTTTCTAAGACAGAATTTAACAAACTGCAAAATCTTTGATCAGAATTGACCACAATCTCTTCTTTTACATTTTCTAGAGAAAACAAAACATTAACCACTACATTAGCATAGCAGTTGACACCAGAACTGTTTTCAAATTGAAAACCAACAACATCTTCAACAGAATCCTTTTTGTTTCTGCTTATAATTTCAGGTTCATCGACTTTTCGTCTTTTTGCTACAACCTCCCCAGTATTGGTCACATTTCTTCGTTTCCGGCCTACCACACGTTTCTCAAACAAAGGATATTGAGGCAAATGTGGCGCATACTCTCTTCTTAACCTATTGTATTCCTTAACACAATCTAGATCCGCACAAATGCTTGTGACATCACACTCAATCAAGTACAATCCCGATAAAGTTCTAACTCGTGACAATGCCACATATGCCATACCCTCCTTGAACACAGAACTGCCAATATTCACCAATGCACTGTCTACACTTAAACCTTGCGATTTATGGATTGTCACCGCATATGCTAAGCAAACAGGAAACTGCTTACGGCGAACATATAAGTCTTTTACAAGCAAAAATCTAGCAGAACAACGACCAATTAGCTGTACTTCCTCAATGCCATCAAATTTAATTTTTAAAAATTCAATTCCATCTCTATTTCTGTATTTTACAAAATCAACAACATTACCCATTGATCCATTTACCAGACCTCTTTCAACATGTAAATTCCTTCTTAAAATTATACGGCAGTTCAAGCACACATTCAGAGTCTTTTCAAAACCTGCAGTTTTAGATATACTCTTCTCTAATGAATCCAATTTTGTTTTCAGATTCTCAGACAAAATAATTGTTGATCCCATATGCTCTACTCTGTCAATAGCTTCCAGTTTCACAATCTCTTGCTTTTCTGAATGCAACATTTTGTTGTTGAATTTGGCACATTCTGCAAGAGTTGGCATCAAACATATTCCAGATTTCTTCTCAGTAATTTTCTGAAAAATATTCTCAGGCACAACATCTTGTTCTGGATATAAATTTGACAGTAATCGTGCATGTAAAGCTTCTTTCCCATGCTCGGTCACTTTTCCAATTCTAACATCTTGTAGAATAGACTTGTAAACTTCATCCTTCGCCTGACGCATATTTTCATGCAGTTCAGCATAATTGAAGTTTAACCATATATTGACGTTGCCAATGCTGCCTAGGCACTTCCTGGTATCTTCATGCGTGAGCATTTTGAACACAGGTTGCCCTTTCACTGGTGTCAGCTGCAGAAGATCTCCGAAAACAATGATGTGTTTGCCACCAAATAACACATCATACTCTGTTTTGAGAACTTCTTGCATTCTCAAATGCCCAAAGGCAAGCATGACATTGGAAACCATGCTTACTTCGTCAATGATAAGAAGTTTCATTTTCCTCAAGATTCTTGAAACTTCAAAACAAGCATCTCCAGATAGCTTGTGATATTGTAATTTGTTGTCATGCTCCACTGGCAGCATCAGTAAACGATGTAAAGTAATCCCTTTAATGTTATGTGCTGCCAGTCCAGTTGGAGCGGTGACAACACAAGACAGCGATGACTCTGTCCTTTCCTGCAAATAACATGAAATTGCTTTAATAAGGAAACTTTTTCCAGTTCCCGCTTCTCCACTCACGTACAGTCGGACAGGCTTCAACGACGTACATGAGCACTCTTTCTTGTCATGACTTAATCCATGATCAATTTGCATGGTAACTTCGTCATATATTTTCCTCTGCTCAACGTTGAGTTGTCTTTCCAACTCTTCTAAGTTAACCGCATCCTCCTGAGCATGTGCCATGGCTCTTTCCACTTCATTCATAGCAGTGGCAGCTTCATTTTCGATAACAGGTCCTCCTAGTGGATCCTGACTCAATGAAGCAGAACTCTGACTGTCCTGAGAACTGTCTCTGGCAATCTCGGCTGCAATCATTGCTTCCTGCTCAATTTCCGCATTCAACATTTCTACATATTTGGGAAAAGCAGGACATTCTATGGTCTCCTTGGCGGCATTGAAAGAGTCTTCGTAACAGAGAAAATCTCCAAGCAGTTCCTCTTCTGCACGCCAAGGCTTGAAAAGTTGCAAAAGTGCTAAATAGAAAAACTCCTTTTTTTCAGGAGATTCGCCACTCAATTTTCGATGGTTTACCAAGTGGCATTTTCTTTGCTTGACCAGACATCCCTCACTTCCTATTACAGCATACACTCCTTTCTCAGTATCTTCTTTGATGTTCCTCTTGAATATGTCATTTTGAAGAACCTCATATAAACAAACATTCTCGAGGTGAATGCTTCGATTTGGATAATATGTATCCAACATGTTGGTCTTCAAAATGTCGGTACTGTTTGGCTCCTTTTCCGCCAAATACTCAATTTCCCGCACAGGTTTGAGAACTCGATTACGCGTTGCAGCAAGACCAAGACTCGCCCAAACGATACTCCTGGACTTGGCATAGAGACTTGCTGAAGACAACCGGTCAGAACATTCGTACGCTCCAATTTCTCGATGCGACAACATCTTCAGACTGAAACTGTACAACTTCTTGCTGAGGCTCTTTTCATGGGAAATGTCCTCCCACATATCCTTCAATTCTGTCTTCTCTTTTTTGGTGATGTAAGACGTCACATACCGAGCCACAGCCATACAGTTATCAGCCACAAACTGTATATCCATGTTAGCATTCCACATGGACAAAATCACCGGGTTGTAGTCGTTGATGTACTTGGACTCTTCGTTCCTCTTCAAATTGTATGTGTTTTTAGGTGATTTCTTCATCACATTATGTCGCAGCGAAGACATCAAACTGTTTACTCTTCCTTTAGAAATCACCGGTCGTGGAAAGCCGAAACGACATTTGGTGTAGAACTTGTCCTTGTTTCGGAATTTACGACGACAGTACTTTCCACATCGATGGCTTTGGAAACGCAGAACTTTTTCTCTTAGGCTTTTCTTCTCCTTTGCGTTTGGAACAGCACACGTAGAATACTGTTGTATAAAACTCATCACTGAGTCTTCTGGATCCGTTCCAAATTTAGGTGCATCCTTGATCCACAGCAACATATGTATATGAGGAGCACCTCTTGCTTGGTGCTCCTTTCTCCAGAAGAAATCCAACACCTCTCCAAGAGGTGGATTCTTCTTATTCATGATGAAAGACATCATAGCTTCAAATCTATGATTGAAGTACCTACATACATTGACTGGATCCAAAGAGCACAGTTCTCCAGGTGTCTTGAATTCGATGTTTTCTACGTTAGCATTTGCCTCTCGTAGAAATTCAAGTAAGTCTTCCCAGCCATACTCGGCACAGCTCAGAGTGAGGAACCATGTGGGAGTTCCTAAGTTCCTCAGCATACATTTTAAATCACCATGACGACGGTACCAGTACTCATTAGTACCACGCTGACACGCCATGAGATTAATCAGGTGAGAATCCAAAATACTGTCTTGGACATTGACTTTATCCATAAAGTCACTTGCCGAGATGTTTTGCATGTGTATACCACTTTTCAAGATGTGGTTCACTGCATATGACAGTCCAGACAGATCGCTTTCAAACAGGAGATGAAACAAATAAGGAATGCATTGTCGAAACCTAGCATCTCCTGCATACAATCGCAAAGTCCGGTATTCAGAAGCAGGAATTTGATGAGGTCGCTCATCATATCTTCCTCCCTGACCTGTTGGAAAAAGCTGTGGGAAACACCGAGCTTCCAAACTTTCCTCCCAAACACTAATGGGACTCCCTTTGGCTTGTTTCATTTGAAACAACTCAATAGCATTCCCCATGACTTCCTTGGAATGCAAAGGATGAACACTATAATGTTCATATATTTCTTCACTAGTAGAGGGTTCTACTTTCTCAATTTGACCAGCACACAAATCGCTATCCTCTTCCTCACTTACTTCCTCTTCTGCAACATATACATTCTTATAGTATTTATTATTTTTTTTCAAATACAATGTTGCCTTTTTAACTTTCCTAACATCCACTAAATCTTGCCATATTTTCTTATTCTTTGTCGGAACCCCATTAACTAAGATAACCAGAGGTTCCTCTTCCACTTTTTCTACTCCAATTGTGTTAATGTTTTTCTTCAAATCTAGAGGTAAATAAACAACTCTTCCCTTTAATCCTCTCTGTTAATCTGATGGAGGCAATTTCCCTGTCTTTGGCTCCATTCTTACAATAGCCTGAAAGGGATGGATACTTTGAATCAAAATAGATTCATAAGTATTTAAATCCTTCAATTCAGAAGGAATCTCAACCAATTCCAGATTATTATGAACTGCTCTAGCAGGCATCTGGTTTTGATTTAATTTGTTACAACAATAAGTACACACACGTTGATCCAATCCCAAATCAAAACAATTTTCTACCATCAAGTATGTTGTGAAATCCTTCCATTCACTATTATTTTCCCTTTCACTTTTTGCATATAAATCCACTAACTTAGTCTGATTCTTATAATAAGTGCGTCGACAACACACACAAGTGAAATTTGGCCTCTCACTTGATTTTACCTGAAACGTCGCAATTTCCCTCTGGAAATTATCTGTACTGGAAACCTGTACACTATCTTCCACATTACCCGCTTCTTCTTGGTCAATTTCAACATTCTCCTCTTTACTTCCAAAGTAACAAAACTCAATTTCTTCACATATATTCTTCACATCTATTTCAGAACCATGCAAAAGAGCAGCGCATAATTGTTTAAGCATAATTGCTGGACTCTTAGCATAATACAACATTCTAACTAATTTCCTCACTTTATTATGATGCACTGCTAGCATCCTGAAATGATGAAAAACACTCTGGCATACTCTCCTGGAAAGACAAGCCAGTGAATGACCATGCAAACCTGTCACTTCTCTCACTCTGCAAGGATCTAATTCTTGCAACAACCTCATTTTCTGCTTCAAACTTTTCTTATTAAATGACCGTACAAAATCACAAAGCAAATTGATGGAATCCTGTCGCACACTGCAAATACTACTACACTTCCAGGTGTACACAGGACCCTTAGCACATCTTCCTAAAACCTCATTACCTAACACCTCTTCTGCCTCTGTTGTCACAAGTTTTTCTTTTTCAACTGGACAACCATCTTTCACTTCATAAGCACGACCACTGGTGTCAACTGCATGCACCAAATCATTATCCTGGAAATAACTCTCCTCATTAAAAAATGCCTCACAGCTTGAACTATGCATCCATTCTCCAGAAAAAACTTCAAAAAAATTACTACGATTAACTATTCTCTTCCATCTACTAATTCTTTTGAAATCATAAATTGCCTTGTTTAGCTTCCTAATTCTATTGATTATCAAAATAAATAACTTACGTTTAATTTCAAATGCCTGATCAATAACTTTCTCAACTTTTTTTTTTCTCTTATAAAAAAGCACTTTCTGTTGACCTTTCTTAATATTTGTTAACAAATTGCCAATTATCCTGTTGCGGAACATTCGTTTACGAATGTCCCTAAACTGTTGTTTCCTTCTACTATCATGCACAGAGTTATCTCTTGCTCTAGCAGTAACATTTTTGATTGGCCTTTCCTTTCCGTTTGAATTGCTTCTCTTTTTCTGGACTGAAACATTTTCTGTAGTAATATTTTTTTTACTACAAATATTTCTTATGAATGTTTTTGTACTCTTACCCGGTGCTTTCTTGGTGACTTTACAAATCTTTTTGTTAGAGGACTGCTGCTTTTTTTCATTCACCTGCTGTCTTTGACGTTTTGCAGCCTTTCTCAGTCTTTCTTTCGTTGGCATGGTGAAATGTTGAAATGATCTGCAGTTGAATCTGTGGTAAAATATATTAAAAAATGTTATTAACCACTATTACCCAACAGTACATCAATAACAGTAATCAAAAACTTAAAACACTACTTGACATTTTTACATAGAAGATTTTTTAGTGCTTGGCAAATTTAGAATACAAAAATAGCAGAAAAGAAATGGAATTTATATTCATGTTACCTGTGCTATTTTATATGTGAATCTGATCTAATTTTATGAGCATATTTTAATATTGAAGACACTACACATAACCTGTTTTTGAAGGTGTCTTTATTTTTAAATTAAACGGTTTACATTTTTACTTTTTATTTATTATAAATTTTAAAAATAAATGTTTATAGTTCCATAGGCTCAAGCAGGTCAGCTTCCCACCCTGTCATATAATTCGGACAAATCTGCATCCTCATCACGTTCTTCTTCATCCTCAGGATTTAAATCATCCAAGGGATCAACATCCACTGATGTTTCAATTACGAGTTCAATGATGAGGTCAAAATCAACTGATTGCTGATTGTCGCTCATGTTGATGTTGTCTTTATCTTTAAAGAAAGATAACAACAATGAGATGTTGCAGAGTAAGAGACAAATCTCAGAGATTATAATAGTAAAATTGTTTTACAAGAGTAACATTTTGCAGCTATTATTTAGCCATGTCCAGCGATGCTGAGCAGGTGAAGCCTATGTCTAATTTTTCAGTGAACAGGACTCATCTCTTCTTAACCTTGGATAAGCCTCACCGACTCTGTGTCCCCTGCACATACTTAAATGTAAAGGGGCAGATTTATGTTAAATGGCACATCCCCAGGCATGCACCAGTTAACGTGCACCACTGCTCTGCCACCCATGGTGTGCCGCATTTACAATCAGATAGGACAAAGCTGAGTCAAAACCCTGCGCCTGCTTGAAGCAGGCATAGGTCTTGACGCAACATTGTAGAGATGGGGCACCCCTGAGCCTTGCTGGAGCTGCATCGCACTTGCGATACAACTCCAGCAATGCACCACCTTTACGGCACAGATGCGTCACGCATCTGTGCTGTTTTTGCCCCATGGTGCGCCGCATTGTAAATGCAGCACACCATGGGTGGCGGAACAGCGGCGCAGGATGACTGGCACATCCCTGGTGATGCGCCAGTCATCATAAATCTATCCCTAAGCTTCTTATCTTGTTAGAGATGAACCGCCTTATGTATCATCAAACTATTTTGCATTTCCTAAATAGCGAATTTTAAGGAATAAATAGCGATTCTTTACCATTCCTAATTTGCGATGAGCAAATTGCTAATTGCAAATTACCCATTCATTTCCATGGGCCAGGAGGCCCATAGGAATGAAGGTGCAATTTGCGATTAGCAATTAGCTCATCGCAAAAGAGGAATTTTTCCAAGGGTGCAGGGGTGTCTCAAGAACACCCTGCTGCACCCCTGAAAAAGAAATTTGGGGGCATATGGCGCACATACATGCCCTAAGGGCATATATGGGCGTCATATGTCACCTTTTGTTTTTTGGAAAAAAAGCTTTTTGAAAAGAATTCGCAAATTACCACCAACTAGAAGTTGGTGGTAGTTTGCAAATCCTTAATGGCATTTTTTGCATATTTTTTGTTTGATACATTGCATTTAAGGAATCGCAAAATTTGCAAATCCTTCAGTGCAATCGCAAAATAAGGAATAGCAAATTTTGCTATTCCTTATTTTGCATCAAACTTGTTTGATACATACCATTTGTCTAATTAGCATTCGCAAAGGCCGAAATTCGCAGAATTTTGACCTTTGCGAATGGTAATTAGCTTGATACATATGGCCCCAAGTGAGGCCTGTCTTGCAACATGGTGCATCTTTTGCATCACTGCTGCATCGGTTTCATGTGGCACGTTTTTTTTACACCATGACACATCTGCCTAAATGCATCAATTTGTAATTTTGTCGCCTCATAGCAAATCTTTTGCACCACCGCTGCATCACAAAAGTGACGCACAGTGGCGCAAAAGAGGCATACACCTATCATAAATCTGTCCCTAGCATTTTAAATGATTAATTCAGGATGACGATAAGGTGTGGCCTATCCAGAGGTTTGTTTAAGGTGAGGCCTACTCAGGATTGCAGATTAAAGTTACGCTTGATGAAGAATACAGAGGAGATAATACATGTAAAGGCCTACCAATGAAGTAAGTAATGTCCACTTTATTGCGCCAGTCATCATAAATGTATCCCTAAGCTTCTTATCTTGTTACAGTTGAACCGCCATATGTATCATCAAACTATTTTGCATTTCCTAAATAGCGAATTTTAAGAAATAAATAGCGATTCTTTACCATTCCTAATTTGCAATGAGCAAATTGCTAATTGCAAATTACCCATTCATTTCCATGGGCCAGGAGGCCCATAGGAATGAAGGTGCAATTTGCGATTAGCAATTAGCTCATCGCAAATTAGGAATTTTTCCAAGGGTGCAGGGGTGTCTCAAGAACACCCTGCTGCACCCCTCAAAAAGAAATTTGGGGGCATATGGCGCACATACATGCCCTAAGGGCATGTATGGGCGTCATATGTCACCTTTTGTTTTTTGGAAAAAAAGCTTTTTGAAAAGAATTCGCAAATTACCACCAACTAGAAGTTGGTGGTAATTTGCAAATCCTTAATGGAATTTTTTGCATATTTTTTGTTTGATACATTGCATTTAAGGAATCGCAAAATTTGCAAATCCTTCAATGCAATCGCAAAATAAGGACTAGCAAATTTTGAATTAAGGACATTTTAAGTCATTTCCCCATGTACAGTGTTTTCAAATTATGATTTGAAAATCGTTTTTAGGGAAAAGGAATGGTTTGTAAATTTATGACAAGGACATAATGGTGTATGCTTCTTTATAAGGCATTTCAGTCTCTCTGATGTCATTTTTCCCATATTACATTAAAAGACCTTTCCCCGTGGAGCACATTCCTTTTAAATTTGCTCCCACCTGTGCATGGTAAATTTAGATTTTGACTGTTTGAGTTACATAGCCATGTTAAAAGTGACCCAAAAAAGTTGCAAAGGCTTTAAAAAAACACTTTCATGTGTCTTAAGGACATTTTAAGTCATTTCCCCGTGGGCAGTGTTTTGTAAGTGGCGCAAAAGAGGCATACACCTATCATAAATCTGTCCCTAGCATTTTAAATGATTAATTCAGGATGACGATAAGGTGTGGCCTATCCAGAGGTTTGTTTAAGGTGAGGCCTACTCAGGATTTCAGATCAAAGTTACACTTGATGAACAATACAGAGGAGATAATACATGTAAAGGCCTACCAATGAAGTAAGTTATGTCCACTTCATTGTGCCAGTCATCATAAATCTATCCCTATGCTTCTTATCTTGTTAGAGATGAACTGCCATATGTATCATCAAACTATTTTGCATTTCCTAAATAGCGAATTTTAAGGAATAAATAGCGATTCTTTACCATTCCTAATTTGCAATGAGCAAATTGCTAATTGCAAATTACTCATTCATTTCCATGGGCCAGGAGGCCCATAGGAATGAAGGTGCAATTTGCGATTAGCAATTAGCTCATCGCAAATTAGGAATTTTTCCAAGGGTGCATGGGTGTCTCAAGAACACCCTGCTGCACCCCCTGAAAAAGAAATTTGGGGGCATATGGCGCACATACATGCCCTAAGGGCATGTATGGGCGTCATATGGCACCTTTTGTTTTTTGGAAAAAAAGCTTTTTGAAAAGAATTCGCAAATTACCACCAACTAGAAGTTGGTGGTAATTTGCAAATCCTTAATGGCATTTTTTGCATATTTTTTGTTTGATACATTGCATTTAAGAAATCACAAAATTTGCAAATCCTTCAGTGCAATCGCAAAATAAAGAATAGCAAATTTTGCTATTCCTTATTTTGCATCAAACTTGTTTGATACATACCATTTGTCTAATTAGCATTCGCAAAGGCCAAAATTCACAGAACTTCGACCTTTGCAAATGCTAATTAGCTTCATACATATGGCCCCAAGTGAGGCCTGTCTTGCAACATGGTGCATCTTTTGCATCACTGCTGCATCAGTTTCATGTGGCACGGTGTTTTTTACACCATGACACATCTGCCTAAATGCATCAATTTGTAATTTTGTCGCCTCATAGCAAATCTTTTGCACCGCCGCGGCATCACAAATGTGAATTTTAAGGAATGAATAGCGATTCTTTACCATTCCTAATTTGCAATGAGCAAATTGCTAATTGCAAATTACTCATTCATTTCCATGGGCCAGGAGGCCCATAGGAATGAAGGTGCAATTTGCGATTAGCAATTAGCTCATCGCAAATTAGGAATTTTTCCAAAGGTGCAGGGGTGTCTCAATAACACCCTGCTGCACCCCTGAAAAAGAAATTTGGGGGCATATGGCGCACATAAATTTTAACAACATTCCTTTACGTCAAAAACGATTTTCAAGTCATAATTTGAAAACACTGCACCCGGGGGGAAATGACTTAAAATGTCCTTAAGACACATGAAAGTGTTTTTTTAAAGCCTTTGCAAGTTTTTGGGTCACTTTTAACATGGCTATGTAACTCAAACAGTCAAAATCTAAATTTACCATGCACAGGTGGGACCATATTTACAAGGAATGTGCCCCACGGGGAAAGGTCTTTTAATGTAATATGGGAAAAATGACATCAGAGACACTGAAATGCCTTATAAAGAAGCATACACCATTATATCCTTGTCATAAATTTACAAACCATTCCTTTTCCCCAAAAACGATTTTCAAATCATAATTTGAAAACACTGCACATAGGGAAATGACTTAAAATGTCCTTAAGACACATGAAAGCGTTTTTTGATTGCCTTTCCAGCATGGTTGGGTCACTTTTAACATAGCTATGTAACACAAACATTCAAAATCTAAATTTGCCATGCACCGGTGGGAGCATATTTACAAGGAATGTGCCCCACGGGGAAAGGTCTTTTAATGTAATATGGGAAAAATAACATCAGAGACACTGAAATGCCTTATAAAGAAGCATACACCATTATATCCTTGTCATAAATTTACAAACCATTCCTTTTCCCCAAAAACGATTTTCAAATCATAATTTGAAAACACTGCACATAGGCAAATGACTTAAAATGTCCTTAAGACACATATAAGCGTTTTTTGATTGCCTTTGCAGCATGGTTGGGTCACTTTTAACATAGCTATGTAACACAAACATTCAAAATCTAAATTTGCCATGCACAGGTGGGAGCATATTTACAAGCAATTTGCTCCACAGAGAAAGGTCTTACATTAAAATGGGAAAAATAACATCAGAGACACTCAATTGCCTTATAATGAAGCATACACCATTATGTCCTTGTCATAAATATTATAACCATTCATTTTCCTCAAAAACGATTTTCAAATCATAATTTGAAAAGACTCCACAGCTCCTATGCACAATTACACCCTGTCAGTACTAATACTTCACATTTTCTCCAATTACATTTTCTCAAAGAAACAAAATCTATTTGTAAAACACTTGAGACAAAGCAACATTTGAAGAACACAACTTTCTTCATAATTTTCTCCTTAAAGCACACTATTCTCTATCTAAATTAAAGAAATCTTTTCTCACCTTAGCAAATACTTTGAGTTTCAAAACAGTCTCAGAAACACACCAATTTGTCTTCAGCAGAGCAAAAGGTATGCACTCCAGAGTCTGCAGCTATCAAAAGCACAGAAATGCTGTAATTCTTCACACATATCTCTCATGTCACCCAATCAAAACTCTTCCCTCACTTTTTTTCAAATGAAAACCCTTCCCCCCTCTGCCATTTCATGCCTTTTCTGCATGGCAACCACCTCTTGGAAGACTTCTGGTGTTTGCAAGTTCACACAACAATGTTGCAATTGAACTCTGAACTCTCAGTGCACCTCATATCCAGTGCATTCTTTCATTTAATGATTTTTTCTTGACCACTCAAAATACATCTTTCAAACAACTCATCCATGCACCCGAACTTTCTGTTTTCAGCAATCAAAATCCACCAATCACTGTTACTGCTTCATTAACACAGAAACTCCACAGTTTTTTTCATTTTAAACTCTTATTTTTTCAACTGCCATTTCATTGCCACACTTCATCTGACTGCAGGAGAACCTTCTCTCACCATGTTTTCTGTCTGGATTGTTGGACATAGTTACATCTATTGGGCTCAGAGGTATGCTGAGAACAGGAATTTACCTAACCTCAATTTACAAGATGTGGAAATTAAGTGGTTTGGCCACAGAGGATTAAAATGTCACCAATTGATACCATTGGTGAAAACCTTTATGCATTTGCCAAAACCTGACCTGTTAATTGTGCACTGTGGAGGTGATGATTTGGGCACTTTGACTGGGGTAGGTCTGGAAATGCTTTTAAAGGACACCTTTGAGCAATTGATGGCACTTTTTCCTCAGACTGCCTTGGTATATTCAAATATATGCCAAAGACAGAAATGGAGGTGGTCAAACCAATTTTGTCCACAAATTGAGAAGTCGAGGAAGCATGTAAACAAATCTGTTTCAGCTTACATGAGAGACCATGGAATGGGCTCCCTGTACAACAATAACTTGCGTTACTACATGCAAGATATCTACAGAGGAGATGGAGTTCACTTCTCAGATGAGGGCAACAGAATTTTCATTCTGAATTTAAGACTGTGCATTGGTACCTACTTATAAGTACCTAAATGTACCATAAACCCAAAAGCTCTTCTCAGAGCTACCCTACATCTGATCACTCACAATTATTATTTTACTCTAACATTTGTCACTAATTTTCAACAAAGTACGCTCCCTGGGGCGCTACCCGGTACGCGAACCGGGAGCTAACCTCGCTAAATTTTTTTTAAAATGTTTTTTTTTCGCACATATGGGCCTCCTCAGCCACCCTCAGAAAACCTAGGGGGTCAAGATAAGTCTACTGTGACCCCTTCTACCCATTCTGAACATTATTTGCCCTCCATCTTGTATCTTAATTCGACCGAAACACAAAATGGTGGACTCCCGTAACGCTTAAGGTTCGCGAACCGGGGCGCTCGCCAGTTCGCGTACCGGGTCGCTCCCTGGGAAGCGCACCATCGAAAAAGGTGGGAAAGTAGTTTACAGAAAAGTGACTGGAGACAATTTCACCAAATATAGATTAGCTCATACTACATACCAATGCCTACCATTTTCACAAATTTGATTGAAATTCCATTTAACCATTTAGCCTGTAGACCTCTCTAAATACCCTGAGGTAAATTACTTCACAAAACACATCTGAAGTGTTGGAATTCACAACCAATTAAAATATTACTTTCTTTTTCTACTTTTTTTACCTGACATTTGATTGGTTATCTACCTGAATATATATAAAGGAAGAGAGAGAAACACAGCCATTTTGACTACTACTTCCTGAACTACATTGCAAGATCATTTTCACTCACAACTTAAACTTCTTTTTAGAAGGTGAGATATTATTTTATAAATTTGAAAAAATTTTCAGATAGTTATATACTATCCCTCTGTAAGAGTTAGACATTGAGAAAGGCTTCTTTATTATAATTATGGATTGATTTAGGTTTCTGTGGTATAATTATGAACTTACTTAGGCTTCTTCACAGGCACTTTTTAATAGTACTACTTCACGCCTGAAACCATACAGTGGTGATTACTTCTCTGTTATAAACTCACAAGTACCTGTCTGAACTTAAACCCAACAGTGCCCTATCTCTACTGATATATTTATTTTTTATGCAAATTACAGCAATAAAATGGAAGGTGAGCAGAATGTTTCCTTCGAAATTGTTCTGGAGAACAACACAGAAAAAGATATTGAGGACAATGATGACTCAGATTTCATGGATGAATCACGGGACCATGAATTAGTTCAATGTGTAGAATCTGTGGATCATTTACTTCATTATGATGACGGTCAAATGTGGGAACTTATGTTCACTCAACAAGAGGACATATCGGACAGTCAAATGCTAGACGTTCTATTAAATTTTGAAAAACAATCCGAAAAATAAAATTGTATGTAATATTAAAAAATTGTTTGAGTCTTTAATCATTTTTATATGTAATTCATAAACTAGTTAAATGTTAGAAATGTTATTAAATTTTCAAACACAATCACAATAATAAATAATTGCTTAAAAAATAAAAAAAATTAAAAAATAATCAACAAAACCAACAATCAATTAACATACAGTATTTGAAAAGTCTATCATTCTTTTTTCCTTATAGTACACTGCCCAGAACGCTTACCGGTTCGCGAACCGGGCGCTACCCACGCAAAAAAAACAAAAAAACAAATTTATTTTTTTTGCCCCGCGGGGCCCTTTTAAAGCCTCCACATTAAACCTAGGGGGTCAGGGAGGATCTACTATGCCCCCTTATGGTCATTTCCCCCTTTGTTTTGGCCTCCTCTTGTCTCTCAATCCTACCGAGAGACAAGATGGCGGCCGCTCCGGACTGTTTAGAATGTTGACAGACACCGGAGAGCCAATCAGCTTCGCTACACGAAGTTCCGTTACGCGTAAAGTACGCGAACCGGAGCGCTGCCCGGTCCGCTGTTACAGATATATATCTTTTTTTGAACGTTAATTTCTCAAAATCCACTGGAGCACATATACTGAGACCTAGCAAAGGCACATCGGGCTACCAGTCCCTACAATTTTGCCAAGTTTCGTGGAAATCCATTCGGCCGTTCGGGCTAAAAGTGAGGCCAACCGCCCTATGGAAAACTCAATGTTAAAAACACGTTTTGGGACCCCCCTTTTTTCTCGGCCCCCCCTTGACGAACCCCCCCCAAATTTCCAGGGGCTGCTCAGAAACAAAATGTTCCATTTTCCAGAAAATGTCAGCCAATTCCGTCCACAAACGCCAAAGTTATTAGACATAGAATTTTCAAAAATCCCATAGGAAAAAAATCCTAACTATATATACCTTATATATATATATATATATATATATATATATATATATATATATATATATATATATATATATATATGTATATATATATATATTCACTGAAAAAACCATAGGTTATAGACCATATATAGTTAGGAATTAGCATTTACAAAACCTTGAAAATTCACTGAAAAAACCATAGGTTATAGACCATATATAGTTAGGAATTAGCATTTAAGAAACCTTTTTTTACTGACACAAAACCATTGAAATTCCATATATAGTTAGTTGTACTAACTATATATCTCGCACCCGCAATCCACTGCTGATCATGTCACATATTACATCATTCATGACATGGTCAGTGACATCACTGATGACATCACTGATGACATCTCAAATGACATCACTGATTACATCACTGATGACATCTCAAATGACATCACTGATGACATCTCAAATGACATCACTGATGACATCACTGATGACATCACTGATGACATCTCAAATGACATCACTGATGACATCACTGATGACATCTCAATTGACATCACTGATGACATCACTGATGACATCTCATTTGACATGACTGATCACATCACTGATGACATCATTCATGTGATAATACGATGAACTTCTTCAGACTCTAATATAACCTTATATACACTCAGTGTAAATAGACACTCACAGACTGTCACTCATCCATGGAGTTACTCACACACCTAGTCAGTCATGCAAAGAATCAATCACACCTCCATTTCCTCAACTATGCAGTTATACACCCCTTACGTATTCAAACAGATACTAACACATATTTACTCTCTTATACAATCACTGATACAATTTCATAATGATCCATACAGCCACTCACACATTCACTGCCTCTTATGCACAGTTATTTATATATGTCAACTCTCACATGTACTGTGTCTTACATATGTACTTACTTTGACATGTAGCACTGAGATATACATTCACTCACCAATACACTCATGCACACAGTCAACCACCCATAGAGCTGTTTCCACATGCACTTTTGAACTCATACATCTAGTGAAGCAACTGCTCACACATCTATGCACAGAGTCATACACCTCTCAACCATCAACACACACACTCAGTCTCCCATACAAATACTTGGGCAACCAATCAATAACCCATATAGTTACTCATATAGCTACTGATCAACACATGCGGCAGTTTACTGAACAACAGACATAATGATGCACAAATTAAGACAGTTTAGTCACTAACCCATGCACTCAGTGAGACATATTTAATCACTCACTCATACAGTCAGTCATGCACCTACTAAATCCTTCATCCAGACACTTATACATCCACTCATTCTTCAATATGTAAGACATATTTAAACTTTACAGAAACATAAAATCACTGCATGTTGTTATCAGTGATGTCATCAGTGATGTCATTTGAGATGTCATCAGTGATGTCATCAGTGATGTCACTGACCATGTCATGAATGATGTAATATGTGACATGATCAGCAGTGGATTGCGGGTGCGAGATATATAGTTAGTACAACTAACTATATATGGAATTTCAATGGTTTTGTGTCAGTAAAAAAAGGTTTTTTAAATGCTAATTCCGAACTATATATGGTCTATAACCTATGGTTTTTTCAGTGAATTTTCAAGGTTTTGTAAATGCTAATTCCTAACTATATATGGTCTATAACCTATGGTTTTTTCAGTGAATTTCATTGGTTTTTTAAAAGCTAATATCTATAGCTGTAAAATGTATTCTTCTTTAAATCAAAAAATGTATTTTATATGTTTATTATTTTTTTTTTTATTATTATGTTTTGGTTCGCTCCCGGTTCGCGAACCGGGAAGCTTCCCGTTAGCTTAATGTGGTGCCGCGACCCGGTCCGCGAACCAGTAAACGTTCCATTTGCGCAACTGCCGCGTTAGAAATCAACATCGTGACGCGTCGCGGAAGCGCGACGTATCGCGTTGTCGCGTAATGCGTCTTATGACGCGCCGCGTTAGTGCACCCGGAAGTGCTCCGGTACGCGAACCGCGGCGCGAAGCGCAGCTCCCCGGAAGCGATCCGGGGCGCGTCGCGAAAGCGCGACGTATCGCGTTGCGGCGTAATGCGTCTTATGACGCGCCGCGTTAGCGCACCCGGAAGTGCTCCGGAGCGCGAACCGAGGCGCGAAGCGCAGCTCCCCGGAAACGATCCGGGGCGCGTTCCGCAGCGCGTAACTTAAGCGTAACAGGTCATGTGACTTGTTAATAAAACTTTTCATTGGTTCATTTCACTTTTGGTTTCCTAATGATGTAAGGCTAGGTCATGTGACCTAAAAATAACACTTTTCATTGGTTTAGAACTATTTTTTTTCCAAAATGATGAAAACCCCTCCTTCTTTCTTCACTCTGACTTTCATCTTTGTGAGAGGAAGACCCTTTGTGATCACTGAGCAATGGCTTCATTAGTAGCTTCAGCTGGTGCACCCCCACCACCACCACCACCTCCTCATAGGAAGAGAGGACCACCTCCACAGTTCATTACCAACACAGAGGAGGAAGAGGATGAAGAAGAGGAACAGGAGATACAGGAAACACCATTTTTACAAGAGGAGCCCCGGGTATCTCATCATAAAACTAGTTTCATTTGGCAGTTTTTTTCATTTCCTGAAGGACAGAAAAAAGTTAATGCTCGATATGTGACGTGCCTGATATGTAAAGTGGACTTATCTAGAGGCACAGAAAAGAAGTATTGTTACGGCAACTATACTATGCACCGTCACATGGTGAGGTGGCATCCACTAAACTACAGCCGGGCAGAGATGCGTGACCTTCAGGACAATCCACCAACTCCTGTGGCCAGGACATCGTCACAGGTATCTCTGTCGGGGCCAGAGGCACGGGAAACCGTGCCAAACATTCAGGACAACTTTGTCCATATGAAGATTACCTGTTTATATTGTGGTACATTGCTCTCATGTGCCAATATGAGCATTAACTTAATAAACAGAGCATTTGAAAACCACAAGTGCTCTAAACGCCCCAAAAAGTAAATTTTTTTTTTGCTCCTGTTGAGCCCTTTCCAATGCCTGTTTTTTGTTGTTTCCCCCCCAAAAAACCAAAAAAAACATAAAACTGTTCAAAAAAAAAAAAAAATGTTCAGAAAAATAAAATAAAAAATATAAAACAACAAAAACATTAAAAAAAAAGTTCTTTTCAGAACTACCTGCCCTTTATAAAAAAATTGCTAGAATGTTTAGCACTCTGGCAAGCTCTATTTCTTTTGGTTCGCTTCCCGGTTCGCTCGCCGGTACGCGAACCGGGAGCGAACCAAAAAAAAATTTACAAAAAAAAAGAAGAGTAAGTATAAGGGAAGTAATCAGAGAGTAATGTTAAAACAAAGACAGCTATAGGGACTAAACCAGAGATACTGTTTAATAGATTTATTTACCGAAGAAAAGATGGAAGAGGGTATAATTGTGAAAAAGAAAATAGATAAGGAAGTGAAAGAAAAAAAGGAGAGTAGAAGAATAACAAAGAAGAGTTTCTTAGAGAATGTGAGTGAATGTTCAAAATAAGATTAAAACATGTGGAATAACAGAGAGAAAAAACAGAAAGCAGAAAAGAAGAAGTAACAGAAAAGGAATAATTGAAACAGCAAAGAAATGTAAATAACATAGGGGCATATTATCAACATAGGCAATAAAAGTTTCGCAGCTTTTATTGGCAGAAATGTGTCGCTAAAGCCGCTTTTGCAGCAGAAAACTGCTGCTACAGCTGCTTTTGCAGCAGTTTTCTGCCGATAAAAGCAGCAATAATTTTATTGGCTGTGTTCATAATATGCCCCTTAGTGTGCTTCAACTACACAGAGAAAGCATAATGAACAAGTAGTGAAAGAGTGATCAGTCATAGACACTAAGAGTTATAGAGACGGAGTGAGTGAACAAGAGTGAGGAACTATGAGGAGAGGGACTGAGAAAAGGAGTGGAAGGAGTAGAGTAAGTAAGTAAGTAATAGAGAAAGGAATGAGGGAAGTAGCAAAGGCAGGAAAGTTAGGGTTAAAGAAATGAAGCAGTGGAACTAATAGTAGTTAAATGTGATAGAAATGTAACGAAAAGAGTACAAAACATTTACCTTATAATTGTCGTTAACTTAGTCACTTGTTATTTTTATACTTTCAATCTGTGAAAGAGAGAACAAACATTTGAAAAATATTAAAACATGTATTTAAAAATTAGAAAAGACAAGGGAAAAGATTGAAGGACAAACAGTTTTTCAACAACTTTGACACTTACAGAAGCTTCTGCTTCTCCAGGCCCCCTACACAGTCCTAAAGATATACATTTTAAACTAACAGTATCTTGATGCAGATGAACTGAGGCCTATCTTGGAACATGGTGCATCTTTTGCACTGCTGTTGTCTCACAAAAGTGACGCAATCGCAGCTCAAAAGAAGTGCACAATCATCATAAAACTGTTCCTAACATTTTAAATGATTGTTTCAGGATGGCAATAAGGTGTGTCCTATCCAGACGTTTGTTTCAGGTGAGGCCTACTCAGGGTTGCAGATCAAATTTAGCCTTGTTGAAGAGTACAGAGGAGATAATACATGTGCAGGGCAACCAATAAAGTACAGACTTCCTCTGTTTCCCTGGAGAGGCCTAAACTTCATCTGCACAATTTGATTCGTAATGTTACGAAACACAGGTAATGTATTTGAAAAATATGCAATTTCTTTTGCTCATTTCACAATCACATCACTTGTGTTTCCTTTGGTTAGGTATCTCATTATGCAGATGTAGTCCAGCATATGAAAGAGTACGCACTGAATGCAACAACTTTGACACTTACAGAAGCCTCACCTTCTCCATGCCTCCTACACAGTTCTAAATGTACATCATAACTACAAACAGTACAGAATTAACTATACATGTTAAATGGTTTATTTTTGCTGTTCTCAGAATGTATCAAATTTCACTAAAAACAGTGACTTGAAGGTATTCATCATATAACAGCGGGGAAAAAAAAACACAATCAAAATGATTGTGTTTAAAAAACCCATATAACATAACCAAACAGAAATCAAAACTCCTCAAAAGTAACTTACTTTCCATGACGTCGAAGGATGTCCTATGAAGAGCTTACACTCGGTTGTGCTGTTTTTTCAGCCCGCCACTTTCTGAAAGAAAAGCTCCATCGTTTTGAAAAATATGTTACATACAATAAATGACTTCTCGCTCTCTACCACACGTTTCCTCAAGGCCAAATCGTGTAAGAGCCATTTATAACTCTTGGAATTCTTGTAAGCAAATCCCGTCATTTTGTATTTCCGCAACTTTCAGAAAGAAAACGTTCAGGATCACTTTCACAATCCTAGACTAGTAATATCTTACCCTTTTTGCTCACTCATGTTCTACATTTCCTATGACACTGATACTGCTTACTATGAAGCAGACTTACACTACCTCTATGACTACTACAATTATTTAATTCTCTACATCACTTTTAATCACAAAGCAATATAAAACAGTAGATAAAATTATATCAACCCCTAGAATCATTATACACCAGTTACCTACCCTAAATTCTCTTTTCTGAAAACAGAAAGTACGAATATTCTTTAGTAAAAAGGCAACATTGTATCGTAGTCAAATGGCAATAATTTCCGAAACAGCAAATTTTTTTACATTTTCAATAACCTGTGTAATAAGCGGATCTTGTCAAATAACCATCATGCAATATAATAGCTGCAGTTACAAATCTTCTTCCTAAAATCAACGACTGTGTAGCCACAACATTTGTAATTAAAGTTGAAGACTTACTTTCATCAGGTTTATATAGTTGGATTTTCAAAATGACATTATAATCAAAAGTTTGGACCAATAATCTAGACAGCATTGCAGACTTACATTCCCTCTACTCCATGTTTTGATTGGCTGCTTGAATTAGCTTATAAAAAGAAACAGTTTTTCTGAACTCATACAAAGTGCAGTTATTTTTCCATGACGTCAAGTGTTATGGTAAGAAGACCGTTTGCTTTGGGAAATACTCTGTTGTCCTTCAACTAATCCGTGCCCACCACTTTCTGTAAGAAAATCTTCTTTTTTTCCAGGAACTATTGTCTCTGTACTACACTTATCCTCAAGGCCAAATCGTGTAGGAGCCATTAGAACCTCTTGAAATTCCTCAGAGCACATCCCGAGATTCTTTCCCTAAAATGTTGGTTTTAAAAACACCAGGTAAGAATTTTTAAGGTCATACGGCAATTTTTTTTTGAAAGTTAAAACAGAATCGTTGCAGAATGACCAGCCGTTTCTAGACTTTAAATAAGCTGTGTAATGTCCTGATGTTATTGAAGGACCGTCATGATATATAATTGCTGCAGTTACAAAAGTCCTTCCTGATATTGACAACTGCGAAGCTACAAAATTTTTAATTAAAGTTGTCAATTTTGTTCCATCAGCCCTACATCGTTGGAACATTAAAATGACATACTGGCCATATGTTCGTATAAATAATGTTGACATCATTGCAGATTTACATTGGCTACACTACATGTTGTGATCAGCTGCTTTTACTAGCTTATTAAAGGACACTGATTTACTGTCTGGCAAAGTTAAATATATAAATCTTTCTGAGTCTACACTAGTAGTACTTGATACCCTACAGTTCTCGCAGTCATGCTGCCATTGATAAGAAAGCCCAAACAGGTGATCTACATCTACACCTTCAGCATGCAATACATCAAGCATATACATTAAAAACTCCTGACAATCTTGCTGAATATTTTGAGAGAATTGTGTTTGACCTGAACATCTGTCTAACAGATTTCGAATTTCAGACACACTTTCTATTTTTGTTCTTTCAGTGTTACATTTCTCTAACACAGAATTTAACAAACTGCAAAATCTGTGATCCGAATTGACCACAATCTCTTCTTTTACATTTTCTAGAGAAAACAAAACATTAACCACTACATTAGCATAGCAGTTGACACCAGAACTGTTTTCAAATTGAAAACCAACAACATCTTCAACAGAATCCTTTTTCTTTCTGCTTATAATTTCAGGTTCATCAACTTTTCGTCTTTTTGGTACAACCTCCCTAGTATTGGTCACATTTCTTCATTTCCGGCCTACCACACGTTTCTCAAACAAAGGATATTGAGGCAAATGTGGCGCATACTCTCTTCTTAACCTATTGTATTCCTTAACACAATCTAGATCCGCACAAATGTTTGTGACATCACACTCAATCAAGTACAATCCCGATAAAGTTCTACCTCGTGACAATGCCACATATGCCATACCCTCCTTGAACACAGAACTGCCAATATTCACCAATGCACTGTCTACACTTAAACCTTGTGATTTATGGATTTTCACCGCATATGCCAAGCAAACAGTAAACTGCTTACGGCGAACATATAAGTCTTTTACAAGCAAAAATCTAGCAGAACAACGACCAATTAGCTGTACTTCCTCAATGCCATCAAATTTAATTTTTAAAAATTCAATTCCATCTCTATTTCTGTATTTCACAAAATCAACAACATTACCCATTGATCCATTTACCAGACCTCTTTCAACATGTAAATTCCTTCTTAAAATTATACGGCAATTTAAGCACACATTCAGAGTCTTTTCAAAACCTGCAGTTTTAGATATAGTCTTCTCTAATGAATCCAATTTTGTTTTCAAATTCTCAGACAAAATAATTGTTGATCCCATATGCTCTACTCTGTCAATAGCTTCCAGTTTCACAATCTCTTGGTTTTCTAAATACAACATTTTGTTGTTGAAGATGGCACATTCTGCAAGAGTTGGCATCAAACATATTCCAGATTTCTTCTCAGTAATTTTCTGAAAAATATTCTCAGGCACAACGTCTTGTTCTGGATATAAATTTGACAGTAATCGTGCATGTAAAGCTTGTTTCCCATGCTCGGTCACTTTTCCAATTCTAACATCTTGTAGAATATTCTTGTAAACTTCATCCTTCGCCTGACGCATATTTTCATGCAGTTCAGCATAATTGAAGTTTAACCATATATTGACGTTGCCAATGCTCCCTAGGCACTTCCTGGTATCTTCATGCGTGAGCATTTTGAACACAGGTTGTCCTTTCACTGGTGTCAGCTGCAGAAGATCTCCGAAAACAATGATGAGTTTGCCACCAAATAACACATCATACTCTGTTTTGAGAACTTCTTGCATTCTCAAATGCACAAAGGCAAGCATGACATTGGAAACCATGCTTACTTCGTCAATGATAAGAAGTTTCATTTTCCTCAAGACTCTTGAAACTTCACAACAAGCATCTCCGGATAACTTGTGGTATTGTAATTTGTTGTCATGCTCTACTGGCAGCATCAGTAGACGATGCAAAGTAATACCTTTAATGTTATGTGCTGCCAGTCCAGTTGGAGCGGTGACAACACAAGACAGCGATGACTCAGTCCTTTCCTTCAAATAACATGAAATTGCTTTAATGAGGAAACTTTTTCCAGTTCCCGCTTCTCCACTCACGTACAGTCGGACAGGCTTCCACGACGTACATGAGCACTCTTTCTTCTCATGATTTAATCCATGATCAATTTGGTTGGTAACTTTGTCATATATTTTCCTCTGCTCAACGTTGAGTTGTCTTTCCAAGTCTACTAAGTTAACCGCATCCTCCTGAGCATGTGCCATGGCTCTTTCCACTTCATTCATGGCAGTGGCAGCTTCATTTTCGATAACAGGTCCTCCTAGTGGATCCTGACTCAATGAAACAGAACTCTGACTGTCCTGAGAACTGTCTCTGGCAATCTCGGCTGCAATCGTTGCTTCCTGCTCGATTTCCGCATTCAACATTTCTACATATTTGGGAAAAGCAGGACATTCTATGGTCTCCTTGGCGGCAGTGAAAGAGTCTTCGTAACAGAGGAAATCTCCAAGCAGTTCCTCTTCTGCACGCCAAGGCTTGAAAAGTTGCAAAAGTGCTAAATAGAAAAACTCCTTTTTTTCAAGAGATTCGCCACTCAATTTTCGATGGTTTACCAAGTGGCATTTTCTTTGCTTGACCAGACATCCCTCACTTCCAATTACAGCATACACTCTTTATCAATATCTTCTTTGATGTTCCTCTTGAATATGTAATTTTGTCGAACCTCATACAGACAAACATTCTCGAGGTGACTGCTTCGATTTGGATAACATGTATCCAACATGTTGGTCTTCAAAATATCGGTACTGTTTGGCTCCTTTTCCGCCAAATACTCAATTTCCCGCACAGGTTTCAGAACTCGATTACGCGTTGCAGCAAGACCAAGACTCACCCAAACGATACTCCTGGATTTGGCATAGAGACTTGCTGAAGACAACCGGTCAGAACATTCGTAAGCTCCGATTTCTCGATGTGACAACATCTTCAGACTGAAACTGTACAACTTCTTGCTGAGGCTCTTTTCATGGGAAATGTCCTCCCACATATCCTTCAATTCTGTCTTTTCTTTTTTGTTGATGTAAGATGTCACATACCGAGCCACATATTGCAGAGAACATTGGTCCCTATATAGAAGTAATGAACACAGGGCACAATAATCATACACTTAATAAGTCGTATGTCTACTGTCCGTCCGGACAGGATTTTAATTTTCTATTTCAGTTTAAGTTTATGCGTTTCTCGGAAATGTCAAGCGGGCACAGCCGTGACCTTCAACATACAGGAGACAACAACAGAAAGATGTGAAAAGCAGGAGATCTGTCTGTACACTTGTGTTTCAGTGAGCCAGACTTAGAATATTTACATAAACCACACCATTGCATTATTCAGTATTTACTTAGGACATTTGCATATGGGGTTAAGGGTCGACGTTTCGATGCCTTTCTTAAAATGTAGACATTATCATCAGGACATTACATGACGTTATTGTTGTCAAAATTAAAATTCCACATTTAGTGGTAAAAATCTTGCTTGGATTAAGCGGTACCGAGAGAATTTATATCGCTATGGCAGACATTCTTTAAAAACCGGCTTTCTATTACACGGTTATGTGAGCTTCCGTATACAATGATACGCGGGCAGCACAATGGCTATTATAAGTACGGCTCAACGTTGCCACGGGTCTAGCGGTCTGGTGCCACAGCCATACAGTTATCAGCCACAAACTGTATATCCATGTTAGCATTCCACATGGACAAAATCACTGGGTTGTAGTCGTTGATGTACTTGGACTCTTCGTTCCTCTTCAAATTGTATGTGTTTTTAGGTGATTTCTTCATCACATTATGTCGCAGCGAAGACATCAAACTGTTTACTCTTCCTTTAGAAATCACCGGTCGTGGAAAGCCGAAACGACATTTGGTGTAGAACTTGTCCTTGTTTCGGAATTTATGACGACAGTACTTTCCACAACGATGGCTTTGTAAACGTAGAACTTGTTCTCTTAGGCTTTTCTTCTCCTTTGCGTTTGGAACAGCACACGTAGAATACTGTTGTATAAAACTCATCACTGAGTCTTCTGGATCCGTTCCAAATTTAGGTGCATCCTTGATCCACAGCAGCATATGTATATGAGGAGCACCTCTTGCTTGGTACTCCTTTCTCCAGAAGAAATCCAATACCTCTCCAAGAGGTGGATTCTTCTTATTCATGATGAAAGACATCATAGCTTCAAATCTATGATTGAAGTACCTGCATACATTGACTGGATCCAAAGAGCACAGTTCTCCGGGTGTCTTGAATTCGATGTTTTCAATGTTTCCATTTGCCTCTCGTAGAAATTCAAGTAAGTCTTCCCAGCCATACTCGGCACAGCTCAGAGTGAGGAACCATGTGGGAGTTCCTAAGTTCCTCAGCATACATTTTAAATCACCATGACGACGGTACCAGTACTCATTAGTACCACGCTGACACGCCATGAGATTAATCAGGTGACAATCCAAAATACTGTCTTGGACATTGACTTTATCCATAAAGTCACTTGCCCAGATGTTTTGCATGTGTATACCACTTTTCAAGATGTGGTTCACTGCATATGACAGTCCAGACAGATCGCTTTCAAACAGGAGATGAAACAAATAGGGAATGCATTGTCGAAACCTAGCATCTCCTGCATACAATCGTAAAGTCCGGTATTCAGAAGCAGGAATTTGATGAGGTCGCTCATCATATCTTCCTCCCTGACCTGTTGGAAATAGCTGTGGGAAACACCGAGCTTCCAAACTTTCCTCCCAAACACTAATGGGACTCCCTTTGGCTTGTTTCATTTGAAACAACTCAATAGCATTCCCCATGACTTCCTTGGAATGCAAAGGATGAACACTATAATGTTCATATATTTCTTCACTTTTAGAGGGTTCTACTTTCTCAATTTGACCAGCACACAAATCGCTATCCTCTTCCTCACTTACTTCCTCTTCTGCAACATATACATTCTTATAGTACTTATTATTTTTTTTCAAATACAATGTTGCCTTTTTGACTTTCCTAACATCCACTAAATCTTGCCATATTTTTTTATTCTTTGTCGGAACCCCATTAACTAAGATAACCAGAGGTTCCTCTTCCACTTTTTCTACTCCAATTGTGTTAATGTTTTTCTTCAAATCTAGAGGCAAATAAACAACTCTTCCCTTTAATCCTCTCTGTAAATCTGATGGAGGCAATTTCCCTGTCTTTGGCTCCATTCTTACAATAGCCTGAAAGGGATGGATACTTTGAATCAAAATAGATTCATAAGTATTTAAATCCTTCAATTCAGAAGGAATCTCAACCAATTCCAGATTATTATGAACCGCTCTAGCAGGCATCTGGTTTTGATTTAATTTGTTACAACAATAAGTACACACACGTTGATCCGATCCCAAATCAAAACAATTTTCTACCATCAAGTATGTTGCGAAATCCTTCCATTCACTATTATTTTCCCTTTCACTTTTTGCATATAAATCCACTAACTTAGTCTGATTCTTATAATAAGTGCGTCGACAACACACACAAGTGAAATTAGGCCTCTCACTTGATTTAACCTGAAACGTGGCAATTTCCTTCTGAAAATTATCTGTACTGGAAACCTGTACACTGTCTTCCACATTACCCTCTTCTTCTGGGTCAATTTCAACATTCTCCTCTTTACTTCCAAAGTAACAAAACTCAATTTCTTCACACATATTCTTCACATCTATTTCAGAACCATGCAAAAGAGCAGCGCATAATTGTTTAAGCATAACTGCTGGACTCTTAGCATAATACAACATTCTAACTAATTTCCTCACTTTATTATGATGCACTGCTAGCATCCTGAAATGATGAAAAACACTCTGGCATACTCTCCTGGAAAGACAAGCCAGTGAATGACCATGCAAACCTGTCACTTCTCTCACTCTGCAAGGATCTAATTCTTGCAACAACTTCATTTTCTGCTTCAAACTTTTCTTATTAAATGTCCGTACAAAATCACAAAGCAAATTGATGGAATCCTGTCGCACACTGCAAATACTACCACACTTCCAGGTGTACACAGGTCCCTTAGGACGTCTTCCTAAAACCTCATTACCTAGCATCTCTTCTGCCTCTGTTGTCACAAGTTTTTCTTTTTCAACTGGACAACCATCTTTCACCTCATAAGCTCGACCGCTGGTGTCAACTGCATGCACCAAATCATTATCCTGGAAATAACTCTCCTCATTGAAAAATGCCTCACAACTTAAACTATGCATCCATTCTCCGGAAAAAACTTCACAAAAATTACTACGATTAACTATTCTCTTCCATCTACTATTTCTTTTGAAATCATAAATTGCCTTGTTTAGCTTCCTAATTCTATTGATTATCAAAATAAATAACCTTCGCTTTATTTCAAATGCCTGATCAATAACTTTCTCAATTTTTTTTTCTCTTATAAAAAACCACTTTCTGTTGACCTTTCTTAATATTTTTTAACAAATTGCCAATTATCCTGTTGCGGAACATTCGTTTACGAATGTCCCTAAACTGTTGTTTCCTTCTACTATCATGCACAGAGTTATCTCTTGCTCTAGCAGTAACATTTTTGATTGGCCTTTCCTTTCCGTTTAAATTGCTTCTCTTTTTCTGGACAAAAACATTTTCTGTAGTACTACTTTTTTTTCTAGAAATGTTTCTTATGAATGTTTTCGTGGTCTTACCCTGTGCTTTCTTGGTGACTTGAAGATTTTTTTTTGTAGAGGACTGCTGCTGTAAATGATGGACCTGCTGTCTTTGACGTTTTGTAGCCTTTCTCATTCTCTCCTTAGTTGGCATTCTCAAAATTTGAAATTATCTGCAGTTGAATCTGTGGTAAAATATAATAAAAAATGTTATTAACCACTATTACCAAACAGTAAATCAATAACAGTCATCAAAAACTTAACACACTACTTAACATTTTTACATATAATATTTTTTAGTTCTTTGGCAAATTTAGAATACAGAAATAGCAGAAAAGAAATGGAATTCTTCTTCATTTACCTGTCCTGTTTTATATGTGAATCTGATCTAATTTTATGAGCATATTTTAATATTTTATTGAAGACACTACACATAACCTGTTTTTGAAGGTGTGTTTAATTTAAAATTAAACAGTTTACATTTTTACTTTTCATTTATTGTAAATTTTAAAAATAAATGTTTATAGTTCCATAGGCTCAAGCAGGTCAGCTTCCCACCCTATGTCATACAATTCTGACAAATCTGCATCCTGATCATGTTCTTCTTCATCCTCAGGATTTAAATCATCCAAGGGATCTACTTCCACTGACGTTTCAATTACAAGTTCAATGATGAGGTCAAGATCAACTGATTGCTGATTGTCGCTCATGTTGATGTTGTCGTTATCTTTAAAGAAAGATAACAACAATGAGATGTTGCAGAGTAAGAGACAAATCTCAGAGATTATAATAGTAAAATTGTTTAACAAGAGTAACATTTTGCAGCTATTATTTAGCCATGTCCAGCGATGCTGAGGAGGTGAGGCCTATGTCCAAGTTTTCAGTGAACAGGACTCATCTCTTCTTAACATTGGATAAGCCTCACCGACTCTGTGTCCCCTGCTCATACTTAAATGTACAGGGGCAGATTTATGCTAAGTGGCGCATCCCCACGGATGCACCAGTTAATGTGCACCGCTGCTCTGCCACCCATAGTGTGCCGCATTTACAATGTGGAGCACCATTGAGCAAAAACAGCACAGATGCGTCACGCATCTGTGCCGCAAAAGCAGCACATTGCAGGAATCACGTCATAAGCGCGACATGTCTACTGCAATGCACAGGAGGAACCCTCACATTGCATGGTGCATCACTTCTTATGCCTGTTTCAAACAGGCGTAAGGATTTGATTCAGCAATGCTATAAAGCTGACTCAGTGAAATCTTCTAAATTTCACTGCGTTAGTTTTACAGGGCTTTCATGCAAATTAATGCATACATTGTAACAAAACACCTATATGAAAACTGACGCAGGTTTCATGTGGCACAGGACTTTACAGCATGACACATCTGCCTAGATGCATCAAGTTGTAAATATGTCGCCACATAGCAAATCTTTTGCACCGCCGCTGTGTCACAAAAGGGACGCCCAGTGGCGCAAAAGAGACATACACCTATCATAAATCTGTCCCTAACATGTTAAATGATTGATTCAGGATGACATTAAGGTGTGGCCTATCCAGAGGTTTCTTTAAGGTGAGGCCTACTCAGGGTTGCAGATTAAATTTACGCTTGTTGAAGAGTATAGAGGAGATAATACATGTGAAGGCCTACCAATGAAGTAAGTCATGTCCACTTCACTCTTGAACAAAGGCCAGACCTCTTCTGTGTCCGTGGACAGACCTAAACCTCATCTGCACAATGTCATTCGTAAACTTAGGAAACACAGGTGATGTAATTGAAAAATGTGGAGTTTCTTTTCCTCATTTCACAATCACATCACCTGTGTTTCCTTTGCTTAGGTATCTCATAGTGCAGATGGACTCTAGCATATCAAAGAGTATTCATAAGTTGAGCAGTGTATTCAACAAATTTGACATTTACAGAAGATTCAGCTTCTTATCTTGTTGGAGATGAAATGAGGCCTGTCTTGCAACATGGTGCATCTTTTGCATCACTCCTGCATCGGTTTCATGTGGCACGGGAATTTACAGCATGACACATCTGCCTAGATGCATCAAGTTGTAAATATGTCGCCACATAGCAAATCTTTTGCACCGCCGCTGCGTCACAAAAGTGACGCACAGTGACGCAAAAGAGGCATACACCTATCATAAATCTGTCCCTAACATTTTAAATGATTGATTCAGGATGACGATAAGGTGTGCCCTATCCAGAGGTTTGTTTGAGGTGAGGCCTACTCAGGGTTGCAGATGAAATTTACGCTTTTTGAAGAGTACAGAGGAGATAATACATGTGAAAGCCTACCAATGAAGTAAGTCATGTGCCCTTCACTCTTGAACAAAGGCCAGACCTCTTCTGTGTCCGTGGACACACCTAAACCTCATCTGCACAATGTCATTCGTAAACTTAGGAAACACAGGTGATGTAATTGAAAAATGTGGAGTTTCTTTTCCTCATTTCACAATCACATCACCTGTGTTTCCTTTGCTTAGTTATCTCATAGTGCAGATGGAGTCTAGCATACCAAAGAGTACACATAAGTTGAGCAGTAAATACAACAATTTTGACTTTTAGAGAAGATTCAGCTTCTTATCTTGTTGGAGATGAAATGAGGCCTGTCTTGCAACATGGTGCATCTTTTGCATCACTGCTGCATCGGTTTCATGTGGCACGGGACTTTACAGCATGACACATCTGCCTAGATGCATCAAGTTGTAAATATGTCACCACATAGCAAATCTTTTGCACCGCCGCTGCGTCACAAAAGTGACGCACAGCGGCGCAAAAGAGACACACACCTATCATAAATCTGTCCCTAACATTTTAAATGATTGATTCAGGATGACGATAAGGTGAGGCCTATCCAGAGGTTTGTTTGAGGTGAGGCCTACTCAGGGTTGCAGATGAGATTTACACTTGTTGAAGAGTACAGAGGAGATAATATATGTAAAGGCCTACCAATGAAGTAAGTCATGTCCACTTCACTCTTGAACAAAGGCCAGACCTCTTCTGTCTCCATGGACAGACCTAAACTTCATCTGCACAATGTCATTCGTAAACTTAGGAAACACAGGTGATGTAATTGAAAAATGTGGAGTTTCTTTTCCTCATTTCACAATCACATCACCTGTGTTTCCTTTGCTTAGGTATCTCATAGTGCAGATGGACTCTAGCATATCAAAGAGTATTCATAAGTTGAGCAGTGTATTCAACAAATTTGACATTTACAGAAGATTCAGCTTCTTATCTTGTTGGAGATGAAATGAGGCCTGTCTTGCAACATGGTGCATCTTTTGCATCACTCCTGCATCGGTTTCATGTGGCACAGCACTTTACAGCATGACACATCTGCCTAGATGCATCAAGTTGTAAATATGTCACCACATAGCAAATCTTTTGCACCGCCGCTGCGTCACAAAAGTGACGCACAGTGACGCAAAAGAGACATAGACCTATCATAAATCTGTCCCTAACATTTTAAATGATTGATTCAGGGTGACGATAAGGTGTGCCCTATCCAGAGGTTTGTTTGAGGTGAGGCCTACTCAGGGTTGCAGATGAAATTTACGCTTTTTGAAGAGTACAGAGGAGATAATACATGTGAAAGCCTACCAATGAAGTAAGTCATGTGCACTTCACTCTTGAACAAAGGCCAGACCTCTTCTGTGTCCGTGGACACACCTAAACCTCATCTGCACAATGTCATTCGTAAACTTAGGAAACACAGGTGATGTAATTGAAAAATGTGGAGTTTCTTTTCCTCATTTCACAATCACATCACCTGTGTTTCCTTTGCTTAGGTATCTCATAGTGCAGATGGAGTCTAGCATACCAAAGAGTACACATAAGTTGAGCAGTGAATACAACAATTTTGACTTTTAGAGAAGATTCAGCTTCTTATCTTGTTGGAAATGAAATGAGGCCTGTCTTGCAACATGGTGCATCTTTTGCATCACTGCTGCATCGGTTTCATGTGGCACGGGACTTTACAGCATGACACATCTGCCTAGATGCATCAAGTTGTAAATATGTCACCACATATCAAATCTTTTGCACCGCCGCTGTGTCACAAAAGTGACGCACAGCGGCGCAAAAGAGACACACACCTATCATAAATCTGTCCCTAACATTTTAAATGATTGATTCAGGATGACGATAAGGTGAGGCCTATCCAGAGGTTTGTTTGAGGTGAGGCCTACTCAGGGTTGCAGATGAGATTTACACTTGTTGAAGAGTACAGAGGAGATAATATATGTAAAGGCCTACCAATGAAGTAAGTCATGTCCACTTCACTCTTGAACAAAGGCCAGACCTCTTCTGTGTCCATGGACAGACCTAAACTTCATCTGCACAATGTCATTCGTAAACTTAGGAAACACAGGTGATGTAATTGAAAAATGTGGAGTTTCTTTTCCTCATTTCACAATCACATCACCTGTGTTTCCTTTGCTTAGGTATCTCATAGTGCAGATGGAGTCTAGCATACCAAAGAGTACACATAAGTTGAGCAGTGAATACAACAATTTTGACTTTTAGATAAGATTCAGCTTCTTATCTTGTTGGAGATGAAATGAGGCCTGTCTTGCAACATGGTGCATCTTTTGCATCACTGCTGCATCGGTTTCATGTGGCACAGGACTTTACAGCATGACACATCTGCCTAGATGCATCAAGTTGTAAATATGTCACCACATAGCAAATCTTTTGCACCGCCGCTGCGTCACAAAAGTGACGCACAGCGGCGCAAAAGAGACACACACCTATCATAAATCTGTCCCTAACATTTTAAATGATTGATTCAGAATGACGATAAGGTGTGCCCTATCCAGAGGTTTGTTTGAAGTGAGGCCTACTCAGGGTTGCAGATGAAATTTACACTTTTTGATGAGTACAGAGGAGATAATACATGTGAAACCCTACCAATGAAGTAAGTCATGTCCACTTCACTCTTGAACAAAGGCCAGACCTTTTCTGTGTCCGTGGACAGACCTAAACCTCATCTGCACAATGTCATTCGTAAACTTAGGAAACACATGTGATGTAATTGAAAAATGTGGAGTTTCTTTTCCTCATTTCACAATCACATCACCTGTGTTTCCTTTGCTTAGGTATCTCATAGTGCAGATGGAGTATAGCATATCAAAGACTACGCAGAAGGTTACAACTGTATGGAACATGGCTATGTAAGTCAAAAAATCAAAATCTAAATTTGCCAAGCACACATGGGGGCGTATTTACAAGGACCTTGCACCACAGGGAAAGGTCTTAAATTAAAATGGGAAAAATAACATCAGAGAGACTCAAAGGCCTTATAAATATGCCCCAAGCAACCTATGAAGCTCTAGCATTACATATCAAGAAACCTAATTGATTTCAAAAATCATTTTTAAACACATCATCTAAATAAATTATATACCTACATTCATCATGAAGTGACTTAAAATGCCCTAAGACACATGAAAGCGGTTTTTTTTAAGCCCTTGCTCCATTTTTAGATCACTTTTAACATGGCTATGTAAGTCAAATAATCAAGATCTAAATTTGCCAAGCAGAGATGGGGGCGTATTTACAAGGACCTTGCACCACAGGGAAAGGTCTTAAATTAAAATGGGAAAAATAACATCAGAGAGACTCAAAGGCCTTATAAATATGCCCCAAGCAACCTATGAACCTCTAGCATTACATATCGAGAAACCTAATTGATTTCAAAAAACGTTTTTAAACACAACTTGTAAAGCAATTATATTCATACATTCATGGGGAAGTTACTTAAAATACCCTAAGACACATGAAAGCGTTTTTTTTTAAGCCCTTGCTCCATTTTTAGATCACTTTTAACATGGCTATGTAAGTCAAATAATCAAGATCTAAATTTGCCAAGCACACATGGGGGCGTATTTACAAGGACCTTGCACCACAGGGAAAGGTCTTAAATTAAAATGGGAAAAATAACATCAGAGAGACAAAAAGGCCTTATAAATATGCCCCAAGCAACCTATGAAGCTCTAGCAGTACATATCAAGAAACCTAATTGATTTCAAAAATCGTTTTTAAACACATCAACTAAATCAATTAGATACCTACATTCAAGGGGAAATGACTTAAAATGGTCTAAGACACATGAAAGCGTTTTATTTAAGGCCCTTGCAACATTTTTGGGTCACTTTTAACATGGCTATGTTAGTCAAAGAATTAAAATCTAAATTTGCCAAGCACAGATGGGGGCATATTTACAAGGACCTTGTACTACATGGGAAAGGTCTTAAATTAAAATGGGAAAAATTACATCAAAGAAAGTCAAAAGCCTTGAAAATATGCCCCAAGCAACCTATGAAACTCTACCAGTACATATCAAGAAACCTAATTGATTTCAAAAAACGTTTTTAAACACAACTTGTAAAGCAATTATATTCATACATTCATGGGGAAGTGAGTTAAAATACCCTAAGACACATGAAAGCATTTTTGTAAGACCCTTGCACTTTTTTTGCATCACTTTTAACATGGCTATGTAACACAAAGAAACAAAATCTATTTGTAAAACACTTGACACAAAGCAACATTTTAAATACACAACTTTCTTCATAATTTTCTCCCTAAACCATACTATTCTCTACCTAAATTAAATGAATCTTTTCTCACCTTAGCAAATACTTTATGAGTTTCAAAACAGTCTCAGAAACACACCAAATTGTCTTTAGCAGAGCAAAAGGTATGCACTCCAGAGTCTGCAGCTATGAAAAGCACAGAAATGCTGTAACTCATCACACATATCTCTCATGTCACCCAATCAAAACTCTTCCCTCACTTTTTTCAAATCAACACCCTTCCCCCCTCTGGCCTTTCTGCCTTTTTTGCATAGCAACCACCTCCTGAAAGACCTCTCATGTTTGCAAGTTCACACAACAATGTTTCAATTGAACTCTGAACTCTCAGTGCACCTGCGTATCCAGTGCAATCTTTCATTAAATGATTTTTTTGACCATTCAAATTACATCTTTCAAAGAACTCATCCATGCACCCTAACTTTCTGTTTTCAGCAATCAAAATCCACCAATCACTGCTACTACTTCATTAACACAGAAACTCCACAGTTTTTTTCATTTTAAACTCTTATTTTTCCAACTCCCATTTCATTGCCACACTTCATCTGACTGCAGCAGAACCTTCTCTCACCATGTTTTCTGTCTGGATTGTTGGACATAGTTACATCTACTGGGCTCAAAGGTATGCTGAGAACAGAAATTTACCTAACCTCAATTTACAAGATGTGGAAATTAAGTGGTTTGGCCACAGAGGATTAAAATGTCACCAATTGATACCATTGGTGAAAACCTTTATGCATTTGCCTAAACCTGACCTGTTAATTTTGCCCTGTGGAGGTAATGACTTGGGCACTTTGACTGGTGTAGGTCTGGAAATGCTTTTAAAGGACACCTTTGAGCAATTGATGGCACTTTTTCCTCAAACTGCCTTGGTATATTCAAATATATGCCAAAGACAGAAATGAAGGTGGTCGAACCAATTTTGTCCACAAATTGAGAAGTCGAGGAAGCATGTAAACAAATCTGTTTCAGCTTACATGAGAGACCATGGAATGGGCTCCATGTACAACAATAACTTGCGTTACTACATGCAAGATATCTACAGAGGAGATGGAGTTCACTTCTCAGATGAGGGCAACAGAGTTTTCATTTTGAATTTAAGACTGTGCATTGGTACATACTTATAAGTACCTAAATGTACCATAAACCCAAAAGCTCTTCTCAGAGCTACCCTACATCTGATCACACACAATTATTATTTTACTCTAACCTTTTTCACAAATTTTCAACAAAGTACGCTCCCCGGAGCGCTACCCGGTACGCGAACCGGAAGCTAACCGCGCGAAATTTTTTTAAAAAATGTTTTTTTTCCGCACATATGGGCCTCCTCAGCCACCCTCAGAAAACCTAGGGGGTCAAGATACGTCTACCGTGCCCCCTTCTACCCATTCTGAACATTATTTGCCCTCCATCTTGTATTTTAATTCGACCGAAACACAAAATGGTGGACTCCCGTAACGCTGCCGGTTCGCGTACCGGGGCGCTCCCCGGGAAGCGCTCCATTAAAAAAGGTGGGAAAGTAATTTACAGAAGAAACTCTGGAGACACTTTCACCAAATATAGATTTGCTCATACTACATCCCAATCCCTACCATTTTCACAAATTTGGTTGGAATTCCATTTAGCCATTTAGCCTGTAGACCTCTCTAAATACCCTGAGGTAAATTACTTCACAAAACACATCTGAAGTGTTGGAATTGACAACCAATTGAAATGTTACTTTCATTTTCTATTTTTTTTTTACCTGACATTTGATTGGTTATGTACCTGAATATATATAAAGGAAGAGAAGGAAACATAGCCATTTTGACTACTACTTCCTGGTGTACATTTCAATAGGATTTTCACTAATAACTTCAACTTCTTTTTAAAGGTAAGTTGTTATTTTAAAAACTGAAGTATATTGTGCACTTTAAGTTAATATGGTAAACTTTTTCTGATAGTTATATACTATCCCTCTGTAGTAGTTATACATTTAGATAGACTTCTCTGTTATAGTTATGGATGGAGTTAGGCTTGTCTTGTATAATTATGAATTTACTTATGTTAAATCCCAACAGTGCCCTATCTCTACTAATATATATTTTTTTATGCAAATTTCAGGCAAAATGGAAGGCGAACAGAAAATTTCATTTGAAATTGTCCTTGCAGAGACCAACCAAGAAATCATTGATCCAAATGACATGAATTTATGGATCAAACTTGGGACCAAGAACTACTGCAATGTGTGCAATCAGTAGATGTCCTCCTTGAAAATGAGGACATTTTACACACTCAAACATTACAAGCTATGTTCAATGAAAATAACGACATTTCAGACAGTGAAATGTTAGACATTTTATTAAATTTTGAAACACAATCACAATAATAAATAATTGCTTAAAAAATAAAGAAATAAAAAAAATCAACAAAACAAACAATCAATTAACATACAATATTTGAAAAGTCTATCATTCTTTTTTCCTTATAGTACGCTCCCCAGAGCGCTTCCCGGTGCGCGTACCGGGCGCTCCCCACGCAAAAAAACCAAAAAAACAATTTTTTTTTTTTGCCCCGCGGTGCCCTTTTAAAGCCTCCACATCAAACCTAGGGGGTCAGGGAGGATCTACTATGCCCCCTTATGGTCATTTCCCCCTTTGTTTTTGCCTCCTCTTGTCTCTCGATCCTACCGAGAGACAAGATGGCGGCCGCTCCGGACTGTTTAGAATGTTGACAGACACCGGAGAGCCAATCAGCTTCGCTACGCAAAGTTCCGTTACGCGTCAGGTACGCGAACCGGAGCGCTGCCCGGAGCGCGCTTACAGATATATATCTTTTTTTGAACGTTAATTTCTCAAAATCCACTGGATCACATATATTGAGACCTAGCAAAGGCACATCGGGCTACCAGTCCCTACAATTTTGCCAAGTTTCGTGCAAATCCATTCAGCCGTTCGGGCTAAAAGTGAGGCCAACCGCCCTATGGAAATTAACATGGGAAAAACACGTTTTGGGACCCCCCTTTTTTCTCAGCCCCCCCTTGACAAACCCCCCCCAAATTTTCAGTATCTGCTCAGAAACAAAATGTTCCATTTTCCTGAGAATTTCAGCCAATTCCGTCCACAAACGCCAACGTTATTAGACATAGAATTTTCAAAAATCCCATAGAGAAAAAATCCTAACTATATATACCTACTGGCGACCGCCAGTAGGTAATATATATATATATATATATATATATATATATATATATATATATATATATATTACCTACTGGCGATCGCCAGTAGGTATATATAGTTAGGACCTAGCTACCATAGGAAATCCGCAACATTCTATTGGGAATAACTTTGGCGCCGGTTGAGGAATTTGCTTGTAATTTTCCAAAATGTAGGCCAGCTCCGCTCCGCTTCTTCCCTGGAAGTTTCGGGGGGATTCGTCATGCAGGAGCCGAGAAAAAAGGGGGGTCCAAAAACGTGTTTTCCCCATGTTAATTTCCATAGGACGAATAGACAAGGCTACAGCCGAACCGCTGATTGGAATTACACCAAACTTTGCAAAATGGTAGGGACTCGTACGCAGAAGTGCCTTTTCTATATTTGGTGACAATTGCTTTAGTGGTTTTTATGAAAATTAACTTTAAAAACACTTATATATCTATATAAGCTTACTGTAAGCTTACTGTAAGCTTACTGTACTCTGTACCTTCCCGAGTACGAGCTGCATTCTGATTGGCTGCCAATGTCTGTCAACACTCCAAAACAGAAATTGTTGGCAGCCATCTTGTACCTCGGTAGACTGAGGCACAGGAAAGCTGAAAAACAAACGTGTAGAACTCAAAAAGGGGGCAGGGTAGAAGCACCATGACCCCCTAGGCCTGCTCAGGGGGTCCCACAAGGACCCCCAAGGCAAAAAAAAAAAATGTTTTCAAAATTCAAATTCTTCATTCAGGAAGTGTTGGCAGCCATCTTGGGACCAATATACATGTTAGCACCTCATTAAAAAGCATTGCAGTTAATAGATGGTTTTAGGACTTTAGTTACATTATAAATCATTTGTTGATGGTACCATACTCATTTTAGAAATTGTGGTGTGTTCTAAGGTGATTTTACCGTGTGAAAAAGCCTTCTGCTGGGATATCATGAATCATGTTTGAAAGAAAACTATTATCTCATGCTTTTCCCACAGTGGTTTGGAAGGGGATCTATAAGCTAAACTGAAAGCAAATTGTCTGTAAAATCACATTATCTTTCTCAGTCACGTACATCCAACAAGGACAGAGACTGTCAGTTGATTCCTTTGTGTTCTACTGCAGCTTCCCAGAGTGTTCTAACGAACAACTAGAGCGCTAACAGTCCTACTTATTACAAAGGCATGGCACACCTGAAGCCATCTTGATTGGAATGAAGTGGTAAGTCTGAAAACATTTAATTTAAAAAGGAACAAAATGAGGGGGTTCATTTTGCCATAGAAAGTATGATTAGTGCTTCAGAAATAAAAATTAGGGCACATTTTGAGAGACTTCTCAAATCCTCTTATATTTCATTAAAACATTCTGACATGCAGTCTCCCAAGATGGCCACCAGAGACAAAAGAGCCCAAAGGTAGCCCAAATATCACCCAGATGTAGCCCAAGTATAGCCCAATGACAGAATGTCCCAGAGTGTTCTAAAGAACAACTAGAGCGCTAACAGTCTTACTTATGACAAAAGTATGGCACACAAGAAGCCATCTTGATTGGAATGAAGTGGTAAGTCTGAAAACATTTAATTTAAAAAGGAACAAAATGAGGGGGTTTATTTTGCCTTAGAAAGTATGATTAGTGCTGCAGAAAGAAAAATTAGGGCACATTTTGAGTGACTTCTCAAATCCTCTTCTATTTCATTAAAAAATTCTGATATGAAGTCTCCCAAGATGGCCACCAGAGACAAAAGAGCCCAAATGTAGCCCAAATATCACCCAGATGTAGCCCAAGTATAGCCCAATGACAGAATGTCCCAGAGTCTTCTAAAGAACAACTAGAGCGCTAACAGTCTTACTTATGACAAAAGTATAGCACAACAGAAGCCATCTTGATTGGAATGAAGTGGTAAGTCTGAAAACATTTAATTTAAAAAGGAACAAAATGAGGGGGTTCATTTTGCCATAGAAAGTATGATTAGTGCTTCAGAAATAAAAATTAGGGCACATTTTGAGAGACTTCTCAAATCCTCTTCTATTTCATTAAACAATTCTGACATGCAGTCTCCCAAGATGGCCACCAGAGACAAAAGAGCCCAAATGTAGCCCAAATAGCACCCAGATGTAGCCCAAGTATAGCCCAATGACAGAATGTCCCAGAGTGTTCTAAAGAACAACTAGAGCGCTAACAGTCTTACTTATGACAAAAGTATGGCACACAAGAAGCCATCTTGATTGGAATGAAGTGGTAAGTCTGAAAACATTTAATTTAAAAAGGAACAAAATGAGGGGGTTTATTTTGCCTTAGAAAGTATGATTAGTGCTTCAGAAAGAAAAATTAGGGCACATTTTGAGTGACTTCTCAAATCCTCTTCTATTTCATTAAATTTTTTTGACATGCAGTCTCCTAAGATGGCCACCAGAGACAAAAGAGCCCAAATGTAGCCCAAATAGCACCCAGATGTAGCCCAAGTATAGCCCAATGACAGAATTTCCCAGAGTGTTCTAAAGAACAACTAGAGCGCTAACAGTCTTAGTTATGACAAAAGTATGGCACACCAGAAGCCATCTTGATTGGAATGAAGTGGTAACTGTTAAAACATTTAATTTAAAAAGGAACAAAATGAGGGGGTATATTTTGCAATAGAAAGTATGATTAGTGCTGCAGAAAGAAAAATTAGTATATATATTTACAACAAGGGGTGGTGATGGACAGAGTCTCTGAATTAAGCAGAATACTCTCACCCAGTCAAGAGATCAGGGCTAGATCCAACACCGTTTTTTAGCTCATTGCACCATCCCAGTTTCAGAACCTGGCTGTATGCAAATTAGTCTGTCCCTGGCCCAGTGCATCATGGGAACAGGGCAGACCAGACTACAAAAGCCAATTCTTACACTGGGAAGGAAACAAGCTTCCGGGGACCGGTTTCTGGCATTTCAGCCGTCTTCGGTCCGGCTTGCTTGAATCCTGATGGTGCAATGAGCAAGGGACTCACATCTGAGTATACCCTTCCACGCTTAGGGTGGACACAAATATTTACAACAAGGGGTGGTGATGGACAGAGTCTCTGAATTAAGCAGAATACTCTCACCCAGTCAAGAGATCAGGGCTAGATCCAACACCGTTTTTTAGCTCATTGCACCATCCCAGTTTCAGAACCTGGCTGTATGCAAATTAGTCTGTCCCTGGCCCAGTGCATCATGGGAACAGGGCAGACCAGACTACAAAAGCCAATTCTTACACTGGGAAGGAAACAAGCTTCCGGGGACCGGTTTCTGGCATTTCAGCCGTCTTCGGCCCGGCTTGCTTGAATCCTGATGGTGCAATGAGCAAGGGACTCACATCTGAGTATACCCTTCCACGCTTAGGGTGGACAAAAATATTTACAACAAGGGGTGGTGATGGACAGAGTCTCTGAATTAAGCAGAATACTCTCACCCAGTCAAGAGATCAGGGCTAGATCCAACACCGTTTTTTAGCTCATTGCACCATCCCAGTTTCAGAACCTGGCTGTATGCAAATTAGTCTGTCCCTGGCCCAGTGCATCATGGGAACAGGGCAGACCAGACTACAAAAGCCAATTCTTACACTGGGAAGGAAACAAGCTTCCGGGGACCGGTTTCTGGCATTTCAGCCGTCTTCAGCCCGGCTTGCTTGAATCCTGATGGTGCAATGAGCAAGGGACTCACATCTGAGTATACCCTTCCACGCTTAGGGTGGACAAAAATATTTACAACAAGGGGTGGTGATGGACAGAGTCTCTGAATTAAGCAGAATACTCTCACCCAGTCAAGAGATCAGGGCTAGATCCAACACAGTTTTTTAGCTCATTGCACCATCCCAGTTTCAGAACCTGGCTGTATGCAAATTAGTCTGTCCCTGGCCCAGTGCATCATGGGAACAGGGCAGACCAGACTACAAAAGCCAATTCTTACACTGGGAAGGAAACAAGCTTCCGGGGACCGGTTTCTGGCATTTCAGCTGTCTTCGGCCCGGCTTGCTTGAATCCTGATGGTGCAATGAGCAAGGGACTCACATCTGAGTATACCCTTCCACGCTTAGGGTGGACAAAAATATTTACAACAAGGGGTGGTGATGGACAGAGTCTCTGAATTAAGCAGAATACTCTCACCCAGTCAAGAGATCAGGGCTAGATCCAACACCGTTTTTTAGCTCATTGCACCATCCCAGTTTCAGAACCTGGCTGTATGCAAATTAGTCTGTCCCTGGCCCAGTGCATCATGGGAACAGGGCAGACCAGACTACAAAAGCCAATTCTTACACTGGGAAGGAAACAAGCTTCCGGGGACCGGTTTCTGGCATTTCAGCCGTCTTCGGCCCGGCTTGCTTGAATCCTGATGGTGCAATGAGCAAGGGACTCACATCTGAGTATACCCTTCCACGCTTAGGGTGGACAAAAATATTTACAACAAGGGGTGGTGATGGACAGAGTCTCTGAATTAGGCAGAATACTCTCACCCAGTCAAGAGATCAGGGCTAGATCCAACACCGTTTTTTAGCTCATTGCACCATCCCAGTTTCAGAACCTGGCTGTATGCAAATTAGTCTGTCCCTGGCCCAGTGCATCATGGGAACAGGGCAGACCAGACTACAAAAGCCAATTCTTACACTGGGAAGGAAACAAGCTTCCGGGGACCGGTTTCTGGCATTTCAGCCGTCTTCGGCCCGGCTTGCTTGAATCCTGATGGTGCAATGAGCAAGGGACTCACATCTGAGTATACCCTTCCACGCTTAGGGTGGACAAAAATATTTACAACAAGGGGTGGTGATGGACAGAGTCTCTGAATTAAGCAGAATACTCTCACCCAGTCAAGAGATCAGGGCTAGATCCAACACAGTTTTTTAGCTCATTGCACCATCCCAGTTTCAGAACCTGGCTGTATGCAAATTAGTCTGTCCCTGGCCCAGTGCATCATGGGAACAGGGCAGACCAGACTACAAAAGCCAATTCTTACACTGGGAAGGAAACAAGCTTCCGGGGACCGGTTTCTGGCATTTCAGCCGTCTTCGGCCCGGCTTGCTTGAATCCTGATGGTGCAATGAGCAAGGGACTCACATCTGAGTATACCCTTCCACGCTTAGGGTGGACAAAAATATTTACAACAAGGGGTGGTGATGGACAGAGTCTCTGAATTAAGCAGAATACTCTCACCCAGTCAAGAGATCAGGGCTAGATACAACACCGTTTTTTAGCTCATTGCACCATCCCAGTTTCAGAACCTGGCTCTATGCAAATTAGTCTGTCCCTGGCCCAGTGCATCATGGGAACAGGGCAGACCAGACTACAAAAGCCAATTCTTACACTGGGAAGGAAACAAGCTTCCGGGGACCGGTTTCTGGCATTTCAGCCGTCTTCGGCCCGGCTTGCTTGAATCCTGATGGTGCAATGAGCAAGGGACTCACATCTGAGTATACCCTTCCACGCTTAGGGTGGACAAAAATATTTACAACAAGGGGTGGTGATGGACAGAGTCTCTGAATTAAGCAGAATACTCTCACCCAGTCAAGAGATCAGGGCTAGATCCAACACCGTTTTTTAGCTCATTGCACCATCCCAGTTTCAGAACCTGGCTGCATGCAAATTAGTCTGTCCCTGGCCCAGTGCATCATGGGAACAGGGCAGACCAGACTACAAAAGCCAATTCTTACACTGGGAAGGAAACAAGCTTCCGGGGACCGGTTTCTGGCATTTCAGCCGTCTTCGGCCCGGCTTGCTTGAATCCTGATGGTGCAATGAGCAAGGGACTCACATCTGAGTATACCCTTCCACGCTTAGGGTGGACAAAAATATTTACAACAAGGGGTGGTGATGGACAGAGTCTCTGAATTAAGCAGAATACTCTCACCCAGTCAAGAGATCAGGGCTAGATCCAACACCGTTTTTTAGCTCATTGCACCATCCCAGTTTCAGAACCTGGCTGTATGCAAATTAGTCTGTCCCTGGCCCAGTGCATCATGGGAACAGGGCAGACCAGACTACAAAAGCCAATTCTTACACTGGGAAGGAAACAAGCTTCCGGGGACCGGTTTCTGGCATTTCAGCCGTCTTCGGCCCGGCTTGCTTGAATCCTGATGGTGCAATGATATTTAAAAATATTTACAACAAGGGGTGGTGATGGACAGAGTCTCTGAATTAAGCAGAAAAAGCCTTCTGCTGGGATATCATGAATCATGTTTGAAAGAAAACTATTATCTCATGCTTTTCCCACAGTGGTTTGGAAGGGGATCTATAAGCTAAACTGAAAGCAAATTTTCTGTAAAATCACATTATCTTTCTCAGTCATGTGAAAATGAAGTCTGACATTCTCAGTAAAACACGTACATCCAACAAGGACAGAGACTGTCAGTTGATTCCTTTGTGTTCTACTGCAGCTTCCCAGAGTGTTCTAACGAACAACTAGAGCGCTAACAGTCCTACTTATTACAAAGGCATGGCAAACCTGAAGCCATCTTGATTGGAATAAAGTGGTAACTCTTAAAACATTTAATTTAAAAAAGAACAAAATGAGGGGGTATATTTTGCCATACAAAGTATGATTAGTGCTGCAGAAAGAAAAATGAGGGCACATTTTGAGTGACTTCTCAAATCCTCTTATATTTCATTAAAACATTCTGACATGCAGTCTCCCAAGATGGCCACCAGAGACAAAAGAGCCCAAATGTAGCCCAAATATCACCCAGATGTAGCCCAAGTATAGCCCAATGACAGAATGTCCCAGAGTGTTCTAAAGAACAACTAGAGCGCTAACAGTCTTACTTATGACAAAAGTATGGCACACAAGAAGCCATCTTGATTGGAATGAAGTGGTAAGTCTGAAAACATTTAATTTAAGAAAGGAACAAAATGAGGGGGTTTATTTTGCCTTAGAAAGTATGATTAGTGCTTCAGAAAGAATAATTAGAGCACATTTTGAGTGACTTCTCAAATCCTCTTCTATTTCATTAAAAAATTCTGATATGCAGTCTCCCAAGATGGCCACCAGAGACAAAAGAGCCCAAATGTAGCCCAAATATCACCCAGATGTAGCCCAAGTATAGCCCAATGACAGAATGTCCCAGAGTGTTCTAAAGAACAACTAGAGCGCTAACAGTCTTACTTATGACAAAGTATAGCACAACAGAAGCCATCTTGGTTGGAATGAAGTGGTAAGTCTGAAAACATTTAATTTAAAAAGGAACAAAATGAGGGGGTTCATTTTGCCATATAAAGTATGATTAGTGCTTCAGAAATAAAAATTAGGGCACATTTTGAGAGACTTCTCAAATCCTCTTCTATTTCATTAAACAATTCTGACATGCAGTCTCCCAAGGTGGCCACCAGAGACAAAAGAGCCCAAATGTAGCCCAAATAGCACCCAGATGTAGGCCAAGTATAGCCCAATGACAGAATGTCCCAGAGTGTTCTAAAGAACAACTAGAGCGCTAACAGTCTTACTTATGACAAAAGAATGGCACACCAGAAGCCATCTTGATTGGAATGAAGTGGTAAGTCTGAAAACATTTAATTTAAAAAGGAACAAAATGAGGGGGTTAATTTTGCCATAGAAAGTATGATTAGTGCTTCAGAAAGAAAAATTAGGGCACATTTTGAGTGACTTCTCAAATCCTCTTCTATTTCATTAAAAAAATTCTGAACATGCAGACTGAAACATGCACTTTGACTACCAGCAGCAGACTTCCCTGGTGAGCAGTAGCTTTACTACAGTGATATAATGAGCAACTAGAGTGCTAACATTCAGAATTTATGGCAAATGTGTGACACATCTGAATGCCTTCTTGATTGAACCAAAGTAAACAAGCATTGAAAATGTAATTGATCTCGCCCTCGTTTAAGTTAAAGCCATTCTGTTTGTAATGAGGTGGCTTTTTAGCTTTGCTTTTAATAGTGTTTTTCAAACTTTCATGTAAATAACATGCATATGTATGCATATATGTATATGTATGCATGCATTTATATTTGTATTTATATAGATATGCAGATTATATATGTTTATATATGTATGTATATATATATACACATACATATATATAAATGCATATATATGCATATATATATGTGTATATGTGTGCGTGTAGATAGACCGAGGCACAAGAAAGCCGAAAAACAAGCGTGAAGAACACAAAAAGGGGGCAGGGTAGATACACCCTGAGTCCCTAGGCCTGCCCGGGTGGTCACACAAGGAAAAAAAAGGCCCCAATTTCTTTTTAAAAAAAACCTCGTCTGTTTTTTTAAAAATGACCCCCCGGGGGGACCAAATCACGGCGGCATACTGATAAAGAAGTGTGGGGGGTCCACAATCCCCCCCACACTGCCCCGGGGACCGCTGCCCCCGGGGCAAAGCAACGCAGCCCCTTGGCGCATACTGGAGGCTCCTGGTGGGCTACTTGGCCCCCAGGGGCCCCCAGTATGCAAGGGGAATTAGTTCCTAATCTGCAAACACGCCAGGGGTTGCGCTGCAGAGAGGTGTAAAAAAGGGTGTGGCCTCATTACACCTCGCTGCAATGCAGCCCCCTGGCGCATACTGCAGGTTCCAGGTGGGCTAGTTGACCCCCAGGGACCCGCAGTATGCAAGGGGAATTAGTTCCCCCTCTGCAAGCACGCCCGGGGGCTGCGTTGCAGAGAGGTGTAAAAAAGGGTGTGGTCTCATTACACCTCTCTGTAATGCAGCTCCCTGGCTTATACTGGAGGCTCCTGGTGGGCTAGTTGCCCCCCAGGGACCCCCAGTATGCAAGGGGAATTTGTTCCACCTCTGCAAACGCGCCAGGGGTTGCGCTGCAGAACGTTGTAAAAAGGGGGCGTGCCCTCTGAACACCTGTCTGCAAAAATGTAATTTATCAGTCTAAAAAAAATAACAATTAATACATTTAAACAATGTCATTTAAAAAACCTTCGAAATTCAATGAAAAAACCATAGGTTTCAGGCCTTATATAGTTAGGAATTAGCATTTAAAAAACCTTGCAAATTCACTTAAAAAACCATAGGTTTCAGGCCTTATATAGTTAGGAATTAGCATTTAAAAAACCTTTGAAATTCACTGAAAAAACCATAGGTTTCAGGCCTTATGTAGTTAGGAATTAGCTTTTAAAAAACCTTTGAAATTCACTCAAAAAACTATAAGTTTAAGGGGTGTTATAATTAGCTGGACATTTCACTCATACAAAACCATTGAAATTGCTCCTATATAGTTAGTTGTACTAACTATATTTCGCGCACCCGCAATCCACTGCTGATGATGTCACATATTAGACCATTCATGACATGGTCAGTGACATCACTGATGACATCTCAAATGACATCACTGATGACATCACTGATGACATCATCCACGTGACAATCACATACACCTTTTCACACACTATTAAAATTTGTCATTACTCTTTGTAAAATACAGAGTATCATATTTGAATCCATTGTCACAGCAATACAAGTATCTAAAAATCCACTAAAATCATTATTACAAGTATACAGTTATCCATACAGTGACTCACACAATGATTGAGTCTTATGTATACTTATTTATATACAACAACTGACACATGAACTGCCTTTTATTTTTCTAGTTTGTTGGACATGTACCATTGAGAAATATATTTGCTCCTCACCACACCCATAAAGAGATTCACTCACCCAAACTGTTAGAACATGTAGTTTTAACTTCATATATCTACTGAATCAACTATTCACACATCTTTGGACAGTCACACACCCCCCACCGAACCACACACACTTTCACACTCCCATACAAATACTCAGTTAACTAATCAATAACTAATATAGACTTTCACATAGCTAGTAACCAACTGTAGAATCAGTTTACACAACAACTGACAAAGTGATACAGATATTCACACAGTTTAGTCACTATTCACTATATTTAGTGAAACATTATAACTTGGTCATGTAAACAGTCAATTACACTGCTACTAAATCCTCCATCCAAATATTTATTATTATTATTATTCGGTTGTGAGTTAGCTCACTAGGGCAGAACTCTAGTTACACGTACATCATGTAAATTGTATTATTCACTTTGAGAAATATGAGTAATGCAAATAAGGTTTTGACGCTGTCATTGTATATTTTATACATGAATCAGGTTTGCTGAACATTGCAAATAAAGCCAAAGTAATAACCCACATTATTATACATTTTGCAAACAATGTATGCATGTGTAAACAACGATCTGAGTCTGTCATCTCACTCTATCTTAGAACCAATATACATGATAGCACCTCATTAAAAAGCATTGCAGTTAATAGAAGGTTTTAAGACTTTAGTTAAATTATAAATCATTTGTTGATGGTACCATACTCATTTTAGGAATTGTGGTGTGTTCTAAGGTGATTTTACTTTGTAAAAAAACCTTCTGCTGGGATAACATGAACCATGTTTGAGAGAAAACTATTTTCTCATGCTTTTCCCACAGAGGTTTGGAAGGTGATCTATAAGCTAAACTGTGAGCATATTTACGGGGAACATCCTTTTCAACGCGGATGTTACCCCGCAGTGCTTTTACGACGCGTCCTTTACAACGCAAGTTGTAACCACGACTTGCGCTGGAGGGCGCTAAAGGATAAAGAATAGTATATTTACTATTCAAACACCTTCCCTACTATCCACGGGGACTGATGTTAGAATAGTAAATTATACTATTCACTATCCGCGCCCAACAACGCAAGTCGTTGTAACGACTTGCGTTGTTAAAGACACGTTGTAAAGGCACGCGTTGAAACGGTACACATTGTACCGTCATATATCCCATATTTATTGTAAATTCATGTTATCTTTCTCAGTCATGTGAGAATAAAATCTGACATTCTCAGTAAAACATTACATCCAACAAGGGCATAGTCTGTCTGTTGATTCCTTTGTGTTCAACTGCAGCTTCACAGAGTGTTATGAAGAACAACTAGAGCGCTAACAGTCTAACTTATGACAAAAGTATGGCACACCTGATTGGAATAAACTGATAACACCTAAAACTTTTAATTTAAAAAGGAACACAATGAGGGGGTTCATTTTGCCATAGAAATTATGATTAGTGCTGAAGAAAGAAATATTAGGGCACATTTTGAGTGACTTCTCAAATCCTCTTCTATTTCATTAAAAAATTCTGACATGCAGACTGAAACATGCACTTTTAATACCAGCAGCAGACTTCCGTGGTGAGCAGTAGCTTTACTACAGTCATCTAATGAGCAACTAGAGTGCTAACATTCACAATTTATGGCAAATATGTCTTAATACCTTCTTGATTTTTTTTTTTAAACAAATTTTTATTGCAGATTCGTAAACAGACAATGATTCATGTCAACCTTCCAGTTTCTGACCCTCATAAGTCCCCGGTCAGTAGTACAATTTTACACAACTGAGGTACTGGGTTTTTAAGAACCGGCACAGAACCGGTAACCCAGCGGTGTCAGGGAATCAACACCCAGAGACCTCGGGCTCTCCTGAGTCAGACCTACAGAAACTCAGAGTCTTCGAGGTGAAGTCAAAGATTAGTTTATTGGCTGCAACCAAGGTAACAGGGTCCTAGAAGTACAATACGGGTATATTCTCAGGAGACTGCACACGTTCACGAAGTCAGGCTTCTCTCTTTATACATGATATTCGGCCTTGGGCAAACATTCTTCGAATTCGTGGTATTTCATTTATAGTTACTGGTTACAAAAGAAAAGCAGAGTCATGATGACATGTACATATTTCACGTCGTGCTGCCCATAACAAATCATCCGGCAAGGTGCAACATTTCATCAGATATCGCTGGACCCCCAGTAAAAACGGTCACCTCCCCATCATAAAGCAAGTAAAGAAAAGGAGTGGAGAAAAGATGTGAGCGAGATATGGCAGGTGTGCGCGCTGAAATGGTTTTATGGCTGGTTGAGCCTAGATGCTATCTTGCTCGGCCACTGGGAGGGAACTGACCTAACGAGTTCGGCCTGGGGCAATGGTTCTAACTTGTACTGAGGTCAGGGAGAAGTCGATTAAGGAGTATGTGTCCTTGTGGAATCAAATTCAACTGGATTAAGGCCTATGTAAAGGGCAACATATAAATGGGAGTGGGGTTCAGAATGTAAATGACGATTTCGAGGTGAAATCGTCACTCGAATACGCCGAAAATACATGTACATGATGTACTCGTCATTCTCGGTCTTTTGATACCAAATTCGTCCTATTTCGACGAAGTTTTTATTCTCGAGTCCAGTACTATTATATGAATCCAGATTTTCAGAACCTCAAACCCTCCTTTTGCCCTTACATAGGCAATTAATCTATCCTCATGTTAGTCTGAGTCCAGATCTATATTCCTAAAGTCATTGAGATGTTGCTGTAACATCATTCTAGTACTGAGTTCATCTCTTGACACAGGCTTCCTCACACATGATGTAGCACAGAGGCCACATATTGCAGGAGCACACTGTATGCATAGACAGAACAGGAAAAGAATGGCTAAGACCATCCCAATGACCATCAGAATTTTCCATCCCCAGGCAGATATCAGTTCCCAGAACCATCCCATTAACCACTTCCATGCTAATGACAAGGTCAACTCGTCATGGGTTTTACCTGCCCTGTGCTTATGACGAGTTGACCTTGTCATGAACAATGGGGAATCTGAGATTGTAGCACACAGCGGGAAAACCCCTTAGCAGCCAAGGTGTTAATGACCAATCTCCTTTATCCACATGAATGGATTCGGAAATCTTATGCAGTTTGGAGATGGCCCTGTACACTGTTGGAGCATTATCTGGGATGAAAATGCAACAACTAGACTGGATCAATTTGCATACTCCACCTCGGTCCGCAAGTATTACATCCAAAGCGACCCGGTTCTGAAGGGTCATAAGTCGATCCGACTGGAGCTCAGCAGTCAGGTTGCTAAGGGCACCAGCAGTTTCAGTCACGGTGGATTCAACTACCCTTGTCAATTGCCTTATGTTCCTGCTGTTAGCTATGGCTTCCCAGAACGGCAGAAAACCCATTGCAAAGTCACCAAATACTTGACCTGCAGTGTCTTCTTTACTCAAAACACCTCTAACTACCCTTGTCCGATGGTAATCCGCCGCTGCTGTGTAGGTGGGAGGTAACAGGAATGAAACAAAACATGAGCCCGAGAAGTCAGGGGGCAACCATGTATAGGCTCTATCATGGCAGATGAAATAAGTACCCTTAGCGGCTAAAAACGCAGGGGAAGTCTGAGATCCAAAAACATACGTTTCTGTACAGACGCTCTTCCCTAGCTGAGCTCTGGGATTCTTGCCAATACCTTGCAGACACAGGTGACCTTGATGAGGTACGATCCAGATAGGGGACGATCTTTTGGCTTGCTGTTTCTCACTTAATGTAGTGCCATATCCGGTCACGTTCCAACCTACATATGCAAGTATCTCATCATCCGGGGTATCTTCGTAAGAGGTTACTTCCTTGATAATGTCAACTATACCTTTGACTAGGGCGCTAGTTTTGAGGTTGTCTTTTACAGAACGTAGGGGTTGGATTTCTCGTGCATATATGAACATTGTCCTATATGCCCAGACTGAACCATTGTGACTAAATGGCAAGACCAAACAGGGGATACCTTTATCCGTGGTGTGGGGCATGAGACCACACACCCAACAGTTAGTTGTGTTCATTACAAGTTGGTGTTGGTGTAATAACTGAACGAAAGAGTTATTAATGAACTCTAATCTCCTATTTGATTCGTGGTCAGGCAGAGGGTGGAAAGAATGAGAGGAAACAGTAGGAGGAGGTATGGGTGATGTAGTGGGCGCAAATGTCACATGAAAAGAGAATAAAACATAGCTTATCAAAAAGACCATTACGCTGAATAGCATAAAAATACACACTATTATAAAACTTTTCTTTGTCATCGTGTTAAAAAGTCTCTGCTTAAAGTTCATTTGTTTGGCAGGCCTCTCCACATCAGGAAACTCCATCCTCTCTAAGGTGCTGCCCGCGGTGGTAGGTTGCCTCTGCTAAAGGATGCTTCCGTCAGTCTAGGGCAACTCCCTTGGACCAACCAGAACCAACGACCTAACGTCGTCAGCTGCACCCAAAAGTCTTTAATCAACCGCGACCCTAGCAGCGGAACCCGGATGGCGGTTCGAAAAAACAAAAATAAGCAAGTTACCTAGATGGGAGATCTGCACTTTTAAAAAAAATAGGATTTGGGGAAAAGACACATTTTATTAGTTCATGGGGTTTTCTCTCGAATCACAAAAGGAATCACTTTTAATTAGTCTGTTTTTCTTGGTCGCAAATTGTAGCGTCTTTTCCCGGGTACTGTCTGGTCCAGAAATAGTAGTTCAGGTTCCACAGAGTTCAATTGTTCTGGTGGTGGCACAGTTCTTCGAAAAATGTTCTCGCTTTCACAGTCAGGGTTAGTTTCTTTTACACGTTCATCAGTTGTGCGCTCTAAGTCAGAGCCTCCTTTCTGGACCCATTGGTCATGTGGCAGAGGGAAGGGTATCTTCTTACAATGGATCCCGTGGACCCAATTGGCCTTCCCCTCCGCCCTAACAGCCGACCTTGTAGACAGGAGGACGAGGTGAGGCCCGGTCCATCTGGGCTGGTCGTTTCTTGTTCTTTGAAAGTTGCGGACTAGGACCCATGAACCGGGTTCGATGGAGTGACCCGGAGTCTCAGTGACCGGAGGCAAGGTGTTGTGGACCTGTTGATATAAAACACGCAATTTAGCCGTCAATTCATACAAGTAATCAAGCAAAATAGGGTGTTGCAGCTCGCTGAATTTCGTGGTCCTAGGCACTCCCCATATGTTGGCTGGCCGACCAAAGATGATTTCATAGGGGCTCAGTTTCACTCGCGAATGCACAGTCATTCTGGTGGATAGGAGTGCTAAGGGTAGAGCGTCAGGCCATTTAAGACCTGTGCTCGCTTGGATTTTGGCCAATTTAAGTTTAAGCGTGCCATTGTAACATTCTACTAATCCAGCTGATTGGGGGTGATTTGCAGCGTGGAACTTCTGCCTAATGCCTAGCCCTTCACACACTCTTTTCATCACACGACCCACAAATTCACTTCCGTTGTCAGACCAGACCATTCTAGGCATTCCGAACCTGGGGAAGAACTCTTTCACAAGGGCTTTTGCTGTGGACAAGGCAGTATTGTCTTTTAGGGGATAGGCTTCTACCCATCTTGAGAAGGCACAAACAACCACGAGCACGTATTTTAAGTTGTTGCACCTCTCCATGTGTATGAAATCTAGCTGCAAAACCTCGAACGGATACATAGGAGGTGCAAAATGACCAGCTGGAGTTGGGGTTCCCCTACCAGGATTGTGCTTCAGACATACCATGCAATTCTTGACAACATTCTTTGCACACTTGGGAATCCCCGAATTCTTCGACACTGGGGCCAACAACTCGCAAATCCCTTTCGCGCTGATATGGGCCATTCCATGAGCCATTGTAACCACTGCAAGCACATATGCATCGGGTAACAACCATCTCTGATGCTCTGTCAATTCAATCCAACAACCATTTGCATCCATTCTTCCTGTACTCTCTCTCCACGTGCTCAACTCTTTCTCCATGGCCTCAGCTTGGATGGACTTCACGCTCTCTATCGTGTCCTCACATATTCCAACATCACCAGTCCATCTTTCTGGGCTCGCAACATACATTCGGCTCATCACATTCTTTGCAGTTTCCTTAGCGGTTTCATCAGCAAATGCATTTCCACGACCAACATCATCAGTCACTTTCTTGTGAGCACTACATTTCACGATCGCTATTTGCAGGGGCAAGGTCAGTGATTCAAGAAGCTCATTCACCAACTGACCATGCTGAATCTTAGTTCCATGCGAAGTCAGGAACCCACGTTCTCTCCACAATCGTCCAAAACTGTGAGCCACTCCAAATGCATACTGGCTGTTGGTATAGACAGTCACTTTCATTCCTTTAGACAACACACATGCTCTCGTAAGTGCTACGAGTTCTGCGGCTTGAACTGAACCATTTGGTATTTGCGCAGTTTCAACGACTGTGTGCAAAGTTGTGACAGCATATGCTGTAGTCACGTTCCCATTTGGGAGCTTAAAGCATGAACCATCTACCCATAATGTACCATCACATTCAGCAAGAGGAGTGTCTAACAAATCCACTCTCCCTTTTGTCTCTTCCTCTGTTGTGAGAAAACAGTCGTGCTGTTCTGAAGCATCTGACTCCTCTGCAATTGGTAACAATGTGGCTAGGTTCAAGGTACTGTACCTTTTTATGTGCACATGGCTCGCTAGCAGCGTCAATTCGTAACTGGACAGTCGAGCACTAGTTAAGTGCTGTGTCTTGGTCCTATTTAACAATGCGTCTACTGCATGCGGGACCATCACGATTAGTGTATTATTCATTACTAGACCAGCAGACTGTCGAATGGAAACAGCTGCTGCTGCTGTGGCCCTTAAACAACTTGGCAATGCTCGTGCTACCGGATCCAAAGTTGACGAAAAATAGGCGCATGGCCGCTGTCTATCTCCGAATAACTGAGTCAGCACAGACAATGCACAGCCTTCCTTCTCGTGGACATACAATGTGAAAGGCTTACTGTAGTTGGGGGTACCTAACACAGGAGCCGAACATAATGCTGTGCGTAATTCGAAAAAACTTTTCTGACACTCTTCAGACCAAGGAATGGGATTGGGTGTATTTTTACACGTTAATGCCACCAGGGGTTTGGCCAATAACGAAAAATTTGGAATCCACTGTCTACAGTACGATGTAATGCCCAAGAAAGCACGTACTTCTCTCTGTGTTCTTGGCACACTCAATTTCGCTATTGCCTGAATTCTTTCTGGGGTCAGTTTCCTTCCCTCCTTCGATAAGAGGTGACCTAAGTAGGACACTTCTTGTCGGCAATATTGGAGCTTGGAAAGTGACACCTTGTGATGCAGATCACACAGATGACGCAATAATGTCAATGTGGCCTTTCTACAAATTTTCTCAGTGTCTGCAGCAACGAGCAAATCGTCCACATACTGTACAAGAGTAGCACCTTTTGGTAAAATAATCGTGTCAAGGGGCGTGGCTAGCAGCCGGTGATGGCGGCAGCATAAGGGACAGGCTCCGCAGTTAAGGCGGCCTCTCTGACTATCCGGCACTAATCCGTTCCATATTTCTAGCCCCAAGGAGGGAGCCGGAGCCCAGGACCGGGCGGTGCAAGTGGCAGGAAGCGGCGTGTGGATCCGACGCCTGGAAATCGTACTCCGTGTGCGCTACGGACTGGCCTGCTCGGGCGGTCAGAGCAGGGACCTCCCCTGAAAGAACAGCCCCGCAGGAAGTGAGACTGATCCGGGGACCTACACCGGAAGTGCCCGCACGCTGTCCCCTACGACCGGACCTCGGTGAGCTCACCGACCGATCGCGCTGTTTGTGCCCGGGGGGGGGCTGCGGCATCTGCCCGCCTTGGCCGCTGCGTCCAGACCTCGCAGAGAGGGAAGAGGGAGCTGAGGACTCTACGCGGAGGCCGCCATTATATGGACGACGCGCTGCCGGACGCCTCGGAGGTGAGAGGAGGCGGGCGGACGGTGTGATCTGCCAGTAACACCGGAGGTCCGGGTGCACTGCGCGGCGGTGGGCTCCTGTAGCGCAGCACCCGGGCACGGGCAATACTCGACCCCCGTGGCAGCCTGCACATTGACGGTGGTGTACCGGTGGGACGGTATGCGAGACGCAGGCGGTGAGGGAGGGTGAGCGACCGGGCGAGTGACACCAGGGCTTACCGCCTGACCCTCATAACAGCTCTCCCTTGAGGTCGCAGGAAACCCGCCCACATCACAGCGTACCTGGATAATCCTCCCCCCCGGATGATGGACACACTGATGGAAACGCACAACCGCCCTGGGGGGCACAGAGGCTAAAGGACATTCTACGCCCGGCTGGGGGATCGGACGGCATCCTGTAGACAACACCTGGTACAGGGGAACGGTGCGGACGTACGGCGCCTGGCACATCTCACTTCACTAGCGCTTGGCCCCACGTGTAGGCAAAGACAATACCGCGCGGCGGCCACTGCGGGACTGCAGCTCCAAACAGGCTGGATCGGAAAGGCCGGAAAACCGCGAAAACCGCAGACATGGCGGGGAAGGGCCCGAAGGGTGGCACTACGCAGTCTCGCCTGGAGCGCTATGCCTACGACAAGCCAATTACCTCTCCCACAACAGGAAAAGAGATGGGAAGCAAATCCGCAGATGTCATGGGGGGAAAAAAGGCGACACTGGACGACGTGATGCAAGCACTGACTCAGCTACAGATGACGGTGGGCTCAATTTCTACAGATGTCACACTGCTCCGGGCTAACCTTCACAAAATGTCAGAGAAAGTCAACGCCATGGAGGTGGTCACAAAATCCCTTGTCGGGGACGTCTCTGAACTTCAGCAGGAGATGGGAAAATTGGCAGCGGACAACAGGATACTGCGTGAGAAGCTCGACGAGCAAGAAGGGCGCTCCAGGCGGAACAACATCCGCATTATTGGTGTGCCGGAATCGGAAGGCACGAGAGCCATGGACTTGTACGTGGAAAGCCTGATCACAAACGAACTTAAACCCAAGGGCCTGTCCACTTTCTTCTCCGTGGAGAGGGCGCACCGCGTCCCCGGCGGCCAACCAAAACCAGGGGCCTCCCCACGGCCGATTGTTGCCAGACTGTTCAATTTCCGAGACAGGGACGCCATCTTACAGGCGGCACGGACATCCCCTCCCATCCGACTCCAGAACTCCGTTGTGGCCTTCTTCCCGGACTATACAGCGGACATCGCACGCATACGAAGAACCTTCTTCGAGGTAAAGAAAGAACTCAGAGCGCGGGAGATCCCGTACTCCATGCTCTTCCCGGCCCGGCTGCGGGTGGTGGCCGACAATAAAACATGGTTCTTTGATACCCCGGAATCCGTGCAGGACTGGATTGAGGGATGGAGGCCGGGCACTCACCCTCGGCGTACCAACCGGCATCCAAAGGGCCGTAATGTCGGACGACTTCCGGAATCCCAGGCATCGGGGGGAGGCACGGACAGCGGCTCTCCCCTGCGAGAGGAAGTTGTGGAAGGGGACAACAAAGATCAGTGATCTCCAGGCTTTCCAGTTTGTTGAACTTGGTGTGCCGCATGCTTGCTGCCCGCCACTGGACACTGGGTGATGGACCTCCGGGACAGAGACTGAGAGACTGCCGGCTGCGGAGAGTCCCTCACCCCGACGCGCAAGTACACTGTTTTGCGGATGGGGTATGCACCTTGCTCAGTTGGGGGGGGCGGGCAGTTTTGAGTCCGCGTAGCAGGGGGCAGGGAGGGGGGGTAGTAAGGGACAGGGGGTGGGTAATGTTGGGGGCCTGTTGGTCCCACCAGTTAAAGTTTTGCCACATGCACATATGGATTGGTATGACACTGCCTTACAGCACATCACTCGACACGAGGGGGGCCTCGTGACAATGGGCACGCCGACGTCGCACATACTCTATGCCTGCACACACACACCGCCTCATGCGCAAGAGCATGGACTTGCTGCCCGAAGAGACTCGCCCACGGGAAACGGGAGGGACCGCATAATGCGGTTCTTCCCTGCCCCGGTTATCAACGATTGCCATGGCCAGGGTACATAGTCGCACCCCACCTGCCCCGTTACAAATTATGACCTGGAATGTTAGGGGTTTGGGCGACAGGATCAAACGAGGCCTAGTGCTTCAGGGGATTAAGAGGCAGGGACCCGCTCTGATTCTTTTACAAGAAACACACCTGATGGGGGCGGCAGCGAAGGCGCTAGATAGGCGAGGATACTGCATGATCGCACACGCAGAATTCACCTCAGGGTCACGTGGCACGGGTATACTGCTGCGAAAATCCTCCCAATTCATAGTGATCTCCACGAAAATTGACGACCAGGGACGCTTCGCAGCTGTACATGGCCAGTGGGAGGGTAGGCTACTGAACGTGGCCTCTGTGTACATTCCGCCGGCACTACAGGCAGTGGCGCTGCCGGACCTTGGTAAGTTCCTCTTAGACCTCCCTGACGGCGAACTACTCATAGGTGGGGACTTCAACACAGCTCTCAATAGTACTCTTGACAGGTTCCCAGCGCATGCGCACACGGATAACCCCAACAAGTTACAGGCCTTTTTAGAAGCGCAGGGATTGGTGGATGTGTGGCGTCTGCTACACCCGGAGCAGCAGCAGTACACTTACTACTCGGCGACACACAATAGCCTCTCAAGGATAGATTACTTTCTCACACTGGGGAACGGTCTCCTTAACATTGATGAAGCGAAGATACTACCGAGGGGGATTTCAGATCACTCTCCAATCACTTTGACCATGTCTAGTACAGGCTCCAAGCGCGCGAGGGTCTTCCCGATATTTCCGGGATACCTCAAGATCCCAATGATTAATAAAACACTAAAGACGGCAACCCGTCTATACTTTGAGGAAAATCAGGCCTCGGTAGCCTCCCCCTCAATATTATGGGAAGCATATAAAACAGTATTCCGGGGGCAAGCCATAGCAGCGATAGCGAACCACAAGAAAACGCAAGGAAGGGAGGCTTTAGAGCTAGAGTTAGGCCTCGAAAGGGCCAACACCGCGCACGCGACTGACCCTTCGGACGACACACTGCACTCCCTACAGATGCACCAACGCAGGCTCAACGACCACCTGAGACGTGTAACCGCGGCAGATATCGCCGCCACTAAACACAGAGTCTATGACATTGGAGACAAAGCCAGCAAGCTCCTAGCATGGTTAGATAGACCGCAGGGGGGGGGGCAGGAATATACTGCAGATCACAGATACGCATGGAATAGTACACACTCAGCCAGAGGAAATAGTGGACACATTGGCGGATCATTTTAGTGAGGTATACACTCCTACGGTTAGAGTGACAGAAGAGGATGCCAGGGCCTCCCTCGACTGCGTGCCCCTGCCGACATTGACAGGGGAGGCGGCGAAGGACATGGATGCCCCCTTGACTACCGATGAAATTCAACTGGCGATCAATTCTATACATTTGGGTAAAGCTCTGGGCCCTAACGGGGTGCCAATTGAATGGTTTAAGACTATGTCAGAATCCCTGGGCGAACCCCTACTCCAGATGTATGAGGAAAGCAGGAGAGAAGGTACGCTACCACCAGACCAACGAATGGCGACTATAGTAGCCATCCCGAAACCGGGTAAGCCGCCCAATGACTGTAAATCTTATAGGCCGATTTCACTCCTAAATCCGGAAGCGAAAATTATAGCAAAGGTACTGGCAAATAGACTCCTGCCGCACTTAGGTCAACTGATCCACCCGGATCAGTCCGGCTTTATGCCACATAGAAGCACGGCCCTGAACCTGCGGAGGGTGCACGGGGTGTTGGCAAGAGCCCCACTATTGGAAGAACCAGCAGCGATACTGTCACTGGACGCCAAAATGGCGTTTGATATGGTGGAGTGGAACTACCTCTTCGCTGTGCTCACCTGCATGGGGTTTGGGCCCACTTTTATCTCATGGATTAGGTTGTTGTATAAGGACTCACTGGCCAGGGTGGTAGGGAATGGCCATACGTCGCGCGACATACGTCTGGGAAGGGGAACCCGGCAGGGGTGCCCACTCTCGCCCCTCCTCTTCGCGCTGGTCCTGGAGCCGCTGGCAGTCACTATCCGAAACACGCAGCTACTGAAGGGGATCAGATGGGACCAACATTGGGAGGACAGAGTGTCCTTATACGCGGACGATATGTTGATCTACCTCACAGACCTTGAGAATAGTCTCCCGAACCTCCTGGCACTGTGCAACTCACACGGACGAGTGTCCGGTTATACTATTAACTGGTCCAAGTCGATACTCTATGAGCTCAAAGGGCCGCTTCCTCTCCTTCAGGAGTCTTGCCCCCTTGAGGTGGCTCAGACTTCCTTTAAATATTTGGGAATATATATCACCCGTGACGCCACGCAGTTTACCACACTAAATATGCAACCCCCGCTGACTCGGCTACGTAACGATGTGCAACACTGGAAGGGACTTCCATTAACGTTGCTGGGCAGAGCAGCGTTATTTAAAATGATGGCGCTGCCGCGCTTTTTATACGTCCTCGAAAACACTCCAACATTGGTGGCTGCCAGCTACTTTCGGAAGGTAACAGCATTAATATCGAGTTTACTCTGGGGCAATCGACCAGCCCGAATAGCTCACACGAAACTCAACAGAAGCTGGTATGATGGGGGGATTGCGCTGCCCAATATACAGCTGTACTACTGGGCGGCCCAGCTTAAGATCCTTAACCAGTGGGTTCACGCCCCACAAGATGACCCAGCTTTTAAGTCAGACAGGGCACAACTAGGCTTCAACAGCTTGCTGGCGCCTCTGTACCACCGGGGCGTTGCGGCAAAACTTATAGGACCCACGAAACATACCGTGCAGATTTGGTACGCAGCTCAAGCGAAGCTGCGCTGGGCAGGGATCATCACGAAACTCACACCACTGTGGGACACTAAGGCGCTGGGACACTTGCGGCACACAAAGGGGTTCACCCAATGGGATACCATTGGGATATCAACAGTGGGAGATTTGTGGACCAGAGAGGGCGTGATCTCTTTCGCGTCCCTCCAGGAACAGTATGACCTAAGGGACACTGAACTGTATAGGTACATACAAATTAGACATGCCCTCCAGGCGGCGATCCCACCGACTACGACGCCTCCAGCATCCTCCCCGCTGGAAGATCGTCTGCTCACAGATTACATGCAGGAAGGCGCTACCTCCCTAACATACCGTAAACTGCTTAACAACCTACCTGACCCACTTGAGAAACTAAAAGACAAATGGGTGGAGGACGTCGGAGATTTTAATGAAGCCGAGTGGAACACTGCCATTGCCTCCCCGCGTGAAGCCGGCATATCAGCTAAGTTCCGCCTGGTGCAATTAAAAATCCTGCATAGAATATACTACACGAGACCTCTACTACACACACTGCAGAGGGCGGACCATCCCTATTGTCTTAGGGGCTGTGGCGAGGAAGGCACTTTCATACACACACTTTGGAGCTGCGCGCGCATTGTTGGGTTCTGGCGACGAGTGATCCGCACCATCGCTCAGACGCTTCACACCTCACTGACATTAGACCCACGAATATGCCTGTTGAACGTATGGGGACCTACGGATCTGACACTTTACGGGAGGGTTTGGACCACGATAGGCCTCATGATGGCCAAACGAGACATTGCACAGACATGGGGGGCCGCAGACATCCCCACCCTGGCACAGTGGAGCAGAAACATGGATATGCTCATGCTGACGGAGAGAGCAGTCTACAAGCTGAGAGCTAATCCGCGTAAATGGAATGGGGTTTGGCAACCGTGGAACACGTACAGGGGGGATATTTGCAAACCATTGCCTGAGGAGGATCTTGCTAGCTCGGGGGACGAGGAAGACAGTGCGTAGTAGTTGAGGGCTGTCAAGGGGGACAAACACGAGGACTACGTGCTTAGGCCTATATTATGTGGCCTAGTGGGGTGGTGGTTGTGGGGCAGGGTGTAACTCAGTGTGGATTGCAGAATGGAATTCCTACAAGACAGTTTTGACACCGAATACCATATCATATACGAACCATAGACGAAATGTGACATGTGTGGAGTTTTAGTTATATATAAAACACAAAACGCAAGTTGAACTTATATTTTTATTGGACCCGTTTCTCTTGAGTAAATGCCTTATCAGACCGGGTACGCCTCAATACTTGGGGGTGCCTTGTATATATGTAACTGGCTCATCCATATGAAACACTGTAAGCCGGCCTCAGGGTTGTAGGCGTACATATGTACTGTTGTCGGAGATATCTATTTGAACTTGCAATAATAAAAAAAATAAAAAATAAAAATAAAAAAAAATAATCGTGTCAAGTTGTGTTTTCAGAGCTTGACTGTATATTGAGGGGCTTTCACAGTAGCCTTGAGGAGCGCGTTTAAAGCGGAAGCTTCGACCTCCTAAACTAAAGGAAAAAATATCCCTGCTCTACTCAGCAATTGGAACGCTGAAGAAAGCATTCTTTAGGTCAATCACTGAAAACCATGAAGCAGAAGCTGGAATCATAGTTAATAATGTGGTAATGTCGGGGACAACTGGGAATTGTGGCACAACTATCTTATTTACTTCTCTAAGATCAATCACGAATCTATACACAGGTGGCTGAGAAGGGTCAGTTCGTTTTAAAACAGGCAGAACAGGACTATTGCAAACATTGCCTCGTGTTTCTTCAGTCACATCCTTTTCGATCAATTCGTAAACAATCGATAGCAAAGCTTTTTCACCCTCATTAGATATTCTGTATTGGGGAATTCGTGGCATTTTGACATTTGACTTCAATGTTACAACATATGGTGGAATTTCTAAAAGACCTACATCATTAGGACCAGTAGCCCAAAGAATATCTGGGAGAAGTGCCAATTCTGCTGGAAGTGCATCTCTCGACAAATACATAGGAGAAACCACTTTCTTGCCTAAAGTGAGTTGTACTCCTGAAGGAGAACAATACAAAGTCGCATACAATCTCTTTAACAAATCCAATCCTAGCAGATTCTCACCACAACCTGTCGTCAGAATAAAGGGTGCTTCGAATTCACAAGGACCAACAGAAAGAGATAAAGGGTCAGAAATCGGATTTCTAACTGGGGCGCCAGAAAAACCTACAAAAACGTTCATTTCGCCAGACAAAGGTGCGCCAGGGAGTTGGGAGTGCATAATAGAACTCTTTGTAGCACCAGTATCCAACAGAAAAGGTTCTGACACACCTGATGTAATCACCTCAACGTAAGGTCCGCTCTGATCTACTGGAACTGAAACAACTCCCTCTCTTCGTCTATGGCTGTCCTAGCAATCATTATTCTCCCACTGCTCATTTTCTGTGTAATACTCATCAACATAGTATTGAGCTGTCCTGTCAGATACGTTATTTTGCTGATGAAACCTGTTCATAGAGTTTTGTGGCGGAAGGGGGCGCGCATCCTGAGGGGCGTTTCCACGTCCTCTACCTCTAATTGCTTGCTGACTGCCACGACCTCTAACGCCAGGAACTCCATTCGTACATTGTGGCAGGGCAGGACAATTATATTTGTAGTGACCCTCTTGTTTGCAATATAAACACTGGTTAGGACCTACACGGGGTTGAGTATAATCGAATCTTTGCAAGTTTCTCTGATATTGTTGAGGCTGCTGAAAAGTATTCTGATAGTGATTCTGGCCATTATTATGTTGATTACCACCACCACGTGGCGGATAGGCTTGCTGTAGCAAAACCTTCGTTTTGAGTTCTCTAGTTTTCTTTTCTACTTTATCTTTCTCATCTTTGTCTCTATTCTCGTAGTACTGTGCAGTAGCTAATATCTGGGCCGAAGATGAGACTGCCCAAGAACTTTCTGAATCTTTTAATTTCCTACACAATTCTGGAAGCAGATTGTGCACGAATTTATCGACAAACAATCTCTGACCACCTTCCGTGGTCATATCTTGACCGCTATGGTCAATGAATGTTTCTTCAAATCTGATGAAGAAATCTGAAACAGTTTCTTCTTTCTTTTGCTTGCATGCAGACAACTTATCCCAATTTACGCGTATTGCAGGCATTATCGTTTTCATGTAATCTACTATTCTACCAGGGAGTTCTGCTATCAAAGGTTCAGGCTTGGCACCACCAACTTGTCGGGCATCTGCAGCAGTAATATTAGCCCACGTGTCACCTAATTCCTGGTCATGATCTACATGACGAATTTTACCCCATAAAGGCTGTGGAACAACGTTCCCAAATAGCATATCGATATCGGCTAAATTCATTATACATGACCCAGCAGTTTGTGACAATTCTTTATAGTACCCTGCAGGGTTTTTACGCGGATCTGGTAATGTTTGTTTGAGTGCTAAAACTTCAGCTCGCTTCCATGGGACATGTACCCATACACGCTGAAAGTGTGGCAGGGCAGGTGGGACAGCAGTCGCGTCACACTCTCTCCACTGTGGGGGAACTTCTCTCATAGGGTATTGTCGTGCCTTTTTCCTACTGGATGTATTACATTCAGATGGTGACCCAGAACTGTTTCCCTTACTCCGATATGATAACAACATTTCAACTGCCTTTTCCACATCTGGACCTACAATCATACCCTCTCCAAACTTAAACCGTACACGACACATTTCTTGTGGGATGCATTCTTGATCATTGTCTTCCAAATCCTCGCCAAGAAAGACACACATCTGTTCGAAAACATATCTCTGTGTCGCTGCTTCCCATTGATGGAAGACTTCCATGACAGACTGTACATCATATTTTGCAGTGTCCATGACCCATTTCCGAGCTAAACTATTCAGGGAATCTCTCTCTTGATAATCAGGCAGTTGACTTCGCAACTGTCTTCTTCCTATGTTAGGGGTCGTAGCAGGCGACCCGAAAAAAGGTAAAAGAAGATTAGTAACAGTGCTGGCCATTTTCTGCCGAACGGAAGGTGAAACTGAAGGACAAACAGATGGAAAAACGGGGTGAGATAAGGCGGGGGTAGAGATGGCAGAAGAGGTATCAGGGAAAATAGATGTGGTACTAGGCAGAATCGTAGAGGGAGCATTAGGAGATGTAAAAAGTACAGTAGGCAAAATCGTAGAAAACACAGGTGAAACAGAAGTGAACGGTGGGCCTGGAGGAGGCTGCACCGAAGAAGTAGGAGCCAGCTGAAGAACAGCTGGTGGGTGCTGTGGAAGAGCAGGAGGCGCCGCTTGTGCAACTAAAGGTTGGGGGGGTGCTGTGGCATTCTGCGCATAGGGGGGTGGTGAAGTTAATAATTGCGACATTAATGGGTCTTTTTCACGCTCTTTTGCTGCCTCTTGCTGAAGAGACGGCAAAACTGGATAACACTTATCTATTGCCATTTTACGTTGCCTGTGCAACTGCTCATTTATCTGCTCTTCCTCATTATCTTTAAACTGCACGGCTGCTTGCATTACCGAAAGTCCCCCTTCTCTCTTATTTTTCTTAGCTAATTTAATTTCTTTTTGTTTGGCTTCTTTGCGCCATAAGCGGAAAGAGTCAAACATCGCCGGCCGGGCTTTCTTTTTAAAGAGTTTCACTTCAAGGTTGTCTAAGATTTCAGAATCAAAGCTACCATATTGGGGCCATTTTAAAACACCATCTTTCCTAGTGTATTTAATCCATACTTCGTTGTAAACGATGGGGCCTACCCCATGTTTAACATATAGCTCGTAAGTCGGAGTTCCAACTGGAGGAACCGGACATGAGTCCTCCAATCGGGAGTCCCTATTATTACTACCAAGACAAAATAAATTCCCAAGTCTAAGACTAGGCATCCTCGCTCTCTAGTCTAGTTCCAAACTTCAAAGGATTTATCGATTACGATATTTCTCGTGAATACACGAGTCCTTCGGTTATGGTGCTTGCAAGTACCAATACAAAACCTTTTGTATCCCAAAGATACCACAAAGTAAGTCCAACTAAGGACTGGGAGACGCTCCACTTATACTTAACTGAAAATATCGATGGGGTCACCAGAAGACTCATCTCAGTGTTTCGCTCTACCGAAAATTTCAAGGGTCCAACATCAGGGCGGTAGCCAGGGCAGCAGTCCTTGTAGCCATCGGGAAGCGGGGAACCTCGCAGCAAAGACCTTCGAACCACGACGACATGCAGGGGTCGATGAGGTGGTGGGCCCTCCTCCGGAATTTCCACACGAAGCTCCTCACGATCTTCAGGCTGGCTGTTCCACTGGAATCGCCCCACGTTGGGCGCCAACTGAGGTACTGGGTTTTTAAGAACCGGCACAGAACCGGTAACCCAGCGGTGTCAGGGAATCAACACCCAGAGACCTCGGGTTCTCCTGAGTCAGACCTACAGAAACTCAGAGTCTTCGAGGTGAAGTCAAAGATTAGTTTATTGGCTGCAACCAAGGTAACAGGGTCCTAGAAGTACAATACGGGTATATTCTCAGGAGACTGCACACTTTCACAAAGTCAGGCTTCTCTCTTTATACATGATATTTGGCCTTGGGCAAACATTCTTCGAATTCGTGGTATTTCATTTATAGTTTCTGGTTACAAAAGAAAAGCAGAGTCATGATGACATGTACATATTTCACGTTGTGCTGCCCATAACAAATCATCCGGCAAGGCGCAACATTTCATCAGATATCGCTGGACCCCCAATAAAAACGGTCACCTCCCCATCATAAAGCAAGTAAAGAAAAGGAGTGGAGAAAAGATGTGAGCGAGATATGGCAGGTGCGCGCGCTGAAATGGTTTTATGGCTGGTTGAGCCTAGATGCTATCTTGCTCGGCCACTGGGAGGGAACTGACCTAACGAGTTCGGCCTGGGGCAATGGTTCTAACTTGTACTGAGGTCAGGGAGAAGTCGATTAAGGAGTAAGTGTCCTTGTGGAATCAAATTCAACTGGATTAAGGCCTATGTAAAGGGCAACATATAAATGGGAGTGGGGTTCAGAATGTAAATGACGATTTCGAGGTGAAATCGTCACTCGAATACGCCGAAAATACATGTACATGATGTACTCGTCATTCTCGGTCTTTTGATACCAAATTCATCCTATTTCGACGAAGGTTTTATTCTCGAGTCCAGTACTATTATATAAATCCAGATTTTCAGAACCTCACAGCCATTCAGCCCACATCCCGAAGGCCGGGCGGCGTCAGTTACTGAATTATCGGAAATAACAAACAAGGTCACCAAAAAAAAAAAACAACACCAAACCCTCTGTCAGCGAGACAACCGATCTACAACACAATTTGGCTTATGCTTTTTTTAATAACCCCCAACCCCCCCCCCAAATACTATCCGCCGAATGCAGTGTACCCCATTAGCACCTGCTCATAATATAAACGCGACTCAAGCACACTAAGTCATCTTTCGTAGTGCCCCATCACCGAAATCTCCTAGCCTAATACAATCAATCGATCCTACCATTCCATTGGGAATCTGTGTCATGAGAATCCCCCACCGCCGCCCACATCTGAGTGTAAGCCTCGCTCGGGTGTCTCATTTTAATACCTTCTTGATGGAATCAAAGTAAAACCCTGAAAGCATTTCCTACTGAGGAGACTGCAGTAAATGAGGAAATTAGGAAACTTCATAAAAAATAAATCTCCCAAGAAGGCTACCAGAGACAAAAGAGCCCAAATGTAGTACAAATGTCACCCAGATGTAGCCCACATGTAGCCCATTGACAGAAGTGTGCTAAACACTTTTAATTTTTTGTGTTTTTGCAGTTTTATAGAGTGCAGACTTGACAGGTATTGGAGTGCTTTACATGAGCATTGGCTACATCACACAAGTTAACATTCATTTTGGTTTTAGACATGGGGAGATTAAGTGATTTGACCAGAATCACAGAATGTCGAACATTTAATCAAGTGGCCAACTGGATAAAAAAACATAAAGATAACAAATAATTTAAAAGTGCTTTGTCGCTATTTGAAAACTCAGAAAAGATGTCATCATTTTAGTTTTTTAGATCACTAACCATAACTTTGATGCAAATAAGACCCTCTCATAAATGTAATTTCTAAAAGAAATGCTCTAGGTATTACAGTTTTGATTACATCAAGATGACGTCAGGCGTTCAACACGTTTGTAATAAATATAGAATGTTAGCAATCTAGTTGTTCATTAGGATAATGTTGAGAGGCAGAGGCCAGGGGCACGGACTCTGAAAATTGAAGGCAGGTAGGAGGGTGCAGAGGCAACAATTTGATCACACTGGGCAGGCAAGAAGGGAATTGACAGCACAACAGACTATGGAGAGCACTGGAAAGGGGGGCAGGGGCAACAAACCAACAATACAGGACTGGCAAGAGAGGCTGTGGCAATATAATAGACCATTGTAGGAAGAAGGAAGAGGCAGTGGTAGTACAACCATACATGCCAACAGACCAGATTCATCTAGGAAACGTCCAATGTTTTTAAGTCCAATTGGGCTTTATTTGATCTGTCTCCTGTCTACAATCTCCTGTTTTTCAATGTAAGTCAAAGGGGAAAATCAATAACCCAGTTTTTGTTCAAAATCTCCCTCTTACCAAGTTCAAAATGTTAGCAAGTATGGTACATTGAATCACGGAAGGCAGGAGGAATTGGGGTAGGGACATGGACTCAGATAACAGAGGACAGTAGGGACATGGAGATGTGCACCAAACTCACCCTACAGGGCAAGCATCAGGGTTTGCAGCAGCACAATACACCACACAGGGCATGCAGGATGGGAGTGCAGCGCAACAATCCATAGAAAGCAATAGGGAGAGGACAGGACCATGCACATGGACAACAGAGAACAGAGGGGAAGAGGCAATGGTAGCTAGCTGACCATAATGGACAGACAGGAGAGAAAGCTGCAGCATAACGGACCATAAATGGCAGGAGGGACGGATCAGGGGCATTACAACGGAACAGACAAGCCAGGAGGGAGGGAATAGGGGTCTGCACATGGAAACAGAGGGCTGGGGGTAAGGGCACAGGGCAGGAGCAGCGAGATGACCATGGAGGTCAGGCAGGATGGGCACTAGAAGCAAGACACCCCATGGAGAGCAACAGTGAGACTATAATGGCATACACACAGACCATGGAGGGAAGGTGGGAGGGGGTCAGGGGCAGCTAGCTGACCACACAGGGAAGGTGGGAGGGGCTGTGGCAGCACAGAAGACCATGCATGGCAAGCGGGAGGTTTAGTGGCAGCACATTGGCTATGATGGGCAAGAAGGAGGGCGCAGGGGCATGCACAAAGGATGAAGGAGGACAGAAGGGAGGATCAGGACCTGGGCACAGACAAGAGAGTTCAGGGGAAGGGGCCTGACAACAGACCATGCGGGGCAGGCAGGAGGAGCATTTGCAGCACATCAGACCAGGGAGGGTAGAAGGGTGTGACAGTAAAATGGACCATGGGGGACAGAAGGAAGGGGATAGGGGCATGGAATGTGGACAGGCAGGGTGGAGGTGGCATGGACAGGTTATAGTCACCTGACAATGCTAGGCAGGTGGGAGGGGAGTGGCAGCTCAACAGAACACTATATGTAGATAGGAGTGGCAGGTCCATGAAACATTTGGGCAAAAAGGATAGAGCAGGGGCATACACATAGACATCAGAGGGCAGGGGGAAGAAAAATAGGGGCAGCAAGCTAAGCACAGAGGCTAAGCAGGAGGTCAATGATGGGGCAAATAATTGGGCAATGGAGGGCAGGAGGAGTGGAGTGGTACATCATGCTAAATGGAGGGCAGTGGCAGCACATCAGACCATGCATGGCAGGAGGGAGAAGGCTTGTCCATGTATTCAGACAACAGAGGATAGGGAGGAGGTTGATGGGGCAGCCAGCTAACTGTTCAGAGAAGGAGGGAAGGCCAGTGGCAGAACAGCAGCCACAGAGGGCTGTAAAAAGGGAGCAGGGACATGGACTTAGACAATGGATAGCTAGGATGAGGGAAGGCAGGAGCAGCAAGCTTGGGTGGGGGCAGCACAATGCCAGGCCCTGCTTCCAACCCCCCACCATCCATTGTGATATGAATCTTACCTAACGTTAAAAAAATTAATAAAAATTTGCTGAAAAAAAAAAGATTACAGGGATGGTATAGTTAGACTCAGATTTCACTCATACACAACAAGTGAAATTCAGCAGTTATTGTTACCTGAGCTAACTATAACTTACACCCCCGCAATGTACTGCTAATGACCTCAGACATTACATCATTCATGACATGGTCAGTTACATCGCTCATGATATCACTCATAACATCTCAAATGAGCTGTGAATGGAATGGAACTATAATTGCTAGAACTTTATTTAGGGATAGTGTGTGTATATTAACACCCTTTTTTTTCTCTTCTTTCGCGTAAGAACCATTATATTAGGCAAAGTGCCCAGATTAAAATGGCCGTTAGCCTTTCACTTTAAAGTAATGTGTAGTCCATTGTTTATGTTGCTGTTTGCAATCCTAGGTTTGATTATTATGAATAAGTTACATTGATTAACATACAGTTATAGAGGTCACGGGGCAAGATATACTGAAATGAGATTGTGTACATATTAACACTTGTTTTCTTTTCTTTATTGTATCAATTCCTGAATTTTCACATTGTGACCAGGCAAATATGGCTGACAGCTTTTTGAATTAAAGTAATATGTAGTCCTTTGTTATTGTTGGCAACTTTAGGCATTTGTACATTTAAATAAGGATGTTACAATGATGTTGTGTAACGGTATCAAAGTTCAGACGAGCCGAAAAGCGTGGATCACGTCCTTTGCAGATTAAATACCTCCAAACTACAACCTGAGTGCTGATTTCTTCCTTGTAAGAGTGAGAGGAGAATACATACATATATAGAAAATTCACTGGAAAAAACCACAAGTTTCAGGGACATTATAGTTAGAAATTAGCATTTAATAAACCTTAGAAATGCACTGAAAAAAACACAGGTTTCATGGACGTCATAGTTAGTTGGACATTTCACTCATACAAAACAAGAGAAATTTGGCTGTTATAGTTAGTTGTGCTAACTATAACTCGCGCCCCCGCAATGCACTGCTGATTATGTCACATATTAAATCACTCATGACATGGCCAATGACATCACTGAAGACATCACTGTTGATATCTCAAATGACATCATTGATGACATCATCCACGTGAGCATCTGATTCACCGCCTCACACACTAACATACAGACTACCATTCTCGAAACCATAGACACACCAATACTAGTACAGCTACAATATTATGTGCACTATGCATGCAGACTTCTAACCAGCTACATCATTTTGATACGCTCTTCTAAATACCCAGTTAGTACCTATGCAGTCTAGGAATCCTTCAGTCTGTCCCATGCACTTCTCCATTCACCCATCCAGCACTATCTACGTATCCTATCACTCCAACAATACCTAAGGACTGATAAATTCACTACACACTCTCTTTGTAATACTGTAATTATTCTAGTTACTAGTCATGAACTTATGGAATGGCCAAGCTACTAACACAAGTACAGCTATAATATTGTGTGCACTATCCAAGCAGACCTCTAACTAGCTAAATACTATTGATACACTCTTCTAAATACCCAGTTAGTACTCATGCAGTGTAGGAATCATCCAGTCTGTCCCATGCACTTCTTTAATCACTTATCTATCACTATCTACTTATCCTATCACTCCACCAATACGTAAGCACTTATAAATTAAGTGTTCACACTGTTTGCAGCTCTGTCATCATTCCAGTTATGAGTGCTATTTTTATAGAATGACCTAGGCACCAACACAAGTACACATAAAATATTCTGTGCATAATCTCTACAAATCTCTAAGCAGTTACATACTATTGGTCCTCTCGAATAAAAACTGAAGTAGTACCCATGCAGCGTAGGATACCTCCTGTCAGTCTCATGCAATTCTTCAATCACCCATCCAGCACTATGTCCTTATTGTATCAGTCTGCCAACACCTAAGCACTTATGGGGCAGATTTACAAACATCCTGCACCACCAGTACGTCACTTGTTGTAACGTAGTGATGGCAGGCAGGCCAGGCACTCCTTCATATTTACAAGGAGAGGAAAAGCCACCATGCATGGCTTTCCTCTCCTTGTAAATACGACCCCTTCATACACAGAACTTTTGCGTTGAAGGGGCATTCCATATGTGTTGCTGTGGGTGTTCCCACGCAACACCTATAGAACAAGGCACATCTCCAGATTTATGAGAAATAGTAAATCTGGAGATGTGTGTGAATGCTGCGCCATCCTAGAGTTGGTGTAGCAAGGCGCAACAAGGAGAATTGTTTTAATTTCTCCTCATTTATTCCTCTTTCAAAGCATGCTGCATTCCACAGCATACATTGAAAGAGGAAAATGCCTTTACTGATTGTTTTGTGCAGGAAGGTGTCCCTTCCTGCACAAAAACAATCTCTGTACAACACAGACATCCTTGCACCATGGTGCAATGGTGCCTGTGTCACCGCATGGCTGCAGTTTGTGCAGCAGTGTAGAGGGAAGCACAGAGTTGCAACATATTCATGTACATATGTCACATCCCTGTGCTTTGGAAGTATCGCAGTGCAGATAAAGAGCTTGCAGTTTCACGCTGCAGTACTTCCTCATAAATCTTCACCTATAAATTGACCATACACTACTAATGCATTCTTTCAGTCAATCATGCTGTATAGATATATTCAACCAAACTTTCACACATTACCTTGCAAATATAGTTCCTTCTTTAACCAGATAAGGTAGTTCTGATAAGAACTTTCTTTTTCTTCTTTTGTATTTTTTTTAACAATTTTGTATTTTTTTTGTGTTTTTTCAAAAATGAACAAAAAAAAGAATGAATAAAACAGGAAACTTTTGGAATTACTTATCATTACAAAAACATCAAAAAAATTAACGATGGTTGCGTTGCGCAGCACAAACTGCATCCACCGACTGTTCACCGAAGCATATACGTTTCTTACACTTCATGCAGTGTTCTTGAGAAATGCGAATTCTGGCCTAATGTACATTGCAGGTGTTTCTGAGGACGCTCCAGACGTACGTGCCACAGCAGGTGAGGGTTTCAAAGCAGCTCGCCTCATTTCCTTCCGAGCAAGATTGAGAGGATGTGTGGTCTGGAGATGCTTGTACATAGAAGCAGTGCCACAAGAGTATTTTTTCACTGCCTCTTGACAAGACTCCGTCACAAATTTTGCACGTCACCTTTCTCGCATTTACTTTCTTCTCTCCAGGTGGAAAAGTGAAGAATTTCCACACAACAGATTCCGGCCTCTGTGGGCGTGGTGCCTCCTGCAACAATTCTTGTGCAGAAGATACTTCCTCCTGCTGCTGCTGTCCAGATGCCATTTTGTTTGATATTTTTTAACAAACACCCAAAAAAACAAGCAAGAAGGATTCTTGTAGGAAAAGAGATGTCTCTCTAAAGATGCTCCAACAAGAATGATTAAAATGGGTGGGGTCCTTCAATAGTTACAGTGGAAAATGTTATGAACGAATGAAATCTTTTTTATTGAGGTCACATGGGATCCGCGCACTCTGCGCTCACAAAGCACGCAACCGACGCGACTTCCTGAAAATATATTTAAAAATAATATAAGTTTATTATAAGTACTAATATAGTATTTTTATAAATATCTTAGATGATCTCTTGCCCCAATATGTATATTATAGACACATACATATCATTTTTGAACATAAACATTTTTTGCAGGAGTCGCGCACCCAGCGCGCCCCAGCACGTATATGACATCATGTGGGACCCGCCACAGCGCAAATGTCGCATACTGTAATGCGCTTGTGTCGCGAATGCGCAGGAGCAGGAGTCGCGGACTGGTCGTATACAAATCGTGCACATCGCGTAATATTAAATGTATATGATGTAACTGAAAAACACGCAGCTGTCGCACACCGTACGTGGATCCTTCACGACTGGTCTAAAATGGCGGCTAGAATATGCGCACCCATCGTAATGTATACGCTTTGGGTGCGCGAGTCCGAAAAATAATTGGAAATAAAAGAAAATAATAGAAATATATTGAAATAAAAAAATAAAACAAAAAAATTAAACAATGTTTCAGTTTGTATTTAAAAAAAACTTTTTTTTGCAATTTTCAGAAAAATATATGGTATTTAATGAATAAAATATTTTCAAATAAACAGTTAAAAAACTGTAGAAAATCAGTACAAAAAAATAGGTGTAACTACTATTACACTTAAACATTAGCATTTAAAAAACCTTTGAAATTCACTGACAAAACCATAGGTTTCAGAGATGGTATAGTTAGAAATTAGCATTTAAAAATGCTTTGAAACTCACTGAAAAAACCATAGGTTTCAGAGACGTTATAGTTAGAAATTAGCATTTAAAAAACCTTAGAAATTCACAGAAAAAATCATAGATTTCAGGAGTGTTATAGTTAGCTGGACATTTCACTCGTACAAACCCATAGAAGTTCCTCCGTTATAGTTAGTTCTGCTAACTATAACTCGCACACCCGCAGTGCACTGCCGATGATGTCACATATTACATCATTCATGACATGGTCAGTGACATCACTGATGACATCACTGATGACATCATCCACATGACAATCTGATACACCCCATCATACACTAGTATTACCTTTCATCACTCACTGTAAAATACAGAGTATCATATTTGAAACCATTGACACACCAATACCAGTTACTATATACCCATTCACTGATTCCTAAGTCTACACAGACAACTACCCATTGAACAACTGAATCACTTACACATGCAGTCACTAATAAATAGAACACTATCAAATGCACTTAAACACATATATAGACATTGACACATCAGCAGTCATCTTAGTCGGTTATGCAGTCATCCTACTCACTCAGGAAAAAAATGAATCACACTTACATTTACTCACTTACACAATTATACACACAACACCTCATTTATTCAAACACATAGTAACTCATATGTTAAAAAACCACATTACAATTGTACACTCATTCATATGGTTACTCCCACAATCACTGACTCTTACAAATACTTATTTATATACACCAACTCTCACATACAATGCCTTTTATTGTTTTACTTTGTTGAAGATGTACAACTAAAACATATATTTTCTCACCAACACACAAATAAATACACTCAAACAACTGTTTCCACATGCATTCTTAAACCTATACACCTAGTCAATCAACCATTCACACATCTATGCATAGATTTACACACAAACAATCCAACCACACACAAACTCAGTGTCCCATACAAATACTCACCCAACTAATCAATAACTAATATACACACTCATGTATTTAGTAACCAACTGATGCAGCATGTTATACAACATCAGAGACGGTGATGCACACATTCACATAGTTAAGTTACTAATTCATGTATTAAGGGAGACGCTTTTAATTACTCACTTAAAACAGACAGTCAGACAGCTACTAAATCCTCCATCCAGACAATTGTATATCCACTCAATCTTCAATACAGATTGCTATATATATATTACATATTTAAATTTCAAAATAAACCTCATTCGCTGGATGATGTCGTCAGTGATGTCATCAGTGATGTCATTTGAGATGTCATCAGTGATGATCAGTGATGTCACTGACCATGTCATGAATTATGTCATATGTGACATCATCAGCAGTGCATTGCTGGTGCGCGAGTTATAGTTAGCAGAACTAACTATAACGGAGGAATTTCTATGGTTTTGTACGAGTGAAATGTCCAGCCAACTATAACACCCCTGAAACCTATGTTTTTTTCTGCGAATATATATAGTGATGTCAATGTCATTCATGTGGCGAATTGATAAAGTTGTTTGTACTGTTTTATGATGGCCGCCACTGAATGATTTTTAGCCCTCTGTTTAGTCCCATGTCAATTTTAATCATGTGACCCTAACAACGCAAAGCTTTAAAATGTTCGCATCACTGGCGCGTAATTTATGAATTACTAGACTAAGGAACACATCGTTTTTCATGCTTTCCACGAAGTGAAATGAAAATAAACCTATGAGTACTGCAGTTTGACCCTGTGAGTGCCTATTCTTGGACCTGGATATATATATATATATTCACTGAAAAAACCATAGGTTATAGACCATATATAGTTAGGAATTAGCATTTAAAAAACCTTATTTTACTCACACAAAACCATTGAAATTCCATATATAGTTAGTTGCACTAACTATATATTGCGCACCCGCAATCCACTGCTGATGATGTCACATATTACATCATTCATGACATGGTCAGTGACATCACTGATGACATCACTGATGACATCTCAAATGACATCACTGATGACATCACTGATGACAACATCCAGTGACTATGTTTCTGTAAAGTTAAAATATGTCTTACATATTGAAGAATGAGTGGATGTATAAGTGTCTGGACGAAGGATTTAGTAGGTGCATGACTGAATGTATGAGTGAGTGATTAAATGTGTCTCACTGAGTGCATGGGTTAGTGACTAAACTGTCTTAATTTGTGCATCATTATGTCTGTTGTTCTGTAAACTGCTGCATGTGTTGATCAGTAGCTATATGAGTAACTATATGGGTTATTGATTGATTGCCCAAGTATTTGCATGGGAGACTGAGTGTGTGTGTGGCTGGATGGGAGGTGTGTGACTCTGTACAGATCAATGTGTACTTGTATCAATGATTGTATAAGAGAGTAAGTATGTGTTAGTATATGGTTGAAAACGTAAGGTGCTCTATGTTTAACTGTATAGAGTAGAAAATGGAAGTGTGATTGATTCTTTACAGGACTGACTAGGTGTGTGAGTAACTCCATGGATGAGTGGCAGAGTGTGAGTGTCTGTATAGGTGTATGAGTGCATATGATTGTGTTGTAAACATGAGTGATTGTATGTATGAATGATTGTATGGGTGAATGAGTGAATGTGTGTGTAGACGTAGGAATCAGTGAGTACGTATGTAGTAACTAGTATTGGTGTGTCAATGGTTTCAAAAATTATACTCTGTTTTTAACACTGGGTGAAACAGAGGTTATATTAAAATGTGAGGAGATGCATTGTATTGTCACATGAATGATATCATCAGTGATGTGGTCATTGATGTCAAATGAGATGTCATCAGTGATGTCATCAGTGATGTCATTTGAGATGTCATCAGTGATGTCATCAGTGATGTCACTGACCATGTCATGAATGATGTAATATGTGACATCATCAGCAGTGGATTGCGGGTGCGCAATATATAGTTAGTGCAACTAACTATATATGGAATTTCAATGGTTTTGTGTGAGTAAAATAAGGTTTTTTAAATGCTAATTCCTAACTATATATGGTCTATAACCTATGGTTTTTTCAGTGAATTTTCAAGGTTTTGTAAATGCTAATTCCTAACTATATATGGTCTATAACCTATGGTTTTTTCAGTGAATTTCAATGGTTTTTTAATAGCAAATATCATAAGCTGTCGAATGTCAAGTACGTGGTAAGAATTTTTTTTTTCGTGTTTATGCACACTGATCTGCTTTGATTGCTGCCCCCCACCCCTCATTTCTATTAGGAGTACTCTCTCTTTGCAGATAGTGAAGGGTAGTTAATGCAGCCCTTTCCCCCTTTGTAATCCGTCGTGCCTGCTTCTCTCTCCATTTGATTGATTGTTCTCTTTGGTTCATTCTCTATTTACAAACAAGCACAGAGTCGCAATACTCTGTTTAGTCTTTGCAGATAGCGAAAAATCGTGTAAAAAAACAAAAGGAATCGAGCAAAATCAGTAGGCCACTAATGGGATCTCTTTTGACCTCGCTAAAATAGAAACATTAGGAACAACCTGTTGAAAATAGCAATGCGTATGTATATAAGCGGCGTTCATTTGTGTTCACAGTACCCCTTGTTGATTGTTTCAATCGAGCATTGAATTGTTCGAAGTTAATTCTCTTAACGATCTTCTCTACCTGCAAACGAGGAAGAATAGGAATATTCTATCTCCCTTTGCAGATAGTGAAGGGTAGGTAACGCAAGCCTTTAACACGTCGTACCTATTTCATTCCTCATTGATTGATTGATTGTCCGAACATTGACTGTTTGGGAATTAGTTCTTTTTGGAGGTATTCCCTGTTTGCAAATAAACGTAGGAAAATCTTTGCAAGTAGTGAAAGGGTACGTAATGCGGACCGTTCTCCCCCGTTGTAATCTGTCATGCCTATCTACTCCCCACTGATTGATGCACCTTTTTCACCCGGACCATTTACTAGAGATACGTCATCTGGCCCGACCAGAGAGCACCCCTAGTGAAAAGGACATATGCAATAATAACGAAGTGATCACTGTATCCTGTTAACAGAAACTTTACCATGAAACAACCTGGAAAGAAAAAAATAGGAAAACGAAAATCAGTAGGCCACTGATGAACATGAACTTTTATTAAACAACGAACAAAGAAACGATAACATAACGTAATGATAAAACCTATTAATGTCCTAGAAACAAGAAAACGTTAAAATATGCCAGTGGTGAGAGACCAGAAAAACAGTAAGAGAAACCAAATCACCCCTCGCTGTCCCACCGCCTGCCACGCCAAAAAAATCGATAGACTAGGGAAAATGCAAGTCAGTAGAACATCCACCCCCACTCTGGAAACTTCCAAGGTGGGGCAGGGTTCCGGCTACGCCCAGCCGGGAGCAGCCCATATAAGGCAGGTTCTGCTGCCACGCCTCGGCCAGGAGATCCTAACGTAGGGTGTAGCCGGAGGAGAGGCCGAGACCAGCGGGACCCGGCCAGGGGATTGCCTTTACAACGCTGAACAGTTGCAGGGGGGGGGAATGTCTCCTCGACCCTCCCCTCTCTCTCCCAGTCCGGCCGCGGTGGCCCTTGAGAGTTGCAGGTAGTCCCGCCACATGCTCTTCCGGTCCGGCCACCAACGGTCGGGGGGCCGAGGCCGACGGGATCCGGCTGCAGCCGATAAACCAAGAAACCCGTTCATGGGGCCAGAGCCAGGGGCGTCCGGCCGACATCCACCGGAAGCCCGGCCCGAAGACGGACGGGACACTTCTTTCTTTTATAATGGCTGCGACAACACTGGAGGGGGATGTCTTGCACATGCCTCCGACCCCCCCTCGTCCTCATCGCCTGGTCCGGCCATAACAAATCTCAAGCGAGACGCCGTGGGGTGCACTGGGAGGGAGAGACGGTGCGAACAGGCCTCTCCCGCCTCCCCAGGTGGAGGCTTCCCAGCTGCACCCTCAGCGCTCCAGGCGGTGGCATCCTAACAACTCCAGTGCTGCACAGTTTCGGAACGACCTAGATAACGGTTCTTCCACTGTGGCCATGCTGCAACGTCTCGCCCGGCAGGGTGGAGCCCGTCCGCTCATGTGACCCCGCGATCGCCGGTAGCTGCCGAACTCTCAAAATGGCGGTCGACCTGGCAAGAGCGGGCCCAACATAAAGAAATGGCCCGGTCACTGGTTGACTCCACCACCGTAGTCCTCCACGACCTTGAAGATTCTAGAGGAGCCGCGGGAGTCTCCGACCCCCGATGGGGAATGACTGCCATGATCGCCCGTGGAGTGACGAAACTGTATCCGCGGGACGTCGGCGCTCCCATGCTGGCGCCAGCCTCACTTTGAATTACTACAATCCTGCAGACCTCACTTCCGGTGAAAGCACAGTGTGACCCGGTAGGAAAAATTATTGCACCCCCTCCCCTTTTTGACTGATAGTTCAAACCACCGATCCTTTCCTTTGCCCTTTTAACGGAACTTTGGACTGCCTCCCCCTCTTTTACATTTTCTAGAGAAAACAAAACATTAACCACTACATTAGCATAGCAGTTGACACCAGAACTGTTTTCAAATTGAAAACCAACAACATCTTCAACAGAATCCTTTTTGTTTCTGCTGTGACCCTGCTACAGCACAGGCATTGTCCCCAGCAGTAATTCTGCAATGCCGGTAAGAATAGCTGTGGTGCCTACTGGACTCACTCACCCCCGCGGCGCCCCACGCCGTTATTTGCTGGTCGGCAACTTGCTAGACATCACTTTCGTGCCATCTAGATTTCAGCGCGTTCTGCTGCCTTGGAACTATTCGCACAACAGACCGCTACTGACAAGAATATTTCATTATTGGTGCTGTCAATTTCAATAAATCTATTGGATAATTAAAAAGAAATTGCCACGGTCTCTTCGTTGTTTAAATGTTTTTACTGTTTTTGTTTTGTTGTATATATTTATATGTTATTAAAGTTTTATATTCCTACTACTTTGTTGGAGTGCTATATATTTTTAATGTGACACATAATTGTAAAAACTTTGATGTACAAAGAGTCATTCCTGGAATCTTCCGCTTCAGGCTCGGTCCTCTCCCCAATCACAATACAGGATGGTTTTCAGATAGTAGGAACGCGTGTGCTGTGACGGATCACATCGGGTGTGGGCCTTGATCTACTATAACTCCTTTGAAGAGGGGTGATTCTTTACAGCTGGGGCCATAAACTACATCTGCAGGGCTAGCTGATAGCCTAGGACCGGCCTGGACATTCGGACACAGAGGAAGAGGAGTGTCAGAGGGTGCGGTAGTGAATAGGGCGAAAGGGAGGTGTCGGGCGGGCACAGAGTGTGATTCTCAGGGAAGAGCAGCGCAGATGGGGGAAGGTTTATTGCCCATGCATAAGACAGAGAGCGGTGGTGACCAGTGCCTGGGGGAGATGCTTACGAGGGTGAGGAGCCATGCTACGAATCGACAGCGTGCAGAGAGTGGGTCTGGTCAAGACATCTAAAATGGCTGCCGTGCACGACAAAAGTGTGGCATTTCAAAAAAGGCAAGATGGCGCAGACAATGTTTTTCAACACTTCCTCATTTCCTTCGAATCGAACGTTAACAGACGTTGGGGCATATTACCAAAGTTAAGCGATATTTATCGCTAACGATGCTTACCAACCAATTTTTTACCACTAAGCATCGTCAGAAATTATCGAAGATAAACCTTACTATTATCAAGGTTTATCGCAAATGCGATAATAAACGGCCGCAATGCATGAATATCGCTAAAAACTCAGCGATATTCATGCATTACCGAGCTAATACTCTTAGCCATGTTATCCACCTCCCATTGGATAACATGGCTAAGAACTGCTCAGGGCAGGTGTTACTTTTTGGAGATATTCGCGCTTAGCGCGAATATCTCCAAAAGTTGGTAATAGGAGATAGATATCTTGCATGTTGTAATGCAAGTTATTGTGGTATATGGAACTCATACCATAATCTCTCAGGAAAGCAGAAACTGATCCTTTTGGGACCGCCTAAAAAGGCCTAGGGGGTGAGGAGTACTCTACTTTGCCCCCTTTTCACGTTCCGAACTATTTTATTTTACTCTCTTCTGTAATTACACAAAATACCAGCGATAAGATGCATCGGAGACACACAGTGAGAGAAAGGAGGCCGGAGATGAAGAAGACATGTCAAATACACATTGGAGATAATATAGTGGCAAAAGGGAAGTAAATATGAGTAAACTTACCATGTAACATAAAAATGTTGCACTCTATACTATAAGTCTCATTTTATACTACAATCACTTCGCTACAACCTCATAAATTAAAAATAAAAATAAATAATGTCTCAAACAATTTTTGATTTCTAAATATAAATTTATTCTTCAGAATTTTCTAAATTTGAAACAACTACTAACATGTCCTCATCAGTAATTTCCTCTTCAATCATCTCATCTGGAATCTCCTCATTAAAAGTCTGCAATGATGATTCTTGTAACTCTATGGTCTCCAAACACTCGATAAATTCGCCATCAAGAGATTGATCAAAAAAATCATTCAAGTCATCTCCTCCTTCTGACAATATTTCATTATTGGTGCTGTCAATTTCAATCAATGTAGTGGAATCATTCAAGTCATCTCCTCGTGACAATATTTCATTATTGGTGCTCTCAATTTCAATCAATGTAGTGGAATCATTCAAGTCATCTCCTCCTTGTGACAATATTTCATTATTGGTGCTGTCCATTTCAATCAATCTAATGGAATCATACAAGCCATCTCCTCCTTGTGACAATATTTCATTATTGGTGCTCTCAATTTCAATCAATGTAGTGGAATCATTCAAGTCATCTCCTTGTGACAATATTTCATTCTTGGTGCTGTCCATTTCAATCAATCTAATGGAATCATACAAGTCATGTCCTCCTTGTGACAATATTTCATTATTGGTGCTCTCAATTTCAATCAATGTAGTGGACAATTCAAAAGAAATTGCCACGGTCTCTTCATTGTGAGCCATTTTATTTTGAAATTGCTTGCTGTAAATTGCAGAAAAAAATAATCACTTTCATTTATCGTTTTTAGTAATACATAATATAAAACTAACTTCATCAAGTATTTAGTATAACAGAAGGACAGCAAATAAATAACAGAAAACATTTTTCAAATTATCTTCAAGTGTACAACATAGTTCCCCTTACAAATTAACAACTCACCTTTTTAAAAGTAGCAGAAGTGTTAGTACTGTGTAAATCAAACACCAGAAATTCACCACCAAAAATTCCTCACAAATGTACCTCAGACAGTAGTATCACAAAATGGCTGTGGTTTCCTCTCATTTGACATATATACATAACCAATTAACTTTCATCACACACAAATACAAAACCAAAGTAACATTTTAATTGGTTCTAAATTTCAACACTTTCAAATGTGTTTTCCCCATGCAATTTTCCATAGGACATTTACATACGTCTACAGCCTGAATGGCTGAACGGAATTACACCAAACTTGGCAAAATGGTACATCAAACCTAAGAGGTCAGGAAGGATCTACTATGCCCCCTTATGGTCATTTCCCCCTTCGCTTTGGCCTCCTCTTGTCTCTCAATCCTACCGAGGGACAAGATGGCGGCCGCTACGGACTGTTTGGAATGTTGACAGACGCCGGAGAACCAATCAGCTTCGCAAAGCTCCGTAACGCGAAAAGTACGCGAAGCGGAGCGCTGTTACAGATATATATCTTTTTTTCAACGTTAATTTCTCAAAATCCACTGGAGCACATATATTGAGACCTAGCAAAGGCACATCGGGCTACCAGTCCCTAATATTTTGCCAAGTTTCGTGCAAATCCATTCAGCCGTTCGATTATTATTATTTTGGGTTTTTTTTGCCCCGCGGGGCCCTTTTAAAACCTCCACATCAAACCTAGGGGGTCAGCGAGGATCTACTATGCCCCCTTATAGTTATTTCCCCCTTTGTTTTGACCTCCTCTTGTCTCTCGATCCTACCGAGAGACAAGATGGCGGCCGCTACGGACTGTTTGGAATGTTGACAGACGCCGGAGAACCAATCAGCTTCGCTTCACAAAGCTCCGTTGCGCGAAAAGTCCGCGAACCAGAGCGCTAACCGGTCCGCTGTTACAGATATATATCTTTTTTTAAACGTTAATTTCTCAAAATCCACTGGAGCACATATATTGAGACCTACAAAAGGCACATCGGGCTACCAGTCCCTACAATTTTGCCAAGTTTCGTGCAAATCCATTCAGCCGTTCGGGCTAAAAGTGAGGCCAACCGCCCTATGGAAAACTCAATGTTAAAAACACGTTTTGGGACCCCCCTTTTTTCTCGGCCCCCACTGGACGAACCCCCCCCAAATTTTCAAGGGCTGCTCAGAAACAAAATGTGCCATTTTCCTGAAAATTTCAGCCGATTCCGTCCACAAACGCCAAAGTTATTAGACATAGAATTTTCCAAAAACCCATAGAGAAAAAATCCTAACTATATATACCTACTGGCGACCGCCAGTAGGTAATATAGGGTCCCCAATTATAAGGAATGGCACCAGGAGGATTAGGAGAAAGAATAATGAAGATTACCAATAAGTAACACAAGGTATATTTTAGGCATTAGGAATAGAACACCAGATTACTGTGGTTGTATTTCTGTTTGTGGACCCTTCTCCACCAGGTACTTTAATCAGCTTTTAACTAGTGCAGTGGAGAACTAGTGGAGAAGTGTGGCTCAATGGTTAGAGCGGCAGACCCTGATGCAGAGGTCTAGCCCGGGACCAGGGTTCAATTCCCCGCCTCGACGTGTCTTGGGCTCAAAAATTCCACGGACCTGATAATTCTCGCCTCTGTGCCTATTCCAATCATGGAGTCCCACTCTGCAACTCTTAAGCAATAGCTTGCTTAATCTCCACAACGGCCCCCACAACGCTAAGGATGCCTGGCCTCCACCTTGGGGGTGCCCAGGAGTGGACACCTCACAGGGAAAGCCAGGATGGGTTCCACAGCGGTATTCGTACAAGCGCCTTGAAACCATTGCGGGTGAGTAGTGCGCTATACAAGTATCAATTTACATTTTACATCTTCCAGATGGAGAAAACGTGTTATACCTGTTTGCTGTAGTGACTGATCAGCTCAAAAGAGAATTTCCAGATGAATGTGGAATTACATTGACTTCATACCAGCCTTCATATTCAGTCTTTTTGTTCAGACTCGAACTGCAGACCCCCAAACTACTTCAAATTACCTAAAATTGGTAAATGCAATTACGCTTCTCTTCTATTCCATGCATTGAGAAATCTTGCTACAAGGTATCGTTTTGCTCACTCTTGATTTTGAAACTGCCTTGCTATACCTCTTAAATTATTTAAAATCTAAATGTAAAATCAAAATCAAGATGATATATGAATTAGCAGTTCATATTCAAGTTGATGGTCCTTAAAGTCAATAGATTCGCCATTTGCCTGCAGTCAAACGAGACACATTTATGGCGATTAAAATATTACAAATGGACAACTGAAAAATAGGGACCAAAAATCTGATAATATTTGTCAAATATAACTTCCCCCATATTGTTCAAGGTTTACAGCGTTGTTTATAGTGATACGAATAAAACAACAAACCGTATTCGTCGATAAAGGAATGCTTTTGTAATGTATACCTTTAAAATGCTACACAGTACTGTGAAGTATTTTCATTTCAGAATACGATCTAGTGTGCTAATACAAGGCATTTTCCAATTCACTTTTTGAATTTCTTTCCTTCCATAACTTTTCCTGGCAAATGAACTTAGAAGCAGCTTTTCCATGATGTTTAGCACCATGTACCGTTTACGGTAACATAAGATGCTGTGCATAAAAGAGTGTTTTATCCAGAAATAGACTGCGCTCCCATGGCTCCCTTGCCTTAGTGCTGAACTATTGCATATTTGATAATTCCATTAGGCATGTTAGGCACATTTGCTGTGGGCAACGCTGGCTTTCAACACTTTGTTCACATCGTTGGAGTTAACAGACAGGCACAAAAAGCAGAATCACTCTAAGTGGCTTTCGATGGAGGGGAAAACGCCAGCAGGACACTTTTACAACTGAACTGGCACACTTTCAGATTTAGTTCAAATATCTCACAACTATTCATTACCAATGTGTAAAGAAGCAGGAAATGTATACGTGCGGATTCAAGACAAAATCAGGCCCGTAGTCAATCTGCTGCTCTCTGCCCTGGCAATGTTAGGTGACTGAGAAGTTTTCTTCTGCAAAGCACACATTAGAGGTGTTTGTCAGTATATGAAATGTTCTGGCCACGGTTGACTTGCTGTTTCCTACACAACCACCAGCTGACATTGAGACAGGAGAACCGTTCACAAAATTATTGAAAAGAGAGGTCTAACAATGTGTGACATTATGAGCTTGTGGCAGTTCTAATACATTCCACCCATACTCAAGCACAGAGTGAACATGTTGTCCATGGGCTTAAACTATTGTGCATGTCATAATAATAATAGTGGCATTTATACAGCGCAACCACTACCTCCACAAAGGTGTCCGGCGCTATAGCGGAAATTAGGTAGGGTAACTGGCCAGGCGCTAATCCTGAGCCAGGTCTTCAGGATCTGCCTGAACTCCCCTTCCGTATCCACCCCACGCATATGTGCTGGCAAGGCTGGCTGTCCTCACATTGAAGGATCTGCCTCCCACTCGAGACTTAGCAAAACAGGTTGCACAAAGCAAGTGCTGGGAGTTAGATCTTAGAGTGCGTTTAGGTTGGTATGGGGGCAGCCTGTGACTGAGATACCTAGGCCCCTTGTTATTTAGGGCACGATGGGCTAGGGTTAAGGACTAAGGGGCATATGTAGGTAGGCGTTTTTCGGCGTTTACGAATCGCAAACGGTGTTTTGATATGTAGGTGCCACTTAGCAAAATAAGGAATAGCAAAAATTGCAATTCCTTATTTTGCTCAAGCATTTAAGGAATCACAATTTTGCGATTCCTTAAATGCTATGTAGGGGTGCTTTTAAAATTGCAATTTTGGCTTAAGGAATCGCAAAATACCACCTACTTCAATTATCAAAATGCATTTTTTTTTTAAAATCAAAGTGCCATGTGGCGCGTAGCTCAGCTGAGATGTCACTGTAGCATGTACTACGATTCTGCAAGTTTATTCATCTTTCAGCACATCACGTCTTCATGACGTGATGTGCTGGACTTAAGTTACGAAGGAAAGGTCCGAGTCCCACTTAATGCCTAAATTCCGAGCGGAATTTGCTGGAATTGGGGGAGGGCCCAGCTCCGCTGGCCACCAAAGTCCAGTGGGCGGTGGTGAGACCTGGCTGAAAAAAAGGGCCTCGGTCTTATCCGCATTCAGTTTGACTTTGTTCAGATTCATCCAGATGCGATGTCCTTTAGACACCCTGATAATCTGGCAAACCAATCCTCAGAGTGTCATAAGATGAGATCATCACAGATGTTTCCTTAGGATGTATGTCAAGTTATCGATCTACACATATATTGAGACCCAAAAATTAAATAGTGAAATATAGCCAAAGTAGGAGCAGCTTTTCGATTGTTAAGTTCATTAGCACAATATTTCAGAGATGATATTAAGGTCTTTTTGAAAATGGCCATCTCTGAAAGGTCACCGCGAATGTTTGTCCTTGCTCCTCATCTTTTTGCTGAATTCTATTTGTTGGCTTTAGAACTCTGAACGCTTTACCATTGCTGACCAGTGCTAAAGTGAATGTGCTTTCTCCCCTACACATGTATAATTGCTTTACACCTGTTTGGCAAATTAGATTTACTTGGGGACCCCTGCAAAGTGGTATACCATATACGCAGGGTCTGTAAATTAAATGCTACTAGTGGACCTGCATCACTGATTGTGCCACCCACACAAGTAATCCTTTAAACATGCCTCATGCCTGCCACTGCAGAGCCTGAGTGTGCAGTTCACTGGCACATCAACGTGTCATTTAAAACCCTTTGCCAAGCCTAAAACTCCACTTTTATTACACATAAGCCCCTATGTAGCTCAAAGGCCAGAGTGCTGTGTAATGAAAAGGGAGGACATGTACTGTTAAGTTTTGCATGTCCTGGTAGTGAAAAAACACAGATACTATATGTCTGCAGTCTGACTCCAATACAGGTCTAAAGTGAGTGACAGCTACACTTTGTACATTACCACAAACACAAGAAGGTTAGGTGTGTCTGAGTACTCATCTGTATTCTGTTGGCTCTTCCTGGGTAGGAAGGTAGGGAGGGGCTGAAACACACCTGACTAGGCATTGCCCTGTCCCCACACACTGATAGTCTGGAGCCATGGCTGGGAAGAAACTATCTCAGTGCAGTTCAACAACCCTTCTTTGAAGTCACTCTCACTTCAAAGGCACAACTGGGTTTAAGTACTGGGGCTCTGACACCACCAAATCAGATATTTCTGAACCTACAGTTGTACTGTGTCAGGAGGACTGCTGTGCTACTTCAAGGACTGACACTCTGCTGAACTCCTGTCCTGGAAGGCCAGCTTTTCTCTTGTGCTGCCCTGCTGCCTGCTACAATCTGACTCTACCGAGGAGAGCTGGACTCTGCATTGCACCAAAGTGATTTTCAAGGGCTTGTTGGCTTGCCTCCTATTGTTTGAGACTCAGGGATATCAAAGTCTCTACACCTGCTCTTGTGCCTGGTTCACTGGAAGTGGACCCAGACACTGGCTTCAGAGGCAGATACGCATCAGCTGACGGCATGAGCAGAAATGGATGCATCGTCACTGTGGCAGGAGCTGGACCCAGTGCATCGCATCAGAACCGGCACATCACCTGCAGAATCCAAACCATGGAACCACGCATCACTGCGGCAGCAGTCTGGTGAGATTGACGCATCCCCTTGACTGTGCAGAGAAACCTGGTGCATCACTTCAGAACCGACATCTCTCGTCTTCCGCGCTTCGTCTACGGAACCAACTCATTGCCATCACTGGGTGGAGAAAATGGACACATCATCTCCTGCGGGATAGAGATTGACGCATCGCTTAATGGCACCCGTATCTTGCTATTGCGACCAGGATACAGTACTTTGTTCACAAGGTCAGTGTGCGCTCAATGATGGTAGGCTCAAAATATTGACTTTGCCCTGGTTTTTGTTGTTTAGGACTTGATTTATTTATAACATTATTGTCTATTGCGCTGTTACTGTGTGTGTGTGTGTGTGTGTGTGTGTGTGTGTGCTTGTGTGTGTGTGTTTGTGTGATTGTGTGGGTTTGGTTGTGTGTGGTTGTGTGTGTGTGGTTGGGCGTGGTTGTGTGTGTGTTTATGTGTGGTTGGGTGTGTATTATGGTTGTGTGTGGTTGGGTGTGTGTTGTGGTTGTGTGTGGTTGTGTGTGTGGTTGTGTGTGTGGTTGGGTGTAGTTGTGTGTGTTGTGGTTGTGTATTGCGGTTGTGTGTTGTGGTTGTGTGGTTGTGAGTGTGTGGTTGTGTGTGTGTGGTTGGGTGTGTTTGTGTGTGGTTGGGTGTGTTTGTGTGTGGTTGAGTTTGTGTGGTTCTGGTTGGGTATGTTTGGGTGTGTTTGTGTGTGGTTGTGGTTGTGTGTGTTTGTGTATGTTTGGGTGTGGTTGTGTGTGGTTGTGTGTGATTGTGTGTGTGGTTGTGTGTGGTTGTGTGTGGTTGTGTGTGGATGTATGTGTGTGTGTGTGTGTGTGCGTGTGTGTGTGGTTGTGTGTGGTTGTGTGTGTGTGGTTGTGTGTGGTTATGTGTGGGGGTGTGGGTGTGTGGTTGTGTGTGGGTGTGTGTTTGTGTGTGTCTGTTTGTGAGTTTGGGTGTGTGTGTTTAGGTGTGTGTGTGTGTGTTTGTGTGGTTGTGTGTGGGTGGTTGTGTGCGTGGGTGGTTGTGGGTGTGTGTGGGTGATGTGTTTGTGTGTGTGTGTTGTTGTTGTGTGTGTGTGTGTTGTGGTTGTGCGTGTGTGTGTGTGTTGTGGTTGTGTGTGTATGTTGTGGTTGTGTGTGTAGTGGTTGTGTGTGTGTGGGGTTTGTGTGCGTGTGGTTTGTGTGTGTGTTTGTTGTGGTTGTGTGTGTTGTGGTTGTGTGTGTGTTGTGGTTGTGTGTGTGTGTTGTGGTTGTGTGTGTGTGGCTGTGTGTGTGTGGCTATGTGGTTGTGTGTGTGTGGTTGTGTGTGTGTGGTTGTGTGTGTGGTTGTGTGTGTGTGTGTGTGTGGTTGTGTGGTTGTGTGTGGTTGTGTGTGTGTGTGTGTGGTTGTGGGTGTGGTTGTGTGTGGGTGTGTGTGGTTGTGTGTGTATGTGTAGGTGTGTGGTGTGTGTGGGTGTGTGGTTATGTGTGGGTGTGATTATGTGTGTGGTTGTGTGTGTGTGGTTGAGTGTGTGTGGTTATGTATGTGTGTGTATGTGTGTGGTGTGTGTGTGGTTATGTGTGTGTGTGTGTGTGTGGTTGGGTGTGTGTGGTTGTGTGTGTGGTTGTGTGTGTGTCGTTGTGTGTGTGTGGTCATGTGTGTGTGTGGTTGTGTGTGAGGTTGTGTGTGTGTGGTTGTGTGTGGTTGGATGGGTGTGTGTGTGTGGTTGTGTGTGTGGTGGTGTGTGTGGTTGTGTGTGTGTGTGTGGTTGTGTGTGTGTGAGTGGTTGTGTGTGTGGTTGTGTGTGTGTGGATGTGTGTGTCTGTGTGGTTATGTGTGTGTGTGTGGTTATGTATGTGTGTGTGTGTGTGTGGTTATGTATGTGTGTGTGTGTGGTTATGTGTGTGTGTGTGTGTGGTGTGTGTATGGTTGGGTGTGTGTGTGTTTGGGTGTGTGTGTGACTGTGTGTGTGTGTGGTTGTGTGTGTGTGTGTTGGAGCTTGCTAAGCTGGAGAAAGATCAGGCTCTGGCAGAGAGGAAATTAATTTGTGGGAAGAAGAAACTATCCAATGAATTAAGCCTCAGTGGGGTCAACCAATAATGATTGCAGCATACCTGCATGGTCTACTACTGAAGTAAGAGTCTGGACACCCAAGGATTTAGTGTCCAGCTATGTGGTGGGAGATGACATAGACAAGTGGGTTGCAGCCTATGAAGTAGCTCTAAGAGTGCACAAGGTCCCAGAGGAGTCCTGGGGTGGTAGTTTATGAGGTACATGCCCACAGGGGGGAGAGACACACTTCTCAAACTAGAGGTGGGGGACCAGACATGCTACATTGCAATGAAGGCCATCTTAGTCGGTAAGTTTTGGCTGACCCCTTAAAAAGTATAAACACTGTTTCAGGGCCAGCCACAAACTCTCCACACAGACCTGGGTGGAATTCTTGGACTATGCTAGTAAGGCCTATTTACTATGACTATGACTATGCTAGTAGGTCCTATTTCTTACTCATCGTCTCAGTTGTGCCTCTATTGGGTCCCCGGTAGCATCAACTTTTCTACTACAGCATATCTACACCATCTTGGCCTACATCGTCTTCCTTCTAAACCTCCCCCCGAGGTAGCACCTCCGTTAGCATCCCCGGCCCCTTCACTCCTCCCCGTTCATCCTCCACCTCTTGCTTCCCCTGCTCAACGGCCCGCTACCTCGGCTGCCCTCCTTAATACGAGGTCCGCAGTAAGTCACCAATACGAGATAGCCGATTTTATTGATTCCTATGAACCAGACCTCCTTTTTCTAACCGAGACCTGGTTCAAGACTGACTCCACGCCCAACGTACTTGCCGCATTACCATCGAACTATTCCGCCATTCGTGCAGACCGTTCAGAAGGCAAGCGGGGCGGTGGAGTGGCCTTAATAGCCCGTGCTGATCTCAACTTTCAAGTCCTTCCCTCTCCCTCTAACACTGATGTTGACCTTCTTGTAGCCCGCTCTACCTCTCATCAAGTTCCCCTTACGTTTGTTCTGATCTATCATCCTCCCCAGCCCACTCCTTCTTTTCTCCCTAATATTCAGACCCTTTTGGCCACCTTGGCAGTTAATAATTCTTCTGTACTAGTTTTAGGGGACCTCAACTATTGGCCCAACGACCCTGCTGAAACCCCACAATCTAAGGAATTTACATGCCTTATGGAAAGTTTGAACTTTGTCTCGCTCATCCATAGTCCCACCCACTCACATGGCCACACGCTCGATCAAATTTGGGCACTGAATATTCCATCTACACCTCCTACCATATCCCCCTGTCTATGGTCGGATCATTTCATTATCACTCTTTCCTTTACCCTTGCACCCCTGCTTAAACCCCCCTACCCAAAAACACCTGGGTTCGGAAATGGGGGAAAATCGATATGCCCTCCTTTTGTTCTACCTTGACCAAAACCTGTCCTGACTTATCCGACCTATCAGTCGTCCCGCAGTTGGCCGTCATTAACAACTGGCTCACGACGGCAGGCGATGAATTTGCCCTCTTAGGCGGCTCTCAGTTAAGCGGACCCATGCAGCCAATCGTTGGTTCACTACTGATCTTAAAGAAAAAAAACTAGCCGCAAGAAGGGCTGAACGAACCTGGAGAAGAACCTACGACCCTGCCCAAAAAACAATCTATTTGGCCATCTTGCAGACTTATAAAAAAAGCATCCTGGAAGCAAAAACTGAATATTACACAAACAGGATAATGGTCGCGGAGTCACAGTCGAAGGAAATCTTCTCCACCGTTCATGAGCTTGCCTCATCTTCCAGAGCCACGGCTACTATCCCCCCGTCCCAATCCCTCTGTGACTCGCTCAACGAGTTCTTTATAGACAAAGTTATCAAAATTAAACAAAACATCCCCCCGCCCCCTTCCACCTTTGTTGACCCTTCCCCCCCCCACCACCGTTAAGCTGACTAAAATCCCTCTCCTAACCACTGACACTCTCTTCCCTCTGTTACATCGGGTCAAATCAGGCTCTCCCCTGGATTTTGCCCCTGCTAGTATCCTTAAGGAAGTTTACCTGGCTTGCCCTACCCCCCCTCTAACCCTTCTTAATGCTTCACTCACCCTTGGTCATGTCCCCAGCCCACACAAATCGGCGGTCATCATCCCTATCCTAAAAAAATTGGACGCCAATCCTTCCCTTCCCTCCAACTATCGCCCCATCTCACTCCTTCCCTATCTTGCAAAAGTGCTTGAAACTCATATCAGCACTACATTAAGCACTCACATTGAGGCAAATCATTGCCTCTCCCCCCGTCAAGCTGGTTTCCGTCCCCTGCATTCTGCAGAAAAAGTGGTCATCTCAGTCATGGACAAGCTGCGTGAAGGTATCGACATCAACCTTCCGCAAGCCTTGATTCTTTTAGATCTTTTTTTAGCCTTTGACACGGTGGACCACACCATCCTCCTTAACCGTGTCAGGGCGGCGGGCATAGAAGGCCTGGCCTACTCCTGGCTGGAGTCTTTTCTTGCTGGGAGGTCTCAGGCAGTCCGGCTGGCTGATTTTAAGGCGACCTCTCGAAAAGTAGAATGGGGGGTCCCCCAGGGTTCATCACTTTCCCCTCTTTTGTTCAACCTTTATATTGCTCCCCTCATTTTTATGTTACAGCAACTGGAGGTCACCGTGTTCAATTACGCGGATGATCTCCAGTTAATTTTCAATCTGTCCCACTCACCCTCATCCGCTTTGAATGTTCAAACTATCATGACCCTCATCCAAGATTGGATGAACTGCAGCCACCTCAAACTCAACCCGGATAAGACCGAACTGGTCTTGACCGGAGGTGGCTGCAGTCCATGGTCTCCCTCCTTCTGGCCCCTTTCCCTTGGCACTCCCCCACTCCCCGTGGCCAAAGTAAAAACCCTGGGAATCCTTCTTAATCCCCAACTCACTGTTCACCCACAAGTCAGTTCGGTGGTTTCTTCCTGCTTTTTTTCCCTTAGGGTAATTAGAAAGGTCTCCCGTTTTTTCACCCCCTCAGCCCTTAAAATCATTATGTTAGCCATGGTACTATCCCATATAGACTATGGAAACATAGTCTATAACGGAGCCCCTGCATACCTGACTCACCGGCTACAATTAGTGCAGAATCAGGCGGTCCGCCTGATCCATGGCCTCCCCAGATACCATCGGGCCACTCCACTACTCAAAACACTGCACTGGCTTCCTGTTAGAGAGCGTGCCCTGTTCAAACTCGGCTGCCTTGTGTACCAGGCTAGATCGGGCACTGCCCCCGAGTTTATTTGCTCCCTTATCAAGCCATACTGTCCAGGCAGAGAACTTCGCTCAGCCCACTTGGCCCTTCTTACCATCCCCCGCTTTAAAAAGCAGAGGGCTGGCGGAGCGAGGTTCGCTGTCCTGGCTCCAACCTTTTGGAACTCTCTCCCCGTTACTTTACGTACGTTACCCTCCTACCCTCTGTTCCGAAAACAACTTAAAACTTTTTTGTTCACACTAGCCTATCTGACCTAACTTCTCAGTTGCTGTCTGTCCACTGATCACCACTAGCGCCATGAAACCGCTGGGTATGCGAGCGCTGTATAAATGTTTTTAAATTAAAATTAAAAAAATTAAAAGGCAGTGAAGAGCTGAGTGAGGGACATCAATGTGGATCATTATTGAGGGCTGTACAACTTATTTATAAAGGAGCACATGCTTGATACTTGTTATTCAGAGCTGTACCAACACCTGGTTGATACTAAGATTTCTGACCCCAGGAAGCTTGCTGATGAAGTGGACATGTCGGTCAGCCCCAGAGTGCCCAGAAAGGTAACTGGGGGTGACCCCAAAAAGGGAAGTTCGATTTCCACCCAACAGAGTGAGGGGGAGGTCCAGAAAGACCCAGACAGGTCTCAGGCTAGGGGGAAGGAAAGGGCTTTCATGTCCCTTCTGAGACGAAGGAGGGAGGTTCTGATGGTAGATGGCCCAGGGTGCCCCATTTCCAACCCGGCTGCTTGTTGTTCTTAACTGGGACACAAGCAGGGGGACTCTGGCTACTCAAAGAAACCATCCACTGGTGAGAACACTACAGGAGTGGCCAATGTGGCCTTACTTGAAATAGTCCCCAGGAGCAGGTCATTGACCATGCCAAGATCTCCCTTAGCTGAGAGATGGACTCAGAGGGTGAGTTGGTGATCTCTGAGGGTGAAGTTGTTATTTCTACTGGAGGGGGGTGAATGGGGTCCCCAACAATGCTCTGAGGGATATTGGGCCTAGCTGGACCAAGGTTGTTGAAGAGCTAGTCTCCCTCCCCAGAGCTGTACACCAGCCAGGTGTGTAGGGTGGCTTCAGCCCATGGGCAGGACTTTTGGGATCAATGCATAACTCGATGCATCACTCGAAAGCACCCTAAATCTTGCTGTTGCAACAAGGATAAGGTACTTTGTTCTCCAAGGCCTGTGTGAGTCCTGCAGCTGCCTGTGCTCCATCGTGGTTGGCCCAAACTGTTGACTTTGCCCCTGTGCAGTACAACCAGATGACCCCTATTGGCGCTTATTGCTTCTTAGAGCAAGAGCTCTTTTTGTTCTCTGGAAATTCATATCTTGACTTCTACTTATAGGATTTTTGTCGTTTTGATTTTGATTTATTTATAAAATTATTGTTGAATCTTCTATGTTTGGAGTCTTTTTCGGGTGTTTTCATTGTGTTACTCTGTGTGTGTTGCACAAATACTTCACTAACTTGCCTCTTTAGAATAGCCTGACTTCTCTGTGCCAAGCTACCAGAGGGTGAGCACAGGTCATATTTTAGTATGTTTCTGACTTACCCTGACTTAACTTGACTAGAGTAGTGTTTCCTATCTGGACAGGGTGCATGCATCTGCCAATTAGAGACCCCAATTTCTAACAATAATGATAACAAAAAAATACACTTTGCAACAGTTTCAGTGAAGGAAATCAAGTGCTTCTGTAATGGCAGCTGTTTCAGAACTTTTAGTTGGGACTTTATGTACATTTCTCCATGCTTATGACGTTGTGCACTGTGGACAAATTAGCTACATAACTCATACTTTAGGGAAATGTTATTGGCCTTTTGTCTCCCTTGGGGCCCTCATTATGAATAGCCTAGAAAATCAGCTGGTATTTACCCACCCCTCGAGTTACCAATACCAGGGTGCTGGTGACTCTGGGGATAAAGAAAGTATGACCCATTATGAGCTTATACCCTGAGGGTCCACTAAGAAATGAAGAATTACAAGGCAATGTGCAATCCTGGGTCCAATTTTCCTGGTTACCATAATTCCTCACTTGTCCCCAGATTTTCACAAAGAGATTTTGGCTGCTGTCATATATAAAAATATTCACAGATTTGAGTGTGTTCCTGTTTTGGCTTGACCCGTCCCCATCAGAATTTAGAGGCTACTCGCAATGAGAGGCTGAGTGGCTTGTTGTATTTTGATTGAATTAAAGACTGTCACTACTGCTTATTGTGGTTGTTCTGAATGACTCATTCTCTCAACTGCATCCATCTTTCTTGATTCCTCAGTTGTTCCTATTCTGAATGTTAAAAACTACAGGTTTGTTTGCCTGAAAGTTAAATAGTGATATGTGATTGTTTCTTCCATAAAGCATTCTAATAAATTGCAGCATTGCAGTAAATAACCGCATTAATAAACCTACAGTATTATAATGTCCTACTGGACCTCTCAGTTGCCCACTGCAACCTAGCCACAAGACTCCACGTCACTGGTATCCAAGACAAGGCCTCAACTAGATTCGCTCTTTCCTCACCGGCAGAATAAAATGGGTTGTAATACGAGTATAAATCTTTATTGCTTGATTAATAAAAATCATTGCAATAAAAACATCTTCACATCACACAATATTTAAAAACTGTACCACAAATACTATTTAAGGATTTGCCAATACATTCATAATAATATTTAAAAAAATAGACCAATTCACCATACATCAATAATTACTATAACATGATATTGCACATTTCTCAGTTTAAAGTGATAACATGCAAAGCATACTAAATCCCTGCATCTAACGACAAAAATAAAATGTATTACAAATGCTTCAATAGTCACTGTAGCAGAATATTACATATAATACATTTTAAAGTACCAACGTGCAGTAAACACAACTTCCATTGTATTAAAACAATATTAAAGTGCATCAAAAGTTACAGTAACGGTGAAACTTCTATTATTACATTTCTAATTATCACCCTAGCAGCATGAATACTATGATATACAAAATATAAAAAGAATATAAAACTATTAGGTTCTAGAGCCATAGAAATAATGGAACTCAAACTTATTATGTCAAACATTTTTCGACTGCACTTAATAACGGGATCGATTCACCAGATAATGACATAATTAAAGCCTGATGAATTGATCTAACCCCGATCATCAGAATTGTGGTTTCAAAGCGGTATGTTGAATGTTAATCAGCTTAGGACACACACACACTATATGTACTAATGTTTCTTGTTGCAATCCGCATAGTCTACAATTAGAATCTGGCCACTGCTTGATCCATGATTGCATGCCCTCTTTTGTTTATTCACATATGTAACCTTAAAAAAATATTTGTAATCTTTGTTGAGAAATGAGTAGTCAAATATGGCTGAATGCATGGAGATTGATATGATTTAGTCACATACCATGTATAATTTTTCCCTGCTAATTCATTTGTATCCAACTTGAGGGATTCAGCTTTGGTCAGTTTTCAAAAAAATGTACTTATTGTTGGGCATTTTCAAACCTTGCAGTGCTATGTGCAAACCAATATCCCTCAGGGAGGTTAAAATATGGGATTTATATTTAACAGCGTAGGCAGGCATCTATTTCTAAACAACAAGTGTTCCCTACGGATGCAGGAGCTGATGAAAACATAGCGACCTTACATTTCAAAAATGTTCGTTTTAAAACCAGGCACTGTCTCTGGAGACCAAACTCTAATCGTATTCCCGCTTGGCCTACTGAACTAGCAGTCCCAAAAGTTGCTTTGAAAACCGTAACTACCAATAGATCCAAGATCTTCGCATCTTTCCCTATGGCGATGAGTGAGCCAAATAAAAGGGTTGGTTGTAACACAGCTTTGATGACTTTAAGAATATAGTCATATGATTGACAATTCAGTGATTTGTTTAAACATTTAGAAGTATGAATTAAGGTCACAGTTTTAGCCCTTAGGTCCTTAAAATGGTATTTCAAGGAAACTCGGTTATCAAACACCATCCCCTAGATAACTAAACGTTTTAACAAATTCATTTGGGCCTGGTCTGGCCTTCCATGTATTGAACTTCTGTTTAACAGATTCAATTTTCATGATTTGTTTTTTTTACATTCCGTTTGAGGCAATTTATTTGTATCTAATCATTAAAGGTGTTTATAAGTCTTCGTAGGCCAATAGGAGTATGGTTTACAAGGACAGTATCATCAGCATATTGAAGGTAGCTGATTGTTACCCCTCCCAGCCTAGGGACATGTTCATGAATAGAACCCAGGTGCTGAGAAAAAAACAGAAAAAAATGAATTAAAAAGGCGGGGAGCAAGAACACAGCCTTGCTTTAGGCCATTATATGTTCAGATTTTTCTAGATAAGGAACTACCATCACCCAACCTGACTTGAACCCAGCTATCCGTGTACAAAGGGATAATAGACTTCAACACTTTCCCTGGGATGCCCCGGTCTGGCAATTTATTCCATAAAATATTTCGAGGCACAGAGTCGAAGGCTGCCTTTAGATCAATAAAAGCACAAAATCCGTTAGACTCCTACCATACCTCTCGAAACCAACAGAGGTCAGCTGCGGAGTACGCCAGGACTCATCCCTCACCCCACCCTCTTCAACGTTTACTTGGCCCCCTCGCAGCCATCATCAGGAACGATGGGCTCAACATCGTCTTCTATGCCGATGACACCCGGTTGATCTTCTCCCTCACCAAAGAACCCACTGTCACCAGGAACAACTTCCCTGAAGGAATGAAAGCCGTCACTGCCTGGATGAAGGATAGCTGCCTGAAGTTCAACTTGGACAAGACAGAAGTCCTTATCCTGGGAGCCTTTCTGGGTGGTCCTCTGCTCTAGGAAGTCCCCCTACCTCCTCAAATCATGCACAAAACCTCAGCATCGTACTGGACTGCTCGCTCACATTGGCTTGCCAGATAAACACCTTGTCCTTCAACACACTCCACCTGCTTTCAAAGACCTTCTGATGGATCCCCAATGAAACCAGGAAGATAGTCGCCCATGCCCTCATCAACAGCAGAATGGACTATGGTAATGCACTCTACGCCGGCGTTATCCATAAACTCCCCTGAAGCTTCCAGAATGTCCAGAACGCGGCAGCAAGGCTAATCCTCAACATCCCCCATAGCAGCCACATCACTCAACACCTCCCCGACCTCTACTGGCTCCCAGTTGACAGAAGACTAACCTTCAACCTCCTCACCCACATGTACAAGGCCCTTCACAACGCCGGACCCGCAAACCTGAATCACCGCTTCACATTCCACGTACCCAAAAAACACCTCTGATTTGCCCAGCTTTCCCCAAAACCATCCCACAAAACCACAAGTCCAGAACCGGAGGAATGCCCTTCTCCTACCTCACCTCCAAGACATAGAACACCATGCCCACCCACCTCAGGAAATCACTCTTGCTGACGCAATTCAGAAAGGATCTCAAGACCTGCCTCTTTGGATGGACTCAGCACTTAATCTGATCCACTGCACCCCCCTCCCCATAGCTACTTGAGACCCTCACAGGTGAATAGACGTGCTTTACCAACCCTGATTGATTGATTGAGAGATCTCTAAATATGGCAGGCAGTAGTCCGCCAGGGCAGTGGAGGTTATTATCTCTACCACCCTGGAAGACAGTTGGCTGTTTGCCAAATTCAAAAGGAGGATCTGCCTCAGATAAACAACTATTATAGTCTCGCTACAGGGCTCACCTGAAGAATTTTCAGTGGCTCTAGGTACAGCAGAATCTTCTCTCTAAATCTTTCTGGATCTGCATTAGGGTATTTCACAGAATAGGACCTATTTTATTCAATCAAAACTCTTATAGCTATATTCCTAGATGCTTCCTCCACTCCTCTTAAACATTACTGCTGGCAATGTCACATATCTCTAGCCTTGGGAGTAGGACCTTCTCTGCACCAAAATTGTGGAAATCTCTTCCCATCAATCTATGATCAAGGAAGAATTTTCAGAAAATGGCGCCCAACGGTTTCGGTGGTCTTATATCATGACACTCGAGTAGTTTATCGTTCATGCCTTAACCCCTTCACATCCGTTTCCGGAAAACGGGGTGTCGGTGAAACCTACCTATTTTTTGAAATAGGTCTTTATTCAAGCTTGATTCTTACTTAAACGGTTTCTTTGAATTACTACCCAGTTGTGCAACAAAGTATTCTTTGTGTTTTCTTGTTTCCGATCCTGTGATGGCGGCTGCGGTGGCTATTGCACAGCATAGTCGCGTAGCGGTACGCAACCATCTTCAGACGTACCAGGTCCCAGTAGATGGGATGGCTGTGATTTTCGTGGTTAGTGCAGATCCGGCGTTTCCTTACGAGTTGTTTTACTCTTGGGTTACGTTTCCGGCTGTGGACGCTAATTCTGGTTTATACCACTCCTACACCGCCTCGGATGTCCCGGCTGAATATACGCCATACAGGGCATTGGAAATACCTATTGATCATTGGCAGCATCGAGTTTGGTTTGATGGCGCCCTCCCCCACTCTTTGTCCCGTGCGAGGTTAGGTCCACTCTCGATTCCAGGTACGAATTGGCCTGCATTGGGTGGCTTTACCCCGCACCCGAATCACGGGGCTTGTAAAGGTCTAAGGATTTCCTATTTTACTAGATCTCTGTGACTGTAGCAATTCAGTGCCATATTTTGCTGGGTCTGTAGCTGTACATATTTAGAAGTAGAAAAAAACATAGAAACAAAAGCCAAACAACGGCAAAGCACAATGGATGTTGCCGGAGCAAGAACAGAGGACAACCAGAACACCGGAGGACCAGCCAAGGACCTTGGGGTCAGGGAAGGGCAAGGAAAAGAAGAGAAGGAAGAAGCGGTTCAGTCCGCAGGAAAACAGGATCCTGATAACGGAGGTGATAGAACACCATCAACTACTGTTCGTCGCCTCCACTGTGTCATTGGCAACAAAAAATTGAATATGGCAGTCCATCGTGGACAAGGTGAATGCAGTCAGTGTGCTGAAGAGGACAATGGAAGAGGTCAAGAGGCACTGGAATTACATCAAGCACAAAACCAAGCAGAAACTCGCCAACAACCAGGAGGCAGCAATGCAGACTGGAGATGGGAGTCCAGCGCCTTAGGAGGAGCTGGATGATATGGAGGAAATGGGGTCCACAGTCATCCATGGGGAGAATGTGGCATGAGTTAGGGGACCGGACACTGCTCAACATGACTGGACACAACAGCAACAGGGTGAGTAATGACCAGGGACTGGGAGGACTAGGAAGATGGGCACAATGGCACACATGCTCAATTAAGTAAAGCACATCCGCAGACAAACCATGGCCATACCCCCAACTCTCGCCAAATGTACCCAAGTACGCAAAATCACAGCACTGTACAAGCACAGAAGTCAAAGGCACACCACATGTAAGGGAGAAGGGGCTGCAAAATCAGAGCTGCAGGGGGCGACTCACCCAAAATGCAGCACACATACATAACATGCTGAGCACATCAACATTGAAAACAATGTGGTACAAACCGCAACAGAACACAGGACACATGCCGTGTGTTGGGTTGCCAGAAGCAGCTAGCTGAACAGGTGCAGTGGGGTTCGACCGCAAGGCAGCCAAACTAGATGCCATACTTAGGTGTCTAAATTCTATCAGAACCAATCACAGTCCCTAATGGACATCCACAGTCCTCTCCATGCTCTCCAACGGACCATGGCTGACATCGCTGGAGCCCTGACTCAGAGACTAGAACAACTGTCCAGTCAGAGTGGCTGTAACAATGTCACCCGGGAGTTGGGACACATGCGGAGGTTAATGGAGACCATGGAGCGAACGCAGTCAGAAAGAACGGCTGTCACGGCTGCACACCAGTGAGAGGTAGCTGGGTTTCTCAATGACCTCAGGTCCATCCTCATGGCATTGCTGCCACAAGGCCTGGTGCTGATGCATGCTGCTGCTACCACAACATCTACATCTACGCCCCCTGAAGTGTCAGTGCCACACAGTGTGGCAGACATTGCAACTCTGGCCCTTGAGGTATCACTGCCACACAGTGCTGGAGACAGAACACCACAGCCCACACGTGGGGAACATAAAACAGCAGAGGACAAAGAAGCAGATGAATCTGCCTTACTGGTAAGAAGAAAACTGTAGCATTCATCTCCGCCATATGGCCGGTTTCTGCTTGGTTTTGCCCTCTGCATCATCACCTTCTACTGTCCCCCGATACACTCTGAGACACTCACGTTGGACCTCGAAACGGACTGCCATTTTCTTTTTTATTGCTAATGACACAGCAATAAGACTGCAGACTGAACTCTTCCTCTTCCTTTGGACTTGTCATTTCATGAAGGACTCTGGTTGGCCCACCAGGGGCCTGTACTGCTCCAGCTGAAACACACCACTGAATGTGCATTAAACATTCATTATCACACAGATGTGTCATGTCTATGATCTTTCAAGTGTGGAGGTAGGGATGAATATAGGGTCATTGATTCCCCCTTATGTCCATGTTGCTCATGTCATTGGTTGTGGGTCACTGCGTGACACATTGCCAATTGCGGTCCGTGTGTCCCCGACAGTACAACAGAGACACACGCATTAGTTACTTCCTTGTCCAGCCCAGGACGGGTCCACACCCAGAGCCCCGGGGTCATTGTTCACACGCTTACGCTGGACTGGCATAAACCAGGCCAGCTCACTCCGCTTACACTCATGGGGAGGGGGGACAATGCTATATGTCCCAGGTCTTCCCTGTGGTGTTCTCCTGATCACAGGTCTAGTTGTAAGCATGCCACAGCCACTCCCTCACGGCTGGTATACGTTAGCCACTGAAATTGTATTTGAGCAGCAGTCCAACGACCATGTGAATCAGAGGCAGTATTAAAAACTTTAACCTGTAAAACCTTTTGACTGAGTATAGCCATGCAGCAAATGCATATGTGCTGCACAGCAAACTCAACCAACTTATATGCTAATTGTTGTACAGTTGAATGATCCTTGTATACTTTGGGAGTTTTGACCAGATATATAATCAGTAGCAATATTCAAAATGTCTTCCTTTACTAATCAGGACTTAAGGCACCAGTTTAAATGACAAACATTCCAAGTCGTTACCCGCAGAGAACATAAACAAATATATGAAGCAATTATATATACATTAGCAAGCACTATTTTTTTATTTGAATAATAGTTTTATTCCACTTTTCCTGTTCCCTAATTAATGGAACCTCAATTATGAACCACTTGCTATTTTTTGTGTAACCAATCCATCAAAGATTAGTGCAAAATTATTCATATAGTATGAATCACCCATTCATGGAAAAAATATCATGCCCAAACAGGGAAATGTCTGATGTCAAGGGCACTGTGTGTCTAGCATGCCGCACCTCACCCCACCACCAAGAGCTCATGATATTCTATTATGATGATCAAATCCCTACTTGAACTAGTGCTTAATATTTACGATGAACCACAGACCCTCCGCCTATCTCAGTAAACAGAGAAATATTACAATATCATTCATAAGAAAGAGAGCTTTCATCAATGTTGTTAGTGCCATCAGTCATTACTTTAGACTGTAAACAGTTTAGTTACCCTGGGGCAGATTTACAAGCCCTGTGCGCCACTTTTGCGCCACCGTTGCACCACTTCTGTGATGCAGCGGCGGTGTAAAGCTAGCGCCATGCTGTGATGGATTTACAACGTGATGCATCTAGGGAGATGCGTCACGTTGTAAAGCCCCGCGCCAGCTGAAACCTGTGTCAGGTTTCACGTGGGCGCTCCGGCACAGGGTGGGCGTTCTGGTGCACAAACGCCTCGGAAAAGTGCCTGAGTGAAATCTACAAGATTTCACTATGTCACTTTTCCGATGCCGCTGCGTCAAAACCTTGCGCCTGCTTGAAGCAGGCATAAGGCTTGTCTCACCACGCTGTGTATGGGCAGGCCACGAGCATTGCTGGAGTTGTGTTGCGCTTGCGACACAACTCCAGCAATGCGCCACCCTTCTGAGGGGAGAAACGTCACGCATCTGTTTATCCTTGCGCCTTGATGCACCGCATTGTGAATGGGGCACATCTGTGGTGGCACAAGGGTAAACTTGCATGACGCATCTTATCTCGCGCATCTCTGCTGATGTGCAGGGATGCACCAGTCGTCATAAATCTGCCCCCTGTTCCTAGCGTCTCTCCTATTGTCACAGGATGTCACTAGCCTCTTTTTTGGAAAAACAAAAGTGAGTATTTCCCTCATATATAATTTTGAATCTAGCAGACTCTTATAGACACACCTGTTTGCCAGCTGCCTTCATAACTTGTATCAATTTCTGCAATCACCATCAACGATCCACAGTCATTTGGCAAAGGTATGAGCAGACAAAAAATTATACAGAATCAACCTTAACAGGGGAGGGAGAGCGAGCTTTTAAAAATATGGCCTGTGAATGCAAAAAGTTCCCAAAAAGATGAATATGTAACATGTTCTAATCCCTATTGATGAGGTGGTAGTAGAGCATTGGCAGTGCAGAATGGGATTCGATGAGCACGCTGTATCTGGTGGTCCATGTCCCAGTCAGGTAGACCCGGAAAAGCCTTTTGGAAAAGTCAGATAATATACTTCCTGGGATCGTTCCCCTCTTGCCCCTCTGGAAACAATTATAACAGGTGAGCTTTGATGGCCGTTTCCCTCACGGCGGTAGTCATTACTGCTGACAGGCTTACAAGGAATCATATTTTGAGCTTGTTTTTCTTCATGCTGTATGCAAGTTTTTTGTTAATAGATTCCCATATTCGTATTATAAGCTTAAATGTGTTTTATACGACAATGCCACTTTTCCCCTTAACATGTGGATAACCATGCTACTACATTGAATCAAGGGGAAAAAACTCTCCAATATATCAAGGCTATATACTGTTTTGCATGTTCCCTTCCAAACATAATTAGCTCTACCTGCTGCATTGCAGATTTAAGGGATTGTGCCATCAGTCATTTAGGGATTATCAGCCTGATTCATGTACGGGCCGTTTTGCGTGTCCCTAATAGCGATCAATAGCGACTCGCTATTGAGGAAACGCAAAACGGCATTCATGTACTTTTCTGAGAAAAAATAGCGACTCGCATGCGGGCGCTAAAGCCGTTAGCGACCCACAAAAAACGCAGAATAATCGCTATTTCCGGCTACCTGCGATCGGGATTGCGACTCGCAATTCCGATCGCACGAGATTGCGCTCGCAATCCCGATTGCACGGGATTGCGAGTCGCATTCTCGCGGGATCAGGAAAACGGGAAGACGCATTCCGAGCACCGTGATGACATCACAACCAGGAAGCAGCCAAATCCCACCCCCAAACACCACAGTGACGCTAACAGTCGACTGTCCACGACGGAAAGCTGCCACCAACCCGCCGTTTGCGCATCCCGACCCCGCCGAAATAGCGACCGCTATGTCAGACGACCCGCAGCCCGGACCCAGCAACAGCGCTGGCCGAAAGCGCAAATTGAAATTTTCTGAACAGGAGCTGGAGAACCTCATAGAGGGTGTGGTGGCCAACCACGACCAGCTGTTTGGTGCAAACTCCCGGAGGGTCCCGGAGCAGGAGAAGAGGAGGATCTGGGTGGGGATTGCCGCAAGTGTGAACTCTGTGGGAGTTGCGGACAGGTCCCTGGAGGAATTAAAAAAGCGGTGGTACGACCTCCGAGGGCGTGCCAAGGAGAGGGTTGCGGAGCGCCTTGGTGAGGCATCAGGCACCGGAGGAGGTGGCCCGACTGTCCCACCCAACACCCCCCTGGAGGACCGGGTAGAGGACACGTTGGAGAGGGAGGCGTGTGTTGGCGTCACCCCTCTGGACTCCTCCCGCCCCACCCAAGACACCCAAGGTAAGTGGCATGCGACTGCGACCCTGTCCCTATGACCGCCCATGACCAAATAGGCTCACTCATTGGCCCTTAGTCATGCCGTGCATCAGGAAATGCCCTGAAGCATTGTGGGAGACGTAGTATGTCCACAATGTAGTACTACCACAATGCGGCCCGAAAGGTTCCAAAGTGCGCAAATACACAGCCACCCAGGGAATGACACCCAGCATGCATGTAACATCTGCACGTCTGTCAGTCACATGCACCTAATGAGTATCCACTTACCCTCACAGGTGCAGGAGATAGCAGCGACAGTGAGAGGCTGCTGATCGACGAGGAGGCCCAGGAGGAGGAATCCCTACCTGCTACCCAGCCACCAGCCCCTGCGCCAGCGCCAACACCAGCAGCCAGGCCACCCACCTTGCCTGCAGCATCCGCCTCAGGCCCACCGGCTGCCAAGGCCAGGCCACCCACCTTGCCTGCAGCATCCGCCTCAGGCCCACCGGCTGCCAAGGCCAGGCCACCCACCTTGCCTGCTGCATCCGCCTCAGGCCCACCGGCTGCCAAGGCCAGGCCACCCACCTTGCCTGCAGCATCCGCCTCAGGCCCACCGGCTGCCAAGGCCAGGCCACCCACCTTGCCTGCTGCATCCGCCTCAGGCCCACCGGCTGCCAAGGCCAGGCCACCCACCACACCTGCCGCACCTGCAACACCAGCTGCTGCAAGACCTGCAGCTCGTCCACCACCATCTGGGCCAGCCACATCGGCTACACAGCGGCCGACCACCAGGAGGGGCAATGGCCACTTCCACGCATGCATGAGTGTGGAGCGGCGCATGCTGCGTTTACACCAGCGCCAGTCGCAGCAGCAGGGAGCCATCCAGCTCCAGCTGCAGAAGATCGGCCGCAATGTTGCGGGAGTGGGCGACAGGGTGGACCGCATGACGACGGCCATTGACCGCATGACGACGGCTATGGAACACAACACTGCTGCGCTGGTGAAGCACCGAAGTGTTGCTAGCAGGCGCCACCACCAGTTGCTGAGCCGGCTGTCCACCTACAGCCGCTCCAATTATGCCTCGGCAAATGCCACCACCCTGCTTGCGCGCCGCTCCTTAACCCAGCAGCACCAACTCGTCCAGTGCTGCGAGGATATTACCCGGGTGCTGGAGCATTTGACAACCGCGGTCACCGCACTGCACGCACCTGTGATTCCGGCAATTGTGGGGGGTGATGATGCTAGTGAGGGTGCCTCTAGTGTCAGCAGCCACTCTGCCACGCAGGCCCCCCCACCTAGGCGCAGCGCAAGGGCTGCCCCACCTCCAGCTGCCCAGGAAGAAGAAGAGGCTCCCAGGCGCCTGGGAATTGTGCGCCGGAGACGCCAATGACATTGTGACAGGGACACAGGCGCAGGCTGAACTTAAGCCTGCAATGGAGCGTCTCATGCAGTATGCATGAATACTGCTTTTTGTATATAGTTGTTACGAAGACCCATTTATTTTTTTGTGATTCAAACAAATACATTTATTTTGGTGCACACATACGCCTTGTGTAATCATTACAGTTTGCATGCAATTGTGATATGTGGGGTGGGGGAAGGGGGTGGGCTAGAAATTGTTAGCTGTGATGTGGTTGCGACGTCTGTGGCCTTCAGCTGGGTTCTACCCGCGTGCATGGTGCGCATGTGCTGGTGGCCGGTCGTCCCCCTCAGATTCACTGCCTGAGATGTCAACTGGTATCCGGCGCTTGGTTGCAATGTTATGAAGCATTGCACAGACAGCCACAATGCGGCAGCACGCTGCAGGACTGTAATACATGGCCCCACCTGTCTTGCGCAGTATACGGAACCTGCTCTTGAGCAGGCCAAATGTCCTTTCAATACAGTTCCTTGTCCGGATGTGCGCAACATTGTAGCGGCGTTGCTGAGGTGTGGCAGGGTTGAGGTAAGGGGTCAGGAGGTATTCCCGTAGGGCGTAGCCACTGTCACCTGAATGAGAGGAGCAGATGTTGATTGCCTGTGCAGCGCAGTTACTTCATAGCAATGTGACATTGTCGACAAAGTGTACTTACCAAGTAGGTGTCCTTCCCCAAACTCTCCCCTGATCAGTCGTGTGTGGAGTCCGCTGTGCCTGAAGATAAAGGAGTCATGGGTACTCCCTGGGTACTGGGCCACAATGTCAGTGATGATGGTCTTGGCATTGCAGACCATCTGTATGTTGAGGGAGTGGTACGACTTCCTGTTGCGGTACATATACTCCGTGGCAGCTGGTGGGCAGATGGCGACGTGGGTACAGTCTATGCAGCCAAGGACATGGGGAAAATGGGCAACATTATAAAATTTAAGTTTTGTGAGGTCCAAATCCTGTTGGCTCGTGGGAAATGTGATGTGCCGGTGGAGCTGGGTGAGCATGGCGTCAACAAAAGTGTGGAGGCAGCGTGACATGGTGGGCTGGGAAATCCCCCCAGCAGCGGCTACTATGCCCTGGAAACTGCCGGATGCCAGGAGGTGCAGGCTGCACAATACCTGCACATGTGTGGGCACAGAATTGTTTCGCCTTGTTGGGTGCTGCATGATGGGGTCGAGTTCTTGTATCAGCCAGGTGATCATTTCCCCATTCAGCCTGTATTTAGCATAAATCTGTTCTCTGGTTTGCCCCAGCAAGGTGACCCGCTGCCGGTAAATCCGTGCCTGCCTCATGCGTCTCCTCCGTGCTGCTCGCTGTAGCCTTCGCCGCCTCACCACCATGTACATCCCAGGCATTGTGGAACGCCTATTGCTGCTGCTGAATGTCCTTATGTGTGATTGGTCAGGCCTGGACCTGTTGGTGATTGGCTAACAGTTTTTCAAAATTTGGTTAATCATGGCTTTTATGGTTACCACCTGCTTTGAGTTGTCCTTAAATTGCGCCGCGCTAATGTGCGATTTAGCGATTTTTCGCTAATGTATTTCTTTCATGAATGCCGATTGAGACAATATTGCGTTTCGCTATCCAATTCGCAGATTCCGTGGTTGGTCGCTATTTCATTTTCGCTAATGCTCGACTTCCCGGAGTCTGCGACTTTTACAGCGTAATCGCTATTCCGCTCGCTATTATTTTTTAGCGATTTCGCTATTTCGTACTTGAATGCCGATTCCGTGTTTTGCACCCGCAATTGCGTTTTCGCAGCCATTGCGGGCGCTATTTCGCTTCATGAATCAGGCTGTATGTTTTTGGCCTATGGTGGTTTACCATGTCTTCAACCTTCCTCTACATAGACCTCATCCGTAATGAATGGCCCTGCACCGTCTCTGATGTATAAGTTATGGTTTCTTCTGCAGGGACAGTTTATTTTTCAAATTCACCAATTTGCATAAATAAAGTAGGTATATTACCCGCCACTTCCACAAAGGCCTGCTTGCTGCGTACATTATCAGTCTCTTGACCTCCAGATAATGCAGAGCAGCCTCCTCCCTTTGTGTTTGTAATATTTGAAAGATAGCAGACAAAGACATTTCCTCCTGGAGCCTATGTCGGAGCTGAAGCATTCCCATACCAGTCTTGATAGTATCCTTGTGCCAGCTGATCTAGGCTTAGACGTATGATTGATTGGGCCCGGCATAGGGGCATGACTGTCACTGTTCTCACCTGTTTTAAGCATACAGCTAGCTTTATTAGTTTCTGTTTCTCCAAAGGCTACCCTTTCTTAGTGAGCATCGTACCTGCACTTTGTGAGCTGGGAACTCCCTGTATGTTGTGGATTCCACTTTGGCTAACATCATAGTACTTCCATTTCGGCATTTTAATTGGCAATTTTACAAATTAATGAATCTTTAGGTCTTGCCCCCAAATTCTCAATCGCATTATGTTTGCTTATGTCTGTACTATCCAGAAGGCTGCTCTTTTTCGCAGCACCAGCTTGAGCTTTACTACACAAATCCTCACATTTAGATTGTAGTTGCTCCCCATGCGTCATTAGCATCATTAAACCAGTGCCCCCTCCATTGGCTCACCTTTAGAGCTGGGGTCATATTGCCAAAGGCATTAAGTGGTTCTAAATTATTAATGAAATGTTCTGGGGAAACTGCATTGTCAGCGACCGGAGTGTTACCAAGGGGATTTTAGAAGTCATGTGGCACTAACAGTGAAGTTACATGTGTATCCGTAATATTGGCAATAATGTTATCTGCTGTCTCTTTCCAGGCTGTATTAATGGTAATTTCTTCCTTACTTGTAGTGCACTTGGCTAAATCTTTCAGGCCAGGACAAAATTCTAGCTGCTTCTCAATAAGCTGGTCCCTCAGCATGGACACATTCTCCCTGACCACCTCGATTACACAAACTGTGATGGGAGTAGTAGCCAAGGAGCAGTGGCGTCACTAGGGTTGGTGTCACCCGGTGCGGGTAACTCATGGTGTCACCCCCTCACGACTTACCACATGGACCTCCTCCGCTCCGAGTCCGCCAGTGGACACAGTTGGCAAATAACGGAAAGCAATATACACTCCTCCCTGCAACCAAGAATTTATTTCTGGTCCCTCCACTAAGGATTTTTGCTAATGGGCGTTGTTTCTACATCCAGTGTAGCTTCTACATCCTGCCATGCAAGACCACTCATATCTGAAATGTGCATAAAAAGTATGGGAACTGTGATTGTGAGTACGATGGGGCAGATCAGAGAGTGTGGGAAGGGGGTCCAGGCAGGTAACTAAAAAGAACAAAATATTCTATAGCTAAAATGTGGTCTTTAACCTACATGTAATTGTATATTAAATGTAATGCAGACACCTTAACCGAACAAGCATTGACAAAACCAATAGGTCTCAAAATTAAAAAATGTGTGTACTCATTACCTGAGAGTACCGGCACATTGAAAGGACTGATTATGATTATAACTACTTCAGTCCCATGAACAAGCTGGAATAAATCCACCGCAAAAACATAATACAGTGATGGAGAACGGGAAGTATGACATATCGTATATTGGGAGGGTGGAGTGGACTGTGGGACAGAAGTTAGCCTGGAGATCTAGTTACAATTGGTAAAGGATTGATCCTTTCGGCGCCAGAGAAAATTTAATTAGGTCGTTTTCTACTATTTGGGTGGCTGGGAGCACAATTTCTTTTTTAGCCAGTAGAGGGGTAGCTGTTATTGCCAAAAATACTGTTTTGTGGAGAATAAAAATATATTTTCTTTTTTAAATCAGGCATAATTTCACACTGTGGAGATATATACATATATTCAGCTTTTGAACTGCGGACAAGGCCAGAAGACCTGCACATGGAGGGCAGAAGTGTACCACAGAGGTAGCAGACACAACTGGCCCATGTAGGGCAAGAAGTCCCACCCACCCAACACATAAACAAAGGAACTAAACTATGATTGTAATTTAAAGTAATACCACAAGATACTGCATCCTCTCATTTATTTGTTATGTGAATATGTATAGATGGTTGATCTTTTTAACACATACGATTTTAATCGTTTCTTTGAATTTTCAGTGCATATATATATTCCTAAGTGTATTTAATAAAGCACCATTAAAAACGTAATGATTCTGAAAATGCATTAACCACTGATATTTGCTAGTAATACTTAGTAAAGAACATAATTCATGCCATAACTTATAATGTCACCATGCAGATAACACAAAGCTAAAAAGAAAAAAAGACACAGCATCAACGGAAGTCTAGCCTCAATGGGGTCCACTTCCTCTGCCATGAACTTTGTCTGTGTGCTAAGTGTGTTAGCCGGAAACCCTGTGCCCAGCCCTCAGCAGGGGTTTTCACAGGCATTAGCCTGCGGCCAGACTCTGTGTCCATCCCAGAATGGGCGGTCAGCCTTCGGTCAAAGCAGTGATTGTTCTTAGGCGGAGGCCTGCAGCAAGGCCCTGCACCTACTGACTGTGGGAAATGCTTGTACGCTTATTAGCAGCAAGCTCTTCTATTTATTTTGTGGGAGTGGATTTAAAAAGAACCCTTTCGAGTGTTGTTTACATTTTTATAAATACATTTTTGGCCCCTCCAGGTCCATAATCTTTTCTACCCTCTGAAAGAAACTGAACGAAATTTGCACCCTGGACCTTAGTTGATTCTTCTAATAGATTTCGAAATTTTGTTCACATGTATCAATGGTGTCAAAACGGTATTGGCAAATCGAAAAATGGGCTTTAAGTTGAAGGTGCTGCTGAACCATATTTGCACAATGGCAGCTAAAGATATATATACGTTCATGTATACATAGAAATATATCACCTATGTCTTTTCTTATTCTTATAATATTTCCTTTCTGACCACTAGTGAAAATGCGTGCTTCTGCAACCCTGTGTACGCCCTACTCACAAACAGTGTGCTATGAGTTATTGTAACTTACTTGTGTAGTACTCATGGCATACTTCTGAATTTCACAAGTGAGCTAGGAATACTCCTGGCTCCTTAAATTCAAGAGAAAGTCAGAAGCACTACAAGGGTAAGTGACAACAAATATTCGTTAGTCATGCTTTTTGTTTACATTATGCTATATGTATAACATCTATAAGTAATTCTTAGGTATGGCTGCTTAAAGACTGTAGAATGCAACTCCTCATTTTGGAGCACTCGTGCTCACTGCTTCCTCCCTGCGTAGGGGGCACGCAGCTGCCCTCCTCCGTGCCAGCCTCCCAGTAATGCCAGCAGGAACCAATGCCCAGGACGGAGGGGGAAGGGGGGTTGCTGCGTAGAATCTAGAGACCCGCCCGTGGTTAGTGTTTACATCATCATGATGATCTCCTCGAGGTAAGTTTCGGAAGCCTTCTTGGAAACGTCAAAAGCCTAACCCCTTGCCCTTTCCTTTTAAATTTTTCCTGCCTTTGGCCCGAGCCCTGCAAACTTTGAAAATCACACCAACTATCGCCCCACTAACCTTTTATTTAGACTCCGCTGTGGCTGGGCCCCTCTAGTAGGGGTTCTGTAAATCACCCAGCAGCACTCCCCTGCCAAGACTGTCTCCCTGACTCAGTGGCGCGCGTGCGTGCATCAGAGGAGCACAGCGCGGGGGCTGGAAAATATGCTTGTAAGCTGGTGCGCTGATTTGTGTCACCCTATGTGAAGGTGTCACCCGGTGCGGTCCGCACCCCCTAGTGACGCCACTGCCAAGGAGATTGGAGATGGCACCCTATGCAGTAGCTTCTGCTACCAAACAGGGGTGGAGGGTGGAGGATGTGGGGTAGAGCGTAGGGAATAGAAAAATAAAACACTTAGCTGGATACGGCCAGCTGGCTACTGCCTCTCCTCTATATTCTTCTCTTCTGCCGGGGCAGCAGGAAGCACACAGCCTCCCAAACTACCCTGATGAATCAAAACACTGCCTTACAGCAGCGTTGTGATTGGCAGCGTTGTGATTGGTCTGAGCACTGTGGTTCAGCACACAGACACGACTGGGAGGCTGTGCATGTTTTCCACCCAGGTTGCATACAGCGGGTGTAAAGAACATGCATAGTGTCCATGACTGTTTGGCCGGCCTGAGAGGGCAGGCAAAAATGTCATGCATACTTAGGAAGTGTCTACCACTCCTCCCCAGCTCTAAACAGCCCAACCTTGCCCTGTCCCCCAAACAACTGAGCGAGTATGGTTAAATAAAATGATAATAATGTTGCTTTATTATCAGTTATTTCTCCTTTTTGAATTGCTCTGTGGGGCGACGCTCCTCTGCCTTAGCGGAGGTGCAGCCACATCAGGCTAATTTGAGAGGACAAGGTGGCCAATGTGTGAAGTCCAATCAGTAGTATAGTCTTGCGATTCAATGCTGCCCACATGATATCCTTTACCACTTTGTTGGGTGCAGCCGCAGTGAGCTGGGAACTTGCTTCCCAGCTCACCATGAACAGAGTTGTTTCTCGCAGGAACAATGACAATGATGGACGTTGCTGTATGCAAGCCGAGTAGGGAAGAGCTGGACAATGTTTGTGAGGTGGGTTGCCAGAGACATTAACCACAGCACAGCACTGCAACCATCAGTAATCAAGATTCTCTTCAGTAGTCATCTGTGAGCAATCTTGCAGGGGTAAGGAAGACCATCATGTAGCACTGGCAAACCTAAACATTCAAGAACACTTTATTTACAAGCTTCAACTGTTGCAAAATACAGCAGCAAGATTGCTCACTGGTACACCAAAACGTATGCCAATTGCTAAGGAAATCAAACAACTCCACTGGCTGCCTGTGAAGAAAAGGGTATGTTTTAAAGCTCTGTGCATTGTGTATAAGGCACTGCAGGGCACGGGCCCAGACTACCTCAAGCAGCAGCTACAGTGGTACCAGCCCAAAAGAACACTTCACTCCCTGGGGGCAAAGTTGGTGTCAGTACCGCCCATAAAAAGAGTTTCATGTAGTGGGAGAAGCTTCATTGCTGGTGCCACAAGTGTCTGGAACGATCTCCTGTTCCACTTGAGAAACTCCCTAATCTCCTAACATTCAGGAAACAACTGAAAACATGGCTCTTTTTCCTGTAAATGTGCCTCCACCTTAATGCCTAGAGGAAAGCAGCTAGCGCCAGGACACCCTTGGGTAACCGTACGTGCTTTAGAAATGCCCTTAACATAACATCACATAAGCCATCTTTTTTCCCATCACACATATACTGGCAAATGCATTCATACTTTCAGCAAAACAATAATAATGGAGAGTGGGCCGTCCTGATTATTGTCCCTTTTGTATGTCAAGCCATTAGCACAGAAACTGTCTAAAATAACCTCTCCTAAAGCCACAGGGTAAGTAGACTTTGTTGCATGGTTCATGTTATCAATCACTGAAAATAGGAACTCCCTGTTTACCGAGTCAGAAACTTTCTCAGCATCTAAAAATAACAGATCATAATGGAATGCCCTCACCACTCTTTTATAGTTCCTGCTTATGATACTTATAGGAGTTTGGATGACTGACCACCTGTGGCGTGGCTGTCTGGATGATTCATCTCACCCAATTTTGGTGAGAGGAATAGCCAGTAAACTCTAGTGGCATATCATTGAGAAGCAGCTGGCATGGCCAGAATAAGGTGAGTCATAGTCAAAAATAGGACATAACAAACCTTGCATATTTTGGTGATGATTATGGAACATATTTATTTTTTATTCTTTTTATTAACAGTCATCGACTTCAAGTAGAAGATATGGCACATTACAATAATGCAGGCAATCCGTTCAGGCACAATAAAAGTTAACCACGACATTTCACATTGTGACTGTGGGACAAATCAAGGAGATTGCATTTCACCAAGGGCTAGTTGCACTGGTGGGGTACAAATATGTGTAGTGATTCCATGGCCCCAATATCTGGGAACACTTCCTGGGGCAGCCTCGAGCCACATAAACCGTCTTTTCACGGAACATGCACAAGTCCATGCTAACCTTCCAGTCCTTCCACATTGGAGGGGCGGCTGCCCCCCAAGCCTGGGCTATGGTCCTTTTAGCCAACATAAAACCGAGTGTGGTCCATTGTGTTTGGTGTGCGTTAAGGTCGGTGGGCTCCCTTATGATGAGCAAACACCTACCTGCCTCTGGAAGCAAGAGGATACCCAGGACCGTCCCCACCACTCCATGAATCTCCCTCCAGTAGGACTGTACGAGTGAGCATTCCCAGATGATATGTAGGAACGTGCCCAGCAGGCCGCACTGCCTACGGCAGTCCCCCATGGGTGCCCTTCCCATCAGTACTAGCCTGGGTCCTGTCATGTAAATTCCGTGTAGGATTTTAAGTTGGACCAGTCACAGTCTTGCAGGGATAGATACCACTTTGGGAGATGACAATGCCTCCTGCCAGTCCTCGTCATCCAGCTCTATACCGTCTGCCATCCACTTTTGTCGGAGCTGTGTGAGAGGGTCCTCCATGTTATGTATTAGTTTATTGTAAATCAGAAAGATAGACTTCTCAGGGAGGTATCCATCCAATATCCTACTTTCCAGTGGTGAGGACTCGGGGGGAGGAACCTGTGGGGAAGGCTGAGCGCAGGGCATGTCATATTTGTCTGTAGTGAAAGTGTTCTGATCAGCCAGCTCATGTTGTTCCTGCAGGGAAGTGAACACTTTGATGTTTCCCTTTACCCACATCTATTGGACGCGGAAGATGCCTATAATTACCCACTAATCAAATCCCTTTGTCTGGCATAAGTTTCCTAATTTCGCGGACTCCCATATGGGTGTGGCCAATGTCAATTCACCCTCCCATCCCAGAGATCTATTGGCGGTGTGCCAGACGGTTACCAAGTGCCCTGTGGGGCCTGTTAGTGCAGTTTGAACTAGTTTGGAATATAGTGCTCTATTATAGTTCCCTCCCGGGAGAAGGCATCTGTCCACTTGGTAGCCAGGGTAATCTAGAGCGACATTAGGGCCATGGTTGATGGCGGCCAGGTGGGGGGCCCAATAATATTTTTTGATAGCAGGAAGGGCGATACCGCCGTCATACCATTTCAGAGTCAATTTATTGAGAACTATACTCGGTGGTTCATTCTACAGTAGTTCCCTCGGGAGTCGCTCAATTTCTTTAAAGTAAGCAGGAGGAGCTGCTTCTAGCGAATTTTGTAGGGCATAAAGGAAGCGTGGGAGGGACATCAGAAGAAGAAGAAGAATTTTTTTATTGTTGAATTAATAAAAATTCTTACAATAGCAAAGGTACAGTTGGCCTAAATACACAAAACAAATTTTGTTAAATTGCGAAAACAAAAGTTAATGGGAGGGACATCATTTTGAAAAGGACGGCCCTCCCTAGAAGGGACAATGGGAGAGTTCTCCAACTGGCTTTTTCTCACTGCAGACAACGGAGAGGGGGAAGGAGATTTTTGTTATATCAGAGTATAGGATACAGGTACTCCCCCATGAAATGGATACAGATGAGATTTAGCCCAGTTAATTTTAAATCCGGAGTATCTCCCAAACACTGCCAAAATGTCCAATAAGGCAACTAAAGATTTTCGAGGGTTGGTAAGGTAGAGTAAGACGTTGTCCGCGGAAAAAGTGATATCCGATCTTCCCAATCGACTGACCAGTGGAATCCTCTGATCACTAGGTCCTGACGGATCCAGGCCGCAAGCGACTCAAGTGCCAAAGCGAATAAAAGGGGGGAGAGCGGGCATCCCTGATTGGTAACCCGGCTCAGAGGAAAGGTGTCCGACTGCTTATTATCGAGTACAACCTTCGCCAATGGTGCTGCATATAAGAGGCGGATCCATCTGATGAATTCTGGACCAAACCCCAGCTTCTGAAGTACGGCAGTTCGGGCTGGACTGTTCCTATGAGGTACAGGGTCAAGGATGATTTGCATATGGCCATGTCTGAACTGGGGTGGTGTGGAGTGCAAAAAAACGATGGATTTAGGCCCAGATCTCTGTACTGGGGTGAATGTATGACATTGTTCTGCATTCTGTCCATCAATTGTTGTTTTTGCATTTGTCACCCCGAGTGGGATGGGTATGCTCAGATGTGAGTCCCATGCTCTTCACACCACTGGAGTCAAGCTATCCTGGCTGAAGATGGCTGATAGACAGAAACCGGTCCTAGGATGCTTGATTCCGGTCCAGGAAAGACATGGTTTGGCAGTTCGGGCTGGACTGTTCCCATGAGGCACAGGGTCAAGGCTGATTTGCATATGGCCATGTCTGAACTGGGGTGGTGGGGAGTGCAAGAAAACGATGGATTTAGGCCCAGATCTCTGTACTGGGGTGAATGTATGACATTGTTCTGCATTCTGTCCATCAATTGTTGTTTTTGCATTTGTCACCCCGAGTGGGATGGGTATGCTCAGACGTGAGTCCCATGCTCTCCACACCACTGGAGTCAAGTTATCCTGGCTGAAGAGGGCTGATAGCCAGAAACCGGTCCTAGGATGCTTGATTCCGGTCCAGGAAAGGCATGGCTTGGCAGTTCGGGCTGGACTGTTCCCATGAGGGACATGGTCACGGCTGATTTGCATATGGCCATGTCTGAACTGGGGTGGTGTGGAGCGCAAAAAAACAATGGATATAGGTCCAGATCTCTGTACTGGGGTGAATGTATGACATTGTTCTGCATTCTGTCCATCAATTGTTGTTTTTGCATTTGTCACCCCGAGTGGGATGGGTATGCTCAGACGTGAGTCCCATGCTCTTCACACCACTGGAGTCAAGCTATCCTGGCTGAAGATGGCTGATAGACAGAAACCGGTCCTAGGATGCTTGATTCCGGTCCAGGAAAGACATGGTTTGGCAGTTCGGGCTGGACTGTTCCCATGAGGCACAGGGTCAAGGCTGATTTGCATATGGCTGAACTGGGGTGGTGGGGAGTGCAAGAAAACGATGGATTTAGGCCCAGATCTCTGTACTGGGGTGCATGTATGACATTGTTCTGCATTCTGTCCATCAATTGTTGTTTTTGCATTTGTCACCCCGAGTGGGATGGGTATGCTCAGACGTGAGTCCCATGCTCTCCACACCACTGGAGTCAAGTTATCCTGGCTGAAGACGGCTGATAGCCAGAAACCGGTCCTAGGATGCTTGATTCCGGTCCAGGAAAGACATGGCTTGGCAGTTCGGGCTGGACTGTTCCAATGAGGCACAGGGTCAAGGCTGATTTGCATATGGCCATGTCTGAACTGGGGTGGTGAAGAGTGCAAAAAAACGATGAATTTAGGCTCAGATCTCTGTACTGGGGTGAATGTATGACATTGTTCTGCATTCTGTCCATCAATTGTTGTTTTTGCATTTGTCACCCCGAGTGGGATGGGTATGCTCAGACGTGAGTCCCATGCTCTCCACACCACTGGAGTCAAGCTATCCTGGCTGAAGACGGCTGATAGCCAGAAACCGGTCCTAGGATGCTTGCTTCCGGTCCAGGAAAGACATGGCTTGGCAGTTCGGGCTGGACTGTTCCCATGAGGCACAGGGTCAAGGCTGATTTGCATATGGCCATGTCTGAATTGGGGTGGTGTGGAGTGCAAAAAAACGATGGATTTAGGCCCAGATCTCTGTACTGGGGTTTATGTATGACATTGTTCTGCATTCTGTACATCAATTGTTGTTTTTGCATTCGGCGAAGAGATAAGGGAACTCGACCATGTCAAACGCCATAGTGGCGTCTGGGGAAACCAAGACCGTTGGTTTGTGTATCGTATCCTCTCTGCCAAGCACCCCGTGAACACGGTGAAGGTTTAATGCTGTGTTCCAGTGTGGGATGAAGCCGGATTGATCTGGGTGAATTAGAGCTTGTATTACTTTAACTAAGGAATTAACAAGAACCTTCGTGGGGATTTTCGGCTCAGCATTGAGAAGAGAAATAAGCCAATATGATGCACAGTCTGTTTTTGGCTTGCCGTCTTTATGAATTACGACGATGTTAGCTATGCGTTGATCAAACGGAAGTTCTCCCAACTCCCTACTTTCCTCGAACATGGCTTTAAGGTAAGCAGATATTTTATCTGGGTAGAGTTTATAGAGGTCTATGGGTATCCCATTAGGGCCGGAGGCCTTACCGGATTGAAGCCATCAAATGGCCTGGGCTATTTCGCCTGTGGTCAGAGAGCTATCCATTAGTTGTTTATCAGTCGGAGGAGAGTGGGCAGGGTAATGTCTCTTAACAAGTCTGTGGAGTCTGCCTCAGCATAAGGCGTCCCCGCCCTATAAACCGCCTCGAAATGTGTAGTGAAATGAGAAGTGATGTTCTCGAGTTTTATGATTTTGGTGTAAAAAGCATCGTGGAGGACTGGTACCAGCCTACTTGCCCATTCTCTCTTGTCTAACCACGCTATCAGTTTTCCCGCCTTGTCCCCGCCTCATAGACTCTTCCAAGCTTTTCTTGTCCCTGCGTTCGAGTTGCATCCGTAACTAGAGCTACATATTCGCCCTGCTTAAGCTGCAACAGGTGGAGTGTCTCAGGAGAGTTTTGCTCCTCCAGTTCTCCCTCAAGTCAAAGAATGTCAGCTTCTATGTCAGACACCGATTTCTGCTGTTCTCGTTTGTGACCTGATATTAAGGACAGGGCTTCCCCCCCTAATCAACATTTTTAAAGGCCTTCCAGAGCGTTTGGCTTGAGGCCACTGTGTACACATTCTCTGTGAAGTAACTGTCTGTAGCAGCTAGGAGATCTTTGCATATTTTGGGGTTATGAAGGTGCCAAGGGTTGATGGTGGTGATACGACCCACCCACACACGGTCTATGAGAAAATGTACCCATAGTGGCGAATGATCGGAGATGCCCCTAGGTAAGTGTCGGACCTCCTGGATCTGTGAGGCTTGAGAGCTGGGAACCAGGATGTAATCAAGGCGGGAAAAACTGTGGTTAGCTCCGGAATGGAATGTGTATTGCTTTGTGTTAGGGTTGAGTTGAGTGTGCGCCAGGTATCTATTAGTCCCATGGCCTCAAGGAAATCTGGCAGTCCGTAGGAAGCGGTCCTCAATTCACGAGGGGAATGCCAGTCCAGTTCGCCCGAGCACACTAAATTAAAGTCACCCCCAACACCAACAGTCCCTCCGGTAGTGAGAGAAGGGTGGTACAGAGGTCCTGGAAATTAGTTGACTGGAGGCCAGGCGGGATATAGATAGATAGAAGTGTGAGGATCCGTCCCTCCCAGGAGCCAGATATTCCTACATAAAGACCCATGTCATAGCAACTATGGGCAAAGTGAGCAAGCTTCCCCGGGTTATGTCTGATCATAATCCATTGATTTTAGACATTGTAATCCCAGTACAAAATAAACCAACCTCAAATTGGACTTTTGAGAGAGCCCTGCTACAAGATGCTAAGTACATTGAACTCATGAGAGGATGGCTGAAAGGATTTTTAGAAGTAAACAGAGGAACAGCTCCACCCGCCATAGTCTGGGATACAATGAAAGCAGGCATAAGGGGGGAGACACTTAGCTATTCAATCAGACGAAACAAAGCAGAAAAGGAGGAGATGGCAGGGAAAATAAGAACGGTGGTGAGGATTGAGGAAGAACTTGGTGTTGCTATTCGATCTAAACAAGACATTATCGCAATATCGCAGAGATTAACAGTGGCTAAAGCAGCAGTGGGGGAGATATTTGCATCTAAAGCAGCAGGGAAATATTTGGCTTGGAGGAAGGAACAGTATGAATATAGCGAACAGATTGGCCGATTATTAGCTATACGAACAAGACAGGCAGCTACAAAGGGAGATATTGTGGAAATAATGCTTCAAGATGGTAGTATGGTAACAGCACCTAGGGATGTATGTGGAAGGTTTCAAGAGTTTTATCAGCTACTCTATAACCCTGATCAAGGAGGGGAGATACATGAGATAGAGGAGTTTCTAGAAGGAGCAAATCTAGAAAAACTCGATGCGGCTGATAAAGGGGCTTTGGAAACAATGCTCAATCGAGATGAAATGCACAGAGCAATTTTGGATCTCCCAGCAGGGAAAGCTGTTGGTCCGGACTCTATCCCATTAGAGTTTTACAAAATCTTTTATTCTGAAATAGAAGGGGATCTTTTTAATTTAATAACTAATATTCAGAATGGTATTTCCCCCCCAGAGTCGTGGAGCGAAGCAATCATGATTGTGTTTATTAAAAAAAAAAAACCTCCAACAAATCCTGGGTCATATAGACCAATTAGCTTAATGAACAGCGATGTGAAAATATATTTAAAAATTATGGCAAATAGATTAGGGAGTGTAATTGGTAGGATCGTATCCCCTAGACAACACGGGTTTATCCCTGGGAGAGGAACTGCAGAGCACATCAGGAGAGTACTAACTCTGTTTGATGGAACAGCAGCCTCACGAGACCCTATGTCATTAATATTATTAGATGCAGAGAAGGCATTTGATAGGGTCTCGTGGGGATTTCTTTGGGCAGTGCTAGAGAAGGTAAATCTAGGGAGTATTTTTATAAAAGCTGTAAAGGCATTATATATTAATCCAAGAATAAAACTTAGAATTATGGGTGAAATGAGCAATACGATAATTATTGGGCGGGGAACCAGACAGGGGTGTCCCTGCTCTCCACTCCTCTTTGCCCTATATATAGATGCATTTATACGAAGAATAGAGCAGAACATAGACATACGACCAATCGTCTTGAACGGGTACGAAACAAAAATTTTGGGGTATGCGGACGATTTGGCGGTCACATCATGCGATCCTGAACTGGCATTACGAGCAATAGAAGAAGAGGCAGCTATATATGGAAATTTATCAGGATACAAGCTAAATGTAGACAAAACACAAGTCGTAATAAATCAAAAAATAGTGATGGTAGATCGAAGAATCACAGGAACCGCGATATATTTGGGGGTTTTAATTACCTCTGATATGTCGACAGTGGTGGCAAAAAATATAGAACCTATAATAAGCAAAGCCAAACTTGACTTCAATAGACTAAATAATCTACATTTGACCACAATTGGCCGGTGCAATTTGATAAAAATGTCCTTTTTACCTAAAGTACTTTATCTTTTTAGGACTATCCCCTTGCTATTTGATAATAAATGGTTTAGGGAGCTTGAAGGGGTAACAAACAGGTTTATTTGGGCAGGAGGAAGAACACGCCGCAGCCAAAAAATTTTGTCGCTACCCCGAGAACGAGGCGGGCTGATGCTCCCCGATTTTAAAGCCTATTATTGGGCAACTGCCCTACAATATATAAGAGGAATGCTGGGGGGGATATAACAGATAAATGGAGAGGGAGGGATATGATTCCGGATGTATATGAACTTTTGGTTAAAAACTCAGTTAGATGGCTTCTCAAATATGATGAGAAAAGCTACTACAAAAAGGTACGTTTCAAGACTCTGGGGGCCGCAATAACAATCTGGTCTACCATAAAAAAGAAGATAAAATTGGGTAGAATAAATTATTATACACCATTATACGGGAATCCATCGCTCCCAGGAGTATTTCATGACTCTGTAATGAAAGGCTGGGAAAGGCAAGGAGTAACAACTTTAGGAGATCTTATAGGGACAGCAGGGACAATTATCACTTACGAGAAGGCGCAACGTCTATATAATTTAAGACATAGAGACTTCTATAAATATCTACAAATTAGGTCAGTTTTATCAAGGAAGCGTGGTGGGGGTGTTGATATGCAAAAGATAGATTTAATGGAAGACATAAGAAAAGAAAGAGGATGCTCCATATCGCAGCTATATGGTGAAATATGTAAATATAAAGAGGATGACTCTAAAAAAATGTATGAGAAATGGGGAATAAAATTGGGGCTGACAGGGAATGAGGCTGAGAAATCGTTAAAACTGTCAGATACCGTGCTGAGAGCTACAAATTTGCAAACTCAGCAATATAAAACATTGTTCGAATTATATCATACTCCCCACAGGGTGGCACAATGGGGTGGAACAAGAGGTATAACCTGTCCAAGATGTCAATCCACCCAAGCCGATACTATCCACATGTTTGCCTCATGCCCTGCTCTAGATGAGTACAAAAAAGAACTGGAACAGTTCTTCAATAATTCGTTGGGAATGAGTATAACATTGCTGGATGAGGTAATGATTTTAGGAGTAACAAAGGATGGCTTGGATATTCCTCATCACAAGTTTTTCTATATAGCTATGGCACTAAGCAGATTATGTGTAGCGTCGCTATGGAAAGATCCCCGACCACCGACATTACAACAATGGGTCTCGAAGCTGCTGGCGATATGCACTCTGGAACAGGCTTTATATGAGAAAAAGGGAAGGGCAAGAAGAGAAGCTGCGAGACGAATCTGGGCTCCTATAACAGAATGGAAACGAAGGCTGGGGGAGGTGTAAGCATACAGTGAGATATCTATTAATTGGCTTTACTCTGAGTTAATAAAAATCAGTGTAGGCAAAATTTGTATGATGAATTTATGAACTTATGAACATACCTTAAGGACAGATTTGGTAAAAAGAAAGTTTTCTGATTTACTTATCCTGGTGAATTACATAATGAAAATGAAAAATGTAATGTTGATGTTGATGAACAATAACATTTTTCAAAAAAAAAAAAAAAAAGAAGTGTGAGGATCCGTCCCTCCCAGGAGCCAGATATTCCTACATAAAGACCCCTGTCATTGGTCAAAGTGGAGGTTTTGCTAAGAGGGAATGCGTTCCTAACCATAATGCCTACCTCTCTGGAGCCAGTCGTGAATCCCGCATATGCTACTAGGTTGTATCCTTATTGGTGCATCGCACTACAGGAGTGACTCATGAGGTGTGTCTCTTGAAGAAGCACAACATCCGGGGCCTGCTTCTTGATATAGTGCAGGACTATACTTCGCTTAATTTTATTCTACAGCCCATTGGCATTCCAGCTCAATATTCTAATGCTTTTGTCCCAGTGTGTGTGCATTATAGCGAAGTGTGTTTTTTGTGCTTTCGCTGTGCCTGTAGTTATGCGTAGATGAAAAGAACTAAGAATGTAAAACATCCCAGTGAACCCCTCCACCAATAACTCTCCCGCGTCCCTGCCCTCTGGACCTAGAACTGCCCATACCAAACTGTCAAAAAGCCGGTCACCCAATTTCCAACACTAAAAAATAACTAAAGTTAGAAAGGAGGAGGAAAGTCAACACTCCATCTCCCCGTCCCCCAAATCCCTAGGTCCACGTTGAGTTTCGCTGGTGCGATAAGGAGCATGATGAAATGATGTCCAACTGTGGGGCCTCATGGACCCTGTTACCTGGGGGAGATCGTACAGACGACAGGGGCACCCAGCAACTCTCATTCTCGAGCCTGCAACTCTTAATCTTCTCCCCCGCTCCTCTCTACGGGGCCGCCGATGACGCGACTGTCCAGCCAATTTGATGCCACTTCTGGATTGTCAAAAAACCATGTCATTCCCCCAGATTCCACGCGGAGAAGAGCTGGGAACATCATGGCATATTTAAGTCCCTTGTCCCTGAGTTTTTTCTTGACGGCCATGAACGTTCAATGTTGCTTCTGTACCAACTGTGTAAAGTCCAGGTAGGAGGAGAGGATCGCATTTTCATAGCTCAAAGGGGGTGCAGATCGCGCGTGCTGCAGAATTGCGTCCCTGTCTCCGAAGTTTAAGACGCAAGCTATTAAGGGGCGCGAAAGTGCACCAAGTTTGGGTTGTCCACCCGTGACTCTGTGTGCGCTCTCTATGGTGAAGAATTTTCCCAGTCCCTTAGGTTTGAGGTGGTTTAAGATGAGGTCTTCTAAGAACAGGTCCGGCGCGGGTCCTGCCAATTTTTCAGGCACTCCCAAGATGCAGACGTTGTTGTGTCGAGACCGCCCTTCGCAATCATCCAGTTTACGTTCGGCCATCTCACAGAAGGATTTAAGATCTCTCACCTCTTGTTGGAGCAGAGATACATCGTCTGTCAAACTGGTTGTCTTTATATCCAGGGACTTAACTTTCTCGTTCATTTTCATAAGATCGGACCGAATGAGGTTCACATCAATAGACATAGTGTCCAGTTTGTGTTCTAAAGATGATTTAACACCGTTGATGGCTGCTAGGACGTCCTGCAGCGTCAGGTCTGACGCGGTACTCTCGGGGTCTTCCACCACCCTAGTAGTGTGGCGCAGATCCGTCGGCGAGCCCTTTGGAATTGTGTACCAGTCCTGTTTGTTCGTATGGACCTGTCTCGTGCCCTGGGGCCCTTATCCGCTTCTTGTATACCTGCCATTCTTCTCCCGAGCCCCCAAGCCCTCCGGCTGGGTCTGGGCCGAGTCCTCCGTCGCTGGCGTGGGGAGGAACTGCAAAGATGGCAGGACCACTGCACTAACGCTGTCTATTCACAGCGGGTGCAGGGGTCGGGTGTAGTTGGCACAATAGATATATCCGCCCTATGTGGCAGTATCCGGCTGGTGAGCTATTGTCTGATCACCTCACCTCTGGAAATCATTGTCCCTCTGCGGTAGCCACTCAGACCAGGGTGGGTGTCATAAGAGTATAGGAAGACGCTTCAACAGTTTCATTACTTTCACATTGAGCAGGGTCCTTTTCTTTTTGATGAGTTCCTCTCGAATATGGATGTTTAGTATTAAGACTACTGTAAATATCTTTTGTTAACAGATTCCCCTGACGAAGGGCTATCCCGTTATGCCCGAAATGCATTGGGATTTTTTATATTTCTGGATGCTGATGTGAAGCTTTATATGTTCTACGTTACTTACCTTAAAGAATGTGAATTAAACATCTTTGGTTACAAGACACCAAGACGAGTTGTTTCATGAATGTCCTGCTATGTTCGGTTATTGTTTACTTTTGATGCTGCACAGAGTATAATGTATTAAGCCAAGAATTAAACTAATGTATTATTGTTTAAACTGTTGAAGCGTCTGTGACGCCTATAGTAGTGCATCGGGTTACTCCAGATCACTGTCTGGAGATTTTCTTTTCGTGTCAAGTTTCGGTAGGCTTGCAGGGCCTCTTACCCTTTGCACACATTGCTGAGAAAATGTTGGTTTCATTATGTTAAGTTTACTGTATGCTGATTAATTTTGATTATTGAGTGCATTTAGGCTGCTACTACTCACATAAGAGTATAGGAAGGCATCATATTGAGCAGGAGGTGGTTGTCAGCAGGGAGCGAGGGCAGCCGCATGCGTTCTCCCGCAGGGTGCTGAAACCCACCTTGATCATGTAAAGTCAGCGGCAGCGCGTCCAGATTGACCGCCTCGACAGAGCCCAGGTCTCAGGGTGGGTTCTCTTCTTTTGATGCCGCGCACCGGCACCCTGTAAAGGCGTAGCGAAGTCTGCAGCTATGGATTCAGCCACCGCTGGCTGTCATGTGCTTGCTGGCGATGAGGCAATCACATCCCAGCCTCTGAGTACACCCCGCCAACAGACACCACAGGGCTGCTGGAGCTGCGCGAGGGGCAATTCGTACCACTATGGCGGGCAGGTTAATGAAGTGCCGGCTCCATCAGGTCGCCGCCCCGATCTCCAATATATTTCTGCGGGCGCAACCATCCCTGCACGATCTAGGGGGGGGAGCCCCGCCACGGTTGCCAAGGTTGACGGCGCTGCCACAGGGTGTAGCGACGCAATAAGTGCCGTGGATTCCACGCCGACTGACGACTTCCGGTCCAAGTGGCCGGCTCCACCCCACACCTCGCCAGCAGCTTCAGCACGCCAGCCCCGACGTCTATTAGTTGTCAAGGCCCAAATAGATGGGGCCTCGTATCTCCGGTCCCAGGCATCACTCGGGGTTCAGAGTGGCATGAAACGGCTAACTCGCCTTCCGTTTCAATTGAAGGACCTACTGGGGCAGGATTACTGACAGGATGTCCAGGTCAGGGAGACGGTCTCAATGGAGATGAGGTCTCAGGCGGCCATCTTGGTCCAATTCTTGGCCTCTCCCCATGTAACAGATTATTCAATTTATGTACTGGAAAGAAAGTGGTAAAAATAAACTTCAATCAGCAAATTACTATAAACAGGGGTGGATTATTTGAGGTAAGTGACAGCGTGACTGATGCTCTGTGGTGGAGAGTAGCTGGAGCAGCATAATTTAGGCTCCACATTTTATCTGTCATGAATATACATTTATAGTGATTATTGATTTCACTTTGTGTGTGTACTTCATGTTTAATTCACATCCGTTTTAACTCTATAAGGCTTAACTTGACATAAGACCTTGAAGCAAAATGTTTTCTTTAATTTGCCAGAGTATTAACTTTTCCTTCTACAGGAACTTTATCATACTATTCATTCACTAGAGAAAGACTTTAGGGGGTCATTACGATGCCGGTAGACTGACCGTTTGACCGTCTCACCGCTGCAGCCACGATCCAGCTCTGACCACCGAGGCTGGGAAAGTTCCCCCGCCAAATTATAATGCAACCGGTGTTGCTGCACAGGTCTCAACCATGACGGTGCACATATCCCTGAATATGTCGCTGCAAGTGTGTACAAAATCAAAAAAAACATGTGAATTGTACACACATGCATGACATATGTGGGGAAATGCCTTGTGCGCCATGTACCCCATTGCTGGAGTGTGCCAGAATGTGCATGGTCCAGTCAATGAGGATTCATATCGCAGAAGGACTTACCTGGATTCCGGCTCCACAGGGTCGTACAGCTGTTCAAGTGTAGGAGGGACCTGGAGAAATGGCTCAATGGCAGAGACTGAGGTGAGAAGCAGAATTGGGTGAGTATGCACCCCCAAAACATTGGTTTCTGATGACTCAAGGTAGTCGGTCAGACTGCCACAGTTGGGTCGTCAGAAACCCACATTGTAATTTGGACAGTGTTTTTTTTCTGACCACCATGTCAGCGGTCGGAGAAAGGCTTAAGGAGTTGGAGGTCTGTCAGCGGTTGGTTGGAATAAATGATGCATGCATCGGAATCCGTTGGTCAGACTGATGGATTCCAATGAGACCTCGGCTGTCCGACTGCCTCCGAAAGGACTGTGAAAGTTGGTCTGACCGGCATTATAATGGCTCCCTTCGTTTTTTTTATTAGACCATAGAATGACCTGTGGGGAGGATGTTGGCAACAAACCTAGAAAAATAATGGTTAGGGAAGACTTTCTGTTTATCGCTCACCAGGAAGATGAGGTGCTCAAGGTTGCCAGCTGTGAGCATGGTTTCGAAGAGATGGGAACTAAAAGGAATATGTTGATGTCTCTGTCACATTCATCAATTTGGTTGGTTGTTGGTAGTGAAAAGAGAGATAGGTATGTTTTTCGAGCAACTGCTATATTTAATTGGTGGTCCCATAGCTAGTTAGTCAAACTTTCCCTTAACTCTGAGAGGGAACAGCTCTCTCTCTTGCTGGGTTTTTCCAAAGTATAAAGCTTCACGCTGAACACTTCTTTATTTTCCTGAACTTCTACAAAACTTTCTTTTCATGTTGACATCTTCTATGCTCCCTGGATAGAACTCCCTGTTAGCTAATTCTGCTTTCAATCTATGTTGAGAATAGAAAAGGTAAGTTTCTTCATGCAACACCTATTTGCGATAATTAGTTTTATCCGTGTTGTGGCTGCTACCATTCTGTATCTCCTATTATTACAACTCAATTTATTGGCACATTTCAGACTCCAGACTATATTGTTTTAGCTTAGGAATCTATTTTTAATTTTTTCATAAACAGAATGGATTAATATCCCAAAAGAAAACCATGTTATCCAAATTATTGGTTCCTGGTTCTCATTGTGAAGTCACATTGGCTTCACAAGTTGGAAATGTATTTCTGAGATATCTCCCTTATAGTGGTTCAAGTCAATTAACAAAAGTCCACACGACCAATGGGAAAGATATTTGATGATCTTGCGAAAAGATTAATGTGTAAGGACGGGAGTGCCATCACAGCCTTAGGTAGCGTGAAATGCTCATAAGTAAGGGGAAAACAAAGAGGCGGTGAAAAGTAACCAGTCGAGATAGGAAACATGATTGGAAAAAAACAAATTAGACTCTCTCGAGTGAGACTATGCTCTTCCCTGTGTTTACCAAGTTGGCTACACAAGCGAGTTCCTTTTCAATTCAATTCAATTCAATAAAACTTTATTTTGGTTTTTGTTCAAACCCATAAAAGTACATATACAATAATGCTAGCAATTAATAATAATTTTTGTTAAAAACACAACACATAACCTAACAAAGTACAAAGGTGCAAGGATATAATTTCTTCATTACATGAGACCCGAAGATTGGAAGAATTCATTGCATAAGGCCCGGTACAGATCCATACATTTTCTATATTTAACAGTTAATTTTAAAAATTCAGTAACTTGGAGAATACTATCATTGACAATATGACTGGGATTTTCAAACAATTCGGGACGCCCCAGTCTAGAGAAACTGGATTTCAGATATTTTATCCATGGGATAGCCAGTGCCTTGTCCTGAGACAAACAGCCCATCACAATCAGATGTGTCAGTGGGATGTCAGGATTCAACCACAGTTTTATCCAGCAGGTCAGTGGGTGTAGGGAGAAGGTGTCACACATATATTGTGTCCCCAATTCTTCATGAACTGCAAGATTGGACGTACCTGAGGGGACACACAGGAGACGCTTCATAAAAGAATTTTCAACAATCTGCAGCTGTTCACCACTGACATACCCCCATATTTCACTACTGTATATAGCCGTGGCCACTGATTTGGCATTATAAAGTTGCAGCATGGTGCCAGTAGGTTTTTTCCCCAATTTCGAAGCAAAATTAAAAATAGAGGTGTTCACCCTGACCAGTTCTCCTTTCTTTTTAAGGAGTTGGGGCCCCAGTTTAGTTTAGTATCAAAAAGGACCCCAAGGTAGGAGAACGTTTTTGCTATGGGGATTACTGCATCGTCTATTTTAAATAGAAAATTTCTTCTGGGTTGTTGACCTACTTGATGACAAATGATTTAGAATTATTAATCATTAGATCTCTATCTGTCATAAAGGACTTAAAAGCATTTAAAAGAGATTGAAGGCCCCTTTCAGTCCTGGATATTAATACTGCATCATCTGCATATAAAAGAACTGGAATACCCCACCGACCGACTCTGGGACAGTCAGCCGACAACTCCTGTAAAACGCTGTCCAGATCATTAATATAAAAATTAAAAAGGAAAGGAGCCAAGATACATCCTTGGTGGACTCCCTTTTTGATATCAAAATTGTTTGTCATGCCCAGGTCCTGAGAGTATCTAACATTAGCTCTGGTATTGCTGTGAAGATCTATAAGAAAATCAACAATACCACTGTCCACCCCCTTCGCCCTCATGGACTGACACAGCTTCCGCCTGTTCATACAGTCGAAAGCTGAGGACAGATCCATGAAGGCGAGGTGGATGGTACCCCTATGAACCACTGTGTACTTACTTAAAATTAAGAATAGGTTAAGGCATTGGGTTATTGTTGAGCGACCACTGCAGAATCCATACTGGAAGATGGACATGATATTATTTTCCACCACCCAACCTGAAAGTCTCTGCTGTAGTATCCTTCCTATTATCTTTACCATGGAGTCGATAAGCGAGATGGGTGCAAGAATTGGTCACTCGTGGACCGGCCCATCCTAAAACCGTACTGGTTGTCTGAGATAATGTTGTTTCCTCTGTCCACTCAGTCAACCGGTTTAATATCCCCCTGCCCAAGATTTTGGCAGATACATCGATCAAAGAGATCGGTCGATAACATTGGGGGTCGTCCCTGTTTGCCCTTTTGAAAAATAGGGACAATAATAGCCGTTGACCAGGAGGGCGGTAAACCACAGCAAATTGCTGTGTTTATAACCCTGGTGATTATAGGGGCCCATAATTCCACAGAGCTTAGGAACAGATCAGGCGGGATACCGTCTGGGCCGGGGGCTTTGTTTTTAGTCAGGCCCTCAATCCCGACCTTGATTTCCTTTATTGAGAAAACTACGTGCTGGCCCTGGTCAACATTCCCTTGTTCGTCAGATGTTCCCACTTCGTGATTATGTAAACCCTTATAGTGAGTCATCCACATGTCAGGCGTGATGTTTGTTCCTATTTCAGGGGCTTTGTCGTCCTGGAATGTAGGTCTATTAATAATCCTTCAGAATTCTGTCATATCCCTCTATTCCCCCGCCTCCCTTAAATCTGCCCATCCTTCTGCTTATAGAGCTAGTTTCCTCCTACTCAGCTCGCTCTTATATTTTTTCCTGCATAAGGCAACTCGTAGGGCGTCCCTTGGCCTCCTTTTTATACTATCTTTAAGCTCCCTCAGGGCCCTGGAACAATCCCGATCAAACCAGCGCGGCTGACAGCAATTTCTTTTTTCCGGGACACTAGTTTTTAACAGGCCATCTACCAAACCAGCAATCTGCTCAAATGCTGAGAGTAGCTGTGGCCCTTCTACTGTCGTATCTAAACACGCCTCAATAGCTGATTTCCCACTCTCCATCAGAGATCTATAAATCCTTTCTCCATCAATTTTGGACCACCTAAGGCGTCTACCCTGATCAGTGACCCTCTCAATTATCGCATCGGGCTTTCTCCCTCCAGGGCAAGCCCGATAAAATACATCTAGTACTAGGGGATTATGATCACTAAACAGGTTCCATTCGATCCCGACTCTAGAGATTCTATGTTTAAAAGCCCTTGAAACTAGAATATAATCGATATGAGGAGCATCCTCTACCCTTAAAAGTTGGTGGGAGGATACCATCCTGCGGTATATTCGCCATATCCATGGTATGAACCAGGTCATGATTATGCAAGAGTTTGGTTAAAGCATGACCTTCCACTGAGTGCTCAAAATGAGCCCAGTTGTCCACTAGACAGCGCAACTAGGCCACATCTATTGGGAAGAGAGCCGGACAGAGGTGACAGTTAAGGTCCCCCATAACCAGAATATTTTGAGCATGGGTCCCCGATCCCCCAACAAAATCCTGGCACAATCTGCACTCCAATTCACTTATCAGTGCATTACAGCCTCCGCCTGCTACGTTATTATAAACGTTGAACATGGTCAGTTTTAACCCTTTACCATTGAACTGTACCTCTTGAATGTCATGTGAGTTACAGTTTAAGGTCGACCATGTGCCATGGAGGTTCAGATCTACATATAAAGACAACCCTCCCATAGCCCTACCTGATCTGGATTTCTTTACAGGGACAAAGAAACATTTATACCCTTGGTTATGTAGGGAACTATTGTCAACCACCCATGTTTCTTGTAAGAAAATTATATGGAACCTGCTTATATACTGGCGCCATTCTTTATTTTTAAATTTAGATGCAAAACCGACTATATTCCAGGACACTTTTCTAACTACATAGTCATCTGCCTCCCCTCTTTTACCTCCCAATCCTATGCCTTGTGCGGATTCGGTTTGCCCGTCATCCGCAGCCACGTCGTCAATCGCTGTGTCCTGAGAACAAATATGCTTTGGGAGGGGGACATATGCATTACCATTATTGGTTGGTTCTATGATCAATGGGGACACCTTTTGTGAACCAACAGCATCATCATCTGCTGTGCCCCCAAAGAGCAGTCAGTCAACTCCCTCCATGCCCGCTAAAGCCACGAAACGGTTATAAACGGGTAAGGAGCGATCAACCTGTTGGTGAAAAAGTGGCCTCGATCGACCTTCCTGCATTTGAAATGAGGGCCCAGAACCAGCATTCTGATGTCGAGGTAGGGGCCCAATGTGATTGCTCTGGTAATGAAACAGGGGCCTAAGATTAAGTACCGGAGCCACTATACCTCTGGGATAGAAGTAAGTCAAATTGCGTGCAGTGATTGAGTTACTACCATTTTGGGGGAACCAATTTACGATGTGTCTGACTGCTCTGTCATCTCTGAAATTTATTATAATGATATCACCCATTATATCCTTAGTTCTTTGTCCCAGCCAGGGGAGACGCCTGACATTAAGAATTACCCCATTTATATTTGGTGGTAGTGGACAATTCTGTCTCAGCCAAAATATAACTTTATTTTTCAGCTAATACTGATCTTCTCCACTACCCTCCTCTAAAACTGGCACTCCTGTAAGAACCACCACATACGGAACTGCTTCCGGAGGCAGTTCTACTCTGTGCCTCTTAGGTGGAAATACCCTAGCAGTGTTTTCTTGGCCATTAGATTTAGGGGCATTTCCTAGGAAATTCGATTTTGCGCCTTCCTGTGCCTCCTTTTCTTTATTTTTGATATTGAACCCTGCTGTTTTGAGGGGCAATGATTTCGGAAGTTTTGGTTTAGCCAAATTAGTAGTTTTTATTACTTTTTGGGCAATGGTAATTGGGGGTAACACAGGGGTTGGGGGTGCTGGTATTGACTTTGATAAGTCCTTAATTGCCACTTTAATTTCCCCAATAGCCTGTTCTAGATTCTCCAACTGATGGGTTAATCCTTTTAGCCTCTCTACTAATGGCAATGTGAATGATCTCATTAATAATTCTATACTGCCCATTAGATCAGTACTAGATAGATCTTTTGGTGGGAGGTGTGTTGGAATAGCTATTAAAGGGGTTGTAGGTGCGTTAGGTGAGGAGCTTTTGGAGTGCCCAAAGTTATTATGAGTGGTCTTATTTTTCTGTAAAGAGCTCCCCCTCTTTCTCCTTCTTTTCGACGGTGGGCCTTGGGCTCGGGGGGTTTTGAGAGTTTCCTTTAATTTATGGACTGGGTCTACTCGTGGTGGCAGAGTGTCCGGCAGGACTTCTACCTCTGGTGTCAAATTACAGTGAGAAGCTGAATCGTTTGTAATCGAGTCATTGGTTGCAACTAGTGGAGGGGTTCTATCTTGCAAGAGTAATGGAATACTGTCATTAAAGGATGCCTCGCAGCCCTCATTTACACAAGAAGTAATGTGAAGTGGTGAAATCGCTAGCTGTAGCGGGCCCAGGGATGAGCGCTTGTTCTTAATAAGTTCAATAGAGCGACGTCTCTCAGCCCATCGCTCTGCAAGAGCGATTTCCCTATCAGTCCCTGTGGCAACCCTAGTTATATAGTTGTCAAGTGTGCCTTGATTAGCTCCTCCTGCCAATAAAGGCTTGTCCTTAGAGGGAGACGACATCATGATGGTCACTAATCACTTTTCACTATAGGGGCCTATTCAAACCACTCTAGCATAGTCATCTCAAGCGGGTCAATTAATAAACTTTTTTAACAGCCAAGTTAAATGTTTTAAGTAAACCATCTTACTACCACGTTATGCGAGGAGTCTTTATCAAGAAATGTTTGTCGATAAGGGGGTGCCAGCACGGTCTCCTACGGTCTCTGAGGGCCTCAGAGAGCCCGCCCTTTGCCCGGGCTTCGCCGGCGCTCCCGCGCAGCGGCAGGCAGGGTCCAATATATAGAGAGCACACGGAGTCCAGTGGGCGGGGCTCACAGGGCAGACAGGACCAGGTGCAGGTCGTCAGTCCGGGGCTCCTGGGACTTGCAGTCCCTACCGCGTAACTCTCCGCCCCTCAGGAATGTCTCGTAAGTTGTTGATTACCCCCAGATACCACACGGGGTCTCCAGCCCAGGCAATGATCTTGTCTCCCGGTGCAAAGGCCGCAGCGCAAGTTGTAGCGCTGTTTTACGTTTCAAGGGGCTAGTCTGCTCCTCCCACCAAGGGCTCTTGCAAACCCCCAACAGTGTCGATAGGTCTCCCGCCGACCGCAGGGATACAGGGGATTAAATGGACACGGAGCCCAGTGGGCGGGGCTCCCAGGGCAGACAGGACCAGGTGCAGGTCGTCAGTCCGGGGCTCCTGGGACTTGCAGTCCCTACCGCGTAACTCTCCGCCCCTTAGGAATGTCTCGTACGTTGTTGATTACCCCCAGATACCACACGGGGTCTCCAGTCCAGGAAATGATCTTGTCTCCCGGTGCAAAGGCCGCAGCAGCACCCGCGAAGCGTGTGCGGCAAGTTGTAGCGCTGTTTTGCGTTTCAAGGTGCTAGTCTGCTCCTCCCAGCAAGGGCTCTTGCAAACCCCCAACAGTGTCGATAGGTCTCCCCTCAAGTCAATCGCAGGCCTCTAGGCCTGATAATAGTTCAAATTTATTTTGGGTTGGGACATCAAACCCATTCCTACAATGGTTGCTAAGATTGTTAAGTTGTAACCCGGGAGGCGGATAACTGGTGAGGGGTCTCGCCCTTGAATTATCTCTTGTGAGCCAATTACCTACCTGGATAGGTAGTGTCAGGCCACTCCCAAAAGCGGGCCTGTAGAAAAAGCCCAGTGGGAGCAATTCAATTGCACTACCAGTCATTCGTTGATGACATTGTCCGTCGGATAATAAATAGCCAGCAGTGGAAGGGTTATCAAAATTAACAATGATACAGTCCCCATTCTTGTTTGTACTGCCAATCCAACTGACCCTACGGAGCATTAAAATATTGTTTGCAACATTCATCCTCCCCAGGGTGTTTTGATTAAGCCAGTAGGTTGTTTTATTCCATAGTTGCTCGTAGCTCTCTGACTCCCCGAATGGGAGAACAGGAGCATTCCCCAGTATGATCACGTATGGGGTCACCTCTGGGGGTAGACCAATGACTATGGGACGGCGGGTCGCACTGACTTTTTCGTCCGGTCTCGGTTGGAAGTCGGGTAAGGGCATATCCCTCCTAGTACTTGAATGTTGTGAGGTAGAAACGGTTGCATCAACAGGACCTGGAGGGCTTGAGTTATTAATTGCTGGGGCAGTCGGATTGGTACTACTACTGGATGTCTTGGATTTCCTGCTAGTGGTAGAAGGAGGGTTTGCTATATTAGTAGTGGGAGCTGTAACCGCTGTTTGCTTTCCATTCCCCATGGAAGTTTCCAGGAGCAGAAGCCTGGATTCTAACCCAGTGAGCTTCAGCATAATTGGTGCCAACAATGTTTGCATAATACCTTCTAATTTCCCCCAGAACTCTCCCCCAACCAGTCACATTGTACATTTCGGGTGACACCACTGTCGGCTTTTCCCCCGGTGACATGAATTTCTGCTACCGTTATAACCTCACTACCTGTAGCTACGCTGGTCTCTTTAGGCACCCTGGTATTTTTTAGGGAGGTGGGTTTTCTTGAACAGTTCAAGACTAGCTTTTCTGTTTTACCTCTAGCCCTTAGTCTAGATTTTACTGGGCTCGGGGCCTGTTCAGGTGTCCTATTAATTAGGCTATCATTTATTGAGGAAATGTCACTATCTGGCTGCGTCACCGTTGGTTGGCCACGTAGGGGGGTTGTTAGCAACTCATTACTCAATAGAACAGGGGAGGCTGTTGCTCTTCCAAATAGAGGATCCATAGAGAGCCTACGTTCAGTCAGGGAGATTTCTTTATTAACTACTGACTCGGCCCTAGTCAAAAAGGCATCTAGGATCCCAACCATCCCGGTTGTACCGGTGTCTTTCTCTTTGCGTGGTGCCATATTAAACTCCCCAATCAAAGAAACAAATAATTTACCGCTTAAATAAACTTAAACCACACAAAAAAAATAATAATAAGTATAGAAACAAACACAATAGTATTTGCACCTTCTGAATTGAGACCACCCAAATATCGATTATTTATTGTTCATGTTGTCCTCTAAAATGAGATGCAGTTTCCATAAGTTCTTTGTGCCTTTAGGGACCTAACCGATTAAAAAACACTCAATGACAATGTAAGTCAAGTTTTAGCACTGACAGGAAAACCGTCCAAACGATCCCACTTAGCAGATTGTCACTTAAGCAAGTTGCAATTGTCCCTACTCACAGCGCACATAAAAGAGTGATATATTTGTCCTGCCTGATATATTCCAGCACTGTTGGAACTGGAATATATCTGGTACGATAATTAGTACCTCTTGACAATTACTGCCCTTGGAATGGGGTATAAAATGTAGATTTTGGTGGTTACAGCACACAAATCCGTTAGTTTAATTTTTTTAACGGCCATTTAGGCTCGGTGAACTTAAGCAGGATTTAACTAACAAAATGCATGCGGGTGATGTAGGGCTTATCACAGAGCTTGTAATTGTTACATGTGCTGCAAAAAGAATTAAAACCCTCATCGCAATGTATTGAGTTGACCAGAATCGGAGCATACGTAGGGCTCTCTGTTGATTGGGAAATACCGGGCTGCTGTGTTAGTCAGTAAGGAATAAACAATCGTGGCAGGGGGCAGGCAGGAGGTCACGTTCGAGCTGACCAATCGATTCACAGTCCCGCTAAGAAAACAAATATGAACTTGGAAGAAGATTCAACCTTCCTGGCCAAGTCAATCTTGGTGAAGTCAGTCAAATTCTCAGGTCATCAGCGTTACACTCCAGACCCTTTGGCGCTCAATGGATGTTTACGGTATAGAATACATTATTTTAATTGGCTTTGTCAAGTATTGCAATATGCATAGGATTTTTCCTTTTCCTTCAAAATACATAAGGGCAAATTGTCGAATTACATGCTGCAAGCAGTTAAGCAAATCCATTAACAAAACGAGCCTTTGAGACGCCACCAAATCCTTGGTTGACTTCACAGTCGTGCTCTCACGTGTACTTTATATGCTTTGGATGTATTTGTGAACTGCAGTGGAATAAAACTGTCTGTTTCCATTTCTAGCTACGGACATAGCCATCCATCCTCTGAAACGGCGTTTAGCAGAGGTCAGTGACAGGCAAATGACTCTTTATTATGGCATATTTTTATGGGCTCTTTGAGAGGGCTTGCGATTGATTTAAGCAGCGCCATTTAAAGAGCTCGCCAAATGTTTTCATTTCAATCAATGTATTCAAAGGAGAACAGATAATCCACTTTGTTTCCTGGGAAACAAAGTTAAGCTAACAGCATTCATATATACTATCAGACAATTGAACTGAGTTGGAGGTCGGCTGGGGTCTAACAAAGTTAGCTTCTTATGGCTGCTTGATTAATGGGTACAAACCTTGCTCGAGTTGTGGCATCCGTTGTCAGGTCAAGCCGGATTAACTTTAATGATATTAGGGCCTGATGCGTTTGCCTTTTGTTCAGTTTTGTGGAATACACGCAATAAATAAAGCACCAAAGAAAATAAAAAAGAAAAAACAAGAAAGAAATACCGTAAGATTTGTGAATATCTATGACTTGTTTTTACAGGGCGTTTTAGGAGAATTCTATAAATTCTATAAATGTACCATTAACTTCACTTTTAGTTGAATAAGGAGAAGACGATATGTTTGCGTACAATGCATGCACATACATGCTCTTCTCATGTTGCACATGTACTCGAAGGAGGCTTTTCTGAGAGGCGTGACAGCTCAATGAACCCTTCATTCCATGCTTCACCATGTTGAATGAATTCCACTTTAGCTCTATGAGTTTTTGTAGATTTAGTTCATGCACTTCAACCAAACAATGCAAAATATGTATGTCACATTTCCTGTTAGATTGCACCTTAGCCTTCGAGGCAAGCATATCATATTTTTTTGTTATGTTTGATATCAGTGACACCAAGCCCTAAATGAAGCCCTACTTGCTGATCGAGTTCTCAAAAAGTGATTATTTTTAGAACACATATTCTGAAAACATACTAAACTGTTGGGACAGGAATGTTCCATGTATTGTGAACAGGCATGTTCCCCTGCCCTGACTGCCTGACTGTGTAGCTGTTATTCTCACTTTTTATTTTTGATATTGTATTTATTTAGTATGTGCACATAGGCTGGTCATATTCCATACTATAAGAGGTCCTGAACATGTTTTTTACCTAAATGGGCTCACCAAGCATGTCATTTGTAACAGACGATTATAGTCCTTGCCATTAAGATTAGTTCATAGAGTGCTGGTTGCAACATACCCTGGTGTAAGGATCAATACTGTGACCAGACCTTTTTATTTGGCTTGGTGGAGTGGAGGCCTACTGGCCCATTGATGTAATGTTCAGATTTGATGCACTTGTGCAATCCTTACTCCTACCAACCAGAGTGCGTATTAAGCCCGCTCGAGTGTGTGGCCGATTTGGTACATGCAATCAGGGTTGGTTGGACTGGCCTGTAGTACAGTAGGTAGCGCCAGATGGGCCAGTCTGACCTGGTTGTGCCGGTTTTGTGGTGTGGTGAGACAGTTTTGTGGCTGTGTGTGAGTTGGGATTTGTAAACATCTTTAAAGAAAGTCTAATCAGAACTGTGGATGTTGCTATATCATTGCATCTAGCATGGATGGACAAGTTGCTCTTTGTAAGTAGAAGAGCAGGTATTTCAAATTTTTTATCTTTTTGATAGGGAAGGAACATAGGGACTGATTACGAGTCTGGCGGTCATTGACCATCAGACTCGCTTTGGCACAGCCGTGGCGGTCCTGTGGCCGCTGTATTCCGATTTGGCCATTTGGACCACCCACGCCTGCACCAGGGAACCGCCAATCCCTGGTGGGGTACAGTGGACAGGTGCATCCAATATGCAAGGCAGGACTGCTGTTGTCCACCTAGCATATCTCGAGTTTCCCCACCACCACCACTCTTTTCATAGCAAAGGCTGTTGGTGGGGAAACAAAGGAGGCCCTCCAGGGCCCCCATGCCCATGTCGCCATGGGAATGCATTCGGGGGGGCACAACATGTGCCCCCCTGTTTGCATGCATACCAAGATCCAGCACAGCATGGACTTCAAAGTCCATGCCGTCTGGAACTTCTTTTGCGTTCCCATTGCAGTGCCCATTTTCAGGGTACCGCTGTGGGAAAAGCTAAAGAAAAGGCCACCAGACATGAGTCGTACTTGTAATCAGGCCTGTAGTGATTTAAACTTCCTAATTTCTCAAATATTACCTTACATATTGCTCACAGCAAGCTCAAACAGGTGTGGTTCTCTACCCCCTCGGAGACCATTCCGACAGCATGTTTTATGTAATCAAGTGCTTTATTTACAAATGTGGGCCACTATTTTACTACTCAGATCATAAATGTGGGCCAATTTTATTTTGATGCTTAGGTCTATTTTCTGCCCCAGTCCATCAGTGCATGCAGAGTGTGATAGGTAGGCAGAGTAATAGATGCCAGTGCAGGGGCGTAACACAGGCCCCGCAGTGCGGGGGGGCCCCATGCTCCAGGGACCCCCTCACTCTCAGCGGAGGGAGACGGTTGCGCCTGCAAGCGAGCCTCTTCAGTCTTCACAAATAAAACGGTGCTCCTGCGCGCACAAATCGGCATAAATTAAACTGTAGAGCATGCCACGGTGACGGCCTTTAAGCTCTGAGTCTTCCCTCTCTTTCTGTCTCGCTCTTCAGTGAAATCCCAGACTTCAAGAAACGGGTATTACCCTCTCTTTCCTCCTTTCGTTTATTTGCTCCCCTGTGAAATGGATCCAAAATAGAAAAAAAACATTTTACTGGAAATGTTGTTGGGCTGGAGAGAAATAAAACATTCCAAATGTGAAAAATAAATAACTAATTAAAGCAAGACAGAGTGGTTGCTAGGTGGCCAGATTGATTTATTTACATCTAAACACAATAGCGCCACTTTACAGTGTTTGCCAGTGAAGTGATACTTTTGTTTTCTCATCTCTCTTTGAACAACATTGTTTTCCCTGTATGGGAAAGTGCACCTTGCCAGGAGGTACTGAAATACCTGCTTGATGGGTGAATTGGAAAACAAAATGTGTACAGCGACTGTGTGCTTACAAATGTGGTCTTTTTAAACCATACTGCCTATGTTTCGAAAGGATATAAGCAATGGACACTGAAACGGGTCCCTTCAAGGCCCTGTAGTCATGCAAAAGCACTCACTAATTTCAGAATAATGAGTGTAAAAGGAAAAAGGTAACCATGTTGTTCCTGCTTGCATTTCACATGTTTTACTTAATCTTGCATTCCATATGAGTGTTTGCTTTTTCTAGGAAGTTGTTAATTTTTTTTAGGCAGCATATTGCTCTTGTCTAGTGCATAATTAGAATTGAGTCACATCCAGGTGTTTATAGCGGGTCAGTGCAGTGCAAGTTTCTCAGAGTGGGGCAGTATGGTGTTCAGTGGGGGAGAGGATGTGACTCTATGGTCAGAGCTGCTGAAGGGCAACTGGTGAACTAGGTTCAGCCTTAATATCCAGGCTCCCAGACCACTCTCCCGAGGGAGCACATTCCTGTGCTACACCTTAGAAGGTGCTGCAAGATCCTAAATGCCCTGGTGTCTTAGCACCAGCAGGTGGACCCTAGCGGTGGCAAGTGTGGATTAACCTTGTAGACCTGTCCACTACTATCCATGAAGTTCACCTCCAGTCTTGGGGACAGAGCTATGAAGCAGCACACCATAGAGTGGCAGTGACTCTGTCACTGAGGTCACAGGACCCTTGAGCAGGGTGGCTCTAGGGCAGTGCGACCGCACCAGGCGCTAACTTCAGGTGAGGGTGTCGTGTTTGTAAGTATAATATGGCTTTAAAAGAACTTGCTGCCTCCTTCCTGGCCTCCAACATTTTTGGGCAACAATAAAAATGTCTTGATAACTACAGTGATTAATGTTCTTAGTAGAGAGAGATGGTGTTTTGTCTAGTGGAAGGTTTAACTCATGAAAATTAATGGCAGAGGTGTAATGTGCATGCTGCTAAGAACATGTGCCAGGCAGATCACAAAATGCACATAATGTGAATAGGTCAGTGGGTTACTACTTTTGTCAGAGAGACCCTATTGTTACTTGCAGTTAATAAGTTAAAATCCTAACATAGAACAGTGAGCTATTAACTGTCATGTAAGAGCTGCATGCAAACTTCAAGGTATACATTAGAGTGTTATGTTTTTTCCCCATTCTTTGATTATCCTAATGTTGCAAAAAAGGGTTCATTAGGGTAGAAATCAATTCTTTTTTTGATATAGCACTCCCAAAACTAAAAGTATGTCAGACTGTCTAGTATGTGAATGTCAGGTTAGGGTGAAGACAATAGTTCAAGGAAGAGTCAGTATTTACAGGTACATGTTTGATATGTGTCACTGACTTTTGACATCAGACTCAATCAACATCAGAAGGGTGAGGTATCAAGTGTATGGAATCCCAAATGAGGGGAACAACCCGTGCAAAGGACAGCAGATCTGAAATTATGAAGGGTGTAGAAAGTGACTTTCAGTTTAGTTTTAAGTATCTTACAGACCTTTGTGAAGCCCTTGGCCTGTGAGAGTCCTGATGAGTTCTCCCAATCCCTATGCAATGAAATCTCCCTCTTCTTAGAAAATAAAAAAGATGCCATCTACCAAAAGATTACAATGGCCAAGAGCTCTGGGGTTAGCACTAAATGCACTCTGACACCTTCCGATAACAATCAAACTAGGTTTACTGTTTTTCCTGAAACCAGTCAAACAGAAATTCTGTCTCTGATAAGTAACATCAAAACTGGTTCCCCGCTAGACCTCATTCCAGCTAAAACAACGGCCTTAATAGGCAATTTACTGTGCCCTATGATACAAACAATCATTAATCTTTCTCTTAAAGAGGGACAACTTCCTCAAGACTGGAAAAATGCGGTAGTAAACCCCATCCGCAAAAACACGCCCCTGTCATGGACAGATTTGTCCAACCTACGCCCATCTCCCTATTACCATTCCTAAGCAAACTGGCCGAGAAGCATGTGAACACCCAGGTGTCAAAATTCATCGAGGACACAGGGGGTCTGGACCATTTTCAATCTGGGTTCAGACCCAACTACAGCACCGAATCCGCGCTCCTCTCCGTGGCAGATAACATCAAGATGACACAGGATAGAGGAGGCTCCATGATTCTGGTGCTGGTAGACCTGTCTGCAGCATTCGACACTGTGTCACATGAGATTCTTCTAGGCTGTTTGCATAAAGTGGGGATTGGAGGTGTAGCTCTGTCCTGGCTGGAGAGTTTTCTCACCGGCCGCTCACAAAGCGTCAGCTTGGGCTCCTTTCGTTCCATCTCTAGGGAGCTCACCAAGGGGGTTCCACAGGGCTCATGCCTAAGCCCCACATTATTCAATGTGTATGTGGCCCCCCCTTGCTGACATTGTGAGAGCAAATGGGTTCACCCCAGTGTCGTATGCCGATGACGGTGAACAGACATAATATCGACCTCAAAAATATCGACTGGACATAATATCGAGGTAAAAATATAGACTAGACAAAATATCGACCAGACATAATATAGACTACAAAAATATCGATTACTATCGATATTAATAGCCAAAATATCGAATCAAAAATATAGACTAGACATAATATCGACTAGATAGAATATAGACAACAAAAATATCGAAAATAAGGTAAGTGTTTTATAATTTGTAATAATTGTGTAATATAAATCTGTAGCGGGTTGTGGGTTTATAGGGGAATAGGGTGGGAAGTCATTTAAATATAATTAATTAAATCTGTAATATAATAGTAATTGTTAATTAATTATTAATTGTTAATTAATTAAAATATAATTGGTAATTAATAATAATTGATTAATTGATCAATAATTACATTTTCGTAAAATATTTTCTGTAGCGGGTTGTGGGTTTATAGGGGAATAGGGTGGGAAGTAATTTAAATATAATTAATTAAATCTGTAATATAATAGTAATTGTTATTTAATTATTAATTGTTAATTAATTAAAATATAATTGGTAATTAATAATAATTGATTAATTGATCAATAATTACATTTTCGTAAAATATTTTCTGTAGCGGGTTGTGGGTTTATAGGGGAATAGGGTGGGAAGTAATTTAAATTTAATTAATTAAATATGTAAATTAATAATAATTCTTAATTAATTATTATTTGGTAAATAATTAAAATATAATTGGTTATTATAAATATTTAAAGAATAAATAAATAATAATTAGTAAATTAATTTCTGTAGTGGGTTGTGAGTTTATAGGGGGATAGGGTGGGGAGTAATTTAATAATAACTAATTAAATATGTTAATTAATTAAATTTGTTAATTGATTAATAATTCACCATTAAATAAAATTTACTTTGTAAATAAAAGTAATTGGTTTTGGACATTATATTTAAGTTTTGGGTTTTTGGGTAAAGGGGTATTTTTAGGGTTCAGGGTCAGTTTTGGGTTTTTGGGTAAAGGGGTATTTTTAGGGTTCAGGGTCAGTTTTCAGTTTTTGGGGTAAAGGGGTATTTTTAGGGTTCAGGGTCAGTTTTCAGTTTTCAGTTTTTGGGTAAAGGGGTATTTTTAGGGTTCAGGGTCAGTTTTCAGTTTTTGGGTAAAGGGGTATTTTTAGGGTTCAGGGTCAGTTTTCAGTTTTTGGGGTAAAGGGGTATTTTTAGGGTTCTGGGTCAGTTTTCAGTTTTTGAGTAAAGGGGTTTTTTTAGGGTTCAGGGTCAGTTTTCAGTTTTTGGGTAAAGGGGTATTTTTAGGGTTCAGGGTCAGTTTTCAGTTTTTGGGGTAAAGGGGTATTTTTAGGGTTCAGGGTCAGTTTTCAGTTTTTGAGTAAAGGGGTATTTTTAGGGTTCAGGGTCAGTTTTCAGTTTTTGGGTAAAGGGGTATTTTTAGGGTTCAGGGTCAGTTTTCAGTTTTTGGGGTAAAGGGGTATTTTAAGGGTTCAGGGTCAGTTTTCAGTTTTTGGGTAAAGGGGTATTTTTAGGGTTCAGGGTCAGTTTTCAGTTTTTGGGTAAAGGGGTATTTTTAGGGATCAGGGTCAGTTTTGGGGTTTTGGGGTACAGGGGTACTTTGTAAAAATAAAGTAAAATAAAGTAAAATTACATTTAAATTAAATTAATTAAATAAAATTAAATAAAATTAAATAAAATTATATTATAATCATTTTCATTAATTTATATTAAAAAAATTGTTATATACTTACCAATACTTACGTTGTAATGGTATGCGTTGTAAAGGTATATGCTAAAAATGTTATATATGTTTATTTAATAATATGTTTTTATATATATATATATATATATATGTTTTCTTTTTGGTGATATAATTTTTTTAATTATATTAATTATTTATTAATACTACATTTATTTAATAATTATTTCTAAGTTTATATTAAATATATTTATTACTATATTAGTTTTAACTTAATTTTAAAACATTTAAAAAAAATCGATATTTTGACTGTCTATATTTTTGTAAGTCGATATTTTGGAGTCGATATTTTGGTACTTACCTGTTTGAAGATAGGGAGTCGATATTTTGTCTCTCGATATTTTTGACTCGATATTTTTGTATCTCGATTTTTGTGAGGTCGATATTATGTCAGTGATCCGCCGATGACACTCAGCTCTTGTTTCCCTTCCAGACCCTTACCCCAGAAATTAAGAACTCTTTTGCTGAGGGCATGAGAGCGATATCCAACTGGATGGCTTCCAACTGCCTCCAGTGCAATGTGGGCAAGACAGAAGTCATGCTCTTTGGGAAAGCTAATCTCCTATGGTCCCCAGATTGGTGGCCTTTGGAGTTGGGACCCACTCCTTGCCCAAAGCAATAAGTCAAGAATTTGGGAGTGCGACTGGATCAGAACCTGGTTCTAAAAGAAAATGTGAACCTGGTGATGGGTTCCTGCTTCCGGACAATTGGTCTCCTAAGAAGGGTTTTTCCCTTCCTATCAGACGTTTATAGAAAGACCCTAGTCCAGGCACGTATAATAAGTCGGTTGGACTACTGTAATGGCCTCCTCATCTCTGCGACTGAACATGTACTCAACCGACTTCAAGTGGCCCAAAACACCACGGCCAGATTGGTTCTTAATGTCCCCTCGAGAACACCATCTAGGCCCCTTTTAGAAGAGCTTCACTGGTTGCCTGTACGCCAGAGAATCAAGTTCAAGATTTGCTGTATTATACATAAGAGCCTTTTTGGATCAGGCCCTCATTACTTGACTCCGAAATTTCAAATTCCCCCACAGGAACGCCTTTTGCGATCTAGTAGTCAAATTCTACTAAAAATTCCCCTCATTAAAAAGGCCAGGCAGGGTGGCCGAGCACTCTCTTACGTAGGACCTTCCCTCTGGAGCAAACTCCCTATTGACATGCGACAAAACACCAAACTTCTCTCTTTCAGGAAAGCACTTAAGACACATCTTTTCCGAGAGCCAAGCACGGAGATACCCCTTCGGGGGTCGAGTCCAGCACTATAAAAGCAAATAAATAAATAAATAAAATAAATATGGAGGAAGGGTGCATGGCCTATATGGCATTGCATTTCATGCTTTCAATACTTTTCCTGAGAAAACCCATTCCTGAAACATAGAGAATAGTAAGAATTTCATTCTAATTTACTGCTACATTTATATTGTTCAAGATTAAATTACACAAAAGATTGGGTTTGTTCCCAAAGTCATGATGAGGAGCCAAGTCTACCCTAAACTATTTTCCGACAGTTAGATCTGACATCCGTGCCGTGATTTTTCCCCTAACATTTTGCCTTCTGGGCTTCTGGCCTCCTGCTTTTGCTTACTTCATTTTTGCTGGCCATAGGACTCTGTGCACTTTACCACTGCACCAATGCTAAAGTTCTTGTGCTCTTTCCTTAAAACATGTTAGATTAGCTAATATTATTATTGGCATGTTTAATTTACATGTAAGTCCCTCCCTTGTAAAGTAGCACTAATTGTGCCCAGGGCCTGTAAATTAAATTCTACTAGTGAGACTGCAGCACTGATTGTGTCACCCACTTAAGTAGCACTTTAAGCAGTTCTCAGGAATCCCAATGCAGCCTGTGTATGCAGTTTTAAACTGCCATGTCGACATGATGAAATACACCTTTTTAAATCATATAATTCACCTCTAGGGTATTACCTACAGACCAGAGGCATTGTATTTAAAAGGTTGGATATGTACTCTTACATTTTATATATCAAGACAGTCAAAAACTCTTACATTTGTTTTTCACTAGTGAAAGGCCTACCTCTCCCATAGGATAACATTGGAGTTACATTATTGCATTTTATAAATGTAATTTTCAAATGGAAATAGGAAATCAGTTCATTTTTGGTGTCCCTGGAATCCAAACTTAAAATCCTAATTTATGGTGAAATTGAATTTTAAGTTACAATTCTGGAAATGCCACTTTTATAAAGTTACTGACAAGAAATTGGGCAACCCAATAAACCCTTGGAGGCTTGGGTTAAATCAGATTTAATATTTGGTAAGATTGCCTCCAAGGGATTGTTTTGACAAAAAATCTTTTGGGCTTAAAGAAATACATTTATAAAGCCCTTTTCGTGGGTTCAGGCAAACAAATTATCAAAATTAATTCTATTAATTAAAAGCGAGTAGAAAAGCAAGTAATGCAAAACGGTGTATACTTAAAAAGTACAAATGTATGTAGAAATGCATGTTTATAAATAAGGGTACAAAATACAACTCACAATAATACAAAAGTGACGGAGATAGACTATCTTCATTGCAACTGTTTTCTCATAAACACTTTTGGTATAACCCGTTTCAGATATTTTCAAATGAGGGGTACATCATTGAGCATACAATGAACATTTCCAGAAAGATAATTTACACATGAAAATGGGTGGATTTGTTGATGTTTCAGTCTTGTCTCGTGTTAACGTCTATTAAAGAAATGGGTGTTAACAAAAATGTTTACAACAAAACAGTTGCCATGAAGATAGTCTATCTTAGTCACTTTTGTATTAATGTGAGCTACCACCACTTACTCCACAGTATGTTTCTCTACCAGCCTGACTTCCTGAATCTAGACGTGTCTAGAGATAACAGCACTACCTTCACCAAGTTTTGTGAGAAACTCCAGCAACTTTAAAAGTAAGCGTACTGCATTTACTAGTATGCAATGGGGAGAACTTCGCTGGGAAGAGTGGCGGTGTGCTCCCTCCCCCTCCCTTGTGTTTGAAAGGCTCCCTTGAGCCAATGAGCTGACGAGCTCTCCTGGGATGCACCAGTGTGCCTGTGGAGAGGTACTGTGACCTGTGAAGACTTGAGCACCATTTCAGCAACCCCCTGAAGACTTTTCTCTGCTCTTTACTACTTTTACTCTCTACTGATTAAGGGTTTAAACCCAGAAACACTTATCTATATATAACAACACTAACTGCACCAAGTTTGGTGAGAAACTACAGCAACTTTGAAAGTAAGCGTACTGCATTTACCAGGATGCAACGGGGAAACTGTACTGGGATGAGAGGCGGTGTGCTCCCTCCTCCCTTGTGACTTCCTAGACTTCAAGGAGATTAACTTACCTGCTACTCAATCCTGCATGAATATCAAGAAAAGCTTTTGCTACTCTTGCCTCTAGTTCTCCTTGTTGGATTATTCTTAGACCCTGACTATTTAACTCTTTCTTTCCATTCACTATTACCTCTTGCACCAAATATGAATAAAAACTCACTTTTGTAACCTCTTTACGGACTTTATTATATTTACACACTACTTGTTTTAATTCTTTTGAATTTACGGAGTGCAGTGAAAGGAAATTATGATATACATGTAGAAGGTTGGATCTATTTAATGGTCTGTCTTTATGCATTTTTTCCCCATTTCTTACCAAGTTTAAACATAAAAACTTGTTGGAAGCCTCAGCTTCCTCGAATCAAAAAGTGAGTCAGCAGTTCCGTGGTTGTTTCTGACAGAGATGTAATTTCAGCTGAGTTTGTGTTTTTTTATATAAATGATGGTATCACCAACACTAGCCAAACGAGATCTAAAATGACCTTCTAGAATCCTTGACTGCTTTCTCTCTCTCTCTTATTCTTCTGCTGAATGGCTGAAACTAATTTAGTGCACTTGCTCCTCAAGAAGCATTTTGTACTTTTACAAACCCCAAGAACTATAATGAGGTGACATGAATTAACAGCACCTCCAATCTGAAAACTGTTCCAGCACCACTGCCTGAATCTGTTGATTAGAATGACAAACAAGAAAGCAGGGTTCATGCTAAGTTGCTGCTCCACAACATAAGCTATAAATGCCCTCAATGGCTGCTATTGGTCATCATTTGCTAGATGTAATATCTGCCACATTTAGGGGCCGATTCCGATTCTGCTCGGAAATCGGCCCGACCGACTCGTACCCAGAACGGAGTCCGATGGACACCTACAAGCACTGTCCGACCCGTGCAGTACGATGTAAAGCCCGTGACCTACAACCGAGCCGTACAGAAAACAAGCCGTCTGACCGAGCCATACAAAATTCAGCTATCTGGCCGGAAAATGTACACGAGCCGCACCGACCGACACAAACCCGTAATGAACCCGACCGGTACGTAGCCGCGACATTCGACACGCACAGTACGATGATAAATGCATGAAACCCGACCGATTTGCACGGAGCCTAAGGCGCACGACCGACATGGCCCGAAAATGTACCTAAAGCGAGAGGGACCACCGCGATCGACTCACATGCAACATAGAACACAATCAGTGTGAAAGGCACGGAGCAGCTTGCACAAGCCAACATGAGCATCCGACTTGGTCGGAAGAACGTCTCGTCCATGCCCACAAAAAACAATGCAAAAACACAAAAAAAGGACCAGTCAAGCAATGACAAAGTCAATAAAAAAGAACCAAAAAAAAACACACCCACAACTCCACCTATAAAAAGGCAAAAAAGACACTCCCATCACCCTTTGCAAATACAACAGAGCAGCCAGCACAGAACAACTTGAGACACCAACCACAGACACACACACAACTCACCCATCACACAACCCACACACCATCAGCACTTCTCCAAAAGCTCTCACATATACACCTACCAAAACAGACACTCACCCACCCTCACTTGCACCCACACAGCCACCCACCCACATCATTCCTAACCACTTCCCATCACCATGCCCCCTAAGAAGAATCCACCGTTCACAGAGACAGAGCTAGAAATATTGGTAGAGGAGATCCTCAGAGTGGAGCCACATTTGTTTGGCACCTTGGTACAAAGGACCCCCATGTCACAGAAAACCAAGATGTGGGACAGGATTATGGACAAGATGAACGCACAAGCACCAGCGTATCGCACAAAGACCGACATTCAGAACAGGTGGAATGATGTGCGCAGGAGGGTCAAGAAGCTCCTCCAAAAGGAACACGCCTTGAGCCAGGTCACTGGCAGGGGCCCTCCTGCCAAACCAGTCTACTTCAGGTCCTGGGAGGAGAAGGTGCGGGACATCCCACCTCCAGAGGGCATCCATGGTCTACCAGACATACCAGAGCCTGGTGAGTGCACAACCAATATACTGAATATTGTGTCGCAATACACACACATCACCGTTAAGTGGACAGTGAAACCATGCACTGATAGCAAAGGCATAGTAAACCAAAGTCAATTAGCCCAAGAAGTGTATGGCAGTAAAGGGGCTGGGATTCTTATCTTACCTAGATTTTTACCTTATCAATTCTCCAGAATCCCAGGACAGGTCGACTGGACCTTTTTGTCAGCTAAGAAGTGTAGAGGGGAGGTTTCCAAACTCGTAATTAAACAGCTTTGTAAATCGGCAACCTAATCCAATTTAAAGAACCAATGACTACGAACTGAAGTTAAGAGTTTATTACAAAGCCAAAAATAATTGGACATACAAACACCTCAGCAAGAGGTTCGAGAAATAGACTGGCACTAATACAAACATAATCCTACGCAGGAGTCTCAGCTGACTCAGAATAAAAAGCAAAGTCAATTCTAGGAACATCAGGCATCCAATTACCGTCCCTATTTAAAGTCTTGACTGCATTTACAAAAGGAAAGAAAAGGTTAATCTGTCCTTACACTAACTCTAAGGTGACATCCCTACTTAACAATTCCCTTCAGGCAGGAGTAAAGGTGTCAGCCGTGAAGACTCCCTAAGAAGAGCATTCACGTTTCTCAAATAAGTAGTCTAAACTACTGAGCTCGTTCTAAGATGCTCCTTCCTACACCCCACACTGCCCTAAATTCCCTCAACGCTGTCTAAGATTGCCTACATCCTGCTCTAGCAACCTCCTGACAAAATCTGCTCTCCACCCTCGGGGTCTGTCCCTAATACAAAACTCCCAAAATCGTAGATACGCCCAACGCACACCCCTCTGGGCAGGTGTTGGTCTTCGGATTTTTCCAGCATTGCATCCTTCCATCCAGCATCCGTTGAGGTGTCCTTGGATCCCAGGCTCCTTCTCGCCAAATGTTGCAGATGGGCATTCCTCTGACACCTACTCGTCCTCACTCCTACCGGCCTAACTTCGATATTTCTACCTAACGAGCCCTGTGGCCTTGCACCTGCAACTGACATACGTGAGAAGCAACCTTGTGCACATCCAAAGTTACAATTCAATATTCGCTGAGAACAGCACCCTTTCCAACAGGCAGCTATTTCACAAGAATAACCAATGCTAACTAAAGAGATTAAAGTTAGGCCTCTACTGGCTTTTCTTCATGTCCCAGGTCTTTATGCATTTAAATGCATTTCTAAATGATTCTACATTATAAGCAACACACTCTATTCCATTACAAAGACATTAAATTTCACCTCTAAACCTACGTTTTTTTCCACATTAAAGCGTGACAACCCATCTCCTACATGTTCAACTCTTAATATGGCACATTTATTAATCCTACAATACACATGTTTAGTAGCATTTCTACATCATATAAAGCATTACACTCCTGTTAAGGATCTACATTAATCTGCAATGTTATGAATACATCGTTTACACATTGCACTAATTCCCAACCTACTGTATAC